>NW_027140800.1:120000-720000 GCF_036365525.1 Heterodontus francisci | reverse complement strand
GGAGAGATTGTCATTTCCCCAGGTTTAAAATTGGAATGTGTATCATTTCTCCAGTTTTAAAATGGGAGGGTGTCATTTCTCCTGGTTAAAAATGGCAGTGTGTGTCATTTCCCGAGTTTTAAAATGGGAGAGTTTGTCTTTTCCCCAGGTTTAAAATGGGAGTGTGTGTCATTTCTCCGGTTTTAAAATGGGAGTGTGTGTCATTTCTCCAGTTTTAAAATGGGAGCGTGTGTCATTTCTCCAATTTTAAAATGGGAGTGTATGTCATTTCTCCAATTTTAAAATGGGAGAGTTTGTCTTTTCCACTGGTTTAAAAGGGGAGTGTGTGTCATTTCTCCAGTTTTAAAATGGGAGGGTATGTCATTTCTCCAGTTTTAAAATAGGAGGGTGTGTCATTTCTCCAATTTTAAAATGGGAGAGTCTGTCTTTTCCACTGGTTTAAAATGGGAGTGTGTGTCATTTCCCGAGTTTTAAAATGGGAGAGTTTGTCTTTTCCCCAGGTTTAAAATGGGAGTGTGTGTCATTTCTCCAGCTTGAAAATGGGAGTGTGTGTAATTTCTCCTATTTTAAAATTGGAGTGTGTGTCATTTTCTCCAGTTTTAAAATAGGAGGGTGTGTCATTTCTCCAATTTTAAAATTAGCGTGTGTGACATTTCTCCAGTTTTAAAATGGGTGTGTGTGTCATTTCTCCAGTTTTAAAATGGGACGGTGTGTCATTTCTCCAATTTTGAAATGGGAGTGTATGTCATTTCTCCAGTTTTAAAATGGGAGTGTGTGTCATTCCTCCAGTTTTAAAATGGGAGGGTGTGTCATTTCTCCAATTTTAAAATGGGGGTGTGTGTCATTTCTCCAGTTTTAAAATGGGAGTGTGTGTCATTTCTCCAATTTTGAAATGGGAGTGTATGTCTTTTCCCAAGGTTTAAAATGGGAGGGAGTATCATTTCTCCAATTTTAAAATGGGAGTGTGTGTCATTTCTCCAGTTTTAAAATAGAAGGGTGTGTCATTTCCCCTGGTTAAAAATGGGAGTGTGTGTCATTTCCCGAGTTTGAAAATGGGACGGGGTGTCATTTCTCCAGTTTATAAATGGGAGAGTTTGTCTTTTCCACTGGTTTAAAAGGGGAGTGTGTGTCATTTCTCCAGTTTTAAAATGGGACGGTGTGTCATTTCACGAGTTTTAAAATAGGAGGGTGTGTCATTTCTCCAATTTTAAAATGGGAGAGTTTGTCTTTTCCACTGGTTTAAAATGGGAGTGTGTATCATTTCCAGAGTTTTAAAATGGGAGAGTTTGTCTTTTCCCCAGGTTTAAAATGGGAGAGTTTGTCTTTTCCCCAGGTTTAAAATGGGAGTGTGTGTCATTTCGCCAATTTTAAAATGGTACTGTGAGTCATTTCTCCAGCTTTAAAATGGGAGGGTGTTATTTCTCCTATTTTAAAATGGGAGTGTGTGCCATTTTCTCCAGTTTTAAAATAGGAGGGTGTGTCATTTCTCCAATTTTAAAATTAGAGTGTGTGTCATTTCTCCAGTTTTAAAATGGGAGTGTATGTCATTTCTCCAGTTTTAAAATGGGAGTGTGTGTCATTTCTCCAGTTTTAAAATGGGAGGGTGTGTCATTTCTCCAATTTTGAAATGGGAGTGTATGTCATTTCTCCTGGTTAAAAATGGGAGTGTATGTCATTTCTCCAGTTTTAAAATGGGAGTGTGTGTCATTCCTCCAGTTTTAAAATGGGAGGGTGTGTCATTTCTCCAATTTTAAAATGGGGGTGTGTGTCATTTCTCCAGTTTTAAAATGGGAGTGTGTGTCATTTCTCCAATTTTGAAATGGGAGTGTATGTCTTTTCCCAAGGTTTAAAATGGGAGGGAGTATCATTTCTCCAATTTTAAAATGGGAGTGTGTGTCATTTCTCCAGTTTTAAAATAGAAGGGTGTGTCATTTCCCCTGGTTAAAAATGGGAGTGTGTGTCATTTCCCGAGTTTGAAAATGGGACGGGGTGTCATTTCTCCAGTTTATAAATGGGAGAGTTTGTCTTTTCCACTGGTTTAAAAGGGGAGTGTGTGTCATTTCTCCAGTTTTAAAATGGGACGGTGTGTCATTTCACGAGTTTTAAAATAGGAGGGTGTGTCATTTCTCCAATTTTAAAATGGGAGTGTGTGTCATTTCTCCAGTTTTAAAATGGGAGGGTGTGTCATTTCTCCAGTTTTAAAATAGGAGGGTGTGTCATTTCTCCAATTTTAAAATGTGAGAGTTTGTCTTTTCCACTGGTTTAAAATGGGAGTGTGTATCATTTCCAGAGTTTTAAAATGGGAGAGTTTGTCTTTTCCCCAGGTTTAAAATGGGAGTGTGTGTCATTTCTCCAGTTTTAAAATGGTAGTGTGTCTCATTTCTCCAATTTTAAAATGGGAGAGTTTGTCTTTTCCCCAGGTTTAAAATGGGAGTGTGTGTCATTTCTCCAGTTTTAAAATGGGACGGTGTGTCATTTCACGAGTTTTAAAATAGGAGGGTGTGTCATTTCTCCAATTTTAAAATGGGAGAGTTTGTCTTTTCCACTGGTTTAAAATGGGAGTGTGTATCATTTCCAGAGTTTTAAAATGGGAGAGTTTGTCTTTTCCCCAGGTTTAAAATGGGAGAGTTTGTCTTTTCCCCAGGTTTAAAATGGGAGTGTGTGTCATTTCGCCAATTTTAAAATGGTACTGTGAGTCATTTCTCCAGCTTTAAAATGGGAGGGTGTTATTTCTCCTATTTTAAAATAGGAGGGTGTGTCATTTCTCCAATTTTAAAATTAGAGTGTGTGTCATTTCTCCAGTTTTAAAATGGGAGTGTATGTCATTTCTCCAGTTTTAAAATGGGAGTGTGTGTCATTTCTCCAGTTTTAAAATGGGAGGGTGTGTCATTTCTCCAATTTTGAAATGGGAGTGTATGTCATTTCTCCTGGTTAAAAATGGGAGTGTATGTCATTTCTCCAGTTTTAAAATGGGAGTGTGTGTCATTCCTCCAGTTTTAAAATGGGAGGGTGTGTCATTTCTCCAATTTTAAAATGGGGGTGTGTGTCATTTCTCCAGTTTTAAAATGGGAGTGTGTGTCATTTCTCCAATTTTGAAATGGGAGTGTATGTCTTTTCCCAAGGTTTAAAATGGGAGGGAGTATCATTTCTCCAATTTTAAAATGGGAGTGTGTGTCATTTCTCCAGTTTTAAAATAGAAGGGTGTGTCATTTCCCCTGGTTAAAAATGGGAGTGTGTGTCATTTCCCGAGTTTGAAAATGGGACGGGGTGTCATTTCTCCAGTTTATAAATGGGAGAGTTTGTCTTTTCCACTGGTTTAAAAGGGGAGTGTGTGTCATTTCTCCAGTTTTAAAATGGGACGGTGTGTCATTTCACGAGTTTTAAAATAGGAGGGTGTGTCATTTCTCCAATTTTAAAATGGGAGTGTGTGTCATTTCTCCAGTTTTAAAATGGGAGGGTGTGTCATTTCTCCAGTTTTAAAATAGGAGGGTGTGTCATTTCTCCAATTTTAAAATGTGAGAGTTTGTCTTTTCCACTGGTTTAAAATGGGAGTGTGTATCATTTCCAGAGTTTTAAAATGGGAGAGTTTGTCTTTTCCCCAGGTTTAAAATGGGAGTGTGTGTCATTTCTCCAGTTTTAAAATGGTAGTGTGTCTCATTTCTCCAATTTTAAAATGGGAGAGTTTGTCTTTTCCCCAGGTTTAAAATGGGAGTGTGTGTCATTTCGCCAATTTTAAAATGGTACTGTGTGTCATTTCTCCAGCTTTAAAATGGGAGGGTGTAATTTCTCCTATTTTAAAATTAGAGTGTGTGTCATTTTCTCCAGTTTTAAAATAGGAGGGTGTGTCATTTCTCCAATTTTAAAATTAGAGTGTGTGTCATTTCTCCAGTTTTAAAATGGGAGTGTATGTCATTTCTCCAGTTTTAAAATGGGAGTGTGTGTCATTCCTCCAGTTTTAAAATGGGAGTGTATGTCATTTCTCCAGTTTTAAAATGGGAGGGTGTGTCATTTCTCCAATTTTGAAATGGGAGTGTATGTCATTTCTCCAATTTTAAAATGGGAGTGTGTGTCATTCCTCCAGTTTTAAAATGGGAGGGTGTGTCATTTCTCCAATTTTGAAATGGGAGGGTGTGTCATTTCTCCAATTTTAAAATGGGAGTGTGTGTAATTTCTCCAGTTTTAAAATGGGAGTGTGTGTCATTTCTCCAATTTTGAAATGGGAGTGTATGTCTTTTCCCCATGTTTAAAATGGGAGGGTGTGTCATTTCTCCAATTTTAAAATGGGACGGTGTGTTATTTCTCCAGTTTTAAAATGGGAGTGTGTGTCATTTCTCCAGTTTAAAAATGGGAGGGTGTGTCATTTCTCCAGTTTTAAAATGGGAGGGTGTGTCATTTCTCCAGTTTTAAAATGGGAATGTGTGTCATTTCTCCAGTTTTAAAATGGGAGTATGTGTCATTTCTCCAATTTTGAAATGGGAGGGTGTGTCATTTCTCCAATTTTAAAATGGGAGGGTGTGTCATTTCTCCAATTTTGAAATGGGAGTGTATGTCATTTCTCCAGTTTTAAAATGGGAGGGTGTGTCATTTCTCCAATTTTGAAATGGGAGTGTATGTCATTTCTCCAATTTTAAAATGGGAGTGTATGTCATTTCTCCAGTTTTAAAATGGGAGTGTGTGTCATTCCTCCAGTTTTAAAATGGGAGGGTGTGTCATTTCTCCTATTTTGAAATGGGAGGGTGTGTCATTTCTCCAATTTTAAAATGGGAGTGTGTGTCATTTCTCCAGTTTTAAAATGGGAGTGTGTGTCATTTCTCCAATTTTGAAATGGGAGTGTATGACTTTTCCCCAGGTTTAAAATGGGAGGGTGTGTCATTTCTCCAATTTTAAAATGGGACGATGTGTCATTTCTCCAGTTTTAAAATGGGAGTGTGTGTCATTTCTCCAGTTTAAAAATGGGAGAGTTTATCTTTTCCCCAGGTATAAAATGAAGCGTGTGTCATTTCTCCAGTTTTAAAATAGGAGGGTGTGTCATTTCTCCAGTTTTTAAATGGGAGGGTTTGTCATTTCTCCAGTTTTAAAATGGGAATGTGTGTCATTTCTCCAGTTTTAAATTTGGAGTGTGTGTCATTTCTCCAATTTTGAAATGGGAGGGTGTGTCATTTCTCCAATTTTAAAATGGGAGTGTGTGTCATTTCTCCAGTTTTAATATGGGAGGGAGTGTCATTTCTCCAGTTTTAAAATGGGAGTGTGTGTCATTCTTCCAGTTTTAAAATGGGAGGGTGTGTCATTTCTCCTGGTTTAATAAGGGAGGGTGTGTCATTTCTCCAGTTTTAAAATGGGAGTGTGTGTCATTCTTCCAGTTTTAAAATGGGAGAGTTTGTCTTTTCCCCAGGTTTAAAATGGGAGTGTGTGTCATTTCTCCGGTTTTAAAATGGGAGGATGTGTCAATTCTCCAATTTTGAAATGGGAGGGTGTGTCATTTCTCCAATTTTAAAATGGGAGTGTGTGTCATTTCTCCAGTTTTAAAATGGGAGTGTATGTCTTTTCCCCAGGTTTAAAATGGGAGGGTGTGTCATTTCTCCAATTTTGAAATGGGAGGGTGTGTCATTTCTCCAATTTTAAAATGGGAGGGTGTGTCATTTCTCCAGTTTTAAAATGGGAGTGTGTGTCATTCTTCCAGTTTTAAAATGGGAGGGTGTGTCATTTCTCCAATTTTGAAATGGGAGGGTGTGTCATTTCTCCAATTTTAAAATGGGAGTGTGTGTCATTTCTCCAGTTTTAAAATGGGAGTGTATGTCTTTTCCCCAGGTTTAAAATGGGAGGGTGTGTCATTTCTCCAATTTTAAAATGGGAGTGTATGTCATTTCTCCAGTTTTAAAATGGGAGGGTGTGTCATTTCTCCAATTTTGAAATGGGAGTGTATGTCATTTCTCCAATTTTAAAATGGGAGTGTGTGTCATTCCTCCAGTTTTAAAATGGGAGGGTGTGTCATTTCTCCAATTTTGAAATGGGAGGGTGTGTCATTTCTCCAATTTTAAAATGGGAGTGTGTGTAATTTCTCCAGTTTTAAAATGGGAGTGTGTGTCATTTCTCCAATTTTGAAATGGGAGTGTATGTCTTTTCCCCATGTTTAAAATGGGAGGGTGTGTCATTTCTCCAATTTTAAAATGGGACGGTGTGTTATTTCTCCAGTTTTAAAATGGGAGTGTGTGTCATTTCTCCAGTTTAAAAATGGGAGGGTGTGTCATTTCTCCAGTTTTAAAATGGGAGGGTGTGTCATTTCTCCAGTTTTAAAATGGGAATGTGTGTCATTTCTCCAGTTTTAAAATGGGAGTATGTGTCATTTCTCCAATTTTGAAATGGGAGGGTGTGTCATTTCTCCAATTTTAAAATGGGAGGGTGTGTCATTTCTCCAATTTTGAAATGGGAGTGTATGTCATTTCTCCAGTTTTAAAATGGGAGGGTGTGTCATTTCTCCAATTTTGAAATGGGAGTGTATGTCATTTCTCCAATTTTAAAATGGGAGTGTATGTCATTTCTCCAGTTTTAAAATGGGAGTGTGTGTCATTCCTCCAGTTTTAAAATGGGAGGGTGTGTCATTTCTCCTATTTTGAAATGGGAGGGTGTGTCATTTCTCCAATTTTAAAATGGGAGTGTGTGTCATTTCTCCAGTTTTAAAATGGGAGTGTGTGTCATTTCTCCAATTTTGAAATGGGAGTGTATGACTTTTCCCCAGGTTTAAAATGGGAGGGTGTGTCATTTCTCCAATTTTAAAATGGGACGATGTGTCATTTCTCCAGTTTTAAAATGGGAGTGTGTGTCATTTCTCCAGTTTAAAAATGGGAGAGTTTATCTTTTCCCCAGGTATAAAATGAAGCGTGTGTCATTTCTCCAGTTTTAAAATAGGAGGGTGTGTCATTTCTCCAGTTTTTAAATGGGAGGGTTTGTCATTTCTCCAGTTTTAAAATGGGAATGTGTGTCATTTCTCCAGTTTTAAATTTGGAGTGTGTGTCATTTCTCCAATTTTGAAATGGGAGGGTGTGTCATTTCTCCAATTTTAAAATGGGAGTGTGTGTCATTTCTCCAGTTTTAATATGGGAGGGAGTGTCATTTCTCCAGTTTTAAAATGGGAGTGTGTGTCATTCTTCCAGTTTTAAAATGGGAGGGTGTGTCATTTCTCCTGGTTTAATAAGGGAGGGTGTGTCATTTCTCCAGTTTTAAAATGGGAGTGTGTGTCATTCTTCCAGTTTTAAAATGGGAGAGTTTGTCTTTTCCCCAGGTTTAAAATGGGAGTGTGTGTCATTTCTCCGGTTTTAAAATGGGAGGATGTGTCAATTCTCCAATTTTGAAATGGGAGGGTGTGTCATTTCTCCAATTTTAAAATGGGAGTGTGTGTCATTTCTCCAGTTTTAAAATGGGAGTGTATGTCTTTTCCCCAGGTTTAAAATGGGAGGGTGTGTCATTTCTCCAATTTTGAAATGGGAGGGTGTGTCATTTCTCCAATTTTAAAATGGGAGGGTGTGTCATTTCTCCAGTTTTAAAATGGGAGTGTGTGTCATTCTTCCAGTTTTAAAATGGGAGGGTGTGTCATTTCTCCAATTTTGAAATGGGAGGGTGTGTCATTTCTCCAATTTTAAAATGGGAGTGTGTGTCATTTCTCCAGTTTTAAAATGGGAGTGTATGTCTTTTCCCCAGGTTTAAAATGGGAGGGTGTGTCATTTCTCCAATTTTAAAATGGGACGGTGTGTCATTTCTCCAGTTTTAAAATGGGAGTCTGTGTCATTTCTCCAGTTTAAAAATGGGAGCGTGTGTCATTTCTCCTATTTTAAAATGGGAGGGTATTTCTTTTCCCAGGTATAAAATGGGAGCGTGTGTCATTTCTCCAATTTTAAAATGGGAGGGTGTGTCATTTCTCCAATTTTGAAATGGGAGTGTATGTCTTTTCCCCAGGTTTAAAATGGGAGGGTGTGTCATTTCTCCCATTTTGAAATGGGAGGCTGTGTCATTTCTCCAATTTTAAAATGGGAGTGTGTGTCATTTCTCCAATTTTGAAATGGGAGTGTATGTCTTTTCCCCAGGTTTAAAATGGGAGGGTGTGTCATTTCTCCAATTTTAAAATGGGACGGTGTGTCATTTCTCCAGTTTAAAAATGGGAGTGTGTGTCATTTATCCAGTTTAAAAATGGGAGTGTGTGTCATTTCTCCAATCTTAAAATGGGAGTGTATGTCTTTTCCCAGGTATAAAATGGGAGCGTGTGCCATTTCTCCAATTTGAAGATAGGAGGGTGTGTCATTTCTCCTGTTTAAAAATGGGAGAGATTGTCATTTACCCAGGTTTAAAATTGGAGTGTGTATCATTTCTCCAGTTTTAAAATGGGAGGGTGTGTCATTTCTCCTGGTTAAAAATGGCAGTGTGTGTCATTTCCCGAGTTTTAAAATGGTAGAGTTTATCTTTTCCCCAGGTTTAAAATGGGAGTGTGTGTCATTTCTCCGGTTTTAAAATGGGAGTGTGTGTCATTTCTCCAGTTTTAAAATGGGAGCGTGTGTCATTTCTCCAGTTTTAAAATGGGAGTGTATGTCTTTTCCCCAGGTTTAAAATGGGAGGGTGTGTCATTTCTCCAATTTTGAAATGGGAGGGTGTGTCATTTCTCCAATTTTAAAATGGGAGGGTGTGTCATTTCTCCAGTTTTAAAATGGGAGTGTGTGTCATTCTTCCAGTTTTAAAATGGGAGGGTGTGTCATTTCTCCAGTTTTAAAATGGGAGTATGTGTCATTTCTCCAATTTTGAAATGGGAGGGTGTGTCATTTCTCCAATTTTAAAATGGGAGGGTGTGTCATTTCTCCAATTTTGAAATGGGAGTGTATGTCATTTCTCCAGTTTTAAAATGGGAGGGTGTGTCATTTCTCCAATTTTGAAATGGGAGTGTATGTCATTTCTCCAATTTTAAAATGGGAGTGTATGTCATTTCTCCAGTTTTAAAATGGGAGTGTGTGTCATTCCTCCAGTTTTAAAATGGGAGGGTGTGTCATTTCTCCTATTTTGAAATGGGAGGGTGTGTCATTTCTCCAATTTTAAAATGGGAGTGTGTGTCATTTCTCCAGTTTTAAAATGGGAGTGTGTGTCATTTCTCCAATTTTGAAATGGGAGTGTATGACTTTTCCCCAGGTTTAAAATGGGAGGGTGTGTCATTTCTCCAATTTTAAAATGGGACGGTGTGTCATTTCTCCAGTTTTAAAATGGGAGTGTGTGTCATTTCTCCAGTTTAAAAATGGGAGAGTTTATCTTTTCCCCAGGTATAAAATGAAGCGTGTGTCATTTCTCCAGTTTTAAAATAGGACGGTGTGTCATTTCTCCAGTTTTTAAATGGGAGGGTTTGTCATTTCTCCAGTTTTAAAATGGGAATGTGTGTCATTTCTCCAGTTTTAAATTTGGAGTGTGTGTCATTTCTCCAATTTTGAAATGGGAGGGTGTGTCATTTCTCCAATTTTAAAATGGGAGTGTGTGTCATTTCTCCAGTTTTAATATGGGAGGGAGTGTCATTTCTCCAGTTTTAAAATGGGAGTGTGTGTCATTCTTCCAGTTTTAAAATGGGAGGGTGTGTCATTTCTCCTGGTTTAATAAGGGAGGGTGTGTCATTTCTCCAGTTTTAAAATGGGAGTGTGTGTCATTCTTCCAGTTTTAAAATGGGAGAGTTTGTCTTTTCCCCAGGTTTAAAATGGGAGTGTGTGTCATTTCTCCGGTTTTAAAATGGGAGGATGTGTCAATTCTCCAATTTTGAAATGGGAGGGTGTGTCATTTCTCCAATTTTAAAATGGGAGTGTGTGTCATTTCTCCAGTTTTAAAATGGGAGTGTATGTCTTTTCCCCAGGTTTAAAATGGGAGGGTGTGTCATTTCTCCAATTTTGAAATGGGAGGGTGTGTCATTTCTCCAATTTTAAAATGGGAGGGTGTGTCATTTCTCCAGTTTTAAAATGGGAGTGTGTGTCATTCTTCCAGTTTTAAAATGGGAGGGTGTGTCATTACTCCAATTTTGAAATGGGAGGGTGTGTCATTTCTCCAATTTTAAAATGGGAGTGTGTGTCATTTCTCCACTTTTAAAATGGGAGTGTATGTCTTTTCCCCAGGTTTAAAATGGGAGGGTGTGTCATTTCTCCAATTTTAAAATGGGACGGTGTGTCATTTCTCCAGTTTTAAAATGGGAGTCTGTGTCATTTCTCCAGTTTAAAAATGGGAGCGTGTGTCATTTCTTCTATTTTAAAATGGGAGGGTATTTCTTTTCCCCAGGTATAAAATGGGAGCGTGTGTCATTTCTCCAATTTTAAAATGGGAGGGTGTGTCATTTCTCCAATTTTGAAATGGGAGTGTATGTCTTTTCCCCAGGTTCAAAATGGGAGGGTGTGTCATTTCTCCTGGTTAAAAATGGCAGTGTGTGTCATTTCCCGAGTTTTAAAATGGTAGAGTTTGTCTTTTCCCCAGGTTTAAAATGGGAGTGTGTGTCATTTCTCCGGTTTTAAAATGGGAGTGTGTGTCATTTCTCCAGTTTTAAAATGGGAGCGTGTGTCATTTCTCCAGTTTTAAAATGGGAGTGTATGTCTTTTCCCCAGGTTTAAAATGGGAGGGTGTGTCATTTCTCCAATTTTGAAATGGGAGGGTGTGTCATTTCTCCAATTTTAAAATGGGAGGGTGTGTCATTTCTCCAGTTTTAAAATGGGAGTGTGTGTCATTCTTCCAGTTTTAAAATGGGAGGGTGTGTCATTTCTCCAGTTTTAAAATGGGAGTATGTGTCATTTCTCCAATTTTGAAATGGGAGGGTGTGTCATTTCTCCAATTTTAAAATGGGAGGGTGTGTCATTTCTCCAATTTTGAAATGGGAGTGTATGTCATTTCTCCAGTTTTAAAATGGGGGGGTGTGTCATTTCTCCAATTTTGAAATGGGAGTGTATGTCATTTCTCCAATTTTAAAATGGGAGTGTATGTCATTTCTCCAGTTTTAAAATGGGAGTGTGTGTCATTCCTCCAGTTTTAAAATGGGAGGGTGTGTCATTTCTCCTATTTTGAAATGGGAGGGTGTGTCATTTCTCCAATTTTAAAATGGGAGTGTGTGTCATTTCTCCAGTTTTAAAATGGGAGTGTGTGTCATTTCTCCAATTTTGAAATGGGAGTGTATGACTTTTCCCCAGGTTTAAAATGGGAGGGTGTGTCATTTCTCCAATTTTAAAATGGGACGGTGTGTCATTTCTCCAGTTTTAAAATGGGAGTGTGTGTCATTTCTCCAGTTTAAAAATGGGAGAGTTTATCTTTTCCCCAGGTATAAAATGAAGCGTGTGTCATTTCTCCAGTTTTAAAATAGGAGGGTGTGTCATTTCTCCAGTTTTTAAATGGGAGGGTTTGTCATTTCTCCAGTTTTAAAATGGGAATGTGTGTCATTTCTCCAGTTTTAAATTTGGAGTGTGTGTCATTTCTCCAATTTTGAAATGGGAGGGTGTGTCATTTCTCCAATTTTAAAATGGGAGTGTGTGTCATTTCTCCAGTTTTAATATGGGAGGGAGTGTCATTTCTCCAGTTTTAAAATGGGAGTGTGTGTCATTCTTCCAGTTTTAAAATGGGAGGGTGTGTCATTTCACCTGGTTTAATAAGGGAGGGTGTGTCATTTCTCCAGTTTTAAAATGGGAGTGTGTGTCATTCTTCCAGTTTTAAAATGGGAGAGTTTGTCTTTTCCCCAGGTTTAAAATGGGAGTGTGTGTCATTTCTCCAGTTTTAATATGGGAGGGAGTGTCATTTCTCCAGTTTTAAAATGGGAGTGTGTGTCATTCTTCCAGTTTTAAAATGGGAGGGTGTGTCATTTCTCCTGGTTTAATAAGGGAGGGTGTGTCATTTCTCCAGTTTTAAAATGGGAGTGTGTGTCATTCTTCCAGTTTTAAAATGGGAGAGTTTGTCTTTTCCCCAGGTTTAAAATGGGAGGGTGTGTCATTTCTCCTGGTTAAAAATGGCAGTGTGTGTCATTTCCCGAGTTTTAAAATGGTAGAGTTTGTCTTTTCCCCAGGTTTAAAATGGGAGTGTGTGTCATTTCTCCGGTTTTAAAATGGGAGTGTGTGTCATTTCTCCAGTTTTAAAATGGGAGCGTGTGTCATTTCTCCAGTTTTAAAATGGGAGTGTATGTCTTTTCCCCAGGTTTAAAATGGGAGGGTGTGTCATTTCTCCAATTTTGAAATGGGAGGGTGTGTCATTTCTCCAATTTTAAAATGGGAGGGTGTGTCATTTCTCCAGTTTTAAAATGGGAGTGTGTGTCATTCTTCCAGTTTTAAAATGGGAGGGTGTGTCATTTCTCCAGTTTTAAAATGGGAGTATGTGTCATTTCTCCAATTTTGAAATGGGAGGGTGTGTCATTTCTCCAATTTTAAAATGGGAGGGTGTGTCATTTCTCCAATTTTGAAATGGGAGTGTATGTCATTTCTCCAGTTTTAAAATGGGAGGGTGTGTCATTTCTCCAATTTTGAAATGGGAGTGTATGTCATTTCTCCAATTTTAAAATGGGAGTGTATGTCATTTCTCCAGTTTTAAAATGGGAGTGTGTGTCATTCCTCCAGTTTTAAAATGGGAGGGTGTGTCATTTCTCCTATTTTGAAATGGGAGGGTGTGTCATTTCTCCAATTTTAAAATGGGAGTGTGTGTCATTTCTCCAGTTTTAAAATGGGAGTGTGTGTCATTTCTCCAATTTTGAAATGGGAGTGTATGACTTTTCCCCAGGTTTAAAATGGGAGGGTGTGTCATTTCTCCAATTTTAAAATGGGACGGTGTGTCATTTCTCCAGTTTTAAAATGGGAGTGTGTGTCATTTCTCCAGTTTAAAAATGGGAGAGTTTATCTTTTCCCCAGGTATAAAATGAAGCGTGTGTCATTTCTCCAGTTTTAAAATAGGAGGGTGTGTCATTTCTCCAGTTTTTAAATGGGAGGGTTTGTCATTTCTCCAGTTTTAAAATGGGAATGTGTGTCATTTCTCCAGTTTTAATATGGGAGGGAGTGTCATTTCTCCAGTTTTAAAATGGGAGTGTGTGTCATTCTTCCAGTTTTAAAATGGGAGGGTGTGTCATTTCTCCTGGTTTAATAAGGGAGGGTGTGTCATTTCTCCAGTTTTAAAATGGGAGTGTGTGTCATTCTTCCAGTTTTAAAATGGGAGAGTTTGTCTTTTCCCCAGGTTTAAAATGGGAGTGTGTGTCATTTCTCCGGTTTTAAAATGGGATGATGTGTCAATTCTCCAATTTTGAAATGGGAGGGTGTGTCATTTCTCCAATTTTAAAATGGGAGTGTGTGTCATTTCTCCAGTTTTAAAATGGGAGTGTATGTCTTTTCCCCAGGTTTAAAATGGGAGGGTGTGTCATTTCTCCAATTTTGAAATGGGAGGGTGTGTCATTTCTCCAATTTTAAAATGGGAGGGTGTGTCATTTCTCCAGTTTTAAAATGGGAGTGTGTGTCATTCTTCCAGTTTTAAAATGGGAGGGTGTGTCATTTCTCCAATTTTGAAATGGGAGGGTGTGTCATTTCTCCAGTTTTAAAATGGGAGTGTGTGTCATTCTTCCAGTTTTAAAATGGGAGGGTGTGTCATTTCTCCAGTTTTAAAATGGGAGTATGTGTCATTTCTCCAATTTTGAAATGGGAGGGTGTGTCATTTCTCCAATTTTAAAATGGGAGGGTGTGTCATTTCTCCAATTTTGAAATGGGAGTGTATGTCATTTCTCCAGTTTTAAAATGGGAGGGTGTGTCATTTCTCCAATTTTGAAATGGGAGTGTATGTCATTTCTCCAATTTTAAAATGGGAGTGTATGTCATTTCTCCAGTTTTAAAATGGGAGTGTGTGTCATTCCTCCAGTTTTAAAATGGGAGGGTGTGTCATTTCTCCTATTTTGAAATGGGAGGGTGTGTCATTTCTCCAATTTTAAAATGGGAGTGTGTGTCATTTCTCCAGTTTTAAAATGGGAGTGTGTGTCATTTCTCCAATTTTGAAATGGGAGTGTATGACTTTTCCCCAGGTTTAAAATGGGAGGGTGTGTCATTTCTCCAATTTTGAAATGGGACGGTGTGTCATTTCTCCAGTTTTAAAATGGGAGTGTGTGTCATTTCTCCAGTTTAAAAATGGGAGAGTTTATCTTTTCCCCAGGTATAAAATGAAGCGTGTGTCATTTCTCCAGTTTTAAAATAGGAGGGTGTGTCATTTCTCCAGTTTTTAAATGGGAGGGTTTGTCATTTCTCAAGTTTTAAAATGGGAATGTGTGTCATTTCTCCAGTTTTAAATTTGGAGTGTGTGTCATTTCTCCAATTTTGAAATGGGAGGGTGTGTCATTTCTCCAATTTTAAAATGGGAGTGTGTGTCATTTCTCCAGTTTTAATATGGGAGGGAGTGTCATTTCTCCAGTTTTAAAATGGGAGTGTGTGTCATTCTTCCAGTTTTAAAATGGGAGGGTGTGTCATTTCTCCTGGTTTAATAAGGGAGGGTGTGTCATTTCTCCAGTTTTAAAATGGGAGTGTGTGTCATTCTTCCAGTTTTAAAATGGGAGAGTTTGTCTTTTCCCCAGGTTTAAAATGGGAGTGTGTGTCATTTCTCCGGTTTTAAAATGGGAGGATGTGTCAATTCTCCAATTTTGAAATGGGAGGGTGTGTCATTTCTCCAATTTTAAAATGGGAGTGTGTGTCATTTCTCCAGTTTTAAAATGGGAGTGTATGTCTTTTCCCCAGGTTTAAAATGGGAGGGTGTGTCATTTCTCCAATTTTGAAATGGGAGGGTGTGTCATTTCTCCAATTTTAAAATGGGAGGGTGTGTCATTTCTCCAGTTTTAAAATGGGAGTGTGTGTCATTCTTCCAGTTTTAAAATGGGAGGGTGTGTCATTTCTCAAATTTTGAAATGGGAGGGTGTGTCATTTCTCCAATTTTAAAATGGGAGTGTGTGTCATTTCTCCAGTTTTAAAATGGGAGTGTATGTCTTTTCCCCAGGTTTAAAATGGGAGGGTGTGTCATTTCTCCAGTTTAAAAATGGGAGCGTGTGTCATTTCTCCTATTTTAAAATGGGAGTGTATTTCTTTTCCCCAGGTATAAAATGGGAGCGTGTGTCATTTCTCCAATTTTGAAATGGGAGGGTGTGTCATTTCTCCAATTTTGAAATGGGAGTGTATGTCTTTTCCCCAGGTTTAAAATGGGAGGGTGTGTCATTTCTCCAATTTTAAAATGGGAGTGTGTGTCATTTCTCCAATTTTGAAATGGGAGTGTATGTCTTTTCCCCAGGTTTAAAATGGGAGGGTGTGTCATTTCTCCAATTTTAAAATGGGACGGTGTGTCATTTCTCCAGTTTTAAAATGGGAGTGTGTGTCATTTCTCCAGTTTAAAAATGGGAGTGTGTGTCAGTTCTCCAATCTTAAAATGGGAGTGTATGTCTTTTCCCCAGGTATAAAATGGGAGCGTGTGCCATTTCTCCAATTTGAAGATAGGAGGGTGTGTCATTTCTCCTGTTTAAAAATGGGAGAGATTGTCATTTACCCAGGTTTAAAATTGGAGTGTGTATCATTTCTCCAGTTTTAAAATGGGAGGGTGTGTCATTTCTCCTGGTTAAAAATGGCAGTGTGTGTCATTTCCCGAGTTTTAAAATGGGAGAGTTTGTCTTTTCCCCAGGTTTAAAATGGGAGTGTGTGTCATTTCTCCGGTTTTAAAATGGGAGTGTGTGTCATTTCTCCAGTTTTAAAATGGGAGCGTGTGTCATTTCTCCAATTTTAAAATGGGAGGGTATGTCATTTCTCCAATTTTAAAATGGGAGAGTTTGTCTTTTCCACTGGTTTAAAAGGGGAGTGTGTGTCATTTCTCCAGTTTTAAAATGGGAGGGTATGTCATTTCTCCAGTTTTAAAATAGGAGGGTGTGTCATTTCTCCAATTTTAAAATGGGAGAGTCTGTCTTTTCCACTGGTTTAAAATGGGAGTGTGTGTCATTTCCCGAGTTTTAAAATGGGAGAGTTTGTCTTTTCCCCAGGTTTAAAATGGGAGTGTGTGTCATTTCTCCAGCTTTAAAATGGGAGTGTGTGTAATTTCTCCTATTTTAAAATTGGAGTGTGTGTCATTTTCTCCAGTTTTAAAATAGGAGGGTGTGTCATTTCTCCAATTTTAAAATTAGCGTGTGTGACATTTCTCCAGTTTTAAAATGGGCGTGTGTGTCATTTCTCCAGTTTTAAAATGGGACGGTTTGTCATTTCTCCAATTTTGAAATGGGAGTGTATGTCATTTCTCCAGTTTTAAAATGGGAGTGTGTGTCATTCCTCCAGTTTTAAAATGGGAGGGTGTGTCATTTCTCCAATTTTAAAATGGGGGTGTGTGTCATTTCTCCAGTTTTAAAATGGGAGTGTGTGTCATTCCTCCAGTTTTAAAATGGGAGGGTGTGTCATTTCTCCAATTTTAAAATGGGGGTGTGTGTCATTTCTCCAGTTTTAAAATGGGAGTGTGTGTCATTTCTCCAATTTTGAAATGGGAGTGTATGTCTTTTCCCAATGTTTAAAATGGGAGGGAGTATCATTTCTCCAATTTTAAAATGGGAGTGTGTGTCATTTCTCCAGTTTTAAAATGGGACGGTGTGTCATTTCACGAGTTTTAAAATAGGAGGGTATGTCATTTCTCCAATTTTAAAATGGGAGTGTGTGTCATTTCTCCAGTTTTAAAATGGGAGGGTGTGTCATTTCTCCAGTTTTAAAATAGGAGGGTGTGTCATTTCTCCAATTTTAAAATGGGAGAGTTTGTCTTTTCCACTGGTTTAAAATGGGAGTGTGTATCATTTCCAGAGTTTTAAAATGGGAGAGTTTGTCTTTTCCCCAGGTTTAAAATGGGAGTGTGTGTCATTTCTCCAGTTTTAAAATGGTAGTGTGTCTCATTTCTCCAATTTTAAAATGGGAGAGTTTGTCTTTTCCCCAGGTTTAAAATGGGAGTGTGTGTCATTTCGCCAATTTTAAAATGGGAGTGTGTGTCATTTTCTCCAGTTTTAAAATAGGAGGGTGTGTCATTTCTCCAATTTTAAAATTAGAGTGTGTGTCATTTCTCCAGTTTTAAAATGGGAGTGTGTGTCATTTCTCCAGTTTTAAAATGGGAGGGTGTGACATTTCTCCAATTTTGAACTGGGAGAGCATGTCATTTCTCCAGTTTTAAAATGGGAGTGTATGTCATTTCTCCAGTTTTAAAATGGGAGTGTGTGTCATTCCTCCAGTTTTAAAATGGGAGTGTATGTCATTTCTCCAGTTTTAAAATGGGAGGGTGTGTCATTTCTCCAATTTTGAAATGGGAGTGTATGTCATTTCTCCAATTTTAAAATGGGAGTGTATGTCATTTCTCCAGTTTTAAAATGGGAGTGTGTGTCATTCCTCCAGTTTTAAAATGGGAGGGTGTCATTTCTCCAATTTTGAAATGGGAGGGTGTGTCATTTCTCCAATTTTAAAATGGGAGTGTGTGTAATTTCTCCAGTTTTAAAATGGGAGTGTGTGTCATTTCTCCAATTTTGAAATGGGAGTGTATGTCTTTTCCCCAGGTTTAAAATGGGAGGGTGTGTCATTTCTCCAATTTTAAAATGGGACGGTGTGTTAGTTCTCCAGTTTTAAAATGGGAGTGTGTGTCATTTCTCCAGTTTAAAAATGGGAGGGTGTGTCATTTCTCCAGTTTTAAAATGGGAGGGTGTGTCATTTCTCCAGTTTTAAAATGGGAATGTGTGTCATTTCTCCAGTTTTAAAATGGGAGTATGTGTCATTTCTCCAATTTTGAAATGGGAGGGTGTGTCATTTCTCCAATTTTAAAATGGGAGGGTGTGTCATTTCTCCAATTTTGAAATGGGAGTGTATGTCATTTCTCCAGTTTTAAAATGGGAGGGTGTGTCATTTCTCCAATTTTGAAATGGGAGTGTATGTCATTTCTCCAATTTTAAAATGGGAGTGTATGTCATTTCTCCAGTTTTAAAATGGGAGTGTGTGTCATTCCTCCAGTTTTAAAATGGGAGGGTGTGTCATTTCTCCTATTTTGAAATGGGAGGGTGTGTCATTTCTCCAATTTTAAAATGGGAGTGTGTGTCATTTCTCCAGTTTTAAAATGGGAGTGTGTGTCATTTCTCCAATTTTGAAATGGGAGTGTATGTCTTTTCCCCAGGTTTAAAATGGGAGGGTGTGTCATTTCTCCAATTTTAAAATGGGACGGCGTGTCATTTCTCCAGTTTTAAAATGGGAGTGTGTGTCATTTCTCCAGTTTAAAAATGGGAGAGTTTATCTTTTCCCCAGGTATAAAATGAAGCGTGTGTCATTTCTCCAGTTTTAAAATAGGAGGGTGTGTCATTTCTCCAGTTTTTAAATGGGAGGGTTTGTCATTTCTCCAGTTTTAAAATGGGAATGTGTGTCATTTCTCCAGTTTTAAATTTGGAGTGTGTGTCATTTCTCCAATTTTGAAATGGGAGGGTGTGTCATTTCTCCAATTTTAAAATGGGAGTGTGTGTCATTTCTCCAGTTTTAATATGGGAGGGTGTGTCATTTCTCCAGTTTTAAAATGGGAGTGTGTGTCATTCTTCCAGTTTTAAAATGGGAGGGTGTGTCATTTCTCCTGGTTTAATAAGGGAGGGTGTGTCATTTCTCCAGTTTTAAAATGGGAGTGTGTGTCATTCTTCCAGTTTTAAAATGGGAGAGTTTGTCTTTTCCCCAGGTTTAAAATGGGAGTGTGTGTCATTTCTCCGGTTTTAAAATGGGAGGATGTGTCAATTCTCCAATTTTGAAATGGGAGGGTGTGTCATTTCTCCAATTTTAAAATGGGAGTGTGTGTCATTTCACCAGTTTTAAAATGGGAGTGTATGTCTTTTCCCCAGGTTTAAAATGGGAGGGTGTGTCATTTCTCCAATTTTGAAATGGGAGGGTGTGTCATTTCTCCAATTTTAAAATGGGAGGGTGTGTCATTTCTCCAGTTTTAAAATGGGAGTGTGTGTCATTCTTCCAGTTTTAAAATGGGAGGGTGTGTCATTTCTCCAATTTTGAAATGGGAGGGTGTGACATTTCTCCAATTTTGAACTGGGAGTGCATGTCATTTCTCCAGTTTTAAAATGGGAGTGTATGTCATTTCTCCAGTTTTAAAATGGGAGTGTGTGTCATTTCTCCAGTTTTAAAATGGTACTGTGTGTCATTTCTCCAGCTTTAAAATGGGAGGGTGTAATTTCTCCGATTTTAAAATGGGAGTGTGTGTCATTTTCTCCAGTTTTAAAATAGGAGGGTGTTTCATTTCTCCAATTTTAAAATTAGAGTGTGTGTCATTTCTCCAGTTTTAAAATGGGAGTGTGTGTCATTTCTCCAGTTTTAAAATGGGAGGGTGTGACATTTCTCCAATTTTGAACTGGGAGTGCATGTCATTTCTCCAGTTTTAAAATGGGAGTGTATGTCATTTCTCCAGTTTTAAAATGGGAGTGTGTGTCATTCCTCCAGTTTTAAAATGGGAGTGTATGTCATTTCTCCAGTTTTAAAATGGGAGGGTGTGTCATTTCTCCAATTTTGAAATGGGAGTGTATGTCATTTCTTCAATTTTAAAATGGGAGTGTATGTCATTTCTCCAGTTTTAAAATGGGAGTGTGTGTCATTCCTCCAGTTTTAAAATGGGAGGGTGTCATTTCTCCAATTTTGAAATGGGAGGGTGTGTCATTTCTCCAATTTTAAAATGGGAGTGTGTGTAATTTCTCCAGTTTTAAAATGGGAGTGTGTGTCATTTCTCCAATTTTGAAATGGGAGTGTATGTCTTTTCCCCAGGTTTAAAATGGGAGGGTGTGTCATTTCTCCAATTTTAAAATGGGACGGTGTGTTAGTTCTCCAGTTTTAAAATGGGAGTGTGTGTCATTTCTCCAGTTTAAAAATGGGAGGGTGTGTCATTTCTCCAGTTTTAAAATGGGAGGGTGTGTCATTTCTCCAGTTTTAAAATGGGAATGTGTGTCATTTCTCCAGTTTTAAAATGGGAGTATGTGTCATTTCTCCAATTTTGAAATGGGAGGGTGTGTCATTTCTCCAATTTTAAAATGGGAGGGTGTGTCATTTCTCCAATTTTGAAATGGGAGTGTATGTCATTTCTCCAGTTTTAAAATGGGAGGGTGTGTCATTTCTCCAATTTTGAAATAGGAGTGTATGTCATTTCTCCAATTTTAAAATGGGAGTGTATGTCATTTCTCCAGTTTTAAAATGGGAGTGTGTGTCATTCCTCCAGTTTTAAAATGGGAGGGTGTGTCATTTCTCCTATTTTGAAATGGGAGGGTGTGTCATTTCTCCAATTTTAAAATGGGAGTGTGTGTCATTTCTCCAGTTTTAAAATGGGAGTGTGTGTCATTTCTCCAATTTTGAAATGGGAGTGTATGTCTTTTCCCCAGGTTTAAAATGGGAGGGTGTGTCATTTCTCCAATTTTAAAATGGGACGGTGTGTCATTTCTCCAGTTTTAAAATGGGAGTGTGTGTCATTTCTCCAGTTTAAAAATGGGAGAGTTTATCTTTTCCCCAGGTATAAAATGAAGCGTGTGTCATTTCTCCAGTTTTAAAATAGGAGGGTGTGTCATTTCTCCAGTTTTTAAATGGGAGGGTTTGTCATTTCTCCAGTTTTAAAATGGGAATGTGTGTCATTTCTCCAGTTTTAAATTTGGAGTGTGTGTCATTTCTCCAATTTTGAAATGGGAGGGTGTGTCATTTCTCCAATTTTAAAATGGGAGTGTGTGTCATTTCTCCAGTTTTAATATGGGAGGGTGTGTCATTTCTCCAGTTTTAAAATGGGAGTGTGTGTCATTCTTCCAGTTTTAAAATGGGAGGGTGTGTCATTTCTCCTGGTTTAATAAGGGAGGGTGTGTCATTTCTCCAGTTTTAAAATGGGAGTGTGTGTCATTCTTCCAGTTTTAAAATGGGAGAGTTTGTCTTTTCCCCAGGTTTAAAATGGGAGTGTGTGTCATTTCTCCGGTTTTAAAATGGGAGGATGTGTCAATTCTCCAATTTTGAAATGGGAGGGTGTGTCATTTCTCCAATTTTAAAATGGGAGCTTGTGTCATTTCACCAGTTTTAAAATGGGAGTGTATGTCTTTTCCCCAGGTTTAAAATGGGAGGATGTGTCATTTCTCCAATTTTGAAATGGGAGGGTGTGTCATTTCTCCAATTTTAAAATGGGAGGGTGTGTCATTTCTCCAGTTTTAAAATGGGAGTGTGTGTCATTCTTCCAGTTTTAAAATGGGAGGGTGTGTCATTTCTCCAATTTTGAAATGGGAGGGTGTGTCATTTCTCCAATTTTAAAATGGGAGAGTGTGTCATTTCTCCAGTTTTAAAATGGGAGTGTATGTCTTTTCCCCAGGTTTAAAATGGGAGGGTGTGTCATTTCTCCAGTTTTAAAATGGGAGTGTGTGTCATTTCTCCAGTTTAAAAATGGGAGCGTGTGTCATTTCTCCTATTTTAAAATGGGAGGGTATTTCTTTTCCCCAGGTATAAAATGGGAGCGTGTGTCATTTCTCCAATTTTAAAATGGGAGGGTGTGTCATTTCTCCAATTTTGAAATGGGAGTGTATGTCTTTTCCCCAGGTTTAAAATGGGAGGGTGTGTCATTTCTCCAATTTTGAAATGGGAGGCTGTGTCATTTCTCCAATTTTAAAATGGGAGTGTGTGTCATTTCTCCAATTTTGAAATGGGAGTGTATGTCTTTTCCCCAGGTTTAAAATGGGAGGGTGTGTCATTTCTCCAATTTTAAAATGGGACGGTGTGTCATTTCTCCAGTTTTAAAATGGGAGTGTGTGTCATTTCTCCAGTTTAAAAATGGGAGTGTGTGTCATTTCTCCAATCTTAAAATGGGAGTGTATGTCTTTTCCCAGGTATAAAATGGGAGCGTGTGCCATTTCTCCAGTTTGAAGATAGGAGGGTGTGTCATTTCTCCTGTTTAAAAATGGGAGAGATTGTCATTTCTCCAGGTTTAAAATTGGAGTGTGTATCATTTCTCCAGTTTTAAAATGGGAGGGTGTGTCATTTCTCCTGGTTAAAAATGGCAGTGTGTGTCATTTCCCGAGTTTTAAAATGGGAGAGTTTGTCTTTTCCCCAGGTTTAAAATGGGAGTGTGTGTCATTTCTCCGGTTTTAAAATGGGAGTGTGTGTCATTTCTCCAGTTTTAAAATGGGAGCGTGTGTCATTTCTCCAATTTTAAAATGGGAGGGTATGTCATTTCTCCAATTTTAAAATGGGAGAGTTTGTCTTTTCCACTGGTTTAAAAGGGGAGTGTGTGTCATTTCTCCTGTTTTAAAATGGGAGGGTATGTCATTTTCTCCAGTTTTAAAATAGGAGGGTGTGTCATTTCTCCAATTTTAAAATTAGAGTGTGTGTCATTTCTCCAGTTTTAAAATGGGAGGGTGTGTCATTTCTCCAGTTTTAAAATGGGAGGGTGTGACATTTCTCCAATTTTGAACTGGGAGTGCATGTCATATCTCCAGTTTTAAAATGGGAGTGTATGTCATTTCTCTAGTTTTAAAATGGGAGTGTGTGTCATTCCTCCAGTTTTAAAATGGGAGTGTATGTCATTTCTCCAGTTTTAAAATGGGAGGGTGTGTCATTTCTCCAATTTTGAAATGGGAGTGTATGTCATTTCTCCAATTTTAAAATGGGAGTGTATGTCATTTCTCCAGTTTTAAAATGGGAGTGTGTGTCATTCCTCCAGTTTTAAAATGGGAGGGTGTCATTTCTCCAATTTTGAAATGGGAGGGTGTGTCATTTCTCCAATTTTAAAATGGGAGTGTGTGTCATTTCTCCAGTTTTAAAATGGGAGTGTGTGTCATTTCTCCAATTTTGAAATGGGAGTGTATGTCTTTTCCCCAGGTTTAAAATGGGAGGGTGTGTCATTTCTCCAATTTTAAAATGGGACGGTGTGTTATTTCTCCAGTTTTAAAATGGGAGTGTGTGTCACTTCTCCAGTTTAAAAATGGGAGGGTGTGTCATTTCTCCAGTTTTAAAATGGGAGGGTGTGTCATTTCTCCAGTTTTAAAATGGGAATGTGTGTCATTTCTCCAGTTTTAAAATGGGAGTATGTGTCATTTCTCCAATTTTGAAATGGGAGGTTGTGTCATTTCTCCAATTTTAAAATGGGAGGGTGTGTCATTTCTCCAATTTTGAAATGGGAGTGTATGTCATTTCTCCAGTTTTAAAATGGGAGGGTGTGTCATTTCTCCAATTTTGAAATGGGAGTGTATGTCATTTCTCCAATTTTAAAATGGGAGTGTATGTCATTTCTCCAGTTTTAAAATGGGAGCGTGTGTCATTTCTCCAGTTTTAAAATGGGAGGGCGTGTCATTTCTCCTATTTTGAAATGGGAGGGTGTGTCATTTCTCCAATTTTAAAATGGGAGTGTGTGTCATTTCTCCAGTTTTAAAATGGGAGTGTGTGTCATTTCTCCAATTTTGAAATGGGAGTGTATGTCTTTTCCCAAGGTTTAAAATGGGAGGGTGTGTCATTTCTCCAATTTTAAAATGGGACGGTGTGTCATTTCTCCAGTTTTAAAATGGGAGTGTGTGTCATTTCTCCAGTTTAAAAATGGGAGAGTTTATCTTTTCCCCAGGTATAAAATGAAGCGTGTGTCATTTCTCCAGTTTTAAAATAGGAGGGTGTGTCATTTCTCCAGTTTTTAAATGGGAGGGTTTGTCATTTCTCCAGTTTTAAAATGGGAATGTGTGTCATTTCTCCAGTTTTAAATTTGGAGTGTGTGTCATTTCTCCAATTTTGAAATGGGAGGGTGTGTCATTTCTCCAATTTTAAAATGGGAGTGTGTGTCATTTCTCCAGTTTTAATATGGGAGGGTGTGTCATTTCTCCAGTTTTAAAATGGGAGTGTGTGTCATTCTTCCAGTTTTAAAATGGGAGGGTGTGTCATTTCTCCTGGTTTAATAAGGGAGGGTGTGTCATTTCTCCAGTTTTAAAATGGGAGTGTGTGTCATTCTTCCAGTTTTAAAATGGGAGAGTTTGTCTTTTCCCCAGGTTTAAAATGGGAGTGTGTGTCATTTCTCCGGTTTTAAAATGGGAGTGTATGTCATTTCTCCAGTTTTAAAATGGGAGTGTGTGTCATTCCTCCAGTGTTAAAATGGGAGGGTGTGTCAATTCTCCAATTTTAAAATGGGAGGGTGTGTCATTTCTCCTGGTTAAAAATGGCAGTGTGTGTCATTTCCCGAGTTTTAAAATGGGAGAGTTTGTCTTTTCCCCAGGTTTAAAATGGGAGTGTGTGTCATTTCTGCAGCTTTAAAATGGGAGTGTGTGTAATTTCTCCTATTTTAAAATTGGAGTGTGTGTCATTTTCTCCAGTTTTAAAATAGGAGGGTGTGTCATTTCTCCAATTTTAAAATTAGCGTGTGTGACATTTCTCCTGTTTTAAAATGGGCGTGTGTGTCATTTCTCCAGCTTTAAAATGGGACGGTGTGTCATTTCTCCAATTTTGAAATGGGAGTGTATGTCATTTCTCCAGTTTTAAAATGGGAGTGTATGTCATTTCTCCAGTTTTAAAATGGGAGTGTGTGTCATTCCTCCAGTTTTAAAATGGGAGGGTGTGAAATTCTCCAATTTTAAAATGGGGGTGTGTGTCATTTCTCCAGTTTTAAAATGGGAGTGTGTGTCATTTCTCCAGTTTTTAAATGGGAGGGTTTGTCATTTCTCCAGTTTTAAAATGGGAATGTGTGTCATTTCTCCAGTTTTAAATTTGGAGTGTGTGTCATTTCTCCAATTTTGAAATGGGAGGGTGTGTCATTTCTCCAATTTTAAAATGGGAGTGTGTGTCATTTCTCCAGTTTTAATATGGGAGGGTGTGTCATTTCTCCAGTTTTAAAATGGGAGTGTGTGTCATTCTTCCAGTTTTAAAATGGTAGGGTGTGTCATTTCTCCTGGTTTAATAAGGGAGGGTGTGTCATTTCTCCAGTTTTAAAATGGGAGTGTGTGTCATTCTTCCAGTTTTAAAATGGGAGAGTTTGTCTTTTCCCCAGGTTTAAAATGGGAGTGTGTGTCATTTCTCCGGTTTTAAAATGGGAGGATGTGTCAATTCTCCAATTTTGAAATGGGAGGGTGTGTCATTTCTCCAATTTTAAAATGGGAGTGTGTGTCATTTCTCCAGTTTTAAAATGGGAGTCTATGTCTTTTCCCCAGGTTTAAAATGGGAGGGTGTGTCATTTCTCCAATTTTGAAATGGGAGGGTGTGTCATTTCTCCAATTTTAAAATGGGAGGGTGTGTCATTTCTCCAGTTTTAAAATGGGAGTGTGTGTCATTCTTCCAGTTTTAAAATGGGAGGGTGTGTCATTTCTCCAATTTTGAAATGGGAGGGTGTGTCATTTCTCCAATTTTAAAATGGGAGTGTGTGTCATTTCTCCAGTTTTAAAATGGGAGTGTATGTCTTTTCCCCAGGTTTAAAATGGGAGGGTGTGTCATTTCTCCAATTTTAAAATGGGACGGTGTGTCATTTCTCCAGTTTTAAAATGGGAGTGTGTGTCATTTCTCCAGTTTAAAAATGGGAGCGTGTGTCATTTCTCCTATTTTAAAATGGGAGGGTATTTCTTTTCCCCAGGTATAAAATGGGAGCGTGTGTCATTTCTCCAATTTTAAAATGGGAGGGTGTGTCATTTCTACAATTTTGAAATGGGAGTGTATGTCTTTTCCCCAGGTTTAAAATGGGAGGGTGTGTCATTTCTCTAATTTTGAAATGGCAGGCTGTGTCATTTCTCCAATTTTAAAATGGGAGTGTGTGTCATTTCTCCAATTTTGAAATGGGAGTGTATGTCTTTTCCCCAGGTTTAAAATGGGAGGGTGTGTCATTTCTCCAATTTTAAAATGGGACGGTGTGTCATTTCTCCAGTTTTAAAATGGGAGTGTGTGTCATTTCTCCAGTTTAAAAATGGGAGTGTGTGTCATTTCTCCAATCTTAAAATGGGAGTGTATGTCTTTTCCCAGGTATAAAATGGGAGCGTGTGCCATTTCTCCAATTTGAAGACAGGAGGGTGTGTCATTTCTCCTGTTTAAAAATGGGAGAGATTGTCATTTACCCAGGTTTAAAATTGGAGTGTGTATCATTTCTCCAGTTTTAAAATGGGAGGGTGTGTCATTTCTCCTGGTTAAAAATGGCAGTGTGTGTCATTTCCCGAGTTTTAAAATGGGAGAGTTTGTCTTTTCCCCAGGTTTAAAATGGGAGTGTGTGTCATTTCTCCGTTTTTAAAATGGGAGTGTGTGTCATTTCTCCAATTTTAAAATGGGAGGGTATGTCATTTCTCAAATTTTAAAATGGGAGAGTTTGTCTTTTCCACTGGTTTAAAAGGGGAGTGTGTGTCATTTCTCCAGTTTTAAAATGGGAGGGTATGTCATTTCTCCAGTTTTAAAATAGGAGGGTGTGTCATTTCTCCAATTTTAAAATGGGAGAGTCTGTCTTTTCCACTGGTATAAAATGGGAGTGTGTGTCATTTCCCGAGTTTTAAAATGGGAGAGTTTGTCTTTTCCCCAGGTTTAAAATGGGAGTGTGTGTCATTTCTGCAGCTTTAAAATGGGAGTGTGTGTAATTTCTCCTATTTTAAAATTGGAGTGTGTGTCATTTTCTCCAGTTTTAAAATAGGAGGGTGTGTCATTTCTCCAATTTTAAAATTAGCGTGTGTGACATTTCTCCAGTTTTAAAATGGGCGTGTGTGTCATTTCTCCAGTTTTAAAATGGGACGGTGTGTCATTTCTCCAATTTTGAAATGGGAGTGTATGTCATTTCTCCAGTTTTAAAATGGGAGTGTATGTCATTTCTCCAGTTTTAAAATGGGAGTGTGTGTCATTCCTCCAGTTTTAAAATGGGAGGGTGTGTCATTTCTCCAATTTTAAAATGGGGGTGTGTGTCATTTCTCCAGTTTTAAAATGGGAGTGTGTGTCATTTCTCCAATTTTGAAATGGGAGTGTATGTCTTTTCCCCAGGTTTAAAATGGGAGGGAGTGTCATTTCTCCAATTTTAAAATGGGAGTGTGTGTCATTTCTCCAGTTTTAAAATAGAATGGTGTGTCATTTCCCCTGGTTAAAAATGGGAGTGTGTGTCATTTCCCGAGTTTGAAAATGGGACGGGGTGTCATTTCTCCAGTTTATAAATGGGAGAGTTTGTCTTTTCCACTGGTTTAAAAGGGGAGTGTGTGTCATTTCTCCAGTTTTAAAATGGGACGGTGTGTCATTTCACGAGTTTTAAAATAGGAGGGTGTGTCATTTCTCCAATTTAAAAATGGGAGTGTGTGTCATTTCTCCAGTTTTAAAATGGGAGGGTGTGTCATTTCTCCAGTTTTAAAATAGGAGGGTGTGTCATTTCTCCAATTTTAAAATGGGAGAGTTTGTCTTTTCCACTGGTTTAAAATGGGAGTGTGTATCATTTCCAGAGTTTTAAAATGGGAGAGTTTGTCTTTTCCCCAGGTTTAAAATGGGAGTGTGTGTCATTTCTCCAGTTTTAAAATGGTAGTGTGTCTCATTTCTCCAATTTTAAAATGGGAGAGTTTCTCTTTTCCCCAGGTTTAAAATGGGAGTGTGTGTCATTTCGCCAATTTTAAAATGGTACTGTGTGTCATTTCTCCAGCTTTAAAATGGGAGGGTGTAATTTCTCCTATTTTAAAATGGGAGTGTGTGTCATTTCTCCAGTTTTAAAATAGGAGGGTGTGTCATTTCTCCAATTTTAAAATTAGCGTGTGTGACATTTCTCCAGTTTTAAAATGGGCGTGTGTGTCATTTCTCCAGTTTTAAAATGGGACGGTGTGTCATTTCTCCAATTTTGAAATGGGAGTGTATGTCATTTCTCCAGTTTTAAAATGGGAGTGTATGTCATTTCTCCAGTTTTAAAATGGGAGTGTGTGTCATTCCTCCAGTTTTAAAATGGGAGGGTGTGTCATTTCTCCAATTTTAAAATGGGGGTGTGTGTCATTTCTCCAGTTTTAAAATGGGAGTGTGTGTCATTTCTCCAATTTTGAAATGGGAGTGTATGTCTTTTCCCCAGGTTTAAAATGGGAGGGAGTGTCATTTCTCCAATTTTAAAATGGGAGTGTGTGTCATTTCTCCAGTTTTAAAATAGAATGGTGTGTCATTTCCCCTGGTTAAAAATGGGAGTGTGTGTCATTTCCCGAGTTTGAAAATGGGACGGGGTGTCATTTCTCCAGTTTATAAATGGGAGAGTTTGTCTTTTCCACTGGTTTAAAAGGGGAGTGTGTGTCATTTCTCCAGTTTTAAAATGGGACGGTGTGTCATTTCACGAGTTTTAAAATAGGAGGGTGTGTCATTTCTCCAATTTAAAAATGGGAGTGTGTGTCATTTCTCCAGTTTTAAAATGGGAGGGTGTGTCATTTCTCCAGTTTTAAAATAGGAGGGTGTGTCATTTCTCCAATTTTAAAATGGGAGAGTTTGTCTTTTCCACTGGTTTAAAATGGGAGTGTGTATCATTTCCAGAGTTTTAAAATGGGAGAGTTTGTCTTTTCCCCAGGTTTAAAATGGGAGTGTGTGTCATTTCTCCAGTTTTAAAATGGTAGTGTGTCTCATTTCTCCAATTTTAAAATGGGAGAGTTTCTCTTTTCCCCAGGTTTAAAATGGGAGTGTGTGTCATTTCGCCAATTTTAAAATGGTACTGTGTGTCATTTCTCCAGCTTTAAAATGGGAGGGTGTAATTTCTCCTATTTTAAAATGGGAGTGTGTGTCATTTTCTCCAGTTTTAAAATAGGAGGGTGTGTCATTTCTCCAATTTTAAAATTAGAGTGTGTGTCATTTCTCCAGTTTTAAAATGGGAGTGTGTGTCATTTCTCCAGTTTTAAAATGGGAGGGTGTGACATTTCTCCAATTTTGAACTGGGAGTGTATGTCATTTCTCCAGTTTTAAAATGGGAGTGTATGTCATTTCTCCAGTTTTAAAATGGGAGTGCGTGTCATTCCTCCAGTTTTAAAATGGGAGTGTATGTCATTTCTCCAGTTTTAAAATGGGAGGGTGTGTCATTTCTCCAATTTTGAAATGGGAGTGTATGTCATTTCTCCAATTTTAAAATGGGAGTGTATGTCATTTCTCCAGTTTTAAAATGGGAGTGTGTGTCATTCCTCCAGTTTTAAAATGGGAGGGTGTGTCATTTCTCCAATTTTGAAATGGGAGGGTGTGTCATTTCTCCAATTTTAAAATGGGAGTGTGTGTAATTTCTCCATTTTTAAAATGGGAGTGTGTGTCATTTCTCCAATTTTGAAATGGGAGTGTATGTCTTTTCCCCAGGTTTAAAATGGGAGGGTGTGTCATTTCTCCAATTTTAAAATGGGACGGTGTGTTATTTCTCCAGTTTTAAAATGGGAGTGTGTGTCATTTCTCCTGTTTAAAAATGGGAGGGTGTGTCATTTCTCCAGTTTTAAAATGGGAGGGTGTGTCATTTCTCCAGTTTTAAAATGGGAATGTGTGTCATTTCTCCAGTTTTAAAATGGGAGTATGTGTCATTTCTCCAATTTTGAAATGGGACGGTGTGTCATTTCTCCAATTTTAAAATGGGAGGGTGTGTCATTTCTCCAATTTTGAAATGGGAGTGTATGTCATTTCTCCAGTTTTAAAATGGGAGTGTATGTCATTTCTCCAGTTTTAAAATGGGAGGGTGTGTCATTTCTCCAATTTTCAAATGGGAGTGTATGTCATTTCTCCAATTTTAAAATGGGAGTGTATGTCATTTCTCCAGTTTTAAAATGGGAGTGTGTGTCATTCCTCCAATTTTAAAATGGGAGGGTGTGTCATTTCTCCTATTTTGAAATGGGAGGGTGTGTCATTTCTCCAATTTTAAAATGGGAAGGTGTGTCATTTCTCCAGTTTTAAAATGGGAGTGTGTGTCATTTCTCCAATTTTGAAATGGGACGGTGTGTCATTTCTCCAGTTTTAAAATGGGAGTGTGTGTCATTTCTCCAGTTTAAAAATGGGAGAGTTTATCTTTTCCCCAGGTATAAAATGAAGCGTGTGTCATTTCTCCAGTTTTAAAATAGGAGGGTGTGTCATTTCTCCAGTTTTAAAATGGGAGTGTGTGTCATTTCTCCAGTTTAAAAATGGGAGAGTTTATCTTTTCCCCAGGTATAAAATGAAGCGTGTGTCATTTCTCCAGTTTTAAAATAGGAGGGTGTGTCATTTCTCCAGTTTTTAAATGGGAGGGTGTGTCATTTCTCCAGTTTTAAAATGGGAATGTGTGACATTTCTCCAGTTTTAAATTTGGAGTGTGTGTCATTTCTCCAATTTTGAAATGGGAGGGTGTGTCATTTCTCCAATTTTAAAATGGGAGTGTGTGTCATTTCTCCAGTTTTAATATGGGAGGGTGTGTCATTTCTCCAGTTTTAAAATGGGAGTGTGTGTCATTTCTCCAATTTTAAAATGGGAGGGTGTGTCATTTCTCCTGGTTTCATAAGGGAGGGTGTGTCATTTCTCCAGTTTTAAAATGGGAGTGTGTGTCATTCTTCCAGTTTTAAAATGGGAGGGTGTGTCGTTTCTCCAATTTTAAAATGGGACGGTGTGTCATTTCTCCAGTTTTGAAATGGGAGTGTGTGTCATTTCTCCAGTTTAAAAATGGGAGCTTGTGTCATTTCTCCAATTTTAAAATGGGAGTGTATTTCTTTTCCCCAGGTATTAAATGGGAGCGTGTGTCATTTCTCCAATTTTAAAATGGGAGGGTGTGTCATTTCTCCAATTTTGAAATGGGAGTGTATGTCTTTTCCCCAGGTTTAAAATGGGAGGGTGTGTCATTTCTCCAATTTTGAAATGGGAGGCTCTGTCATTTCTCCGATTTTAAAATGGGAGTGTGTGTCATTTCTCCAACTTTGAAATGGGAGTGTATGTCATTTCTCCAGTTTTAAAATGGGAGTGTATGTCATTTCTCCAGTTTTAAAATGGGAGGGTGTGTCATTTCTCCAATTTTCAAATGGGAGTGTATGTCATTTCTCCAATTTTAAAATGGGAGTGTATGTCATTTCTCCAGTTTTAATATGGGAGTGTGTGTCATTCCTCCAATTTTAAAATGGGAGGGTGTGTCATTTCTCCTATTTTGAAATGGGAGGGTGTGTCATTTCTCCAATTTTAAAATGGGAAGGTGTGTCATTTCTCCAGTTTTAAAATGGGAGTGTGTGTCATTTCTCCAATTTTGAAATGGGAGTGTATGTCTATTCCCCAGGTTTAAAATGGGAGGGTGTGTCATTTCTCCAATTTTAAAATGGGACGGTGTGTCATTTCTCCAGTTTTAAAATGGGAGTGTGTGTCATTTCTCCAGTTTAAAAATGGGAGAGTTTATCTTTTCCCCAGGTATAAAATGAAGCGTGTGTCATTTCTCCAGTTTTAAAATAGGAGGGTGTGTCATTTCTCCAGTTTTTAAATGGGAGGGTGTGTCATTTCTCCAGTTTTAAAATGGGAATGTGTGTCATTTCTCCAGTTTTAAATTTGGAGTGTGTGTCATTTCTCCAATTTTGAAATGGGAGGGTGTGTCATTTCTCCAATTTTAAAATGGGAGTGTGTGTCATTTCTCCAGTTTTAATATGGGAGGGTGTGTCATTTCTCCAGTTTTAAAATGGGAGTGTGTGTCATTTCTCCAATTTTAAAATGGGAGGGTGTGTCATTTCTCCTGGTTTCATAAGGGAGGGTGTGTCATTTCTCCAGTTTTAAAATGGGAGTGTGTGTCATTCTTCCAGTTTTAAAATGGGAGGGTGTGTCGTTTCTCCAATTTTAAAATGGGACGGTGTGTCATTTCTCCAGTTTTGAAATGGGAGTGTGTGTCATTTCTCCAGTTTAAAAATGGGAGCTTGTGTCATTTCTCCAATTTTAAAATGGGAGTGTATTTCTTTTCCCCAGGTATTAAATGGGAGCGTGTGTCATTTCTCCAATTTTAAAATGGGAGGGTGTGTCATTTCTCCAATTTTGAAATGGGAGTGTATGTCTTTTCCCCAGGTTTAAAATGGGAGGGTGTGTCATTTCTCCAATTTTGAAATGGGAGGCTCTGTCATTTCTCCGATTTTAAAATGGGAGTGTGTGTCATTTCTCCAACTTTGAAATGGGAGTGTATGTCTTATCCCCAGGTTTAAAATGGGAGGGTGTGTCATTTCTCCAATTTTAAAATGGGACGGTGTGTCATATCTCCAGTTTTAAAATGGGAGTGTGTGTCATTTCTCCAGTTTAAAAATGAGAGTGTGTGTCATTTCTCCAATCTTAAAATGGGAGTGTATGTCTTTTCCCCAGGTATAAAATGGGAGCGTGTGCCATTTCTCCAATTTGAAAATAGGAGGGTGTGTCATTTCTCCTGTTTAAAAATGGGAGAGATTGTCATTTACCCAGGTTTAAAATTGGAGTGCGTATCATTTCTCCAGTTTTAAAATGGGAGGGTGTGTCATTTCTCCAGTTTCAAAATAGGAGGGTGTGTCATTTCTCCAATTTTAAAATGGGAGAGTTTGTCTTTTCCACTGGTTTAAAATGGGAGTGTGTATCATTTCCAGAGTTTTAAAATGGGAGAGTTTGTCTTTTCCCCAGGTTTAAAATGGGAGTGTGTGTCATTTCTCCAGTTTTAAAATGGTAGCGTGTCTCATTTCTCCAATTTTAAAATGGGAGAGTTTGTCTTTTCCCCAAGTTTAAAATGGGAGTGTGTGTCATTTCGCCAATTTTAAAATGGTACTGTGTGTCATTTCTCCAGCTTTAAAATGGGAGGGTGTGTCATTTCTCCAGTTTTAAAATGGGAGGGTGTGACATTTCTCCAATTTTGAACTGGGAGTGTATGTCATTTCTCCAGTTTTAAAATGGGAGTGAATGTCATTTCTCCAGTTTTAAAATGGGAGTGTACGTCATTTCTCCAGTTTTAAAATGGGAGTGTATGTCATTTCTCCATTTTTAAAATAGGAGGGTGTGTCATTTCTCCAATTTTAAAATTAGAGTGTGCGTCATTTCTCCAGTTTTAAAATGGGAGTGTGTGTCATTTCTCCAGTTTTAAAATGGGAGGGTGTGACATTTCTCCAATTTTGAACTGGGAGTGTATGTCATTTCTCCAGTTTTAAAATGGGAGTGTATGTCATTTCTCCAGTTTTAAAATGGGAGTGTGTGTCATTCCTCCAGTTTTAAAATGGGAGTGTATGTCATTTCTCCAGTTTTAAAATGGGAGGGTGTGTCATTTCTCCAATTTTGAAATGGGAGTGTATGTCATTTCTCCAATTTTAAAATGGGAGTGTATGTCATTTCTCCAGTTTTAAAATGGGAGTGTGTGTCATTCCTCCAGTTTTAAAATGGGAGGGTGTGTCATTTCTCCAATTTTGAAATGGGAGGGTGTGTCATCTCTCCAATTTTAAAATGGGAGTGTGTGTAATTTCTCCAGTTTTAAAATGGGAGTGTGTGTCATTTCTCCAATTTTGAAATGGGAGTGTATGTCTTTTCCCCAGGTTTAAAATGGGAGGGTGTGTCATTTCTCCAATTTTAAAATGGGACGGTGTGTTATTTCTCCAGTTTTAAAATGGGAGTGTGTGTCATTTCTCCAGTTTAAAAATGGGAGGGTGTGTCATTTCTCCAGTTTTAAAATGGGAGGGTGTGTCATTTCTCCAGTTTTAAAATGGGAATGTGTGTCATTTCTCCAGTTTTAAAATGGGAGTATGTGTCATTTCTCCAATTTTGAAATGGGAGGGTGTGTCATTTCTCCAATTTTAAAATGGGAGGGTGTGTCATTTCTCCAATTTTGAAATGGGAGTGTATGTCATTTCTCCAGTTTTAAAATGGGAGTGTATGTCATTTCTCCAGTTTTAAAATGGGAGGGTGTGTCATTTCTCCAATTTTGAAATGGGAGTGTATGTCATTTCTCCAATTTTAAAATGGGAGTGTATGTCATTTCTCCAGTTTTAAAATGGGAGTGTGTGTCATTCCTCCAATTTTAAAATGGGAGGGTGTGTCATTTCTCCTATTTTGAAATGGGAGGGTGTGTCATTTCTCCAATTTTAAAATGGGAGTGTGTGTCATTTCTCCAGTTTTAAAATGGGAGTGTGTGTCATTTCTCCAATTTTGAAATGGGAGTGTATGTCTTTTCCCCAGGTTTAAAATGGGAGGGTGTGTCATTTCTCCAATTTTAAAATGGGACGGTGTGTCATTTCTCCAGTTTTAAAATGGGAGTGTGTGTCATTTCTCCAGTTTAAAAATGGGAGAGCTTATCTTTTCCCCAGGTATTAAATGAAGCGTGTGTCATTTCTCCAGTTTTAAAATAGGAGGGTGTGTCATTTCTCCAGTTTTTAAATGGGAGGGTGTGTCATTTCTCCAGTTTTAAAATGGGAATGTGTGTCATTTCTCCAGTTTTAAATTTGGAGTGCGTGTCATTTCTCCAATTTTGAAGTGGGAGGGTGTGTCATTTCTCCAATTTTAAAATGGGAGTGTGTGTCATTTCTCCAGTTTTAATATGGGAGGGTGTGTCATTTCTCCAGTTTTAAAATGGGAGTGTGTGTCATTTCTCCAATTTTAAAATGGGAGGGTGTGTCATTTCTCCTGGTTAAATAAGGGAGGGTGTGTCATTTCTCCAGTTTTAAAATGGGAGTGTGTGTCATTCTTCCAGTTTTAAAATGGAAGGGTGTGTCGTTTCTCCAATTTTAAAATGGGACGGTGTGTCATTTCTCCAGTTTTAAAATGGGAGTGTGTGTCATTTCTCCAGTTTAAAAATGGGAGCGTGTGTCATTTCTCCAATTTTAAAATGGGAGTGTATTTCTTTTCCCCAGGTATAAAATGGGAGCGTGTGTCATTTCTCCTATTTTAAAATGGGAGGGTGTGTCATTTCTCCAATTTTGAAATGGGAGTGTATGTCTTTTCCCCAGGTTTAAAATGGGATGGTGTGTCATTTCTCCAATTTTGAAATGGGAGGCTCTGTCATTTCTCCGATTTTAAAATGGGAGTGTGTGTCATTTCTCCAACTTTGAAATGGGAGTGTATGTCTTATCCCCAGGTTTAAAATGGGAGGGTGTGTCATTTCTCCAATTTTAAAATGGGACGGTTTGTCATATCTCCAGTTTTAAAATGGGAGTGTGTGTCATTTCTCCAGTTTAAAAATGAGAGTGTTTGTCATTTCTCCAATCTTAAATTGGGAGTGTATGTCTTTTCCCCAGGTATAAAATGGGAGCGTGTGCCATTTCTCCAATTTGAAAATAGGAGGGTGTGTCATTTCTCCTGTTTAAAAATGGGAGAGATTGTCATTTACCCAGGTTTAAAATTGGAGTGCGTATCATTTCTCCAGTTTTAAAATGGGAGGGTGTGTCATTTCTCCAGTTTCAAAATAGGAGGGTGTGTCATTTCTCCAATTTTAAAATGGGAGAGTTTGTCTTTTCCACTGGTTTAAAATGGGAGTGTGTATCATTTGCAGAGTTTTAAAATGGGAGAGTTTGTCTTTTCCCAAGGTTTAAAATGGGAGTGTGTGTCAGTTCTCCAGTTTTAAAATGGTAGTGTGTCTCATTTCTCCAATTTTAAAATGGGAGAGTTTGTCTTTTCCCCAGGTTTAAAATGGGAGTGTGTGTCATTTCGCCAATTTTAAAATGGTACTGTGTGTCATTTCTCCAGCTTTAAAATGGGAGGGTGTGTCATTTCTCCAGTTTTAAAATGGGAGGGTGTGACATTTCTCCAATTTTGAACTGGGAGTGTATGTCATTTCTCCAGTTTTAAAATGGGAGTGTATGTCATTTCTCCAGTTTTAAAATGGGAGTGTATGTCATTTCTCCAGTTTTAAAATGGGAGTGTGTGTCATTCCTCCAGTTTTAAAATGGGAGTGTATGTCATTTCTCCAGTTTTAAAATGGGAGGGTGTGTCATTTCTCCAATTTTGAAATGGGAGCCTATGCCATTTCTCCAATTTGAAAATAGGAGGGTGTGTCATTTCTCCTGTTTAAAAATGGGAGAGATTGTCATTTACCCAGGTTTAAAATTGGAGTGCGTATCATTTCTCCAGTTTTAAAATGGGAGGGTGTGTCATTTCTCCAGTCTTAAAATAGGAGGGTGTGTCATTTCTCCAATTTTAAAATGGGAGAGATTGTCTTTTCTACTGGTTTAAAATGGGAGTGTGTATCATTTCCAGAGTTTTAAAATGGGTGAGTTTGTCTTTTCCCCAGGTTTAAAATGGGAGTGTGTGTCATTTCTCCAGTTTTAAAATCGTAGTGTGTCTCATTTCTCCAATTTTAAAATGGGAGAGTTTGTCTTTTCCCCAGGTTTAAAATGGGTGTGTGTGTCATTTCGCCAATTTTAAAATGGTACTGTGTGTCATTTCTCCAGCTTTAAAATGGGAGGGTGTGACATTTCTCCAATTTTGAACTGGGAGTGCATGTCATTTCTCCAGTTTTAAAATGGGAGTGTATGTCATTTCTCCAGTTTTAAAATGGGAGTGTATGTCATTTCTCCAGTTTTAAAATGGGAGTGTGTGTCATTCCTCCAGTTTTAAAATGGGAGTGTATGTCATTTCTCCAGTTTTAAAATGGGAGGGTGTGTCATTTCTCCAATTTTGAAATGGGAGTGTATGTCATTTCTCCAATTTTAAAATGGGAGTGTATGTCATTTCTCCAGTTTTAAAATGGGAGTGTGTGTCATTCCTCCAGTTTTAAAATGGGAGGGTGTGTCATTTCTCCAATTTTGAAATGGGAGTGTGTGTCATTTCTCCAGTTTTAAAATGGGAGTGTGTGTCATTTCTCCAATTTTGAAATGGGAGTGTATGTCTTTTCCCCAGGTTTAAAATGGGAGGGTGTGTCATTTCTCCAATTTTAAAATGGGACGGTGTGTTATTTCTCCAGTTTTAAAATGGGAGTGTGTGTCATTTCTCCAGTTTAAAAATGGGAGGGTGTGTCATTTCTCCAGTTTTAAAATGGGAGGGTGTGTCATTTCTCCAGTTTTAAAATGGGAATGTGTGTCATTTCTCCAGTTTTAAAATGGGAGTGTGTGTCATTTCTCCAATTTTGAAATGGGAGGGTGTGTCATTTCTCCAATTTTAAAATGGGAGGGTGTGTCATTTCTCCAATTTTGAAATGGGAGAGTATGTCATTTCTCCAGTTTTAAAATGGGAGTGTATGTCATTTCTCCAGTTTTAAAATGGGAGGGTGTGTCATTTCTCCAATTTTGAAATGGGAGTGTATGTCATTTCTCCAATTTTAAAATAGGAGTGTATGTCATTTCTCCAGTTTTAAAATGGGAGTGTGTGTCATTCCTCCAGTTTTAAAATGGGAGGGTGTGTCATTAATCCAATTTTGAAATGGGAGGGTGTGTCATTTCTCCAATTTTAAAATGGGAGTGTGTGTCATTTCTCCAGTTTTAAAATGGGAGTGTGTGTCATTTCTCCAATTTTGAAATGGGACTGTATGTCTTTTCCCCAGGTTTAAAATGGGAGGGTGTGTCATTTCTCCAATTTTAAAATGGGACGGTGTGTCATTTCTCCAGTTTTAAAATGGGAGTGTGTGTCATTTCTCCAGTTTTAAATTGGGAGTGTGTGTAATTTCTCCAATTTTGAAATGGGAGGGTGTGTCATTTCTCCAATTTTAAAATGGGAGTGTGTGTCATTTCTCCAGTTTTAATATGGGAGGGTGTGTCATTTCTCCAGTTTTAAAATGGGAGTGTGTGTCATTCTTCCAGTTTTAAAATGGGAAGGTGTGTCATTTCTCCTGGTTTAATAAGGGAGGGTGTGTCATTTCTCCAGTTTTAAAATGGGAGTGTGTGTCATTCTTCCAGTTTTAAAATGGGAGGGTGTGTCATTTCTCCAATTTTAAAATGGGACGGTGTGTCATTTCTCCAGTTTTAAAATGGGAGTGTGTGTCATTTCTCCAGTTCAAAAATGGGAGCGTGTGTCATTTCTCCAATTTTAAAATGGGAGTGTATTTCTTTTCCCCAGGTATAAATTGGGAGCGTGTGTCATTTCTCCAATTTTAAAATGGGAGGGTGTGTCATTTCTCCAATTTTGAAATGGGAGTGTATGTCTTTTCCCCAGGTTTAAAATGGGAGGGTGTGTCATTTCTCCAATTTTAAAATGGGACGGTGTGTCATTTCTCCAGATTTAAAATGGGAGTGTGTGTCATTTCTCCAATTTTAAAATGGGAGTGTGTGTCATTTCTCCAACATTGAAATGGGAGTGTATGTCTTATCCCCAGGTTTAAAATGGGAGGGTGTGTCATTTCTCCAATTTTAAAATGGGACGGTGTGTCATATCTCCAGTTTTAAAATGGGATTGTGTGTCATTTCTCCAGTTTAAAAATGAGAGTGTGTGTCATTTCTCCAATCTTAAAATGGGAGTGTATGTCTTTTCCCCAGGTATAAAATGGGAGCGTGTGCCATTTCTCCAATTTGAAAATAGGATGGTGTGTCATTTCTCCTGTTTAAAAATGGGAGAGATTGTCATTTACCCAGGTTTAAAATTGGAGTGCGTATCATTTCTCCAGTTTTAAAATGGGAGGGTGTGTCATTTCTCCTGGTTAAAAATGGCAGTGTGTGTCATTTCCCGAGTTTTAAAATGGGAGAGTTTGTCTTTTCCCCAGTTTTAAAATGGGAGTGTCTGTCATTTCTCCAGTTTTAAAATGGGAGCGTGTGTCATTTCTCCAATTTTAAAATGGTAGGGTATGTCATTTCTCCAATTTTAAAATGGGAAAGTTTGTCTTTTCCACTGGTTTAAAAGGGGAGTGTGTGTCATTTCTCCAGTTTGAAAATGGGAGGGTATGTCATTTCTCCAGTTTTAAAATAGGAGGGTGTGTCATTTCTCCAATTTTAAAATGGGAGAGTTTGTCTTTTCCACTGGTTTAAAATGGGAGTGTGTGTCATTTCCCGAGTTTTAAAATGGGAGAGTTTGTCTTTTCCCCAGGTTTAAAATGGGAGTGTGTGTCATTTCTCCAGCTTTAAAATGGGAGTGTGTGTAATTTCTCCTATTTTAAAATGGGAGTGTGTGTCATTTTCTCCAGTTTTAAAATAGGAGGGTGTGTCATTTCTCCAATTTTAAAATTAGAGTGTGTGTCATTTCTCCAGTTTTAAAATGGGAGTGTGTGTCATTTCTCCAGTTTTAAAATGGGACGGTGTGTTATTTCTCCAATTTTGAAATGGGAGTGTATGTCATTTCTCCAGTTTTAAAATGGGAGTGTATGTCATTTCTCCAGTTTTAAAATGGGAGTGTGTGTCATTCCTCCAGTTTTAAAATGGGAGTGTGTGTCATTTCTCCAATTTTAAAATGGTAGGGTGTGTCATTTCTCCAATTTTAAAATGGGAGTGTGTGTCATTCCTCCAGTTTTAAAATGGGAGTGTGTGTCATTTCTCCAATTTTGAAATGGTAGGATGTGTCATTTCTCCAATTTTAAAATGGGGGTGTGTGTCATTTCTCCAGTTTTAAAATGGGAGTGTGTGTCATTTCTCCAATTTTGAAATGGGAGTGTATGTCTTTTCCCCAGGTTTAAAATGGGAGGGTGTGTCATTTCTCCAATTTTAAAATGGGAGTGTGTGTCATTTCTCCAGTTTTAAAATAGAAGGGTGTGTCATTTCTCCTGGTTAAAAATGGGAGTGTGTGTCATTTCCCGAATTTGAAAATGGGACGGGGTGTCATTTCTCCAGTTTATCAATGGGAGAGTTTGTCTTTTCCACTGGTTTAAAAGAGAAGTGTGTGTCATTTCTCCAGTTTTAAAATGGGACGGTGTGTCATTTCACGAGTTTTAAAATAGGAGGGTGTGTCATTTCTCCAATTTTAAAATGGGAGTGTGTGTCATTTCTCCAGTTTTAAAATGGGAGGGTGTGTCATTTCTCCAGTTTTAAAATAGGAGGGTGTGTCATTTCTCCAATTTTAAAATGGGAGAGTTTGTCTTTTCCACTGGTTTAAAATGGGAGTGTGTGTCATTTCCCGAGTTTTAAAATGGGAGAGTTTGTCTTTTCCCCAGGTTTAAAATGGGAGTGTGTGTCATTTCTCCATTTTTCAAATGGTAGTGTGTCTCATTTCTCCAATTTTAAACTGGGAGAGTTTGTCTTTTCCCCAGTTTTAAAATGGGAGTGTGTGTCATTTCGCCAATTTTAAAATGGTACTGTGTGTCATTTCTCCAGCTTTAAAATGGGAGGGTGTAATTTCTCCTATTTTAAAATGGGAGTGTGTGTCATTTTCTCCAGTTTTAAAAAAGGAGGGTGTGTCATTTCTCCAATTTTAAAATTAGAGTGTGTGTCTTTTCTCCAGTTTTAAAATGGAAGTGTGTGTCATTTCTCCAGTTTTAAAAAGGGAGGGTGAGACATTTCTCCAATTTTGAACTGGGAGCGTATGTCATTTCTCCAGTTTTAAAATGGGAGTGTATGTCATTTCTCCAGTTTTAAAATGGGAGTGTATGTAATTTCTCCAGTTTTAAAATGGGAGTGTGTGTCATTCCTCCAGTTTTAAAATGGGAGTGCATGTCATTTCTCCAGTTTTAAAATGGGAGGGTGTGTCATTTCTCCAATTTCGAAATGGGAGTGTATGTCATTTCTCCAATTTTAAAATGGGAGTGTATGTCATTTCTCCAGTTTTAAAATGGGAGTGTGTGTCATTCCTCCAGTTTTAAAATGGGAGAGTGTGTCATTTCTCCAATTTTGAAATGGGAGGGTGTGTCATTTCTCCAGTTTTAAAATGGGAGTGCGTGTCATTTCTCCAATTTTGAAATGGGATGGTGTGTCATTTCTCCAGTTTTAAAATGGGAGGGTGTGTCATTTCTCCAATTTTAAAATGGGACGGTGTGTTATTTCTCCAGTTTTAAAATGGGAGTGTGTGTCATTTCTCCAGTTTAAAAATGGGAGAGTTTGTCTTTTCCCCAGGAGTAAAATGGGAGCGTGTGTCATTTCTCCAGTTTTAAAATAGGAGGGTGTGTCATTTCTCCAGTTTTAAAATGGGAGGGTGTGTCATTTCTCCAGATTTAAAACGGGAATGTGTGTCATTTCTCCAGTTTTAAAATGGGAGTGTGTGTCATTTCTCCAATTTTGAAATGGGAGGGTGTGTCATTTCTCCAATTTTAAAATGGAAGTGTGTGTCATTTCTCCAGTTTTAATATGGGAGGGTGTGTCATTTCTCCAGTTTTAAAATGGGAGTGTGTGTCATTCTTCCAGTTTTAAAATGGGAGTGTGTGTCATTTCTCCAATTTTGAAATGGGAGTGTATGTCTTTTCCCCAGGTTTAAAATGGGAGGGTGTGTCATTTCTCCAATTTTAAAATGGGACGGTGTGTCATTTCTCCAGTTTTAAAATGGGAGTGTGTGTCATTTCTCCAGTTTTAAATTGGGAGTGTGTGTAATTTCTCCAATTTTGAAATGGGAGGGTGTGTCATTTCTCCAATTTTAAAATGGGAGTGTGTGTCATTTCTCCAGTTTTAATATGGGAGGGTGTGTCATTTCTCCAGTTTTAAAATGGGAGTGTGTGTCATTCTTCCAGTTTTAAAATGGGAAGGTGTGTCATTTCTCCTGGTTTAATAAGGGAGGGTGTGTCATTTCTCCAGTTTTAAAATGGGAGTGTGTGTCATTCTTCCAGTTTTAAAATGGGAGGGTGTGTCATTTCTCCAATTTTAAAATGGGACGGTGTGTCATTTCTCCAGTTTTAAAATGGGAGTGTGTGTCATTTCTCCAGTTCAAAAATGGGAGCGTGTGTCATTTCTCCAATTTTAAAATGGGAGTGTATTTCTTTTCCCCAGGTATAAAATGGAAGCGTGTGTCATTTCTCCAATTTTAAAATGGGAGTGTGTGTCATTTCTCCAATTTTGAAATGGGAGTGTATGTCTTTTCCCCAGGTTTAAAATGGGAGGGTGTGTCATTTCTCCAATTTTGAAATGGGAGGCTGTGTCATTTCTCCAATTTTAAAATGGGAGTGTGTGTCATTTCTCCAACTTTGAAATGGGAGTGTATGTCTTATCCCCAGGTTTAAAATGGGAGGGTGTGTCATTTCTCCAATTTTAAAATGGGACGGTGTGTCATATCTCCAGTTTTAAAATGGGAGTGTGTGTCATTTCTCCAGTTTAAAAATGAGAGTGTGTGTCATTTCTCCAATCTTAAAATGGGAGTGTATGTCTTTTCCCCAGGTATAAAATGGGAGCGTGTGCCATTTCTCCAATTTGAAAATAGGATGGTGTGTCATTTCTCCTGTTTAAAAATGGGAGAGATTGCTATTTACCCAGGTTTAAAATTGGAGTGCGTATCATTTCTCCAGTTTTAAAATGGGAGGGTGTGTCATTTCTCCTGGTTAAAAATGGCAGTGTGTGTCATTTCCCGAGTTTTAAAATGGGAGAGTTTGTCTTTTCCCCAGTTTTAAAATGGGAGTGTCTGTCATTTCTCCAGTTTTAAAATGGGAGCGTGTGTCATTTCTCCAATTTTAAAATGGTAGGGTATGTCATTTCTCCAATTTTAAAATGGGAGAGTTTGTCTTTTCCACTGGTTTAAAAGGGGAGTGTGTGTCATTTCTCCAGTTTGAAAATGGGAGGGTATGTCATTTCTCCAGTTTTAAAATAGGAGGGTGTGTCATTTCTCCAATTTTAAAATGGGAGAGTTTGTCTTTTCCACTGGTTTAAAATGGGAGTGTGTGTCATTTCCCGAGTTTTAAAATGGGAGAGTTTGTCTTTTCCCCAGGTTTATAATGGGAGTGTGTGTCATTTCTCCAGCTTTAAAATGGGAGTGTGTGTAATTTCTCCTATTTTAAAATGGGAGTGTGTGTCATTTTCTCCAGTTTTAAAATAGGAGGGTGTGTCATTTCTCCAATTTTAAAATTAGAGTGTGTGTCATTTCTCCAGTTTTAAAATGGGAGGGTGTGTCATTTCTCCAGTTTTAAAATGGGACGGTGTGTCATTTCTCCAATTTTGAAATGGGAGTGTATGTCATTTCTCCAGTTTTAAAATGGGAGTGTATGTCATTTCTCCAGTTTTAAAATGGGAGTGTGTGTCATTCCTCCAGTTTTAAAATGGGAGTGTGTGTCATTTCTCCAATTTTAAAATGGTAGGGTGTGTCATTTCTCCAATTTTAAAATGGGAGTGTGTGTCATTCCTCCAGTTTTAAAATGGGAGTGTGTGTCATTTCTCCAATTTTGAAATGGTAGGATGTGTCATTTCTCCAATTTTAAAATGGGGGTGTGTGTCATTTCTCCAGTTTTAAAATGGGAGTGTGTGTCATTTCTCCAATTTTGAAATGGGAGTGTATGTCTTTTCCCCAGGTTTAAAATGGGAGGCTGTGTCATTTCTCCAATTTTAAAATGGGAGTGTGTGTCATTTCTCCAGTTTTAAAATAGAAGGGTGTGTCATTTCTCCTGGTTAAAAATGGGAGTGTGTGTCATTTCCCGAATTTGAAAATGGGACGGGGTGTCATTTCTCCAGTTTATAAATGGGAGAGTTTGTCTTTTCCACTGGTTTAAAAGAGAAGTGTGTGTCATTTCTCCAGTTTTAAAATGGGACGGTGTGTCATTTCTCCAATTTTAAAATGGGAGTGTGTGTCATTTCTCCAATTTTAAAATGGGAGAGTTTGTCTTTTCCACTGGTTTAAAATGGGAGTGTGTGTCATTTCCCGAGTTTTAAAATGGGAGAGTTTGTCTTTTCCCCAGGTTTAAAATGGGAGTGTGTGTCATTTCTCCATTTTTCAAATGGTAGTGTGTCTCATTTCTCCAATTTTAAAATGGGAGAGTTTGTCTTTTCCCCAGTTTTAAAATGGGAGTGTGTGTCATTTCGCCAATTTTAAAATGGTACTGTGTGTCATTTCTCCAGCTTTAAAATGGGAGGGTGTAATTTCTCCTATTTTAAAATGGGAGTGTGTGTCATTTTCTCCAGTTTTAAAAAAGGAGGGTGTGTCATTTCTCCAATTTTAAAATTAGAGTGTGTGTCATTTCTCCAGTTTTAAAATGGGAGTGTGTGTCATTTCTCCAGTTTTAAAATAGGAGGGTGTGTCATTTCTCCAGTTTTAAAATGGGAGTGTATGTCATTTCTCCAGTTTTAAAATGGGAGTGTATGTCATTTCTCCAGTTTTAAAATGGGAGTGTATGTAATTTCTCCAGTTTTAAAATGGGAGTGTGTGTCATTCCTCCAGTTTTAAAATGGGAGTGCATGTCATTTCTCCAGTTTTAAAATGGGAGGGTGTGTCATTTCTCCAATTTCGAAATGGGAGTGTATGTCATTTCTCCAATTTTAAAATGGGAGTGTATGTCATTTCTCCAGTTTTAAAATGGGAGTGTGTGTCATTCCTCCAGTTTTAAAATGGGAGAGTGTGTCATTTCTCCAATTTTGAAATGGGAGGGTGTGTCATTTCTCCAGTTTTAAAATGGGAGTGCGTGTCATTTCTCCAATTTTGAAATGGGAGGGTGTGTCATTTCTCCAGTTTTAAAATGGGAGGGTGTGTCATTTCTCCAATTTTAAAATGGGACGTTGTGTTATTTCTCCAGTTTTAAAATGGGAGTGTGTGTCATTTCTCCAGTTTAAAAATGGGAGAGTTTGTCTTTTCCCCAGGAGTAAAATGGGAGCGTGTGTCATTTCTCCAGTTTTAAAATAGGAGGGTGTGTCATTTCTCCAGTTTTAAAATGTGAGGGTGTGTCATTTCTCCAGATTTAAAACGGGAATGTGTGTCATTTCTCCAGTTTTAAAATGGGAGTGTGTGTCATTTCTCCAATTTTGAAATGGGAGGGTGTGTCATTTCTCCAATTTTAAAATGGAAGTGTGTGTCATTTCTCCAGTTTTAATATGGGTGGGTGTGTCATTTCTCCAGTTTTAAAATGGGAGTGTGTGTCATTCTTCCAGTTTTAAAATGGGAGTGTGTGTCATTTCTCCAATTTTGAAATGGGAGTGTATGTTTTTTCCCCAGGTTTAAAATGGGAGGGTGTGTCATTTCTCCAATTATAAAATGGGACGGTGTGTTATTTCTCCAGTTTTAAAATGGGAGTGTGTGTCATTTCTCCAGTTTAAAAATGGGAGTGTGTGTCATTTCTCCAATTTTGAAATGGGAGGGTGTGTCATTTCTCCAATTTTAAAATGGGAGGGTGTGTCATTTCTCCAATTTTGAAATGGGAGTGTATGTCATTTCTCCAGTTTTAAAATGGGAGTGTATGTCATTTCTCCAGTTTTAAAATGGGAGGGTGTGTCATTCCTCCAGTTTTAAAATGGGAGGGTGTGTCATTTCTCCAATTTTGAAATGGGAGGATGTGTCATTTCTCCAATTTTGAAATGGAACGGTGTGTTATTTCTCCAGTTTTAAAATGGGAGTGTGTGTCATTTCTCCAGTTTAAAAATGGGAGAGTTTGTCTTTTCCCCAGGTGTAAAATGGGAGCGTGTGTCATTTCTCCAGTTTTAAAATAGGAGGGTGTGTCATTTCTCCAGTTTTAAAATGGGAGTGTGTGTCATTTCTCCAGGTTTAAAACGGGAATGTGTGTCATTTCTCCAGTTTTAAAATGGGAGTGTGTGTCATTTCTCCAATTTTGAAATGGGAGGGTGTGTCATTTCTCCAATTTTAAAATGGGAGTGTGTGTCATTTCTCCAGGTTTAATATGGGAGGGTGTGTCATTTCTCCAGTTTTAAAATGGGAATGTGTGTCATTCTTCCATTTTTAAAATGGGAGTGTGTGTCATTTCTCCAATTTTGAAATGGGAGTGTATGTCTTTTCCCCAGGTTTAAAATGGGAGGGTGTGTCATTTCTCCAATTTTAAAATGGGACGGTGTGTTATTTCTCCAGTTTTAAAATGGGAGTGTGTGTCATTTCTCCAGTTTAAAAATGGGAGGGTGTGTCATTTCTCCAGTTTTAAAATGGGAGGGTGTGTCATTTCTCCAGTTTTAAAATGGGAATGTGTGTCATTTCTCCAGTTTTAAAATGGGAGTGTGTGTCATTTCTCCAATTTTGAAATGGGAGGGTGTGTCATTTCTCCAATTTTAAAATGGGAGGGTGTGTCATTTCTCCAATTTTGAAATGGGAGTGTATGTCATTTCTCCAGTTTTAAAATGTGAGTGTATGTCATTTCTCCAGTTTTAAAATGGGAGGGTGTGTCATTTCTCCAATTTTGAAATGGGAGTGTATGTCATTTCTCCAATTTTAAAATGGGAGTGTATGTCATTTCTCCAGTTTTAAAATGGGAGTGTGTGTCATTCCTCCAGTTTTAAAATGGGAGGGTGTGTCATTTCTCCAATTTTGAAATGGGAGGGTGTGTCATTTCTCCAATTTTAAAATGGGAGTGTGTTTCATTTCTCCAGTTTTAAAATGGGAGTGTGTGTCATTTCTCCAATTTTGAAATGGGAGTGTATGTCTTTTCCCCAGGTTTAAAATGGGAGGGTGTGTCATTTCTCCAATTTTAAAATGGGACGGTGTGTCATTTCTCCAGTTTTAAAATGGGAGTGTGTGTCATTTCTCCAGTTTAAAAATGGGAGAGTTTGTCTTTTCCCCAGGTATAAAATGAAGTGTGTGTCATTTCTCCAGTTTTAAAATAGGAGTGTGTGTCATTTCTCCAATTTTGAAATGGGAGGGTGTGTCATTTCTCCAATTTTAAAATGGGAGTGTGTGTCATTTCTCCAGTTTTAATATGGGAGGGTGTGTCATTTCTCCAGTTTTAAAATGGGAGTGTGTGTCATTCTTCCAGTTTTAAAATGGGAGGGTGTGTCATTTCTCCAATTTTGAAATGGGAGGTTGTGTCATTTCTCCTATTTTAAAATGGGAGGGTGTGTCATTTCTCCAATTTTGAAATGGGAGTGTATGTCATTTCTCCAGTTTTAAAATGGGAGTGTATGTCATTTCTCCAGTTTTGAAATGGGAGTGTATGTCTTTTCCCCAGGTTTAAAATGGGAGGGTCTGTCATTTCTCCAGTTTAAAAATGGGAGAGTTTGTCTTTTCCCCAGGTATAAAATGGGAGAGTGTGTCATTTCTCCAGTTTTAAAATAGGAGGGTGTGTCATTTCTCCAGTTTTAAAATGGGAGGGTGTGTCATTTCTCCAGTTTTAAAATGGGAATGTGTGTCATTTCTCCAGTTTTAAAATGGGAGTGTGTGTCATTTCTCCAATTTTGAAATGGGAGAGTGTGTCATTTCTCCAATTTTAAAATGGGAGTTTGTGTCATTTCTCCAGTTTTAATATGGGAGGGTGTGTCATTTCTCCAGTTTTAAAATGGGAGTGTGTGTCATTCTTCCAGTTTTAAAATGGGAGGGTGTGTCATTTCTCCAATTTTGAAATGGGTGGGTGTGTCATTTCTCCAATTTTAAAATGGGAGTGTGTGTCATTTCTCCAGTTTTAAAATGGGAGTGTATGTCTTTTCCCCAGGTTTAAAATGGGAGGGTGTGTCATTTCTCCAGTTTTAAAATGGGACGTTGTGTCATTTCTCCAGTTTAAAAATGGGAGTGTGTGTCATTTCTCCAGTTTAAAAATGGGAACGTGTGTCATTTCTCCAATTTTAAAATGGGAGTGTATTTCTTTTCCCCAGGTATAAAATGGGAGCGTGTGTCATTTCTCCAATTTTAAAATGGGAGGGTGTGTCATTTCTCCAATTTAGAAATGGGAGTGTATGTCTTTTCCCCAGGTTAAAAATGGGAGGGTGTGTCATTTCTCCAATTTTAAAATGGGACTGTGTGTCATTTCTCCAGTTTAAAAATGGGAGTGTGTGTCATTTCTCCAGTTTAAAAATGGGAGTGTGTGTCATTTCTCCAGTTTTAAAATGGGAGTGTGTGTCATTTCTCCACTTTTAAAAAGGGAGGGTGTGTCATTTCTCCAGTTTTAAAATGGGAGGGTGTGTCATTTCTCCAGTTTTAAAATAGGAGTGTGTGTCATTTCTCCAGTTTAAAAATGAGATTGTGTGTCATTTCTCCAATCTTAAAATGGGAGTGTATGTCTTTTCCCCAGTTTTAAAATGGGAGGGTGTGTCATTTCTCCAATTTTGAAATGGGAGTGTATGTCATTTCTCCAATTTTAAAATGGGAGTGTATGTCATTTCTCCAGTTTTAAAATGGGAGTGTGTGTCATTCCTCCAGTTTTAAAATGGGAGGGTGTGTCATTTCTCCAAATTTGAAATGGGAGGGTGTGTCATTTCTCCAATTTTAAAATGGAAGTGTGTGTCATTTCTCCAGTTTTAAAATGGGAGTGTGTGTCATTTCTCCAATTTTGAAATGGGAGTGTATGTCTTTTCCCCAGGTTTAAAATGGGAGGGTGTGTCATTTCTCCAATTTTAAAATGGGACGGTGTGTCATTTCTCCAGTTTTAAAATGGGAGTGTGTGTCATTTCTCCAGTTTAAAAATGGGAGAGTTTGTCTTTTCCCCAGGTATAAAATGAAGCGTGTGTCATTTCTCCAGTTTTAAAATAGGAGGGTGTGTCATTTCTCCAGTTTTAAAATGGGAGGGTGTGTCATTTCTCCAGTTTTAAAATGGGAATGTGTGTCATTTCTCCAGTTTTAAATTGGGAGTGTGTGTCATTTCTCCAATTTTGAAATGGGAGGGTGTGTCATTTCTCCAATTTTAAAGTGGGAGTGTGTGTCATTTCTCCAGTTTTAATATGGGAGGGTGTGTCATTTCTCCAGTTTTAAAATGGGAGTGTGTGTCATTCTTCCAGTTTTAAAATGGGAAGGTGTGTCATTTCTCCTGGTTTAATAAGGGAGGGTGTGTCATTTCTCCAGTTTTAAAATGGGAGTGTGTGTCATTCTTCCAGTTTTAAAATGGGAGGGTGTGTCATTTCTCCAATTTTAAAATGGGACGGTGTGTCATTTCTCCAATTTTAAAATGGGAGTGTGTGTCATTTCTCCAGTTTAAAAATGGGAGCGTGTGTCATTTCTCCAATTTTAAAATGGGAGTGTATTTCTTTTCCTCAGGTATAAAATGGGAGCGTATGTCAATTCTCCAATTTTAAAATGGGAGGGTGTGTCATTTCTCCAATTTTGAAATGGGAGTGTATGTCTTTTCCACAGGTTTAAAATGGGAGGGTGTGTCATTTCTCCAATTTTGAAATGGGAGGCTGTGTCATTTCTCCAATTTTAAAATGGGAGTGTGTGTCATTTCTCCAACTTTGAAATGGGAGTGTATGTCTTATCCCCAGGTTTAAAATGGGAGGGTGTGTCATTTCTCCAATTTTAAAATGGGACGGTGTGTCATATCTCCAGTTTTAAAATGGGAGTGTGTGTCATTTCTCCAGTTTAAAAATGAGAGTGTGTGTCATTTCTCCAATCTTAATTTGGGAGTGTATGTCTTTTCCCCAGATATAAAATGGGAGCGTGTGCCATTTCTCCAATTTGAAAATAGGAGGGTGTGTCATTTCTCCTGTTTAAAAATGGGAGAGATTGTCATTTACCCAGGTTTAAAATTGGAGTGCGTATCATTTCTCCAGTTTTAAAATGGGAGGGTGTGTCATTTCTCCTGGTTAAAAATGGCAGTGTGTGTCATTTCCCGAGTTTTAAAATGGGAGAGTTTGTCTTTTCCCCAGTTTTAAAATGGGAGTGTCTGTCATTTCTCCAGTTTTAATTTGGGAGCGTGTGTCATTTCTCCAATTTTAAAATGGGAGGGTATGTCATTTCTCCAATTTTAAAATGGGAGAGTTTGTCTTTTCCACTGGTTTAAAAGGGGAGTGTGTGTCATTTCTACCGTTTGAAAATGGGAGGGTATGTCATTTCTCCAGTTTTAAAATAGGAGGGTGTGTCATTTCTCCAATTTTAAAATGGGAGAGTTTGTCTTTTCCACTGGTTTAAAATGGGAGTGTGTGTCATTTCCCGAGTTTTAAAATGGGAGAGTTTGTCTTTTCCCCAGGTTTAAAATGGGAGTGTGTGTCATTTCTCCAGCTTTAAAATGGGAGTGTATGTCATTTCTCCAGTTTTAAAATGGGAGTGTGTGTCATTCCTCCAGTTTTAAAATGGGAGGGTGTGTCATTTCTCCAATTTTGAAATGGGAGGATGTGTCATTTCTCCAATTTTAAAATGGGAGTGTGTGTCATTTCTCCAGTTTTAAAATGGGAGTGTGTGTCATTTCTCCAATTTTGAAATGGGAGAGTTTGTCTTTTCCCCAGGTATAAAATGAAGCGTGTGTCATTTCTCCAGTTTTAAAATAGGAGGGTGTGTCATTTCTCCAGTTTTAAAATGGGAGGGTGTGTCATTTCTCCAGTTTTAAAATGGGAATGTGTGTCATTTCTCCAGTTTTAAATTGGGAGTGTGTGTCATTTCTCCAATTTTGAAATGGGAGGGTGTGTCATTTCTCCAATTTTAAAGTGGGAGTGTGTGTCATTTCTCCAGTTTTAATATGGGAGGGTGTGTCATTTCTCCAGTTTTAAAATGGGAGTGTGTGTCATTCTTCCAGTTTTAAAATGGGAAGGTGTGTCATTTCTCCTGGTTTAATAAGGGAGGGTGTGTCATTTCTCCAGTTTTAAAATGGGAGTGTGTGTCATTCTTCCAGTTTTAAAATGGGAGAGTGTGTCATTTCTCCAATTTTAAAATGGGACGGTGTGTCATTTCTCCAATTTTAAAATGGGAGTGTGTGTCATTTCTCCAGTTTAAAAATGGGAGCGTGTGTCATTTCTCCAATTTTAAAATGGGAGTGTATTTCTTTTCCTCAGGTATAAAATGGGAGCGTATGTCAATTCTCCAATTTTAAAATGGGAGGGTGTGTCATTTCTCCAATTTAGAAATGGGAGTGTATGTCTTTTCCCCAGGTTTAAAATGGGAGGGTGTGTCATTTCTCCAATTTTGAAATGGGAGGCTGTGTCATTTCTCCAATTTTAAAATGGGAGTGTGTGTCATTTCTCCAACTTTGAAATGGGAGTGTATGTCTTATCCCCAGGTTTAAAATGGGAGGGTGTGTCATTTCTCCAATTTTAAAATGGGACGGTGTGTCATATCTCCAGTTTTAAAATGGGAGTGTGTGTCATTTCTCCAGTTTAAAAATGAGAGTGTGTGTCATTTCTCCAATCTTAAAATGGGAGTGTATGTCTTTTCCCCAGGTATAAAATGGGAGCGTGTGCCATTTCTCCAATTTGAAAATAGGAGGGTGTGTCATTTCTCCTGTTTAAAAATGGGAGAGATTGTCATTTACCCAGGTTTAAAATTGGAGTGCGTATCATTTCTCCAGTTTTAAAATGGGAGGGTGTGTCATTTCTCCTGGTTAAAAATGGCAGTGTGTGTCATTTCCCGAGTTTTAAAATGGGAGAGTTTGTCTTTTCCCCAGTTTTAAAATGGGAGTGTGTGTCATTTCTCCAGTTTTAATTTGGGAGCGTGTGTCATTTCTCCAATTTTAAAATGGGAGGGTATGTCATTTCTCCAATTTTAAAATGGGAGAGTTTGTCTTTTCCACTGGTTTAAAAGGGGAGTGTGTGTCATTTCTCCAGTTTGAAAATGGGAGGGTATGTCATTTCTCCAGTTTTAAAATAGGAGGGTGTGTCATTTCTCCAATTTTAAAATGGGAGAGTTTGTCTTTTCCACTGGTTTAAAATGGGAGTGTGTGTCATTTCCCGAGTTTTAAAATGGGAGAGTTTGTCTTTTCCCCAGGTTTAAAATGGGAGTGTGTGTCATTTCTCCAGCTTTAAAATGGGAGTGTGTGTAATTTCTCCTATTTTAAAATGGGAGTGTGTGTCATTTTCTCCAGTTTTAAAATAGGAGGGTGTGTCATTTCTCCAATTTTAAAATTAGAGTGTGTGTCATTTCTCCAGTTTTAAAATGGGAGTGTGTGTCATTTCTCCAGTTTTAAAATGGAACGGTGTGTCATTTCTCCAATTTTGAAATGGGAGTGGATGTCATTTCTCCAGTTTTAAAATGGGAGTGTGTGTCATTCCTCCAGTTTTAAAATGCGAGTGAGTGTCATTTCTCCAATTTTGAAATGGTAGGGTGTGTCATTTCTCCAATTTTAAAATGGGGATGTGTGTCATTTCTCCAATTTTAAAATGGGGATGTGTGTCATTTCTCCAGTTTTAAAATGGGAGTGTGTGTCATTTCTCCAATTTTAAAATGGGAGTGTATTTCTTTTCCTCAGGTATAAAATGGGAGCGTATGTCATTTCTCCAATTTTAAAATGGGAGGGTGTGTCATTTCTCCAATTTTGAAATGGGAGTGTATGTCTTTTCCCCAGGTTTAAAATGGGAGGGTGTGTCATTTCTCCAATTTTGAAATGGGAGGCTGTGTCATTTCTCCAATTTTAAAATGGGAGTGTGTGTCATTTCTCCAACTTTGAAATGGGAGTGTATGTCTTATCCCCAGGTTTAAAATGGGAGGGTGTGTCATTTCTCCAATTTTAAAATGGGACGGTGTGTCATATCTCCAGTTTTAAAATGGGAGTGTGTGTCATTTCTCCAGTTTAAAAATGGGAGGGTGTGTCATTTCCCGAGTTTGGAAATGGGACGGGGTGTCATTTCTCCAGTTTTAAAATGGGAGTGTGTGTCATTTCTCCAGTTTAAAAATGAGAGTGTGTGTCATTTCTCCAATCTTAAAATGGGAGTGTATGTCTTTTCCCCAGGTATAAAATGGGAGCGTGTGCCATTTCTCCAATTTGAAAATAGGAGGGTGTGTCATTTCTCCTGTTTAAAAATGGGAGAGATTGTCATTTACCCAGGTTTAAAATTGGAGTGCGTATCATTTCTCCAGTTTTAAAATGGGAGGGTGTGTCATTTCTCCTGGTTAAAAATGGCAGTGTGTGTCATTTTCCGAGTTTTAAAATGGGAGAGTTTGTCTTTTCCCCAGTTTTAAAATGGGAGTGTGTGTCATATCTCCAGTTTTAATTTGGGAGCGTGTGTCATTTCTCCAATTTTAAAATGGGAGGGTATGTCATTTCTCCAATTTTAAAATGGGAGAGTTTGTCTTTTCCACTGGTTTAAAAGGGGAGTGTGTGTCATTTCTCCAGTTTGAAAATGGGAGGGTATGTCATTTCTCCAGTTTTAAAATAGGAGGGTGTGTCATTTCTCCAATTTTAAAATGGGAGAGTTTGTCTTTTCCACTGGTTTAAAATGGGAGTGTGTGTCATTTCCCGAGTTTTAAAATGGGAGAGTTTGTCTTTTCCCCAGGTTTAAAATGGGAGTGTGTGTCATTTCTCCAGCTTTAAATATGGGAGTGTGTGTAATTTCTCCTATTTTAAAATGGGAGTGTGTGTCATTTTCTCCAGTTTTAAAATAGGAGGGTGTGTCATTTCTCCAATTTTAAAATTAGAGTGTGTGTTATTTCTCCAGTTTTAAAATGGGAGTGTGTGTCATTTCTCCAGTTTTAAAATGGAACGGTGTGTCATTTCTCCAATTTTGAAATGGTAGGGTGTGTCATTTCTCCAATTTTAAAATGGGGATGTGTGTCATTTCTCCAGTTTTAAAATGGGAGTGTGTGTCATTTCTCCAATTTTGAAATGGGAGTGTATGTCTTTTCCCCAGGTTTAAAATGGGAGGGTGTGTCATTTCTCCAATTTTAAAATGGGAGTGTGTGTCATTTCTCCAGTTTTAAAATAGAAGGGTGTGTCATTTCTCCTGGTTAAAAATGGGAGTGTGTGTCATTTCCCGAGTTTGAAAATGGGACGGGGTGTCATTTCTCCAGTTTATAAATGGGAGAGTTTGTCTTTTCCACTGGTTTAAAAGAGAAGTGTGTGTCATTTCTCCAGTTTTAAAATGGGACGGTGTGTCATTTCACGAGTTTTAAAATAGGAGGGTGTGTCATTTCTCCAATTTTAAAATGGGAGTGTGTGTCATTTCTCCAGTTTTAAAATGGGAGGGTGTGTCATTTCTCCAATTTTGAAATGGGAGGGTGTGTCATTTCTCCAGTTTTAAAATGGGAGTGTGTGTCATTTCTCCAATTTTGAAATGGGAGTGTATGTCTTTTCCCCAGGTTTAAAATGGGAGGGTGTGTCATTTCTCCAATTTTAAAATGGGACGGTGTGTTATTTCTCCAGTTTTAAAATGGGAGTGTGTGTCATTTCTCCAGTTTAAAAATGGGAGAGTTTGTCTTTTCCCCAGGTGTAAAATGGGAGCGTGTGTCATTTCTCCAGTTTTAAAATAGGAGGGTGTGTCATTTCTCCAGTTTTAAAATGGGAGGGTGTGTCATTTCTCCAGTTTTAAAATGGGAATGTGTGTCATTTCTCCAGTTTAAAATAGCAGGGTGTGTCATTTCTCCAGTTTTAAAATGGGAGTGTGTGTCATTCTTCCAGTTTTAAAATGGGAGGGTGTGTCATTTCTCCAATTTTGAAATGGGAGGGTGTGTCATTTCTCCAGTTTTAAAATGGGAGTGTGTGTCATTCTTCCAGTTTTAAAATGGGAGGGTGTGTCAATTCTCCAATTTTGAAATGGGAGGTTGTGTCATTTCTCCGATTTTAAAATGGGAGGGTGTGTCATTTCTCCAATTTTGAAATGGGAGTGTATGTCATTTCTCCAGTTTTAAAATGGGAGTGTATGTCATTTCTCCAGTTTTAAAATGAGAGGGTGTGTCATTTCTCCAACTTTGAAATGGGAGTGTATGTCATTTCTCCAATTTTAAAATGGGAGTGTATGTCATTTCTCCAGTTTTAAAATGGGAGTGTGTGTCATTCCTCCAGTTTTAAAATGGGAGGGTGTGTCATTTCTCCAATTTTGAAATGGGAGGGAGTGTCATTTCTCCAATTTTAAAATGGGAGTGTGTGTCATTTCTCCAGTTTTAAAATGGGAGTGTGTGTCATTTCTCCAATTTTGAAATAGGAGGGTGTGTCATTTCTCCAGTTTTAAAATGGGAGGGTGTGTCATTTCTCCAGTTTTAAAATGGGAATGTGTGTCATTTCTCCAGTTTTAAAATGGGAGTGTGTGTCATTTCTCCAATTTTGAAATGGGAGGGTGTGTCATTTCTCCAATTTTAAAATGGGAGTGTGTGTCATTTCTCCAGTTTTAATATGGGAGGGTGTGTCATTTCTCCAGTTTTAAAATGGGAGTGTGTGTCATTCTTCCAGTTTTAAAATGGGAGGGTGTGTCATTTCTCCAATTTTGAAATGGGAGGGTGTGTCATTTCTCCAATTTTAAAATGGGAATGTGTGTCATTTCTCCAGTTTTAAAATGGGAGTGTATGTCTTTTCCCCAGGTTTAAAATGGGAGGGTGTGTCATTTCTCCAATTTTAAAATGGGAAGGTGTGTCATTTCTCCAGTTTAAAAATGGGAGTGTGTGTCATTTCTCCATTTTAAAAATGGGAGCGTGTGTCATTTCTCCAATTTTAAAATGGGAGTGTATTTCTTTTCCCCAGGTATAAAATGGGAGCGTGTGTCATTTCTCCAATTTTAAAATGGGAGGGTGTGTCATTTCTCCAATTTAGAAATGGGAGTGTATGTCTTTTCCCCAGGTTTAAAATGGGAGGGTGTGTCACTTCTCCAATTTTGAAATGGGAGGCTGTGTCATTTCTCCAATTTTAAAATGGGAGTGTGTGTCATTTCTCCAATTTTGAAATGGGAGTGTATGTCTTTTCCCCAGGTTTAAAATGGAAGGGTGTGTCATTTCTCCAATTTTGAAATGGGAGTGTATGTCTTTTCCCCAGGTTTAAAATGGGAGGGTGTGTCATTTCTCCAATTTTAAAATGGGACGGTGTGTCATTTCTCCAGTTTTAAAATGGGAGTGTGTGTCATTTCTCCAATCTTAAAATGGGAGTGTATGTCTTTTCCCCAGGTATAAAATGGGAGCGTGTGTCATTTCTCCAATTATAAAATGGGAGGGTGTGTCATTTCTCCTGTTTAAAAATGGGAGTGTGTGTCATTTCTCCTGTTTTAAAATAGGATGGTGTTTCATTTCTCCAATTTTATAATGGTAGTGTGTGTCATTTCTCCAGTTTTAAAATGGGAGTGTAAGTCATTTCTCCAGTTTTAAAATGGGAGTGTGTGTCATTTCTCCAGTTTTAAAATGGGAGTGTGTGTCATTTCTCCAGTTTTACAATAGGAGTGTGTGTCATTTCTCCTGTTTTAAAATGGGAGCGTGTGTCATTTCTCCAATTTTAAAATGGGAGGGTGTGTCATTTCTCCAGTTTAAAAATGGGAGAGATTTTCATTTACCCAGGTTAAAATTGGAGTGCGTATCATTTCTCCAGTTTTAAAATGGGAGGGTGTGTCATTTCTCCTGGTTTAAAATGGCAGTGTGTGTCATTTCCCGAGTTTTAAAATGGGAGTGTTTGTCTTTTCCCCAGGTTTAAAATGGGAGTGTGTGTCATTTCTCCAGTTTTAAAATGGCAGTGTGTGTCATTTCGCCAGTTTTAAAATGGGAGAGTTTGTCTTTTCCCCAGGTTTAAAATGGGAGTGTGTGTCATTTCTCCAGTTTTTAAATGGGAGTGTGTGTCATTTCTCCAGTTTTAAAATGGGAGGGTGTGTCATTTCTCCAGTTTAAAAATGGGAACGTGTGTCATTTCTCCAATTTTAAAATGGGAGTGTATTTCTTTTCTCCAATTTTGAAATGGGAGTGTTTGTCTTTTCCCCAGGTTTAAAATGGGAGGGTGTGTCATTTCTCCAATTTTGAAATGGGAGGCTGTGTCATTTCTCCAATTTTAAATTGGGAGTGTGTGTCATTTCTCCAATTTTGAAATGGGAGTGTATGTCTTTTCCCCAGGTTTAAAATGGGAGGGTGTGTCATTTCTCCTATTTTAAAATGGGACGGTGTGTCATTTCTTCAGTTTTAAAATGGGAGTGTGTGTCATTTCTCCAGTTTAAAAATGGCAGTGTGTGTCATTTCTCCAATCTTAAAATGGGAGTGTATGTCATTTCTCCAGTTTTAAAATGGGAGCGTGTGTCATTTCCCCAATTTTAAAATGGGAGGGTGTGTCATTTCTCCAGTTTAAAAATGGGAGAGATTGTCATTTACCCAGGTTAAAATAGGAGTGCGTATCATTTCTCCAGTTTTAAAATGGGAGGGTGTGTCATTTCTCCTGGTTTAAAATGGCAGTGTGTGTCATTTCCCGAGTTTTAAAATGGGAGTGTTTGTCTTTTCCCCAGGTTTAAAATGGGAGTGTGTGTCATTTCGCCAGTTTTAAAATGGGAGAGTTTGTCTTTTCCCCAGTTTTAAAATGGGAGTGTGTGTCATTTCTCCAGTTTTAAAATGGGAGTGTGTGTCATTTCTCCAGTTTTACAATAGGAGTGTGTGTCATTTCTCCTGTTTTAAAATGGGAGCGTGTGTCATTTCTCCAATTTTAAAATGGGAGGGTGTGTCATTTCTCCAGTTTAAAAATGGGAGAGATTTTCATTTACCCAGGTTAAAATTGGAGTGCGTATCATTTCTCCAGTTTTAAAATGGGAGGGTGTGTCATTTCTCCTGGTTTAAAATGGCAGTGTGTGTCATTTCCCGAGTTTTAAAATGGGAGTGTTTGTCTTTTCCCCAGGTTTAAAATGGGAGTGTGTGTCATTTCTCCAGTTTTAAAATGGCAGTGTGTGTCATTTCGCCAGTTTTAAAATGGGAGAGTTTGTCTTTTCCCCAGGTTTAAAATGGGAGTGTGTGTCATTTCTCCAGTTTTTAAATGGGAGTGTGTGTCATTTCTCCAGTTTTAAAATGGGAGGGTGTGTCATTTCTCCAGTTTAAAAATGGGAACGTGTGTCATTTCTCCAATTTTAAAATGGGAGTGTATTTCTTTTCTCCAATTTTGAAATGGGAGTGTTTGTCTTTTCCCCAGGTTTAAAATGGGAGGGTGTGTCATTTCTCCAATTTTGAAATGGGAGGCTGTGTCATTTCTCCAATTTTAAATTGGGAGTGTGTGTCATTTCTCCAATTTTGAAATGGGAGTGTATGTCTTTTCCCCAGGTTTAAAATGGGAGGGTGTGTCATTTCTCCTATTTTAAAATGGGACGGTGTGTCATTTCTTCAGTTTTAAAATGGGAGTGTGTGTCATTTCTCCAGTTTAAAAATGGGAGTGTGTGTCATTTCTCCAATCTTAAAATGGGAGTGTATGTCATTTCTCCAGTTTTAAAATGGGAGCGTGTGTCATTTCTCCAATTTTAAAATGGGAGGGTGTGTCATTTCTCCAGTTTAAAAATGGGAGAGATTGTCATTTACCCAGGTTAAAATAGGAGTGCGTATCATTTCTCCAGTTTTAAAATGGGAGGGTGTGTCATTTCTCCTGGTTTAAAATGGCAGTGTGTGTCATTTCCCGAGTTTTAAAATGGGAGTGTTTGTCTTTTCCCCAGGTTTAAAATGGGAGTGTGTGTCATTTCGCCAGTTTTAAAATGTTAGAGTTTGTCTTTTCCCCAGTTTTAAAATGGGAGTGTGTGTCATTTCTTCAGTTTTAAAATGGGAGTGTGTGTCATTTCTCCAGTTTTAAAATGGGAGGGTGTGTCATTTCTCCAGTTTTAAAATAGGAGGGTGTGTCATTTCTCCAATTTTAAAATAGAAGCGTGTGTCATTTCTCCAGTTTTAAAATGGGAGCGTGAGTCATTTCTCCAGTTTTAAAATAGGAGGGTGTGTCATTTCTCCAATTTTAAAATGGGAGTGTGTGTCATTTCTCCAGTTTTAAAATAGAAGGGTGTGTCATTTCTCATGGTTAAAAATGGGAGTGTGTGTCATTTCCCGAGTTTGGAAATGGGACGGGGTGTCATTTCTCCAGTTTAAAAATGGGAGAGTTTGTCTTTTCCACTGGTTTAAAAGGGGAGTGTGTGTCATTTCTCCAGTTTGAAAATGGGAGGGTATGTCATTTCTCCAGTTTTAAAATAGGAGGGTGTGTCATTTCTCCAATTTTAAAATGGGAGTGTGTGTCATTTCTCCAGTTTTAAAATAGAAGGGTGTGTCATTTCTCATGGTTAAAAATGGGAGTGTGTGTCATTTCCCGAGTTTGGAAATGGGACGGGGTGTCATTTCTCCAGTTTAAAAATGGGAAAGTTTGTCTTTTCCACTGGTTTAAAAGGGGAGTGTGTGTCATTTCTCCAGTTTGAAAATGGGAGGGTATGTCATTTCTCCAGTTTTAAAATAGGAGGGTGTGTCATTTCTCCAATTTTAAAATGGGAGAGTTTGTCTTTTCCACTGGTTTAAAATGGGGGTGTGTGTCATTTCCCGAGTTTTAAAATGGGAGAGTTTGTCTTTTCCCCAGGTTTAAAATGGGAGTGTGTGTCATTTCTCCAGCTTTAAAATGGGAGTGTGTGTAATTTCTCCTATTTTAAAATGGGAGTGTGTGTCATTTTCTCCAGTTTTAAAATAGGAGGGTGTGTCATTTCTCCAATTTTAAAATTAGAGTGTGTGTCATTTCTCCAGTTTTAAAATGGGAGTGTGTGTCATTTCTCCAGTTTTAAAATGGAACGGTGTGTCATTTCTCCAATTTTGAAATGGGAGTGTATGTCATTTCTCCAGTTTTAAAATGGGAGTGTGTGTCATTCCTCCAGTTTTAAAATGCGAGGGAGTGTCATTTCTCCAATTTTGAAATGGTAGGGTGTGTCATTTCTCCAATTTTAAAATGGGGATGTGTGTCATTTCTCCAGTTTTAAAATGGGAGTGTGTGTCATTTCTCCAATTTTGAAATGGGAGTGTATGTCTTTTCCCCAGGTTTAAAATGGGAGGGTGTGTCATTTCTCCAATTTTAAAATGGGAGTGTGTGTCATTTCTCCAGTTTTAAAATAGAAGGGTGTGTCATTTCTCCTGGTTAAAAAATGGGAGTGTGTGTCATTTCCCGAGTTTGAAAATGGGACGGGGTGTCATTTCTCCAGTTTATAAATGGGAGAGTTTGTCTTTGCCACTGGTTTAAAAGAGAAGTGTGTGTCATTTCTCCAGTTTTAAAATGGGACGGTGTGTCATTTCACGAGTTTTAAAATAGGAGGGTGTGTCATTTCTCCAATTTTAAAATGGGAGCGTGTGTCATTTCTCCAGTTTTAAAATAGGAGGGTGTGTCATTTCTCCAATTTTAAAATGGGAGTGTTTGTCTTTTCCACTTGTTTAAAATGGGAGTGTGTGTCATTTCCCGAGTTTTAAAATGGGAGAGTTTGTCTTTTCCCCAGGTTTAAAATGGGAGTGTGTGTCATTTCTCCAGTTTTAAAATGGTAGTGTGTCTCATTTCTCCAATTTTAAAATGGGAGAGTTTGTCTTTTCCCCAGGTTTAAAATGGGAGTGTGTGTCATTTCGCCAATTTTAAAATGGTACTGTGTGTCATTTCTCCATCTTAAAAATGGGAGGGTGTAATTTCTCCTATTTTAAAATGGGAGTGTGTGTCATTTTCTCCAGTTTTAAAATAGGAGGGTGTGTCATTTCTCCAATTTTAAAATTAGAGTGTGTGTCATTTCTCCAGTTTTAAAACGGGAGTGTGTGTCATTTCTCCAGTTTTAAAATGGGAGGGTGTGACATTTCTCCAATTATGAACTGGGAGTGTATGTCATTTCTCCAGTTTTAAAATGCGAGTGTATGTCATTTCTCCAGTTTTAAAATGGGAGTGTATGTCATTTCTCCAGTTTTAAAATGGGAGTGTGTGTCATTCCTCCAGTTTTAAAATGGGAGTGCATGTCTATTCTCCAGTTTTAAAATGGGAGGGTGTGTCATTTCTCCAATTTCGAAATGGGAGTGTATGTCATTTCTCCAATTTTAAAATGGGAGTGTATGTCATTTCTCCAGTTTTAAAATGGGAGTGTGTGTCATTTCTCCAGTTTTAAAATGGGAGGGTGTGTCATTTCTCCAATTTTGAAATGGGAGGGTGTGTCATTTCTCCAGTTTTAAAATGGGAGTGTGTGTCATTTCTCCAATTTTGAAATGGGAGTGTATGTCTTTTCCCCAGGTTTAAAATGGGAGGGTGTGTCATTTCTCCAATTTTAAAATGGGACGGTGTGTTATTTCTCCAGTTTTAAAATGGGAGTGTGTGTCATTTCTCCAGTTTAAAAATGGGAGAGTTTGTCTTTTCCCCAGGTGTAAAATGGGAGCGTGTGTCATTTCTCCAGTTTTAAAATGGGAATGTGTGTCATTTCTCCAGTTTAAAATAGGAGGGTGTGTCATTTCTCCAGTTTTAAAATGGGAGTGTGTGTCATTCTTCCAGTTTTAAAATGGGAGGGTGTGTCATTTCTCCAATTTTGAAATGGGAGGGTGTGTCATTTCTCCAGTTTTAAAATGGGAGTGTGTGTCATTCTTCCAGTTTTAAAATGGGAGGGTGTGTCAATTCTCCAATTTTGAAATGGGAGGTTGTGTCATTTCTCCTATTTTAAAATGGGAGGGTGTGTCATTTCTCCAGTTTTAAAATAGGAGGGTGTGTCATTTCTCCAATTTTAAAATGGGAGAGTTTGTCTTTTCCACTTGTTTAAAATGGGAGTGTGTGTCATTTCCCGAGTTTTAAAATGGGGGAGTTTGTCTTTTCCCCAGGTTTAAAATGGGAGTGTGTGTCATTTCTCCAGTTTTAAAATGGTAGTGTGTCTCATTTCTCCAATTTTAAAATGGGAGAGTTTGTCTTTTCCCCAGGTTTAAAATGGGAGTGTGTGTCATTTCGCCAATTTTAAAATGGTACTGTGTGTCATTTCTCCATCTTAAAAATGGGAGGGTGTAATTTCTCCTATTTTAAAATGGGAGTGTGTGTCATTTTCTCCAGTTTTAAAATAGGAGGGTGTGTCATTTCTCCAATTTTAAAATTAGAGTGTGTGTCATTTCTCCAGTTTTAAAATGGGAGTGTGTGTCATTTCTCCAGTTTTAAAATGGGAGGGTGTGACATTTCTCCAATTATGAACTGGGAGTGTATGTCATTTCTCCAGTTTTAAAATGCGAGTGTATGTCATTTCTCCAGTTTTAAAATGGGAGTGTATGTCATTTCTCCAGTTTTAAAATGGGAGTGTGTGTCATTCCTCCAGTTTTAAAATGGGAGTGCATGTCTATTCTCCAGTTTTAAAATGGGAGGGTGTGTCATTTCTCCAATTTCGAAATGGGAGTGTATGTCATTTCTCCAATTTTAAAATGGGAGTGTATGTCATTTCTCCAGTTTTAAAATGGGAGTGTGTGTCATTCCTCCAGTTTTAAAATGGGAGGGTGTGTCATTTCTCCAATTTTGAAATGGGAGGGTGTGTCATTTCTCCAGTTTTAAAATGGGAGTGTGTGTCATTTCTCCAATTTTGAAATGGGAGTGTATGTCTTTTCCCCAGGTTTAAAATGGGAGGGTGTGTCATTTCTCCAATTTTAAAATGGGACGGTGTGTTATTTCTCCAGTTTTAAAATGGGAGTGTGTGTCATTTCTCCAGTTTAAAAATGGGAGAGTTTGTCTTTTCCCCAGGTGTAAAATGGGAGCGTGTGTCATTTCTCCAGTTTTAAAATGGGAATGTGTGTCATTTCTCCAGTTTAAAATAGGAGGGTGTGTCATTTCTCCAGTTTTAAAATGGGAGTGTGTGTCATTCTTCCAGTTTTAAAATGGGAGGGTGTGTCATTTCTCCAATTTTGAAATGGGAGGGTGTGTCATTTCTCCAGTTTTAAAATGGGAGTGTGTGTCATTCTTCCAGTTTTAAAATGGGAGGGTGTGTCAATTCTCCAATTTTGAAATGGGAGGTTGTGTCATTTCTCCTATTTTAAAATGGGAGGGTGTGTCATTTCTCCAATTTTGAAATGGGAGTGTATGTCATTTCTCCAGTTTTAAAATGGGAGTGTATGTCATTTCTCCAGTTTTAAAATGAGAGGGTGTGTCATTTCTCCAACTTTGAAATGGGAGTGTATGTCATTTCTCCAATTTTAAAATGGGAGTGTATGTCATTTCTCCAGTTTTAAAATGGGAGTGTGTGTCATTCCTCCAGTTTTAAAATGGGAGGGTGTGTCATTTCTCCAATTTTGAAATGGGAGGGAGTGTCATTTCTCCAATTTTAAAATGGGAGTGTGTGTCATTTCTCCAGTTTTAAAATGGGAGTGTGTGTCATTTCTCCAATTTTGAAATGGGAGTGTATGTCTTTGCCCCAGGTTTAAAATGGGAGGGTGTGTCATTTCTCCAGTTTTAAAATAGGAGGGTGTGTCATTTCTCCAGTTTTAAAATGGGAGGGTGTGTCATTTCTCCAGTTTTAAAATGGGAATGTGTGTCATTTCTCCAGTTTTAAAATGGGAGTGTGTGTCATTTCTCCAATTTTGAAATGGGAGGGTGTGTCATTTCTCCAATTTTAAAATGGGAGTGTGTGTCATTTCTCCAGTTTTAATATGGGAGGGTGTGTCATTTCTCCAGTTTTAAAATGGGAGTGTGTGTCATTCTTCCAGTTTTAAAATGGGAGGGTGTGTCATTTCTCCAATTTTGAAATGGGAGGGTGTGTCATTTCTCCAATTTTAAAATGGGAGTGTGTGTCATTTCTCCAGTTTTAAAATGGGAGTGTATGTCTTTTCCCCAGGTTTAAAATGGGAGGGTGTGTCATTTCTCCAATTTTAAAATGGGAAGGTGTGTCATTTCTCCAGTTTAAAAATGGGAGTGTGTGTCATTTCTCCATTTTAAAAATGGGAGCGTGTGTCATTTCTCCAATTTTAAAATGGGAGTGTATTTCTTTTCCCCAGGTATAAAATGGGAGCGTGTGTCATTTCTCCAATTTTAAAATAGAAGCGTGTGTCATTTCTCCAGTTTTAAAATGGGAGCGTGAGTCATTTCTCCAGTTTTAAAATAGGAGGGTGTGTCATTTCTCCAATTTTAAAATGGGAGTGTGTGTCATTTCTCCAGTTTTAAAATAGAAGGGTGTGTCATTTCTCATGGTTAAAAATGGGAGTGTGTGTCATTTCCCGAGTTTGGAAATGGGACGGGGTGTCATGTCTCCAGTTTAAAAATGGGAGAGTTTGTCTTTTCCACTGGTTTAAAAGGGGAGTGTGTGTCATTTCTCCAGTTTTAAAATGGGAGGGTGTGTCATTTCTCCAGTTTTAAAATAGGAGGGTGTGTCATTTCTCCAATTTTAAAATAGAAGTGTGTGTCATTTCTCCAGTTTTAAAATGGGAGCGTGTGTCATGTCTCCAATTTTAAAATGGGAGGGTGTGTCATTTCTCCTGTTTAAAAATGGGAGAGATTGTCATTTACCCAGGTTAAAATGGGAGTGTGTGTCATTTCTCCAGTTTTAAAATGGGAGTGTGTGTCATTTCTCCAGTTTTAAAATGGGAGGGTGTGTCATTTCTCCAGTTTTAAAATAGGAGGGTGTGTCATTTCTCCAGTTTTAAAATAGGAGGGTGCGTCATTTCTCCAATTTTAAAATGGGAGTCTGTGTCATTTCTCCAATTTTAAAATGGGAGTTTGTGTCATTTCTCCAGTTTTAAAATGGGATTGTGTGTCATTTCTCCAGTTTTAAAATAGGAGGGTGCGTCATTTCTCCAGTTTTAAAATAGGAGGGTGTGTCATTTCTCCAATTTTAAAATGCGAGTGTGTGTCATTTCTCCAGTTTTAAAATGGGAGGTTGTCATTTCTCCAATTTAAAAATGGGAGTGTGTGTCATTTCTCCAGTTTTAAAATAGGAGGGTGTGTCATTTCTCCAATTTTAAAATGGGAGTGTGTGTCATTTCTCCAGTTTTAAAATAGAAGGGTGTGTCATTTCTCCTGGTTAAAAATGGGAGTATGTGTCATTTCCCGAGTTCGGAAATGGGACGGGGTGTCATTTCTCCAGTTTAAAAATGGGAGAGTTTGTCTTTTCCACTGGTTTAAAAGGGGAGTGTGTGTCATTTCTCCAGTTTTAAAATGGGAGGGAGTGTCATTTCTCCAGTATTAAAATGGCAGTGTGTGTCATTTCGCCAGTTTTAAAATGGGAGAGTTTGTCTTTTCCCCAGGTTTAAAATGGGAGTGTGTGTCATTTCTCCAGTTTTAAAATTGGAGTGCGTATCATTTCTCCAGTTTTAAAATGGGAGGGTGTGTCATTTCTCCTGGTTTAAAATGGCAGTGTGTGTCATTTCCCGAGTTTTAAAATGGGAGTGTTTGTTTTTTCCCCTGGTTTAAAATGGGAGTGTGTGTCATTTCTCCAGTTTTAAAATGGCAGTGTGTGTCATTTCGCCAGTTTTAAATTGGGAGAGTTTGTCTTTTCCCCAGATTTAAAATGGGAGGGTGTGTCATTTCTCCAGTTTTAAAATGGGAGGGTGTGTCATTTCTCCAGTTTTAAAATAGGAGGGTGTGTCATTTCTCCAATTTTAAAATGGGAGTGTGTGTCATTTCTCCAGTTTTAAAATGGGAGTGTAAGTCATTTCTCCAGTTTTAAAATGGGAGTTTGTGTCATTTCTCCAGTTTTAAAATGGGATTGTGTGTCATTTCTCCAGTTTTAAAATAGGAGGGTGCGTCATTTCTCCAGTTTTAAAATAGGAGGGTGTGTCATTTCTCCAATTTTAAAATGCGAGTGTGTGTCATTTCTCCAGTTTTAAAATGGGAGGTTGTCATTTCTCCAATTTAAAAATGGGAGTGTGTGTCATTTCTCCAGTTTTAAAATAGGAGGGTGTGTCATTTCTCCAATTTTAAAATGGGAGTGTGTGTCATTTCTCCAGTTTTAAAATAGAAGGGTGTGTCATTTCTCCTGGTTAAAAATGGGAGTGTGTGTCATTTCCCGAGTTTGGAAATGGGATGGGGTGTCATTTCTCCAGTTTAAAAATGGGAGAGTTTGTCTTTTCCACTGGTTTAAAAGGGGAGTGTGTGTCATTTCTCCAGTTTTAAAATGGGAGGGAGTGTCATTTCTCCAGTTTTAAAATGGCAGTGTGTGTCATTTCGCCAGTTTTAAAATGGGAGAGTTTGTCTTTTCCCCAAGTTTAAAATGGGAGTGTGTGTCATTTCTCCAGTTTTAAAATTGGAGTGCGTATCATTTCTCCAGTTTTAAAATGGGAGGGTGTGTCATTTCTCCTGGTTTAAAATGGCAGTGTGTGTCATTTCCCGAGTTTTAAAATGGGAGTGTTTGTCTTTTCCCCAGGTTTAAAATGGGAGTGTGTGTCATTTCTCCAGTTTTAAAATGGCAGTGTGTGTCATTTCGCCAGTTTTAAAGTGGGAGAGTTTGTCTTTTCCCCAGGTTTAAAATGGGAGTGAGTGTCATTTCTCCAGTTTTAAAATGGGAGTGTGTGTCATTTCTCCAGTTTTAAAATGGGAGGGTGTGTCATTTCTCCAGTTTTAAAATGGGAGTGTAAGTCATTTCTCCAATTTTAAAATGGGAGTGTAAGTCATTTCTCCAGTTTTAAAATGGGAGTGTGTGTCATTTCTCCAGTTTTAAAATGGGAGTGTGTGTCATTTCTCCAGTTTTAAAATAGGAGTGTGTGTCATTTCTCCAGTTTTAAAATGGGAGTGTGTGTCATTTCTCCAGTTTTAAAATGGGAGGTTGTCATTTCTCCAATTTAAAAATGGGAGTGTGTGTCATTTCTCCAATTTTAAAATGCGAGTGTGTGTCATTTCTCCAATTTTAAAAAGGGATTGTGTGTCATTTCTCCAGTTTAAAAATAGGAGGGTGCGTCATTTCTCCAGTTTTAAAATAGGAGGGTGTGTCATTTCTCCAATTTTAAAATGCGACTGTGTGTCATTTCTCCAGTTTTAAAATGGGAGTGTGTGTCATTTCTCCAGTTTTAAAATAGGAGGGTGTGTCATTTCTCCAATTTTAAAATGGGAGTGTGTGTCATTTCTCCAGTTTTAAAATAGAAGGGTGTGTCATTTCTCCTGGTTAAAAATGGGAGTGTGTGTCATTTCCCGAGTTTGGAAATGGGACGGGGTGTCATTTCTCCAGTTTAAAAATGGGAGAGTTTGTCTTTTCCACTGGTTTAAAAGGGGTGTGTGTGTCATTTATCCAGTTTTAAAATGGGAGGGAGTGTCATTTCTCCACTTTTAAAATGGCAGTGTGTGTCATTTCGCCAGTTTTAAAATGGGAGAGTTTGTCTTTTCCCCAGGTTTAAAATGGGAGTGTGTGTCATTTCTCCAGTTTTAAAATAGGAGTGCGTATCATTTCTCCAGTTTTAAAATGGGAGGGTGTGTCATTTCCCCTGGTTTAAAATGGCAGTGTGTGTCATTTCCCGAGTTTTAAAATGGGAGTGTTTGTCTTTTCCCCAGGTTTAAAATGGGAGTGTGTGTCATTTCTCCAGTTTTAAAATGGCAGTGTGTGTCATTTCGCCAGTTTTAAAGTGGGAGAGTTTGTCTTTTCCCCAGGTTTAAAATGGGAGTGTGTGTCATTTCTCCAGTTTTAAAATGGGAGTGTGTGTCATTTCTCCAGTTTTAAAATGGGAGGGTGTGTCATTTCTCCAGTTTTAAAATGGGAGGGTGTGTCATTTCTCCAGTTTTAAAATAGGAGGGTGTGTCATTTCTCCAATTTTAAAATGGGAGTGTGTGTCATTTCTCCTGTTTTAAAATGGGAGTGTAAGTCATTTCTCCAGTTTTAAAATGGGAGTTTGTGTCATTTCTCCAGTTTTAAAATGGGAGGGTGCATCATTTCTCCAGTTTTAAAATAGGAGGGTGTGTCATTTCTCCAATTTTAAAATGCGAGTGTGTGTCATTTCTCCAGTTTTAAAATGGGAGGTTGTCATTTCTCCAATTTAAAAATGGGAGTGTGTGTCATTTCTCCAGTTTTAAAATAGGAGGGTGTGTCATTTCTCCAATTTTAAAATGGGAGTGTGTGTCATTTCTCCAGTTTTAAAATAGAAGGGTGTGTCATTTCTCCTGGTTAAAAATGGGAGTGTGTGTCATTTCCCGAGTTTGGAAATGGGACGGGGTGTCATTTCTCCAGTTTAAAAATGGGAGAGTTTGTCTTTTCCACTGGTTTAAAAGGGGAGTGTGTGTCATTTCTCCAGTTTTAAAATGGGAGGGAGTGTCATTTCTCCAGTTTTAAAATGGCAGTGTGTGTCATTTCGCCAGTTTTAAAATGGGAGAGTTTGTCTTTTCCTCAAGTTTAAAATGGGAGTGTGTGTCATTTCTCCAGTTTTAAAATTGGAGTGCGTATCATTTCTCCAGTTTTAAAATGGGAGGGTGTGTCATTTCTCCTGGTTTAAAATGGCAGTGTGTGTCATTTCCCGAGTTTTAAAATGGGAGTGTTTGTCTTTTCCTCAAGTTTAAAATGGGAGTGTGTGTCATTTCTCCAGTTTTAAAATTGGAGTGCGTATCATTTCTCCAGGTTTAAAATGGGAGTGTGTGTCATTTCTCCAGTTTTAAAATGGCAGTGTGTGTCATTTCGCCAGTTTTAAAGTGGGAGAGTTTGTCTTTTCCCCAGGTTTAAAATGGGAGTGAGTGTCATTTCTCCAGTTTTAAAATGGGAGTGTGTGTCATTTCTCCAGTTTTAAAATGGGAGTGTGTGTCATTTCTCCAGTTTTAAAATGGGAGTGTAAGTCATTTCTCCAATTTTAAAATGGGAGTGTAAGTCATTTCTCCAGTTTTAAAATGGGAGTGTGTGTCATTTCTCCAGTTTTAAAATGGGAGTGTGTGTCATTTCTCCAGTTTTAAAATAGGAGTGTGTGTCATTTCTCCAGTTTTAAAATGGGAGTGTGTGTCATTTCTCCAGTTTTAAAATGGGAGGTTGTCATTTCTCCAATTTAAAAATGGGAGTGTGTGTCATTTCTCCAATTTTAAAATGCGAGTGTGTGTCATTTCTCCAATTTTAAAAAGGGATTGTGTGTCATTTCTCCAGTTTAAAAATAGGAGGGTGCGTCATTTCTCCAGTTTTAAAATAGGAGGGTGTGTCATTTCTCCAATTTTAAAATGCGACTGTGTGTCATTTCTCCAGTTTTAAAATGGGAGTGTGTGTCATTTCTCCAGTTTTAAAATAGGAGGGTGTGTCATTTCTCCAATTTTAAAATGGGAGTGTGTGTCATTTCTCCAGTTTTAAAATAGAAGGGTGTGTCATTTCTCCTGGTTAAAAATGGGAGTGTGTGTCATTTCCCGAGTTTGGAAATGGGACGGGGTGTCATTTCTCCAGTTTAAAAATGGGAGAGTTTGTCTTTTCCACTGGTTTAAAAGGGGTGTGTGTGTCATTTATCCAGTTTTAAAATGGGAGGGAGTGTCATTTCTCCACTTTTAAAATGGCAGTGTGTGTCATTTCGCCAGTTTTAAAATGGGAGAGTTTGTCTTTTCCCCAGGTTTAAAATGGGAGTGTGTGTCATTTCTCCAGTTTTAAAATAGGAGTGCGTATCATTTCTCCAGTTTTAAAATGGGAGGGTGTGTCATTTCCCCTGGTTTAAAATGGCAGTGTGTGTCATTTCCCGAGTTTTAAAATGGGAGTGTTTGTCTTTTCCCCAGGTTTAAAATGGGAGTGTGTGTCATTTCTCCAGTTTTAAAATGGCAGTGTGTGTCATTTCGCCAGTTTTAAAGTGGGAGAGTTTGTCTTTTCCCCAGGTTTAAAATGGGAGTGTGTGTCATTTCTCCAGTTTTAAAATGGGAGTGTGTGTCATTTCTCCAGTTTTAAAATGGGAGGGTGTGTCATTTCTCCAGTTTTAAAATGGGAGGGTGTGTCATTTCTCCAGTTTTAAAATAGGAGGGTGTGTCATTTCTCCAATTTTAAAATGGGAGTGTGTGTCATTTCTCCTGTTTTAAAATGGGAGTGTAAGTCATTTCTCCAGTTTTAAAATGGGAGTTTGTGTCATTTCTCCAGTTTTAAAATGGGAGGGTGCATCATTTCTCCAGTTTTAAAATAGGAGGGTGTGTCATTTCTCCAATTTTAAAATGCGAGTGTGTGTCATTTCTCCAGTTTTAAAATGGGAGGTTGTCATTTCTCCAATTTAAAAATGGGAGTGTTTGTCATTTCTCCAGTTTTAAAATAGGAGGGTGTGTCATTTCTCCAATTTTAAAATGGGAGTGTGTGTCATTTCTCCAGTTTTAAAATAGAAGGGTGTGTCATTTCTCCTGGTTAAAAATGGGAGTGTGTGTCATTTCCCGAGTTTGGAAATGGGACGGGGTGTCATTTCTCCAGTTTAAAAATGGGAGTGTGTGTCATTTCTCCAGTTTTAAAATTGGAGTATGTGTCATTTCTGCAGTTTTAAAATGGGAGTTTGTGTCATTTCTCCAGTTTTAAAATGGGAGGGTGAGTCATTTCTCCAATTTTGAAAAGGGAGTGTAAGTCATTTCTCCAGTTTTAAAATGGGAGAGTGTGTCATTTCTACATTTTAAAAATGCGAGTGTGTGTCATTACTCCAGTTTTAAAATGCGAGTGTGTGTCATTTCTCCAGTTTTAAAATGTGAGGGTGTGTCATTTCTCCAGTTTTAAAATGGGAGTGTGTCTCATTTCTCCAGTTTTAAAATGGGAGGGTGTGTCATTTCTCCAGTTTTAAAATGGGAGGGTGTGTCATTTCTCCAGTTTTAAAATAGGAGGGTGTGTCATTTCTCCAATTTTAAAATGGGAGTGTGTGTCATTTCTCCAGTTTTAAAATGGGAGTGTAAGTCATTTCTCCAGTTTTAAAATGGGTGTTTGTGTCATTTCTCCAGTTTTAAAATGGGATTGTGTGTCATTTCTCCAGTTTTAAAATAGGAGGGTGCGTCATTTCTCCAGTTTTAAAATAGGAGGGTGTGTCATTTCTCCAATTTTAAAATGCGAGTGTGTGTCATTTCTCCAGTTTTAAAATGGGAGGTTGTCATTTCTCCAATTTAAAAATGGGAGTGTGTGTCATTTCTCCAGTTTTAAAATAGGAGGGTGTGTCATTTCTCCAATTTTAAAATGGGAGTGTGTGTCATTTCTCCAGTTTTAAAATAGAAGGGTGTGTCATTTCTCCTGGTTAAAAATGGGAGTGTGTGTCATTTCCCGAGTTTGGAAATGGGACGGGGTGTCATTTCTCCAGTTTAAAAATGGGAGAGTTTGTCTTTTCCACTGGTTTAAAAGGGGAGTGTGTGTCATTTCTCCAGTTTTAAAATGGCAGGGAGTGTCATTTCTCCAGTTTTAAAATGGCAGTGTGTGTCATTTCGCCAGTTTTAAAATGGGAGAGTTTGTCTTTTCCCCAAGTTTAAAATGGGAGTGTGTGTCATTTCTCCAGTTTTAAAATTGGAGTGCGTATCATTTCTCCAGTTTTAAAATGGGAGGGTGTGTCATTTCTCCTGGTTTAAAATGGCAGTGTGTGTCATTTCCCGAGTTTTAAAATGGGAGTGTTCGTCTTTTCCCCAGGTTTAAAATGGGAGTGTGTGTCATTTCTCCAGTTTTAAAATGGCAGTGTGTGTCATTTCGCCAGTTTTAAAGTGGGAGAGTTTGTCTTTTCCCCAGGTTTAAAATGGGAGTGAGTGTCATTTCTCCAGTTTTAAAAAAGGAGTGTGTGTCATTTCTCCAGTTTTAAAATGGGAGGGTGTGTCATTTCTCCAGTTTTAAAATGGGAGGGTGTGTCATTTCTCCAGTTTTAAAATAGGAGGGTGTGTCATTTCTCCAATTTTAAAATGGGAGTGTGTGTCATTTCTCCAATTTTAAAATGGGAGTTTGTGTCATTTCTCCAGTTTTAAAATGGGAGTATAAGTCATTTCTCCAGTTTTAAAATGGGAGGGTGTGTCATTTCTCCAGTTTTAAAATGGGAGTGTAAGTCATTTCTCCAATTTTAAAATGGGAGTGTAAGTCATTTCTCCAGTTTTAAAATGGGAGTGTGTGTCATTTCTCCAGTTTTAAAATGGGAGTGTGTGTCATTTCTCCAGTTTTACAATAGGAGTGTGTGTCATTTCTCCAGTTTTAAAATGGGAGTGTGTGTCATTTCTCCAGTTTTAAAATGGGAGGTTGTCATTTCTCCAATTTAAAAATGGGAGTGTGTGTCATTTCTCCAATTTTAAAATGCGAGTGTGTGTCATTTCTCCAATTTTAAAAAGGGATTGTGTGTCATTTCTCCAGTTTTAAAATAGGAGGGTGCGTCATTTCTCCAGTTTTAAAATAGGAGGGTGTGTCATTTCTCCAATTTTAAAATGCGACTGTGTGTCATTTCTCCAGTTTTAAAATGGGAGGTTGTCATTTCTCCAATTTAAAAATGGGAGTGTGTGTCATTTCTCCAGTTTTAAAATGGGAGTGTGTGTCATTTCTCCAGTTTTAAAATAGGAGGGTGTGTCATTTCTCCAATTTTAAAATGGGAGTGTGTGTCATTTCTCCAGTTTTAAAATAGAAGGGTGTGTCATTTCTCCTGGTTAAAAATGGGAGTGTGTGTCATTTCCCGAGTTTGGAAATGGGTCGGGGTGTCATTTCTCCAGTTTAAAAATGGGAGAGATTGTCTTTTCCACTGGTTTAAAAGGGGAGTGTGTGTCATTTCTCCAGTTTTAAAATGGGAGGGAGTGTCATTTCTCCAGTTTTAAAATGGCAGTGTGTGTCATTTCGCCAGTTTTAAAATGGGAGAGTTTGTCTTTTCCCCAGGTTTAAAATGGGCGTGTGTGTCATTTCTCCAGTTTTAAAATTGGAGTGCGTATCATTTCTCCAGTTTTAAAATGGGAGGGTGTGTCATTTCCCCTGGTTTAAAATGGCAGTGTGTGTCATTTCCCGAGTTTTAAAATGGGAGTGTTTGTCTTTTCCCCAGGTTTAAAATGGGAGTGTGTGTCATTTCTCCAGTTTTAAAATTGCAGTGTGTGTCATTTCTCCAGTTTTAAAATGGGAGGTTGTCATTTCTCCAATTTAAAAATGGGAGTGTGTGTCATTTCTCCAATTTTAAAATGCGAGTGTGTGTCATTTCTCCAATTTTAAAAAGGGATTGTGTGTCATTTCTCCAGTTTTAAAATAGGATGGTGCGTCATTTCTCCAGTTTTAAAATAGGATGGTGTGTCATTTCTCCAATTTTAAAATGCGACTGTGTGTCATTTCTCCAGTTTTAAAATGGGAGGTTGTCATTTCTCCAATTTAAAAATGGGAGTGTGTGTCATTTCTCCAGTTTTAAAATGGGAGTGTGTGTCATTTCTCCAGTTTTAAAATAGGAGGGTGTGTCATTTCTCCAATTTTGAAATGGGAGTGTGTGTCATTTCTCCAGTTTTAAAATAGAAGGGTGTGTCATTTCTCCTGGTTAAAAATGGGAGTGTGTGTCATTTCCCGAGTTTGGAAATGGGTCGGGGTGTCATTTCTCCAGTTTAAAAATGGGAGAGATTGTCTTTTCCACTGGTTTAAAAGGGGAGTGTGTGTCATTTCTCCAGTTTTAAAATGGGAGGGAGTGTCATTTCTCCAGTTTTAAAATGGCAGTGTGTGTCATTTTGCCAGTTTTAAAATGGGAGAGTTTGTCTTTTCCCCAAGTTTAAAATGGGCGTGTGTGTCATTTCTCCAGTTTTAAAATTGGAGTGCGTATCATTTCTCCAGTTTTAAAATGGGAGGGTGTGTCATTTCCCCTGGTTTAAAATGGCAGTGTGTGTCATTTCCCGAGTTTTAAAATGGGAGTGTTTGTCTTTTCCCCAGGTTTAAAATGGGAGTGTGTGTCATTTCTCCAGTTTTAAAATTGCAGTGTGTGTCATTTCGCCAGTTTTAAAGTGGGAGAGTTTGTCTTTTCCCCAGGTTTAAAATGGGAGTGTGTGTCATTTCTCCAGTTTTAAAATGGGAGTGTGTGTCATTTCTCCAGTTTTAAAATGGGAGGGTGTGTCATTTCTCCAGTTTTAAAATGGGAGGGTGTGTCATTTCTCCAGTTTTAAAATAGGAGGGTGTGTCATTTCTCCAATTTTAAAATGGGAGTGTGTGTCATTTCTCCAGTTTTAAAATGGGAGTGTAAGTCATTTCTCCAGTTTTAAAATGGGAGTTTGTGTCATTTCTCCAGTTTTAAAATGGGAGGGTGCGTCATTTCTCCAGTTTTAAAATAGGAGTGTGTGTCATTTCTCCAGTTTTAAAATGGGAGTGTGTGTCATTTCTCCAGTTTTAAAATGGGAGGTTGTCATTTCTCCAATTTAAAAATGGGAGTGTGTGTCATTTCTCCAATTTTAAAATGCGAGTGTGTGTCATTTCTCCGATTTTAAAATGCGTGTGTGTGTCATTTCTCCAGTTTTAAAATGGGATTGTGTGTCATTTCTCCAGTTTTAAAATAGGAGGGTGCGTCATTTCTCCAGTTTTAAAATAGGAGGGTGTGTCATTTCTCCAATTTTAAAATGCGAGTGTGTGTCATTTCTCCAGTTTTAAAATGGGAGGTTGTCATTTCTCCAATTTAAAAATGGGAGTGTGTGTCATTTCTCCAGTTTTAAAATAGGAGGGTGTGTTATTTCTCCAATTTTAAAATGGGAGTGTGTGTCATTTCTCCAGTTTTAAAATAGAAGGGTGTGTCATTTCTCCTGGTTAAAAATGGGAGTGTGTGTCATTTCCCGAGTTTAGAAATGGGACGGGGTGTCATTTCTCCAGTTTAATAATGGGAGGGTGTGTCATTTCTCCAGTTTTAAAATGGGAGGGTGTGTCATTTCTCCAGTTTTAAAATAGGAGGGTGTGTCATTTCTCCAATTTTAAAATGGGAGTGTGTGTCATTTCTCCAGTTTTAAAATGGGAGTGTAAGTCATTTCTCCAGTTTTAAAATGGGAGTTTGTGTCATTTCTCCAGTTTTAAAATGGGAGGGTGCGTCATTTCTCCAGTTTTAAAATAGGAGGGTGTGTCATTTCTCCAATTTTAAAATGGGAGTGTGTGTCATTTCTCCAGTTTTAAAATGGGAGTGTAAGTCATTTCTCCAGTTTTAAAATGGGAGTTTGTGTCATTTCTCCAGTTTTAAAATGGGAGGGTGCGTCATTTCTCCAGTTTTAAAATAGGAGGGTGTGTCATTTCTCCAATTTTAAAATGCGAGTGTGTGTCATTTCTCCAGTTTTAAAATGGGAGGTTGTAATTTCTCCAATTTAAAAATGGGAGTGTGTGTCATTTCTCCAGTTTTAAAATAGGAGGGTGTGTCATTTCTCCAATTTTAAAATGGGAGTGTGTGTCATTTCTCCAGTTTTAAAATAGAAGGGTGTGTCATTTCTCCTGGTTAAAAATGGGAGTGTGTGTCATTTCCCGAGTTTGGAAATGGGACGGGGTGTCATTTCTCCAGTTTAAAAATGGGAGGGAGTGTCATTTCTCCAGTTTTAAAATGGCAGTGTGTGTCATTTCGCCAGTTTTAAAATGGGAGAGTTTGTCTTTTCCCCAGGTTTAAAATGGGAGTGTGTGTCATTTCTCCAGTTTTAAAATTGGAGTGCGTATCATTTCTCCAGTTTTAAAATGGGAGGGTGTGTCATTTCTCCTGTTTTAAAATGGCAGTGTGTGTCATTTCCCGAGTTTTAAAATGGGAGTATTTGTCTTTTCCCCAGGTTTAAAATGGGAGTGTGTGTCATTTCTCCAGTTTTAAAATGGCAGTGTGTGTCATTTCGCCAGTTTTAAAGTGGGAGAGTTTGTCTTTTCCCCAGGTTTAAAATGGGAGTGTGTGTCATTTCTCCAGTTTTAAAATGGGAGTGTGTGTCATTTCTCCAGTTTTAAAATGGGAGGGTGTGTCATTTCTCCAGTTTTAAAATGGGAGGGTGTGTCATTTCTCCAGTTTTAAAATAGGAAGGTGTGTCATTTCTCCAATTTTAAAATGGGAGTGTGTGTCATTTCTCCAATTTTAAAATGGGAGTTTGTGTCATTTCTCCAGTTTTAAAATGGGAGTGTAAGTCATTTCTCCAGTTTTAAAATGGGACTGTGTGTCATTTCTCCAGTTTTAAAATAGGAGGGTGCGTCATTTCTCCAGTTTTAAAATGGGAGGGTGTGTCATTTCTCCAGTTTTAAAATGGGAGTGTAAGTCATTTCTCCAATTTTAAAATGGGAGTGTAAGTCATTTCTCCAGTTTTAACATGGGAGTGTGTGTCATTTCTCCAGTTTTAAAATAGGAGTGTGTGTCATTTCTCCAGTTTTAAAATGGGAGTGTGTGTCATTTCTCCAGTTTTAAAATGGGAGGTTGTCATTTCTCCAATTTAAAAATGGGAGTGTGTGTCATTTCTCCAATTTTAAAATGCGAGTGTGTGTCATTTCTCCAATTTTAAAATGCGTGTGTGTGTCATTTCTCCAGTTTTAAAATGGGAGGTTGTCATTTCTCCAATTTAAAAATGGGAGTGTGTGTCATTTCTCCAGTTTTAAAATGGGAGGTTGTCATTTCTCCAATTTAAAAATGGGAGTGTGTGTCATTTCTCCAGTTTTAAAATAGGAGGGTGTGTCATTTCTCCAGTTTTAAAATAGGAGTGTGTGTCTTTTCTCCAGTTTTAAAATGGGAGTGTGTGTCATTTCTCCAATTTTAAAATGCGAGTGTGTCTCATTTCTCCAGTTTTAAAATGGGAGGTTGTCATTTCTCCAATTTAAAAATGGGAGTGTGTGTCATTTCTCCAGTTTTAAAATAGGAGGGTGTGTCATTTCTCCAATTTTAAAATGGGATTGTGTGTCATTTCTACAGTTTTAAAATAGAAGGGTGTGTCACTTCTCCTGGTTAAAAATGGGAGTGTGTGTCATTTCCCCATTTTGGAAATGGGACGGGGTGTCATTTCTCCAGTTTAAAAATGGGAGAGTTTGTCTTTTCCACTGGTTTAAAAGGGGAGTGTGTGTCATTTCTCCAGTTTTAAAATGGGAGGGTGTGTCATTTCTCCAGTTTTAAAATAGGAGGGTGTGTCATTTCTCCAATTTTAAAATAGAAGGGTGTGTCATTTCTCCTGGTTAAAAATGGGAGTGTGTGTCATTTCCCGAGTTTGAAAATGGGACGGGGTGTCATTTCTCCAGTTTATAAATGGGAGAGTTTGTCTTTTCCACTGGTTTAAAAGGGGAGTGTGTGTCATTTCTCCAGTTTTAAAATGGGAGGGTGTGTCATTTCTCCAGTTTTAAAATAGGAGGGTGTGTCATTTCTCCAATTTTAAAATGGGAGAGTTTGTCTTTTCCACTGGTTTAAAATGGGAGTGTGTGTCATTTCCCGAGTTTTAAAATGGGAGAGTTTGTCTTTTCCCTAGGTTTAAAATGGGAGTGTGTGTCATTTCTCCAGTTTTAAAATGGGAGGGTGTGTCTTTTCTCCAATTTTAAAATGGGAGTGTGTGTCATTTCTCCAGTTTTAAAATGAGAGGGTGTGTCATGTCTCTAGTTTTGAAATGGGAGGGGCTGTCATTTCTCCAGTTTTAAAATGAGAGGCGGTGTCATGTCTCTAGTTCTAAAATGGGAGGGGCTGTCATTTCTCCAGTTTTAAAATCAGAGGAGCTGTCATTTTTCCAATTTTAAAATGGGTGTGTGTGTCATTTCTCCAGTTTTAAAATGGTAGGGTGTCATTTCTCCAATTTAAAAATGGGAGTGTGTGTCATTTCTCCAGTTTTAAAATAGGAGGGTGTGTCATTTCTCCAGTTTTAAAATGGGAGTGTGTGTCATTTTTCTCCAGTTTTAATATGAGAGTGTGTGTCATTTCTCCAGTATTAAAATGGGAGGGTGTGTCATTTCTCCAGTTTTAAAATGGGAGGGTGTGTCATTTCTCCAGTTTTAAAATAGGAGGGTGTGTCATTTCTCCAATTTTAAAATGGGAGTGTGTGTCATTTCTCCAGTTTTAAAATGGGAGTGTAAGTCATTTCTCCAGTTTTAAAATGGGAGTTTGTGTCATTTCTCCAGTTTTAAAATGGGAGGGTGCGTCATTTCTCCAGTTTTAAAATAGGAGTGTGTGTCATTTCTCCAGTTTTAAAATGGGAGTGTGTGTCATTTCTCCAGTTTTAAAATGGGAGGTTGTCATTTCTCCAATTTAAAAATGGGAGTGTGTGTCATTTCTCCAATTTTAAAATGCGAGTGTGTGTCATTTCTCCGATTTTAAAATGCGTGTGTGTGTCATTTCTCCAGTTTTAAAATGGGATTGTGTGTCATTTCTCCAGTTTTAAAATAGGAGGGTGCGTCATTTCTCCAGTTTTAAAATAGGAGGGTGTGTCATTTCTCCAATTTTAAAATGCGAGTGTGTGTCATTTCTCCAGTTTTAAAATGGGAGGTTGTAATTTCTCCAATTTAAAAATGGGAGTGTGTGTCATTTCTCCAGTTTTAAAATAGGAGGGTGTGTCATTTCTCCAATTTTAAAATGGGAGTGTGTGTCATTTCTCCAGTTTTAAAATGGGAGTGTAAGTCATTTCTCCAGTTTTAAAATGGGAGTTTGTGTCATTTCTCCAGTTTTAAAATGGGAGTGTGCGTCATTTCTCCAGTTTTAAAATAGGAGTGTGTGTCATTTCTCCAGTTTTAAAATGGGAGTGTGTGTCATTTCTCCAGTTTTAAAATGGGAGGTTGTCATTTCTCCAATTTAAAAATGGGAGTGTGTGTCATTTCTCCAATTTTAAAATGCGAGTGTGTGTCATTTCTCCGATTTTAAAATGCGTGTGTGTGTCATTTCTCCAGTTTTAAAATGGGATTGTGTGTCATTTCTCCAGTTTTAAAATAGGAGGGTGCGTCATTTCTCCAGTTTTAAAATAGGAGGGTGTGTCATTTCTCCAATTTTAAAATGCGAGTGTGTGTCATTTCTCCAGTTTTAAAATGGGAGGTTGTAATTTCTCCAATTTAAAAATGGGAGTGTGTGTCATTTCTCCAGTTTTAAAATAGGAGGGTGTGTCATTTCTCCAATTTTAAAATGGGAGTGTGTGTCATTTCTCCAGTTTTAAAATAGAAGGGTGTGTCATTTCTCCTGGTTAAAAATGGGAGTGTGTGTCATTTCCCGAGTTTAGAAATGGGACGGGGTGTCATTTCTCCAGTTTAAAAATGGGAGAGTTTGTCTTTTCCACTGGTTTAAAAGGGGAGTGTGTGTCATTTCTCCAGTTTTAAAATGGGAGGGAGTGTCATTTCTCCAGTTTTAAAATGGCAGTGTGTGTCATTTCGCCAGTTTTAAAATGGGAGAGTTTGTCTTTTCCCCAGGTTTAAAATGGGAGTGTGTGTCATTTCTCCAGTTTTAAAATTGGAGTGCGTATCATTTCTCCAGTTTTAAACTGGGAGGGTGTGTCTTTTCCCCAGGTTTAAAATGGGAGTGTGTGTCATTTCTCCAGTTTTAAAATGGCAGTGTGTGTCATTTCGCCAGTTTTAAAGTGGGAGAGTTTGTCTTTTCCCCAGGTTTAAAATGGGAGTGTGTGTCATTTCTCCAGTTTTAAAATGGGAGTGTGTGTCATTTCTCCAGTTTTAAAATGGGAGGGTGTGTCATTTCTCCAGTTTTAAAATGGGAGGGTGTGTCATTTCTCCAGTTTTAAAATAGGAGGGTGTGTCATTTCTCCAATTTTAAAATGGGAGTGTGTGTCATTTCTCCAGTTTTAAAATGGGAGTGTAAGTCATTTCTCCAGTTTTAAAATGGGAGTTTGTGTCATTTCTCCAGTTTTAAAATGGGAGGGTGCGTCATTTCTCCAGTTTTAAAATAGGAGGGTGTGTCATTTCTCCAATTTTAAAATGCGAGTGTGTGTCATTTCTCCAGTTTTAAAATGGGAGGTTGTAATTTCTCCAATTTAAAAATGGGAGTGTGTGTCATTTCTCCAGTTTTAAGATAGGAGGGTGTGTCATTTCTCCAATTTTAAAATGGGAGTGTGTGTCATTTCTCCAGTTTTAAAATAGAAGGGTGTGTCATTTCTCCTGGTTAAAAATGGGAGTGTGTGTCATTTCCCGAGTTTGGAAATGGGACGGGGTGTCATTTCTCCAGTTTAAAAATGGGAGAGTTTGTCTTTTCCACTGGTTTAAAATGGGAGTGTGTGTCATTTCCCGAGTTTTAAAATGGGAGAGTTTGTCTTTTCCCTAGGTTTAAAATGGGAGGTTGTGTCATTTCTCCAGTTTTAAAATGGGAGGGTGTGTCTTTTCTCCAATTTTAAAATGGGAGTGTGTGTCATTTCTCCAGTTTTAAAATGAGAGGGTGTGTCATGTCTCTAGTTTTGAAATGGGAGGGGCTGTCATTTCTCCAGTTTTAAAATGAGAGGCGGTGTCATGTCTCTAGTTCTAAAATGGGAGGGGCTGTCATTTCTCCAGTTTTAAAATCAGAGGAGCTGTCATTTTTCCAATTTTAAAATGGGTGTGTGTGTCATTTCTCCAGTTTTAAAATGGTAGGGTGTCATTTCTCCAATTTAAAAATGGGAGTGTGTGTCATTTCTCCAGTTTTAAAATAGGAGGGTGTGTCATTTCTCCAGTTTTAAAATGGGAGTGTGTGTCATTTTTCTCCAGTTTTAATATGAGAGTGTGTGTCATTTCTCCAGTTTTAAAATGGGAGGGTGTGTCATTTCTCCAGTTTTAAAATGGGAGGGTGTGTCATTTCTCCAGTTTTAAAATAGGAGGGTGTGTCATTTCTCCAATTTTAAAATGGGAGTGTGTGTCATTTCTCCAGTTTTAAAATGGGAGTGTAAGTCATTTCTCCAGTTTTAAAATGGGAGTTTGTGTCATTTCTCCAGTTTTAAAATGGGAGGGTGCGTCATTTCTCCAGTTTTAAAATAGGAGTGTGTGTCATTTCTCCAGTTTTAAAATGGGAGTGTGTGTCATTTCTCCAGTTTTAAAATGGGAGGTTGTCATTTCTCCAATTTAAAAATGGGAGTGTGTGTCATTTCTCCAATTTTAAAATGCGAGTGTGTGTCATTTCTCCGATTTTAAAATGCGTGTGTGTGTCATTTCTCCAGTTTTAAAATGGGATTGTGTGTCATTTCTCCAGTTTTAAAATAGGAGGGTGCGTCATTTCTCCAGTTTTAAAATAGGAGGGTGTGTCATTTCTCCAATTTTAAAATGCGAGTGTGTGTCATTTCTCCAGTTTTAAAATGGGAGGTTGTAATTTCTCCAATTTAAATATGGGAGTGTGTGTCATTTCTCCAGTTTTAAAATAGGAGGGTGTGTCATTTCTCCAATTTTAAAATGGGAGTGTGTGTCATTTCTCCAGTTTTAAAATAGAAGGGTGTGTCATTTCTCCTGGTTAAAAATGGGAGTGTGTGTCATTTCCCGAGTTTAGAAATGGGACGGAGTGTCATTTCTCCAGTTTAAAAATGGGAGAGTTTGTCTTTTCCACTGGTTTAAAAGGGGAGTGTGTGTCATTTCTCCAGTTTTAAAATGGGAGGGAGTGTCATTTCTCCAGTTTTAAAATGGCAGTGTGTGTCATTTCGCCAGTTTTAAAATGGGAGAGTTTGTCTTTTCCCCAGGTTTAAAATGGGAGTGTGTGTCATTTCTCCAGTTTTAAAATGGCAGTGTGTGTCATTTCGCCAGTTTTAAAGTGGGAGAGTTTGTCTTTTCCCCAGGTTTAAAATGGGAGTGTGTGTCATTTCTCCAGTTTTAAAATGGGAGTGTGTGTCATTTCTCCAGTTTTAAAATGGGAGGGTGTGTCATTTCTCCAGTTTTAAAATGGGAGGGTGTGTCATTTCTCCAGTTTTAAAATAGGAGGGTGTGTCATTTCTCCAATTTTAAAATGGGAGTGTGTGTCATTTCTCCAGTTTTAAAATAGAAGGGTGTGTCATTTCTCCTGGTTAAAAATGGGAGTGTGTGTCATTTCCCGAGTTTGGAAATGGGACGGGGTGTCATTTCTCCAGTTTAAAAATGGGAGAGTTTGTCTTTTCCACTGGTTTAAAATGGGAGTGTGTGTCATTTCCCGAGTTTTTAAATGGGAGAGTTTGTCTTTTCCCTAGGTTTAAAATGGGAGTGTGTGTCATTTCTCCAGTTTTAAAATGGGAGGGTGTGTCTTTTCTCCAATTTTAAAATGGGAGTGTGTGTCATTTCTCCAGTTTTAAAATGAGAGGGTGTGTCATGTCTCTAGTTTTGAAATGGGAGGGGCTGTCATTTCTCCAGTTTTAAAATGAGAGGCGGTGTCATGTCTCTAGTTCTAAAATGGGAGGGGCTGTCATTTCTCCAGTTTTAAAATCAGAGGAGCTGTCATTTTTCCAATTTTAAAATGGGTGTGTGTGTCATTTCTCCAGTTTTAAAATGGTAGGGTGTCATTTCTCCAATTTAAAAATGGGAGTGTGTGTCATTTCTCCAGTTTTAAAATAGGAGGGTGTGTCATTTCTCCAGTTTTAAAATGGGAGTGTGTGTCATTTTTCTCCAGTTTTAATATGAGAGTGTGTGTCATTTCTCCAGTTTTAAAATGGGAGGGTGTGTCATTTCTCCAGTTTTAAAATGGGAGGGTGTGTCATTTCTCCAGTTTTAAAATAGGAGGGTGTGTCATTTCTCCAATTTTAAAATGGGAGTGTGTGTCATTTCTCCAGTTTTAAAATGGGAGTGTAAGTCATTTCTCCAGTTTTAAAATGGGAGTTTGTGTCATTTCTCCAGTTTTAAAATGGGAGGGTGCGTCATTTCTCCAGTTTTAAAATAGGAGTGTGTGTCATTTCTCCAGTTTTAAAATGGGAGTGTGTGTCATTTCTCCAGTTTTAAAATGGGAGGTTGTCATTTCTCCAATTTAAAAATGGGAGTGTGTGTCATTTCTCCAATTTTAAAATGCGAGTGTGTGTCATTTCTCCGATTTTAAAATGCGTGTGTGTGTCATTTCTCCAGTTTTAAAATGGGATTGTGTGTCATTTCTCCAGTTTTAAAATAGGAGGGTGCGTCATTTCTCCAGTTTTAAAATAGGAGGGTGTGTCATTTCTCCAATTTTAAAATGCGAGTGTGTGTCATTTCTCCAGTTTTAAAATGGGAGGTTGTAATTTCTCCAATTTAAAAATGGGAGTGTGTGTCATTTCTCCAGTTTTAAAATAGGAGGGTGTGTCATTTCTCCAATTTTAAAATGGGAGTGTGTGTCATTTCTCCAGTTTTAAAATAGAAGGGTGTGTCATTTCTCCTGGTTAAAAATGGGAGTGTGTGTCATTTCCCGAGTTTAGAAATGGGACGGAGTGTCATTTCTCCAGTTTAAAAATGGGAGAGTTTGTCTTTTCCACTGGTTTAAAAGGGGAGTGTGTGTCATTTCTCCAGTTTTAAAATGGGAGGGAGTGTCATTTCTCCAGTTTTAAAATGGCAGTGTGTGTCATTTCGCCAGTTTTAAAATGTGAGAGTTTGTCTTTTCCCCAGGTTTAAAATGGGAGTGTGTGTCATTTCTCCAGTTTTAAAATGGCAGTGTGTGTCATTTCGCCAGTTTTAAAGTGGGAGAGTTTGTCTTTTCCCCAGGTTTAAAATGGGAGTGTGTGTCATTTCTCCAGTTTTAAAATGGGAGTGTGTGTCATTTCTCCAGTTTTAAAATGGGAGGGTGTGTCATTTCTCCAGTTTTAAAATGGGAGGGTGTGTCATTTCTCCAGTTTTAAAATAGGAGGGTGTGTCATTTCTCCAATTTTAAAATGGGAGTGTGTGTCATTTCTCCAGTTTTAAAATGGGAGTGTAAGTCATTTCTCCAGTTTTAAAATGGGAGTTTGTGTCATTTCTCCAGTTTTAAAATGGGAGGGTGCGTCATTTCTCCAGTTTTAAAATAGGAGGGTGTGTCATTTCTCCAATTTTAAAATGCGAGTGTGTGTCATTTCTCCAGTTTTAAAATGGGAGGTTGTAATTTCTCCAATTTAAAAATGGGAGTGTGTGTCATTTCTCCAGTTTTAAGATAGGAGGGTGTGTCATTTCTCCAATTTTAAAATGGGAGTGTGTGTCATTTCTCCAGTTTTAAAATAGAAGGGTGTGTCATTTCTCCTGGTTAAAAATGGGAGTGTGTGTCATTTCCCGAGTTTGGAAATGGGACGGGGTGTCATTTCTCCAGTTTAAAAATGGGAGAGTTTGTCTTTTCCACTGGTTTAAAAGGGGAGTGTGTGTCATTTCTCCAGTTTTAAAATGGGAGGGAGTGTCATTTCTCCAGTTTTAAAATGGCAGTGTGTGTCATTTCGCCAGTTTTAAAATGGGAGAGTTTGTCTTTTCCCCAGGTTTAAAATGGGAGTGTGTGTCATTTCTCCAGTTTTAAAATTGGAGTGCGTATCATTTCTCCAGTTTTAAAATGGGAGGGTGTGCCATTTCTCCTGGTTTAAAATGGCAGTGTGTGTCATTTCCCGAGTTTTAAAATGGGAGTATTTGTCTTTTCCCCAGGTTTAAAATGGCAGTGTGTGTCATTTCTCCAGTTTTAAAATGGCAGTGTGTGTCATTTCGCCAGTTTTAAAGTGGGAGAGTTTGTCTTTTCCCCAGGTTTAAAATGGGAGTGTGTGTCATTTCTCCAGTTTTAAAATGGGAGTGTGTGTCATTTCTCCAGTTTTAAAATGGGAGGGTGTGTCATTTCTCCAGTTTTAAAATGGGAGGGTGTGTCATTTCTCCAGTTTTAAAATAGGAAGGTGTGTCATTTCTCCAATTTTAAAATGGGAGTGTGTGTCATTTCTCCAATTTTAAAATGGGAGTTTGTGTCATTTCTCCAGTTTTAAAATGGGAGTGTAAGTCATTTCTCCAGTTTTAAAATGGGACTGTGTGTCATTTCTCCAGTTTTAAAATAGGAGGGTGCGTCATTTCTCCAGTTTTAAAATGGGAGGGTGTGTCATTTCTCCAGTTTTAAAATGGGAGTGTAAGTCATTTCTCCAATTTTAAAATGGGAGTGTAAGTCATTTCTCCAGTTTTAAAATGGGAGTGTGTGTCATTTCTCCAGTTTTAAAATAGGAGTGTGTGTCATTTCTCCAGTTTTAAAATGGGAGTGTGTTTCATTTCTCCAGTTTTAAAATGGGAGGTTGTCATTTCTCCAATTTAAAAATGGGAGTGTGTGTCATTTCTCCAATTTTAAAATGCGAGTGTGTGTCATTTCTCCAATTTTAAAATGCGTGTGTGTGTCATTTCTCCAGTTTTAAAATGGGAGGTTGTCATTTCTCCAATTTAAAAATGGGAGTGTGTGTCATTTCTCCAGTTTTAAAATGGGAGGTTGTCATTTCTCCAATTTAAAAAAGGGAGTGTGTGTCATTTCTCCAGTTTTAAAATAGGAGGGTGTGTCATTTCTCCAGTTTTAAAATAGGAGTGTGTGTCATTTCTCCAGTTTTAAAATGGGAGTGTGTGTCATTTCTCCAATTTTAAAATGCGAGTGTGTCTCATTTCTCCAGTTTTAAAATGGGAGGTTGTCATTTCTCCAATTTAAAAATGGGAGTGTGTGTCATTTCTCCAGTTTTAAAATAGGAGGGTGTGTCATTTCTCCAATATTAAAATGGGATTGTGTGTCATTTCTACAGTTTTAAAATAGAAGGGTGTGTCACTTCTCCTGGTTAAAAATGGGAGTGTGTGTCATTTCCCCATTTTGGAAATGGGACGGGGTGTCATTTCTCCAGTTTAAAAATGGGAGAGTTTGTCTTTTCCACTGGTTTAAAAGGGGAGTGTGTGTCATTTCTCCAGTTTTAAAATGGGAGGGTGTGTCATTTCTCCAGTTTTAAAATAGGAGGGTGTGTCATTTCTCCAATTTTAAAATAGAAGGGTGTGTCATTTCTCCTGGTTAAAAATGGGAGTGTGTGTCATTTCCCGAGTTTGAAAATGGGACGGGGTGTCATTTCTCCAGTTTATAAATGGGAGAGTTTGTCTTTTCCACTGGTTTAAAAGGGGAGTGTGTGTCATTTCTCCAGTTTTAAAATGGGAGGGTGTGTCATTTCTCCAGTTTTAAAATAGGAGGGTGTGTCATTTCTCCAATTTTAAAATGGGAGAGCTTGTCTTTTCCACTGGTTTAAAATGGGAGTGTGTGTCATTTCCCGAGTTTTAAAATGGGAGAGTTTGTCTTTTCCCTAGGTTTAAAATGGGAGTGTGTGTCATTTCTCCAGTTTTAAAATGGGAGGGTGTGTCTTTTCTCCAATTTTAAAATGGGAGTGTGTGTCATTTCTCCAGTTTTAAAATGAGAGGGTGTGTCATGTCTCTAGTTTTGAAATGGGAGGGGCTGTCATTTCTCCAGTTTTAAAATGAGAGGCGGTGTCATGTCTCTAGTTCTAAAATGGGAGGGGCTGTCATTTCTCCAGTTTTAAAATCAGAGGAGCTGTCATTTTTCCAATTTTAAAATGGGTGTGTGTGTCATTTCTCCAGTTTTAAAATGGTAGGGTGTCATTTCTCCAATTTAAAAATGGGAGTGTGTGTCATTTCTCCAGTTTTAAAATAGGAGGGTGTGTCATTTCTCCAGTTTTAAAATGGGAGTGTGTGTCTTTTCTCCAGTTTTAATATGAGAGGGCGTGTCGTTTTCCCAGTTTTAAATTGGGAGTGTGTGTCATTTCTCCAATTTTAAAATGGGAGTGTGTGTCATTTCTCCAGTTTTAAAAGGTGCACGGTATCATTTCCCCACTTTTAAAATGGGACTGGGTGTCATTTCTTCAGTTTTAAAATTGGTGATGGTGTCATTTCTCCTGGGTTAAAATAGGAGGGGCTGTCATTTCTCCAGTTTTAAAATGTTAGGGGGTGTCATTTCTCCAGTTTTAAAAGGGGCACGGTGTCATGTCTCCAGTTTTAAAATTCAAGGTGCTGTCATTTCCCCACTTTTAAAATGGGGCTGGGTGTCATTTCTCCAGTTTTGAAATAGGAGGGGTTGTCATTTCTCCAGTTTTAAAATGTTAGGGGGTGTCATTTCTCCAGATTTAAAAGGGGCACGGTGTCATTTCTCCAATTTTAAAATGGGACGGCGTGTCATTTCTCCAGTTTTAAAATGGAAGGGGCTGTCATTTCCCCACGTTTAAAATGGGACTGGGTGTCATTTCTCCAGTTTTAAAATTGTTGATGGTGTCATTAATCCTGGTTTAAAATAGGAGGGGTTGTCATTTCTCCAGTTTTAAAATGGGAGGGGGTGACTTTTCTCCAGTTTTAAAAGCGGCGCTGTGTTATGTCTCCAGGCTTGAAAAGCGAGTGTTGCTTCATTTCTCCAGGTACAAAATGGGAGGGGGTGTCATTTCTCAAGGTTTAAAATCGAAGGGTGTGTCATTTGATGCTGCTGTGTTTATGCATTAGCCTGTAATCAATCGAAAAAACCGTCTTAACATTTACCTGTTTAATGTTACAAGGGTTTGCAAAGCTGGGAAATGGCTATTTAACACAAATTGATTTAAAGATCTTCCAGTTTTCACCTCCAGTTTATATAAAGATCAGCGATAAAGACCTCCACATTCTGACAAAGAGTTTTTACTGCTGCAGTAAAATGTCGCTTGTTTCCAGGGTTCAATCCCAACTGTAACACAACATGTTTCCTTCATCATTTTGTAAGCGTGCATCAGCTCACCGTTAATTCTATCCCTCTCTGAAGTATAGAGTGCTATCTCTTTCAGCTTATCTTAAAAGAAAGATGCTTCAAAGTGAATATCTGTCTCTTTGGCCTCTTTATTACACTACCAACTAAAGTTGCATTTTAATCACTCCGATCCAATTTTAAACACTCCAAAATTGTTGGCCATTCCTTGAAACCTCTCCCCCTTTCTCTCTCATATACACACAAAGTCTTCCTTAGAGACTGGTAAAACTCCTTTGCACTCTCTCCAAGGCCTTGACATCCTTCCTAAAGTATGGTGCCCAGGATCGATCACAATACTGCAGTTGAGGCCTAACCAGCAGTTTGAATGAGGCAATTGATTTTAATTCTTTGCCTTATTTATATTAAAAAATCATCATCTGCAGTAACAGGCATGCTGATGATTTTTGCTCTGATGTCAATCATCTTCAAATTCGCAGTTTTTATGCGTTACTTCAAATATGTCCTTCAGTTTGGAGGAGCTCACAGTTGTCTGCTGAGAACACTATGTGTCAATGGAAATGAATGAGATGTAATAAAACTTTGCCGCTGCAATAAAGTGTCACTCGTTTCACTTTCCATCCTGACTGTTTCTATCCTCTGCTTTCCTGCTGGATTCAGAGGGAGATTTTTGTCACTTGTTCATCACTGTCCAAATTCAGGAGCTACTAGCAACTCTGCAGCTGCCTTGGAGAAACAAATAGTATTCAAATTCTTTCACTCAGTTTGGATTAATGAGGACAGTTTGTTTCCAGTAGCAGAGAGGGGTCAGGAACCAGAGAGCACAGCATGAAGGTGAATAAAAATGGGGGAGCGATGCGAGGAAATAATCAGGGGAAATAATCCAGCACAAGTTGTTCTGGTCTGGAATGCACTGTCTGACAGGTTGGTGAAAGCACATTTAATATCTATTTTCAAAAGGCAAATGCATCAATGCTTCAATTCCTCTTACTAATAGTAGAGAAGATAAAGAACAAAGAACAAAGATAATTACAGCACAGGAACAGGCCCTTCGGCCCTCCAAGCCTGCGCCGATCCAGATCCTCTCTCTAAACATGTCGCCTATTTTCTAAGGTTCTGTATCTCTTTTCTTCCTGCCCATTCATGTATCTGTCTAGATACATCTTAAAAGACTCCATCGTGCCCGCGTCTACCACCTCCGCTGGCAACGCATTCCAGGTGCCCACCACCCTCTGCGTAAAGAACTTTCCACGCATGTCCCCCCTAAACATTTCCCCTTTCACTTTGAACTCGTGTCCTCTAGTAATTGAAACCCCCACTCTGGGAAAAAGCCTCTTGCTGTCCACCCTGTCTATACCTCTCATGATTTTGTACACCTCAATCAGGTCCCCCCTCAACCTCCGTCTTTCTAATGAAAATAATCCTAATCTACTCAACCTCTCTTCATAGCTAGCGCCCTCCATACCAGGCAACATCCTGGTGAACCTCCTCTGCACCCTCTCCAAAGCATCCACATCCTTTTGATAATGTGGCGACCAGAACTGTACGCAGTATTCCAAATGTGGCCGAACCAAAGTCCTATACAACTGTAACATGACCTGCCAACTCTTGTACTCAATGCCCCCGTCCGATGAAGGAAAGCATGCCGTATGCCTTCTTGACCACTCTATTTACCTGCGTTGCCACCTTCAGGGAACAGTGGACCTGAACACCCAAATCTCTCTGGACATCAATTTTCCCCAGGACTTTTCGATTTACTGTATAGTTCACTCTTGAATTGGATCTTCCAAAATGCATCACCTCGCATTTGCCCTGATTGAACTCCATCTGCCATTTCTCTGCCCAACTCTCTAATCTATCTATATTCTGCTGTATTCTCTGACAGTCCCCTTCACTATCTGCTACTCCACCAATCTTAGTGTCGTCTGCAAACTTGCTAATCAGTCCACCTATACTTTCCTCCAAATCATTAATGTATATCACAAACAACAGTGGTCCCAGCACGGATCCCTGTGGAACACCACTGGTCACACGTCTCCATTTTGAGAAACTCCCCTCTACTGCTACTCTCTGTCTCCTGTTGCCCAGCCAGTTCTTTATCCATCTAGCTAGTACACCTTGGACCCCAAGCGCCTTCACTTTCTCCATCAGCCTGCCATGGGGAACCTTATCAAACGCCTTACTGAAGTCCATGTATATGACATCGACAGCCCTTCCCTCATCAATCAACCTTGTCACTTCCTCAAAGAATTCTATTAAGTTGGTAAGACATGACCTTCCCTGCACAAAACCATGTTGCCTATCACTGATGAGCCCATTTTCTTCCAAATGGGAATAGATCCTATCCCTCAGTATCTTCTCCAGCAGCTTCCCTACCACTGACGTCAGGCTCACTGGTCTATAATTACCTGGATTATCCCTGCTACCCTTCTTAAACAAGGGGACAACATTAGCAATTCTCCAGTCCTCCGGGACCTCACCCGTGTTTAAGGATGCTGCAAAGATATCTGTTAAGGCCCCAGCTATTTCCTCTCTCGCTTCCCTCAGTAACCTGGGATAGATCCCATCCGGACCTGGGGACTTGTCCACCTTAATGCCCTTTAGAATACCCAACATTTCCTCCCTCCTTATGCCGACTTGACCTAGAGTAATCAAACATCTGTTCCTAACCTCAACATCCGTCATGTCCCTCTCCTCGGTGAATACCGATGCAAAGTACTCGTTTAGAATCTCACCCATTTTCTCTGAGTCCAAGCATAACATTCCTCCTTTGTCCTTTAGTGGGCCAATCCTTTCTCTAGTTACCCTCTTTCTCCTTATATATGAATAAAAGGCTTTGGGATTTTCCTTAACCCTGTTTGCTAAAGATATTTCATGACCCCTTTTAGCCCTCTTAATTCCTCGTTTCAGATTGGTCCTACATTACCGATATTCTTTCAAAGCTTCGTCTTTCATCAGCCGCCTACACCTTATGTATGCTTCCTTTTTCCTCTTAGCTAGTCTCACAATTTCACCTGTCATCCATGGTACCCTAATCTTGCCATTTCTATCCCTCATTTTCACAGGAACATGTCTCTCCTGAACGCTAATCAACCTCTCTTTAAAAGCCTCCCACATATCACATGTGGATTTACCTTCAAACAGCTGCTCCCAATCTACGTTTCCCAGCTCCTGCCGAATTTTGGTATAGTTGGCCTTCCCCCAATTTAGCACTCTTCCTTTAGGACCACTCTCGTCTTTGTCCATGAGTATTTTAAAGCTTACGGAATTGTGATCACTATTCCCAAAGTAGTCCCCTACTGAAACTTCAACAACCTGGCCGGGCTCATTCCCCAACACCAGGTCCAGTATGGCCCCTTCCCGAGTTGGACTATTTACATACTGCTCTAGAAAACCTTCCTGGATGCTCCTTACAAATTCTGCTCCATCTGGACCTCTAACACTAAGCGAATCCCAGTCAATGTTGGGAAAATTAAAATCTCCTATCACCACCACCCTGTTGCTCCTACATCTTTCCATAATCTGTTTACATATTTGTACCTCTATCTCACGCTCGCTGTTGGGAGGCCTGTTGTACAGCCCCAACATTGTTACCGCACCCTTCCTATTTCTGAGTTCTGTCCATATTGCCTCACTGCTCGAGTCCTCCATAGTGCCCTCCTTCAGCACAGCTGTGATATCCTCTTTGACCAGTAATGCAACTCTTCCACCCCTTTTACCTCCCTCTCTATCCCGCCTGAAGCATCGATATCCTGGGATATTTAGTTGCCAATCATGCCCTTCCCTCAACCAAGTCTCAGTAATAGCAATAACATCATACTCCCAGGTACTTATCCAAGCCCTACGTTCATCTGCCTTACCTACTACACTTCTTGCATTAAAACAAATGCACCTCAGACCACCAGTCCCTTTATATTCATCATCTGCTCCCTGCCTGTTCTTCCCCTTAGTCACACTGACTTCATTGCCTAGTTCCTTACAGGCTTTTGTTACTACCTCCTTACTGTCAACTGACCTCAATTGGTTCCCATCCCCCTGCCACATTAGTTTAAACCCTCCCCAACAGCGTTAGCAAAAGCACCTCCAAGGACATTGGTTCCAGTCCGGCCCAGGTGTAGACCGTCCAATTTGTAATAGTCCCACCTCTCCCAGAACCGGTCCCAATGTCCCAAAAATCTGAACCCCTCCTTCCTGCACCATCTCTCAAGCCACGCATTCATCCTGACTATTCTTTCATTTTTACTCTGACTATCACGTGGCACTGGTAGTAATCCTGAGATTACTACCTCTGAGGTCCTACTTTTTAACTTGGCTCCTAACTCCCTAAACTCTGCATGTAGGACCTCATCCCGTTTTGTACCTATATCATTAGTGCCTATGTGCACAATGACAACTGGCTGTTCACCCTCCCCCTTTAGAATGTTCTGCAGCCGATCTGAGACATCCCTGACCCGTGCACCTTGGAGGCAACATACCATTCGGGAGCCTCGTTTTCGACCACAGAACCGCCTATCTACTCCCCTTACAATCGAATCCCCTAGGACTATAGCCCTTCCACTCTTTTTCCCGCCCTTCTGAACAGCAGAGCCAGCCACGGTGCCATGGACCTGGCTACTGCTGCCTTCCCCTGGTGAGCCATCTCCCCCAACAGTATCCAAAACGGTATACTTGTTTTGGAGGGAGATGACCGCAGGGGACTCCTGCGCTGCCTTCCTGCTCTTTCTCTGCCTTTTGGTCACCCATTCCCTTTCTCCCTCAGCAATCCTAATCTGCGGTGTGACCAATTCACTGAACGTGCTATCCACGACCTCCTCAGCATCGCGCATGCTCCAAAGTGAGTCCATCCGCAGCTCGAGAGCCGTCATGCGGTCTAACAAGAGCTGCAGTTGGACACACTTCCTGCACGTGAAGGAGTCAGGGACATCAGCCGTGTCCCTGAGCTCCCACATTGAGCAAGAGGAGCATGACACGGGTCTGAGATCTCCTGCCATTTTTAATCTTAAGCTTAACTTAGTTAAATGAAAAAGGAACGAAAATTTTTTACCAATCACAATAAAACCAGAGAAATCGAAAAAGCCTTACCTTATAAACACCCCACCGAGTCCTTTTTTTTTGGTTAGAGGAGGAGGGCGGGTGGGAGACACGACAAGTGTGGTGTCTCGGGTTCAGAAACCGCCCAAATATATAGTGTTTTACTTACCCAGCAGCCCCCTGGCCTCCGCCGAAAAACAAAAGGAAATTAAATTTACTTTCAAACTGACCTTCCCAGCTGCTCACTCGCTCACTCTGCTCCCGAAAAAGCTTCCCAGCTGCTCACTCGCTCACTCTCTGCTCCCGAAAAAGCTGCTGCAATGAAAGGAAAGTTATTTTAAACCGCCCAAATATATAGTGTTTTACTTACCCAGCAGCCCCCTGGCCTCCGCCGAAAAACAAAAGGAAATTAAATTTACTTTCAAACTGACCTTCCCAGCTGCTCACTCGCTCACTCTCTGCTCCCGAAAAAGCTGCTGCAATGAAAAGGGCAAAAATAACAAAAAGATAACAGCACAAATAGGAAAGTGAGAGATGTCATAACTTCAGTGATGAAGAATTCAACGCAACTTATTCAGAGAATTTTAATTTGTAAATTAATGTTTGGACTTTATTCGATTTTCTTGTTTTATTTCTGCATTATGAAACAGAAACCAGGTTAATGTTACAAGCGATGACATAGTTGGAAAATTAACATTTAACACAAACTGTATTTAAATTCTTCCATTAAGCATCTAAAGATTACATAACGTGTCACTTTGACACAAACATACATTCCTCCAACTGATAGCAAACGTTCAAACTCTCAGGAGCACTGTATCTTCCCATTAGCAATAGCTCAGTACCTCCATCTGCTGGCGTCTCTGTCTCACTGCAGTTACTGCCCACCTCACCATCTCCATCTTCCGGTGTCCCTGTCTCACTGCAGTTACTGTCCCCTCACCATCGCCATCTGCTGGTGTCCCTGTCTCACTGCAGCTACTATGCATGGGTGTGAGAGAGAGAGAGCAGTTACCGGGTTGTGGGATTGGTTGGGGGATTGGAAGGGAGAAAGATTTAATTAAGTGTCTTCAAAAATAACTGAATTTCCAATAAACAACATACCTGAGAAGATTTCGAGCATCAGCAGCATTTTGCAAGTAGAGATTCTGTTTTCCGGAGCAGATGTAAGGAGCTCAGAATCAGATCATTGGAGTTGGAGGAGAGACTGTGGTTGTTTTTTCCTCTCCTGTCTTGCAGGGGTGCTCTGAATCTTCTCGTGCCCCCTTTCCATCTGGCCCTCCACGAATCACCTCTTGCCCAATGTCTTACTACTCTTTAGCATGTGTGACCGCTCTCACCCGCCTGCGTATTTCAGATCACCCAGCTGTTGATCAGCTTCTGAACGCTGCCCCACTGCTCTTGGGCGGCTGTGACACGCCTCTCCCCACCCACCCAGCCGCCGGTGTATTTAAGGTCATCCAGCTGTCGGTCACCTCTTTCCCATTGGGGATAAATATTACATTCATGGACTGGAAACTCTGGGACCGCCTCTGGGCTGCTGTCAGTTACTTTGTTTAGTCGTTAATTGAATAATTGCTCTAACTGGATATTTCACCGCACTCTTGACCTGCTCTCTGAACCTGGACTGAGTGGACACATAAATAAAGGTGCTTGTGCAGTAACCTCTTATCTGCAGCATCAATCCAAATCGTCGAAACAAACAATCAGAATCGGTGTGATTCCTGGGATCTGTTCCTGTAACTATGTAATACAAATATTTCATACCATACACCAACCACAGAAGTATGAAGCTGCTGCATGTGGTGAAGAGCAAACTCACATACTTCCTTCTGCCCTCGATCACTGGGTCTCTGTGATTCTCACTCTTACTCTGACCCCTCAGTCCCTTACGGCCATTAAAATGAGTCTGTCTGCCAGAGTGTTGAGCAACCAAATTAAAGTGAATGGCAGCAATGGGACTGATACTTTATGAAACCAGTCAAACCAGTCAACCCGACCCATCCAGGCTCAGTAAAATAGCTTGAGATTGGAGAACAGCCCCACGGTACATTGTCAATCATCTCTCCATGTTAAAATATAAAGTATATGGGGATGTTTTCAAAACAGAACAGAATGCAGGTTGTTGTTGGAACTACAGCTACAGTTTTCTCGGTGCAATATTTTGTCTTCAGTTTCTGACCATAAATGGACACAAATCGATCAAAAGAGAAAGTGACGGTGAACCAGACAGAACAGTCTGTGGATGTATGAATTAGGGTGATAATAGTATAGCAGACAGGGGTAATGTGCAGAAAACATCGCAGGAATTGATAATAACCAATCCTGAGCGGTATGACCTCAGTTATAATGACTAGTAGATCCTCCATTGCCATGGCCACCAGGTAGCGAGTGGTGCAGGTGGAGAGTCCACGCTTTCTCCGGGACAGGATCACAATCGCCAGTAGATAAGAGAAGGGACAGGAGTCTGGAAATTACTGATTCAACATTCTCCTTGTTTGACACTCACAGTAAAGGCAGGACTTTAACACAAATAATACAAGGGTTGGGGGGCAGGTCAATACGATCATGGCTGAACATCCATTGCAATGCCATATTCCCACATTATTCCCAGATACCATTATATCATTTGTATTTAGACATCTGTCAATCACTGCTGTAAACATACTCAACGACTGAGCTTCCACAGCCCTCTGGAGTAGAGAATTCCAAAGATTCACAACCCTCTGAATAAAGAAATTCCTCCTCATCTCTGTCCTAAGTGGCTTCCCCATTATTTTTAAATTGTGTCCCCTGGTTTTAGACTCCCAGACAGGGGAAACATCTTACCTGCATCTACCCAGTATATCCCTTTAAGTATTTTGTAAGTTTCAATGAGATCACCTCTCATTCTTCGAAACTCTAGAAAATGCAGGCCCAGTTTCCCCAATCTCTCTTCATAGGACAGTACCACTATCCCGGGAAAAAGTCTGGTGACCCTTCGTTGCACTCCCTCTATGGCAACAATATCCTCCCTAAGCTACGGGTATCAAAACTGCACATAGTACTCCAGGTGCTGTCACAAGATTCTACACAATTGAAGCAAGACTTCACTACTACTGTACTCAAATCCTCTTGTGATAAACGATAACAAACCATTAGCCTGCCAAATGGCTTGCTGCAGCTGCATGAAAACTTTCAGTGACGTATTGACGAAGACACCCATATCCCTTTATCGCTTAGTATGCACAATTATGAGGGGCATTGATAGGTTAGGTAGGAAGAAACATTCCCTTAGCGCAGAGGTCAATAACCAGGGGAACACAGATTTAAGGTTAGGGTCAGGAGGTTTAGAGGGGATTTGAGGAAGTTTTTTTTTTCTGGAACGCACTGTCTGAAGACGTGGTAGAGGCAGGAACCGTCATAACATTTAATATGTATTTAGATGAGCTCTTGCAACGCCATAGCATACAAAGCTACGGGCTGAGTGCAGGAAAATGGGATTAGAATAGTTAGGTGCTTGGTGGCTGGCACAGACACGATGGGTCGAAGGGCCAGTTTCTGTGGTGTAGAACTCTACGGCTTCACATCTACATCGTTCCCCTCCTGCTAAAGTGTCTCAGGGTCTCCCAGCACTTTCTGCACTTCCCGCTGACAAAATTTAAAGAACGAGAGTTAAACAGAACATCAGTTTCTGCTCCAGTTTAGAAATGACAATGGACTTCTCCCCTCCTTATAACTCAGAGACAAGATTTACTACCCACTGAGCAACAACTGGCTTCAATGTTCCATAACAAATTGCATTGTTGAGTGTGGCCAGTTTTTTTTCAGTGTATAATCCCAGGAAATTTTGATTTAAATTTGTTTACAACAAAATAAGCTGCAAATGTTTCACTTACAACTCTCCCTATCTCTCTGTCTGTCTCTCTCCCTCTCTTCCTCCCTCTGTGTTTCTCCCTCTCTCTCTCTCTCTCTCTCTCTCCCGCTGTCTTCATCTCTACGCCTCTGTCTCTGATTCTCTCCCTCTCCCTGTGTCAAGCTCTCTCCCTCTCTCTGGTTCTCTCTCCCCATCCCTCTGTTTTTCCATCTCTCTCTCTCTCCAGATGTCTCTCTCACTCAGTCACTGTTTATCCCCGTCTGTCAACCCCTCGCGCTCCCTATTTTTCTGTTTCTCTGCCTCTGTCTGAATGGGGAATTGGGGGAGGCAACAGTAATTGTGAAACTGGGGGACGGTCACCAGCAGATGGAGATGGTGAGAGGGGACAGTAACTGCAGTGTGACAGAGGCAACAGCAGATGGAGATGGTGAGAGGGGGCAGTAACTGCAGTGAAACACGGACACCAGCAGATGGCGATGGTGAGAGGGGACAGTAAATGGAGTGAGACAGGGACACCAGCAGATGGAGATGGTGAGAGGGGGACAGTAACTGCGGTGAGAAAGGGACACCAGCAAATGGAGATGGTGAGAGGGGACAGTAATAGAAGCGAGACAGGGACATCAGCAGATGGAGATGGTGAGAGGGGACAGTAACTGCAGTGAGACAGAGACAACAGCAGATGGAGATGGTGAGAGGGGACAGTAACTACAGTGAGACACGGACACCAGCAGATGGAGATGGTGAGAGGGGACAGGAATTGGAGTGAGACAGGGACACCAGCAGATGGAGATGGTGAGAGGGGGACAGTAACTGCGGTGAGAAAGGGACACCAGCAAATGGAGATGGTGAGAGGGGATAGTAATAGAAGCGAGACAGGGACATCAGCAGATGGAGATGGTGAGAGGGGACAGTAACTGCAGGGAGACAGGGACACCAGCAGATGGAGATGGTGAGAGGGGACAGTAACTGCAGGGAGACAGGGAAACCAGCAGATGGAGATGGTGAGAGGGGACAGTAAATGGAGTGAGACAGGGACACCAGCAGATGGAGATGGTGAGAGGGGGACCGTAACTGCGCTGAGACAGGGACACCAGCAGATGGAGATGGTGAGAGGGGACAGTAACAGCAGCGAGACGGGGACACCAGCAGATGGAGATGGTGATAGGGGACAGTAACTGCAGTGAGACAGGGACACCAGAAGATGGAGATGGTGAGAGGGGGTCAGTAACTGCAGGGAGACAGGGACACCAGCAGATGGAGATGGAGAGAGGGGACAGTAACTGCAGGGAGACAGGGAAACCAGCAGATGGCGATGGTGAGAGGGGACAGTAAATGGAGTGAGACAGGGACACCAGCAGATGGAGATGGTGAGAGGGGGGCAGTAACTGCGGTGAGATAGGGACACCAGCAAATGTAGATGGTGAGAGGGGACCGTAACAGAAGCGAGACAGGGCCACCAGCAGATGGAGATGGTGAAAGGGGACAGTAAATGCGCTGAGACAGGGACACCAGCAGATGGAGATGGTGAGAGGGGACAGTAACAACACCGAGACAGGGACACCAGCAGATGGAGATGGTGAGAGGGGACAGTAACCGCAGTGAGACAGGGACACCAGCAAATGGAGATGGTGAGAGGGGGACAGTAACTGCAGTGAGAAAGGGACACCAGCAGATGGAGATGGTGAGAGGGGAGAGTCACAGCAGCGAGACAGGGACACCAGCAGATGGAGATGCTGAGAGGGGGCAGTAACTGCAGTAAGACACGGACACCAGCAGATGGAGATGGATAGAGGGGACAGTAACAGCAGCGAGACAGGGACACCAGCAGATGGAGATGGTGGGAAGGTCAATAACTGCAGTGAGTGAGGGACACCAGCAGCTGGAGATGGTGAGAGGAGGACAGTAACTGCTGTGAGACAGGGACGCTAGCAGATGGAGATGGTGAAAGGGGACAATAACAGGAGGGAGACAGGGACACCAGAAGATGGAGATGGTGAGAGGCGGCAGCAAATGCAGTGAGGCAGGAACACAAGAAGATGGAGATGTTGGGAGGGGATAGTAACTGCAGTGAGACAGGGACACCAGCAGATGGAGATGGTTAGCGGGGGCAGTAACTGCAGTGAGAGTTTAACACCAGCAGATGGAGATGGTGAGACAGGAGAGTATCTGCAGTGAGGCAGGGACATCAGCAAAGAAAGAACAAAGAACAGAGAAAATTACAGCACTGGAACAGGCCCTTCGGCCTTCCAAGCCTGCGCCGATCCAGATCCTCTATCTAAACATGAGGCCTATTTTCTAAGGGTCTGTATCTCTTTACTTCCTGCCCATTCTTGTATCTGTCGACATGCATCTTAAAAGACGGTATGGTGCCCGCGTCTACAACCTCCGCTGGCAACGCATTCCAGGCAACCACCACCCTCTGTGTAAAGAACTTTCCACGCATTTCCCCCCTAAACCTTTCCTCTTTCACTTTGAACTCCTGACCCCTACTAATTGAATCCCCCACTCTGGGAAAAAGCTTCTTGCTATCCAACCTGTCCATACCTCTTATGATTTTGTACACCTCAATCAGGTCCCCCCACAACCTCCGTCTTTCTAATGAAAATAATCCTAATCTACTCAACCTCTCTTCATAGCTAGCGCCCTCCATACCAGGCAACATCCTGGTGAACCTCCTCTGCACCCTCTCCAAAGCATCCACATCCTTTTGGTAATGTGGCGACCAGAACTGCACGCAGTATTCCAAATGTGGCCGAACCAAAGTCCTGTGCAGCTGTAACATGACCTGCCAACTCTTGTACTCAATACCCCGTCCGATGAAGGCAAGCATGCCGTATACATCCTTGACCACTCTATTGACCTGCGTTGCCACCTTCAGGGAACAATGGACCTGAACACCCAAATCTCTCTGCACATCGATTTTCCACAGGACTTTTCCATTTATTGTATAGTTCACTCTTGAATTGGATCTTCCAAAATGCATCACCTCACATTTGCCCTGATTGAACTCCATCTGCCATTTCTCTGCCCAAATCTCCAATCTATCCATATTCTGCCGTATTCTCTGACAGTCCCCTTCACTATCTGCTACTCCACCAATCTTAGTGTCGTCTGCAAACTTGCTAATCAGACCACCTATACTTTCCTCCAAATCATTTATGTATACCACAAACAACAGTGGTCCCAGCACAGATCCCTGTGGAACACCACTGGTCACACATCTCCATTTTGAGAAACTCCCTTCCACTGCTACTCTCTGTCTCCTGTGGCCCAGCCAGTTCTTTTTCCATCTAGCTAGTACACCTTGGGCCCCATGCGCCTTCATTTTCTCCATCAACCTACCATGGGGAGCCTTATCAAACGCCTTACTGAAGTCCATATATATGACATCTACAGCCCTTCCCTCATCAATCAACTTTGTCACTTCCTCCAATAATTCTATTAAGTTGGTAAGACATGACCTTCCCTGCACAAAACCATGTTGCCTATCACTGATGAGCCCATTTTCTTCCAAATGGGAATAGATCCTATCCCTCAGTATCTTCTCCAGCAGCTTTCCGACCACTGACGTCAGGCTCACCGGTCTATAATTACCTGGATTATCCCTGCTGCCCTACTTAAACGAGGGAACAACATTAGCAATTCTCCAGTCCTCCAGAACCTCACGCGTGTTTAAGGATGCTGCAAAGATAACTGTTAAGGCCCCAGCTATTTCCTCTCTCGCTTCCCTCAGTAACCTGGGATAGATCCTATCCGGACCTGGGGACCTGTCCACCGTAATGCCTTTTAGAATACCCAACACTTCCTTCCCCCTTATGCCGACAAGACCTAGAATAATCAAACATCTGTTCCTAACCTCAACATCCGTCATGTCCCTCTCCTCGGTGAATACCGATGCAAAGTACTCATTTAGAATCTCTCCCATTTTCTCTGAGTCCAAGCATAACTTTCCTCCTACGTCCTTGAGTGGGCCAATCCTTTCTCTAGTTACCCTCTTGCGCCTTTTATATGAATAAAAGGCTTTGGGATTTTCCTTAACCCTGTTTGCTAAAGATACTTCATGACCCCTTTTAGCCCTCTTAATTCCTCGTTTCAGATTGGACCTACATTCCCGATATTCTTCCAAAGCTTCGACTTTCTTCAGCCGCCTAGACCTTATGTATGCTTGCTTTTTACTTTTAGCTAGTCTCACAATTTCACCTGTCATCCACGGTTCCCTAATCTTGCCATTTCTATCCCTCATTTTCACAGGAACATGTCTCTCCTGCACTCTAATAAACCTCTCTTTAAAAGCCTCCCACATATCACATGTGGATTTACCTTCAAACAGCTGCTCCAAATCTACATCCCCAGCTCATGCCGAATTTTGGTATAGTTGGCCTTCCCCCAATTTAACACTCTTCCTTTAGGACCACTCTCGTCTTTGTCCATGAGTATTTTAAAATTTACGGAACTGTGATCACTATTCCCAAAGTAGTCCCCGACAGAAACTTCAACCACCTGGCCGGGCTCATTCGTCAACACCAGGTCCAGTATGGCCCCTTCCCGAGTTGGACTATTTACATACTGCTCTAGAAAACCCTCCTGGATGCTCCTTACAAATTCTGCTCCATCTGGACCTCTAACACTAAGTGAATCCCAGTCAATGTTGGGAAAATTAAAATCTCCTATCACCACCACCCTGCTGCTCCTAAATCTTTCCATAATCTGTTTACATATTTGTACCTCTATCTCACGCTCGCTGTTGGGAGGCCTGTAGTGCAGCCCCAACATTGTTACCGCACCCTTCCTATTTCTGATTTCTGTCCATATTGCCTCACTGCTCGAGTCCTCCATAGTGCCTTCCTTCAGCACAGCTGTGATATCTTCTTTGACCAGTAATGCAACTCCTCCACCCCTTTTACCTCCCTCTCTATCTCGCCTGAAGCATCGATATCCTGGGATATTTAGTTGCCAATCATTCCCTTCCCTCAACCAAGTCTCAGTAATAGCAATAACATCATACTCCCAGGTACTAATCCAAGACCTAAGTTCATCTGCCTTACCTACTACACATCTTGCATTAAAGCAACTGCACCTCAGACCACCAGTCCCTTTGCTTTCATCATCTGCACCCTGCCTACTCTTCCACTTAGTCATGCTGACTTCATTACCTAGTTCCTTACAGGCTTTAGTTACTACCTCCTTACTGTCCACTGACCTCCTCATTTGGTTCCCAACCCCCTGCCACATTAGTTTAAACCCTCCCCAACAGCGTTAGCAAAAGCACCCCCAAGGACATTGGTTCCAGTCCGGCCCAGGTGTAGACCGTCCAATTTGTAATAGTCCCACCTCCCCCAGAACCGGTCCCAATGTCCCAAAAATATGAACCCCTCCTTCCTACAACACCTCTCAAGCCACGCATTCATCCTGACTATTCTTTCATTTCTACTCTGACTATCACGTGGCACTGGTAGCAATCCTGAGATTACTACCTCTGAGGTCCTACTTTTTAACTTGGCTCCTAACTCCCTAAATTCTGCTTCTAGGACCTCATCCCGTTTTTTACCTATATCATCGGTGCCTATGTGCACAACGACAGCTGGCTGTTCACCCTCCCCCTTTAGAATGTTCTGCAGTCGATCTGAGACATCCCTGACCCGTGCACCTGGGAGGCAACATACCATTCGGGAGTCTCGTTTTCGACCACAGAACCGCCTATCTACTCCCCTTACAATCGAATCCCCTATGACGATAACCCTTCCACTCTTTTTCCCCCCCTTCCGAACAGCAGAGCCAGCCACGGTACCATGAACCTGGCTACTGCTGCCTTCCCCTGGTGAGCCATTTCCCTCAACAGTATCCAAAACGGTATACCTGTTTTGGAGGGAGATAACCGCAGGGGACTCCTGCGCTGCCTTCCTGCTCCTTCTCTGCCTTTTGGTCACCCATTCCCTTTCTCCCTCAGCAATCCTAATCTGCGGTGTGACCAATTCACTAAACGTGCTATCCACGACCTCCTCAGCATCGCGGATGCTCCAAAGTGAGCCCACCCGCAGCTCCAGAGCCGTCATGTGGTCTAACAAGAGCTGCCGCTGGACACACTTCCTGCACGTGAAGGAGTCAGGGACATGAACCATGTCCCTGATCTCCCAAATTGAGCAAGAGGATCATGACACGGGTCTGAGATCTCCTGCCATTTTTAATCTTAAGATCAACTTAGTTAAATGAAAAAGGAACGAAAAGTTTTTACCAATCACACTATAAAAAGAAGAGAAACAGAAAACGCCTTACCTTATCTACACACCACCGAGTCCTTTTTTTTGGTTAGAGGAGGAGGGCGTGTGGGCTACAGTACAGGTGTAGTGTCTCGGATTCAGAAACGGCTCAAATATATAGGGGTTTACTTACCCAGCAGCCCCCTGGTCTCCGCCGAAAACAAAATTAGATTAAGTTTACTTTGAAACTGACCTTCCCAGCTGCTCACTCGCTCGCACTCTCTGCTCCCGAATAAGCTGCTGCAATGAAAGGTAAGTTATTTTAAACAGCCCAAAGAAATAGGGTTTTACTTACCCAGCAGCCCCCTGGTCGCCGCCGAAAACAAAAGGAGATTAAGTTTACATTGAAACTGACGTTCCCAGCTGCTCATTCGCTCGCACACTCTGCTCCCGACTAAGCTGCTGCAATGAAAGCAGATGGAGATGGTGAGAGGGGACAGTAACGGCAGTTAGACAGGGACACCAGGTGATGGAGATGGTGAAAGGGGACAGTAACTGAAGTGAGACAGGAACACCAGAAGATGGGGATGGTGAGAGTGGGCAGTAACTGCTGTGAGACAGGAGCACCAGCAAATGGAGATTTTGAGAGGGTCAGTAACTGCAGTGAGACAGGAAGACCTGCAGATGGGTATGGTGAGGGGGCAGTAACTGCAGTGAGACAGGGGCACCAGCAGATGGAGATGCTGAGAGGAAGTAACTGCAGTGAGACAGGGACACCAGCAGATGGAGATGGTGAGAGGGGAGCATAGCAATTCCCGCCTCAATTGTTCAGATTCTCAATAAAATATAATCTCTGAATCAGATTTAAAATGATTTCAGGGCTCAGTGCTGTGATTATGAAACGGTCTGAAATGCCCTACCTGGGAGGGTGGTAAAGGCGGATTGCCTCACATCCTTTAAAAAGTACATGGATGAGCACTTGGCACGTCATAACATTCAAGGCTCTGGGCCAAATGCTGGCAAATGGGATGAGGTAGACAGGTCAGGTGTCTTCAATGCATCGGCGCTGAATAGATGGACCGAAGGGCCCCTTCTGCTGTGTATTATTCTGTGATTCTGTGAATATAAAATGTACTTTCTGTCCTGTGGAGTGTGTAGGAAGAGAATCTGAACATGAATATGATTTAGTTCCAGTGTTTGAAACCCTTCAGCTCTTTCTATGATTTCACTAATTTAACAATGAGATTGAGAGGGTATTGCACCGCCTTCTTCAGCTCCTCTCTGAATTTAGTCTGGGTCACAGTGTAAATACACGTATTGGTGCAGGAACTGAGAAGCTGCAGCATTAGTGATGTGTGATCTGTGATAAAGTGTGGGTCAGTGTAGGAGGAATAAGACTGAATATCTGCAATTCGAGCATAAATTTTAAACACAACCAGTGTCACCCACAGAATTATAAAACTGCCGGATATACTGAACAGTAAAATAATTGATTTTCTGCGATTCTCCATCTCTGGGTCTTTGTGATTCTCTCCATTGCTGGGGCCCTGGAATGCCCTGCGGACTTTACTGGAGAATAAAATCCGTCTGACCGTCAGAACATTGAGCAGCAAAATCAGAAAGAACGGGACACAAGGCGTTAAAATGTATTGAAACATTTCAAATTCCCCCCCTGTGGGGGAAGTAAAGAAGCTCAGTTTATAAACACAACCCATGGGAACATTATCAATAATATTATATTGTTTCAGTGTAAAGTACCAGGGGACAGTCTCTAAGCAGCCCATTAGGAACGCTCACTGTTCCTACAACCACAGCCGCTGTTTTCTTGGTGCAATATTTAGTTTTCAGCTTCTCACAACAAATGGTCACAAATCTATCAAAGGTGAAAGTGACTGTGAGCCAGACAGAAATAACTGTGGCTGCAAATCTCAAAACCCGAATGAGAGAACACACAGGAGTAATGTTCAGGAATGAATCTGGGAAATAAATTAAAACAATCCAGTTCAATATTGGATCAGTGATAATGACCATGAGATCAGACACTGCCATTCCCACCAGGTTGACACTGATACATTTGGAGAGACCGCACTTTCCTCGGGACAGGATCACAATCGTCAACAAGTTAACTGGAAGAGAGAGAAAAGGAAGCAGATAAATTACTGATCAGACTTGGAGACAAAGCAGCAGTTTGACAGGATCTGGGCTGAAATTTCCAGCTTTGTTGCTGCATTGAACAGTGAAAACCGATTCATTGACCTGGGCAGTGCTTTTCCACAGTGAAATGTTTGAAAAACAATTACACTGTTCACGGCACAGTGGCTCAGTGGTTAGCACCGCAGCCTCACAGTTCCAGCGACCCAGGTTCAATTCTGGGTACTGCCTGTGCAGAGTTTGCAAGTTCTCCCTGTGTCTGCGTGGGTTTTCGCTGGGTGCTCCGGTTTCCTCCCACAACCAAAGACAGATAAATTGGCCATTATAAACAGGTAGGTGGAAGGGAAATATAGGGACAGGTGAGGATATGGTAGTAATATGGGATTAGTGTAGGGTTAGTATTAATGGCTGGTTGGTGGTCGGCACAGACTCGGTGGGTCGAAGGGCCTGTTTCACTGCTGTATCTCAAAATAAAAAAAGTTGGGAAATTGATACAGAAAGTGAATAAAATCAGCACAGGATGTATACTGAGTGAGATGCAGTACTGGTAGCGAAATGAGAAGGGGTTTTGCAGAGATGGAATCCAGTGGGTTAAATGGGAATTTGTCTCCAAACTGTTGATTGGGAAGGTTTATGGACAGTGGAAGGTACAGATGGTTTGTTGCTGTAGGTTCAGAGAACCGACCGTGGCTGGTACAAAATGGCAAAAGGCTGAGTGCCGCTGCGGTGAGTTTGAGGGTTGGGATTTATTTGGAAGGGGCAGCTGGAGATGGAACCAGTGAATGAGATTGGGAGGGAGAGAAGGAAAAGGCCATGTTGGAGCTGGAGGAGAGACAGGAGCAGATGTTTTGGGAAAGTGGATAAACTGAAGTAATAGATGAGGTGACTGAGGATTCAATACTGTGAGAGGAGAGTAATAGATTCACAGAGATAGAGGGAGACTGCGGTAAAGTGTTAGAGGAAATCTAATCTCTAGATCCCAGTAACACAACTCAATTAATACATTCAAACAATAATACCTGTTGTTATTTGTGTTGGAGAACTGTTCGCTGTTTATACAATATCGTCAATACATTTAGTTTGAACAGGCAATTAAATATAAATTTAAATATACTTCTGATATCAGTCTCGTTCTTTATTGAATTCAGCAGTCACAGAGATTTTAAAGTGCAATATTTAAATAATGAATTATCATCAGCGAAGAACTGATTCTATTGTGTTTATTCAGTCAGTAAGTAATGAATAGGAAATTTCTACAAAACAAAATGTGAATCTGAGAGAAATAAACACAAAGAATCAAGTCCAACAGTAAATTCAACACAATCTCACAACACACAGCTTCAACTCACAGTTTCCCTCACTAATTGTCCTGGATATTCCAGCACTTTATGACAGTGAATTATTCACACCGCTGTTTCTTTCTCTCTTTCTTTCCATCGGTTTTGTTTTCCCTGCTCCTTTTCTCCATCCTTCCCTCAGTCGCCCGACCCATCTCTCTGGAGTACTCGCACCCTAATGTTAAGTAATGTTACTTAATGCCACTTTTCACATACGATTTATGCCTGACATTCTGCACCTGTACTCTGTTCACCAGCCCCGTGTTCAATGATTCTGTTCTCAGAGTCAGTTTGTTGAATGGTGAAACCTCTGTGAATAATTTAATGTGCCTACTGAACACCCAAGTCTCCACCTTTTCACCTACACTCTTCACTTCATCTACAATGCATGGGATAAACAGAATCGAAAGCTTCTTCAAGACAAACCTAACAATCATTGAAATTCCTTCTCCTGGAATTATAAAGTACACCGACGGAATGTGGGTTGTTTCATCAATGAAACACCAACATCAGCGCTGCAGCTGAAAAACTACAGATAAATGGAAAGACTCTTGATTCCAACTGATCGAGTGTAAATCAATAAAACATCACATCAATATTTCTTAATTTACAAGGTATTCCAGTAACAGTGAAGTAGGGAAGGATATGTAAAAGAGACAGCAGCAAATTCAGTTCAGTAGCCAGACCTCTGAAGCAGTGTCAGGCACACGCTGAATTAAATGATATTTTATAACAGTGATAACCAATAAATACATTGAAATCGCAGTTAAACAGCACCATATTATTGGGGAGGCAGGACATTGTTCTGTCCCCTTGTAACACTGAGACTGTGAGATGTCTCATTATCAATCACTGAAAAAAATCATAAAAATATTCCAGGACCGGTTAGATCCACATCATGAAACTGTTAAAAGCTCCTGATGGTCTGATTATTGATCCTCGCTGAAACATCTCATTCCAATACATTCCATACACAGAATAATCCAGGAATAATGCTACAGTTACTTAAAACAATACCATTAAATACATAATACTGTTCCTGCAAGAATGAAAGTGTCGACAATGAGGAGATTCCATCAGTAAATTGCTGGAAAAGAACAGGCGGCTGTGTAACACACACAGAGGGAAATAATACCCGGTACAGCAGCACAGTTAACATCGATTTACACCATTAACAGCTGAGATACTGCTTACCAGCAACTCCAATTGCTGCAAGTACAGGATAATAAATGTCTTCGATCTGATGCATTACTGGATATCCCATTTCTGTGAGAAGCAGGGACTTCGATTAGCCTGGAATCCACAGCTCCACCAGGCACTCTGAGCTGAACCATTCCAATCGTCCTGATTTATGCAGGGGATAAGTCTCCACTGATACGGTTATAGACCTGATCATTGCTATTAGTCACACTCACCTGAACAAACACATTGCATCAGCAGCTTTGACTCTGATGTTAACGATGTGGTGGATAAAACACAATACTTTCAATGTCAATGACATTTTCTCAGTAAGACCTCTCTCGGGAATAAACCTGACACCAGTACTCATACTGAATGGATGTTACAATTATGAGTGGCATCATTTACATTTTCCATATTATTGTATTGACCTTATTCATTCCTGGTAATTCTATTGTGACTGTAACTAACTGTCTGCACTGTACACTGAATCCAGGCACAAAAACAATCCCGTTTCAATCTGTTCCTGCCTTTTCCCAGTTAAAATGTGAACTTTGAGTCTCTGATTCGGGACCACGTTGAGGGTTACAGTCTAGAAACTACTGTAGTTGATGTTAGGGGGCAGGCACTATATATGTCCGTTGGGAGGCAGTCATGGAGTGAAAATATCACTTGGCTAGTAATCCAGAGGTCCAGCCCAATGGCCTGGGGACAGATGTTCAAATCCTACCATGGCAGCTGCTGCAATTTAAATCCATCAATAACAAAAGTCTGCAATTGAAAGCTACTCTGTACTGGTGCCATAAAACTCTCATAGATTGCTGTAAAACCCCATTTGATTCGCTAATTCCTTTCAGGAATGGAAATCTGCCATCGTTACCTGGTCTGGCCTACGTGTGGCTACAGACCCAGAGCATGTGGCTGACTCTTAACTGGTCTCTGAAACGACCCAACAGGTTGTTAAGGGCAACAAATGCTGACCTTGCCAAAAGAGCGCACACCACAGGAAAGAATAAAAGACATTCTTCTCTCCGCTATTTCACTGCAGATATTTATCTGTTTATTCTCTAGTGCTTCATGGCTGCTGTAAAATTAGAACTATGCCAACTACTGACTCCTTTACTCCAGTTCACTGCTGACCAGACACCCAAATTCCACCTTCCCTCACTATCAGCTGCTCCAAATCCCAGCTTCCATGTCCAATACTCGTCAAGTCCATCTCGCCCAACAACGTCAGCCTAACTGACCTGCATTGGCTCCCAGTCCTCTAATTATGTAAAGTTATAATTATTATCATTTGGTTAACATTCTTCCATGCCCTCACCACTCCTCATCTCCGGCCACTCCTCGAAATCTACAGCCAACCCATCTGTGATCTCCCCATACTGCTGACATTGGTATCTTTTAGTGGGACTGTCCCCGCCTGGTTCTTCTATTACTGATCTGATTGTAACCAGAGCATCTCCAGCAATGGGCTCTCTTCCCAAACCAGCACTGTTACCACTGGACTCCCGGAACTTTTTACCCGTGTTCCCTCCTCTTCCTCATCTACACACTGCCCGTTGGTCACATCATATACAGATATGGGATGAGCTTCCACATGTCAGCTGTCAACAGCCAGCTCCAGCTCTCCATCATCTCTCTCGACCCTCCACTGCCTCTGTGTTTTCAGACTGTCCAAGTCTGTTTCCCATGAGCTGTAATTTCCTCCAATTAAACATAGGGCAGTGCGAAGCTTCCACCTTTGGTTCCACCACAAACTCCACTCCCTTGTCATTGATTCCAACACCATTCCTAGCTGTTGTATCAGGCTAAATATGATGTCGTGTAAAATATGCTCCCTATTCTTCCCAGACCTGAGCTTCTGGCCTGATGTTGCCTCCATCAGAAATGGCACCTCCTTCCACCTCCATAACATCTCCGGCCTCTGTCCTTGCCTCAGCCCATCAGGCACTTAAAATGCTCAATAACTCACCTGTGTAAGATTATTAGGTTGCTAAAGGCTACTAACCAGATTACTATTTGTTAAAATCTAGTTATTATAAACTAACTATTGACCTTAGTATTATTAACTAACATTTAGCTTTATTAGAACCCTTCTTTGTAATATGGCAAAGTGGGGAAACTTAGGAAATAGGGCACCATATAAACAAGATGTCAAGGTAGAAGGGATTCTGGAGATTATGTCAATACAAGTAAGTTTTAAAGTTTTACTGGCAGCAAAGGGGTGAGACCTTGAGAGCAGACAGTGACAACAGCTTCTGTGCAGATTTGTCTCATAATGAGATGAGGAACCTCGAAATGTAAAATCATTGAGATAAAGTAGTCAACACAAAGGGATACTAATTGCACAAATTCGAAAGGTCGGCAACCATCTCAAAATTATTCATGGTTGGTTCAGAAAGACTAATCACTGATTGGCAGTGGGAAGGGTTAACTGGAAAGCTGCCAGTATAAAATAAGTCATGTCTTTGATACTGTTTGGCACAGAATCTTCGAACAACAAAGAGACAAGAGAGAGAACGTCCAATAACTTGAAGAGAAAAACTGCAAGAGAAAGATTTCTGCACTCTGCCATCTCTTCTCTAATATGTGTACGAGAACTAGGGGTCACTGTTTTAAAATAAGGGGTCGCCCATTTAAGTTAGAGATGAGAAGAAATTTGTCATCTCGCAGGGTCATGAGTCTTTGGAATTCTCTTCCTCAAAAGGTGGTCGAAGCAGAGTCTTTGAATATTTATAAGACAGCGGTAGATAGATTCTTGATAAGCAGGGGGATGGAAGGTTATCGGGGGCAAGTGGTAATGTGGCGTAATCAGTTCAGCAATGAACTTATTGAATGTTGGAGCAGGCTCGAAGGGCCGAATGGCCTACTTCTGCCCCTAATTCGAATGTTCGTGTGTAAAATCTGTGTCAGACTGCTAATTACCGCCTGAACTTGTGACTATGAAAACTGAGCAAACTTGTCTTTACCTTTATCTCAATAAAGGCCATTCACAACGTGCTTTGTGATGCCAAGTCTGTTACCACCTTAGAAGAGGATATAAACCATCCCTATTTATTGAATCTTACATTATGACACCCCAGATGGGACTTGGCACATTGTGAACGCTTTTTGAGTGAAAAGAAGGATCTCCAGTTCGAGAGACTGGCCAACTCGCATTTTGGGAAGGAAAATACTTTTGGCGAATGTGGAGAAATTAACGGTCACACCAGTGATCAAAGACACTTATACGAAAATATATAAAGAGAATAAATGAATTCATGTTGTTAAAGATGATAAACGAGTCTTCGAGGGGAAATACAAGGAATTTATAAAATTCATTCAAGATAAGTTAGGCCAGAAGAAGTTTTTCAATCGAAATTTTTTTCAGCGAAGTTACATAAAGTGATGCATCCGAGAATGTTTTTTCTGCCGCCTGTGTGTCAAGCAAATAAATTAACCCTACTGCAGCTGTATTAATCATTTAATTCACCAGACTGCATTTACATCGCTGAGAGTAACATTCATATATTGGACATTAGTAGATTTTCAATTTCTAAATTCACAAATAAAATTGGACAAATTAACTCATTGGGCTTTGGGGCGGAGCTACAATGGATTTTTTGTGCTTTTTACAAACAGGTGACAATACTTTCCTGGGTCACATGCAAAGTGATAACACGGCAAGAGTTACTGTTGGGGGGGACAGATACTGTTGGGGGGGACGGCCTATCGGGGGCAGGCTGCAGTGACCGGGCCTCTGGCACGGGGTCCTGCACTGTGGCTCAGAAGGGAAGGAGGGAGAATGGGAGAGCACTAGTCATCGGGGACTCGATGGTGAGGAGTACGGACAGGCGGTTCTGTGGGCGCAGGCGAGACGCACGGATGGTTTGTTGCCTCCCTGGTGCCAGGGTCCGTGATGTTTGTGATCGCGTCTTCAGGATCCTTAAAGGGGAGGGGGAGCAGCCAGAGGTCGTGGTGCACATTGGCACCAACGACGTAGGAAGGAAGGGTGGCACAGATGTTAGAAGTGAGTTTAGGGAGTTAGGCTGGAAGCTGAAAGCTCGGACGGACAGAGTTGTTATCTCTGGTTTGTTGCCGGCGCCACGTGATAGTGAGGCGAGGAATAGGGAGAGAGCACAGCTGAACACGTGGCTGCAGGAATGGTGTAGGAGGGAGGGCTTCCAGTTCTTGGATAATTGGACTGCATTCTGGGGAAGATGGGACCTGTTCAAACAGGACGGGCTGCATCTGAACCAGAGGGGCACCAATATCCTGGGAGGGAGGTTTGCTAGTACTGTTCGGGAGGGTTTAAACTAGTTTGGGAGGGGGATGGGAACCGGACTTGTAATCCAGGGACCAGTGGGTCCACTCAGAAAGACAAAGAGTGTAGTGAGGTATTGGGGAAGGTAGCACTGTCACAGAGGACAGATGGGCACGGAGAAGGGTTAAAGTGCGTATACTTCAACGCAAGAAGCATCAGGAATAAGGTGAGTGAATTGAAGGCGTGGATGGGCACTTGGGACTACGATGTTGTGGCCATCACTGAAACGTGGATAGGTGAGGGGGAGGAATGGTTTTTGGAGGTACCTGGTTATAGATGTTTTCATAAGATTAGGAATGGTGGTAAAAGAGGTGGGGGGTGGCATTGTTAGTTAGAAATAGTGTAACAACTGCTGAAAGAATTTTCGAGGAGGATCTGCCGACTGAGGCACTGTGGGTTGAGGTCAGGAACAGGAAAGGAGCAGTCACCTTGATGGGAGTTTTCTATAGGCCCCCCAATAGCAGCAGGGAGGTGGAAGAGCAGATTGGGAAACAGATTTTGGAAAGGAGCAGAAGTCACAGGGTAGTAATTATGGGGGATTTCAACTTCCCAAATATTGATTGGCAACTCTTTAGATCGAATAGTTTGGATGGGGTAGTGTTTGTGCAGTATGTCCAGGAAGCTTTTCTGACTCAGTATGTAGACTGCCCGACCAGAGGGGAGGCAATATTGGATTTGGTACTAGGTAATGAACCAGGGCAAGTGATAGAGCTGTTGGTGGGCGAGCACTTTGGAGATAGTGATCACAATTCTGTAGCATTCACTGTGGTAATGGAGAGGGATAGGTATGTGCAACAGGGCAAGGTTTACAATTGGGGGAAGGGTAGATATGATGCTGTCAGGCAGGAACTGAGGAGCATAAGTTGGGAGCATATGCTGGCAGGGAAGGGCACGGTCGAAATGTGGAACTTTTTCAAGGAGCAGATAGTAGGGGCCATTGATAAGCATGTCCCTGTCAGACAGGGAAGGGATGGTCATGTGAGGGAACCGTGGTTGACAAGAGAGGTTGAGAGTCTTGTTAGGAAGAAGAAGGATGCGTATATAAAGTTGAGGAAAAAGGGCACAGGCATAGCTCTGGAGGGATACAAGATGGCCAGGAAGGATCTGAAGAAAGGGATTAGGAGAGCTAAGAGAGGGCATGAAAAATGCTTGGCGGGTAGGATAAAAGAAAACCCCAAGGCCTTTTACGCGTATGTCAGAAATATGAGGATGACTAGGGGGACCATAGGTCCGGTCAAGGACAATAGCGGGAGACTGTGTGTTGAGCCGGAAGAGATAAGTGAGGTTTTGAATGAGTACTTCTCATCGGTATTTACGAATGAGAAGGGGTGTATTACTGAAGAGGACGGTGTGAAACAGACTGGTAAGCTCGAGGAAGTGCTCGTTAGGAGGGAAGATGTGTTGGGGTTTTTGAATAACTTGAAGATAGACAAGTCTCCCGGGCCTGACGGGGTATATCCAAGGATGTTATGGGAAGCAAGGGATGAAATTGCAGAGCCGCTGGCAATGATCTTTTCATCTTCTCTGCTGACGGGGGTGGTACCAGGTGATTGGAGGGTGGCAAATGTTGTGCCCCTGTTCAAGAAAGGGAATAGGAACAACCCTGGGAATTACAGGCCAGTTAGTCTTACTTCGGTGGTAGGCAAGTTGATGGAAAAGGTGCTGAGGGATAGGATTTCTGAGCATCTGGAAAGACACTGCTTGATTCGGGACAGTCAGCACGGTTTTGTGAGGGGTAGGTCTTGCCTCACAAGCCTGATTGAATTCTTTGAGCAGGTGACCAAGCAAGTGGATGAGGGTAAACCAGTGGATGTGGTGTACATGGATTTTAGTAAGGCATTTGATAAGGTCCCCCATGGTAGACTTATGGAGAAAGTCAGGAGGCATGGGATAGTGGGGAATGTGGCCAGTTGGATTAAGAATTGGCTAACTGATAGAAGGCAGAGAGTGGTCTTAGATGGTAAATACTCAGCCTGGAGCCCAGTTACCAGTGGCGTGCCGCAGGGATCAGTTCTGGGTCCTCTCCTGTTTGTGATTTTTATTAACGACTTGGATGAGGAAGTCGAAGGGTGGGTCAGTAAATTTGCAGATGATACAAAGGTTGGTGGAGTTGTGGATACCGAGGAGGGCTATTGTCGTCTGCAAAGGGACTTGGATAGGTTGCAGTGCTGGGCTGAAAAGTGGCAGATGGAGTTTAACCCTGAAAAGTGTGAGGTCGTCCATTTTGGAAGGACAAACATGAATGCAAAATACTGGGTTAACGGTAGGGTTCTTGGGCATGTGGAGGAGCAGAGAGACCTTGGGGTCTATGTGCATAGATCATTGAAAGTTGCAACTCAAGTGGATAGGGCTGTGAAGAAGGCATATGGGGTGTTAGCGTTCATTAGCAGAGGGATTGAATTTAAGAGCCGTGAGGTGATGATGCAGCTGTACAGGACCTTGGTAAGGCCTCATTTGGAGTACTGTGTGCAGTTCTGGTCGCCTCATTTTAGGAAGGATGTGGAAGCCTTGGAGAGGGTGCAGAGGAGATTTACCAGGATGTTGCCTGGAATGGAGAATAAGTCTTACGAGGAAAGGCTGAACATTCTAGGCCTCTTCTCATTAGAAAGGAGAAGGATGAGGGGTGACATGATAGAGGTTTATAAGATGATCAGGGGAATAGATAGGGTAGACAGTCAGAAACTTTTTCCCCGGGTGGAGCAAAGCGTTACAAGGGGTCATAAATTTAAGGTGAAGGGTGGGAGATATAAGGGGGATGTCAGGGGAAGGTTCTTTACCCAGAGAGTGGTCGAGGCATGGAATGCCTTGCCCGGGGAAGTTGTTGAGTCAGAAACTTTAGGGACTTTCAAAAGGCTTTTGGATAGGTATATGGATAAAGGAGAATGATGGGGTATAGATTAAATTGTCCTTGACAGAGGACAAAGGATCGGCACAACATTGTGGGCCGAAGGGCCTGTTCTGTGCTGTATGTTCTATGTTCTATGTAGCTTCAAAAATTACAAAACGTATCTGCAGACATCAAATGACACTGCATTTTCACAATTTGGTTTAAAGGCTTTGCCTTCTCAAAATCTTTGGTTATTTGTTATCTTCTGTGACAAAGTACTGGACCTAATCCGAGGGAATGAAGCCGGTCAAGTGGTAGAAGTGTCAGTGGGGGAGCATTTCTGGGATCGTGACCATAACTCTGTTATCTTCAAGACAGTTACAGAAAAAGATAAGACTGGTCCTCAAGTTCAAGTCCTAAATTGGGGGAAGGCTAATTTTGATGGCATCAGACAGGAACTCTCAATAGTTGATTGGGAGAGGCTGTTCACAGGTAAAGGGACGTCTGGAAAGTGGGAGGCTTTTTAAAGTGAGATAGGAAGAGCTCAGGACCGGCATGTTCCTGTTAGATGGAAGGGCAAGGCTGGAATGTTTAGGGAACCTTGGTTGACGAAGGATATTGAGGGTCTGCTCAGGACAAAGAAGGAGGGATATGTCAGGCATTGGCAGCTGGGATCAAGCGAGTCCCTCGAGGAGTATAAGGGATGTGGGAGCACACTTCAGAAGGAAATTAGGAGGGCGAAAAGGGGCCATGAGATTTTCCTGGCAGATAAGATAAAGGAGAATCCTAAAAGATTTTATAAGTATATGAAGAGCAAAAGGGTAGCTAGGGAGAGAGTAGGTCCCCTTAAAGATCATTGTGGTAATCTATGTGTGGAGCCATGGGAAATGGGCGAGGTCTTAAATGAATATTTCCCATCTGTATTTACCATGGAGAAGGTCATGGAAGCTCATGAGTTCAAGGGAGGGAACAGCGATATCTTGGAGCATAGCAATATTACAAAGGAGGAGGTGTTGGAGGTTTGGAAGCGCATTAATGTGGATAAATCCCCAGGGCCTAAACAGGTGTAACCTAGGATGCTATGGGAAGCAAGGGAAGAGATTGGTGGGGCCCTGCCAGAGATGCTTGTATCATCGTTAGCCACGGGTGAGGTACCGGAAGACTGGAGAATAGCTAATGTTGTGCCTTTATTTAAGAAGGGCAGCACGGATAAGCCAGGGAATTATAGGCCAGTGAGCCTTACATCAATGGTGGGAAAGTTATTGGGAGGGATTCTGAGTGATAGGATTTACATAAGTTTAGAAAGACATGGTCTGATTAAGGACAGTCAGCATGGCTTTGTGCGTGGGTAATCATGTCTCACAAATTTCCTTGAGTTTTTTGAGGAGTTGACCAAGAGCATTGACGAGGGCAGGGCGGTGGACGTTGTCTACATGGAATTTAGTGAGGCCTTTGACAAGGTCCCACATGGTAGGTTGGTCCGGAAGAATCGAACAGATGGGATCCAGGGTGAGCTAGCAAATTGGATACACAATTTTCGAGATGATAGGAGGCAGAGGGTGGTGGTGGAGGGTTGTTTTTCAGATTCGAGGCCGGTGACCAGTTGTGTGCCGCAGGGATCGGTGCTGGGCCCTCTGTTGTTTGTCATAGATATTAATGACTTGGATGAGAATGTAGGGGGCATGATTAGTAAGTTTGCAGATGACAACAAAATTGGTGGTAAAGTGGACAGCGAAGAAGGTTGTCTAAGGTTACAAGATGATATCGATCAACTGGGAAAATGGGCAAGTGATTGGCAAATGGAAGTTAACACAGACAAGGTGCGTGGGTTTTTTCCGGGTGCTCCGGTTTCCTCCCACATGCCAAAGACTTGCATGTTGATAGGTAAATTGGCCATTAGAAATTGCCCCTAGTATAGGTAGATGGTAGGGAAAATATAGGGACAGGTGGGGATGTGGTAGGAATATGGAATTAGTGTAGGATTAGTATAAATGGGTGGTATAAATGGGTCGTTGATGGTCGGCACAGACTCGGTGGGCCTAAGGGCCTGTTTCAGTGCTGTATCTCTAAAAAAAAAAGTGCGAAGTGATGCATTTTGGGAAGTTAAACCAGGGCAGGACATATATTATGAATGGCAGGGTCCTGAGGATCGTTGTTGAGCAGAGAGACCTCGGGGTGCAAGTACAAAGTTCCCTGAAAGTGGCAACACAGGTAGACAGGGTGGTGAAGAAGGCGTCTGGCATTCTTGCCTTCATCGGCCAAGGCATTGAGTACAAGAGTTGGGACGTCATGTTACAATTGTACATAACGTTGGTTAGGCCGCATTTGGAGTGCACTGTGTGCAATTCTGGTCGCCGCTCCACAGCAAATATGTGATTAACCTAGAGAGGGTAAGGAAAAAATTCACAAGGATGTTGCCTGGTTTGGAGGGCTTGAGTTATAAAGAGAGATTGGTTGGGTTGCGTCTGTTTTCCCTGGAGCGAAGGAGGCTGAGAGGGGACATGATAGAGGTATATAAAATGATGAGAGGCATAGATAGGGTAGATAGCCAGAGTCTGTTTCCCATGGTAGGGGCGACTGAAACTAGAGGGCATAGATTTAAGGTGAGAGGGAGGAGGTTTAAAGGCGATCAAAAGGGTAATTCTTTTCACACAAAGAATAGTGGGCATCTGGAATGAGCTGCCTGAGGAGGTGGTGGAGGCAGGAATAGTCGCAACATTTAAGAGGCGTCTGGATAGGTACATGTATGAGCATGGCATAGAGGGATATGGAATTAATACAGGCAGGTGGGTTTTGTATAGATAGACATTATGGTCGGCATGGTCGCAGTGGGCCGAAGGGCCTGTTTTTATACTGTACGACTCTCTATGACTCTATGACTCTGTTTGGTCTGCCTGAAACTTGCTGGTCTTCCAGCGCAATGAGTTGCCCACGACCGAGTGTTGCAGACTGGCACATTCCAATGTCCAGGACTACGTGCTGAGGGACACACTAAAGCTTGGGGCAGCCACGGCAAAGGCTCAATGGGGAAATACCACTGTATAGTCCTCCCACCAAGGTGAATCAAGGGGCTGGATACATGTGAAACCCCTTGGGCTGTTTCCATCAAATATGGGTTTGCTGTAAAATGTACATGGCATGTGTAAAGGAATGGAAGGGTTGTGAGGCAGCTCACTCCTGTATTGAAGAAAACTGATTTCCTTGCACGTTTTAGAATATCAACTTGGTGCTGTTTTGAACTGTGCTGTCATGTAATTTTTTTACGGATTTTTATGAATAAAGTAAATTTTTGGGGGAAACAATGACACATTCCCCACTATTGTTGAGTGTGTGTGCGTGTGTGTGTGTGTGTGTGTGTGTGTGCTCCCTCTGTCTAAATCTGGTTTATAACTGTGATTTGATTGTAATTGAATATTGCTAATTGTCTGTGTAACTGAGAGAGGAAACCCTGGGCTCTTGCTGCACTGTTTTATTTAAAAATATCCTTGCTTCGTACTTTAATGCAATTTTTTCTCTTTCTTTCCCTTGAGGGTTTTTTTTTATTTTGAAAACTGCATAATGAAGATGAAAAGTGGGAAAGTCTGGGACGAGGAATCCTTGGACAGGAGTTTCCTCCAGAGGAGACGGACTGAGGCCTTGTCCGCACGTTGCACCCATAGGGCCCACGTGAGTTGTGTCTGTTTATTAGCCCGAGGTTTAATTTCCTCTCTGAGGCCCTGGGTTAACGAGTTCCTGTCAGATTGGGGCCCTGGAGTTTTAAACAGGTTGAGAGCCTGGGATTAAAGGAGCAGCCCAGTCTTGCAATTTGACACAGACATTTTAACCCCCGGTGCCTGACAAACAGGCTGCACCCCCTCTCCACCTCACAAGACTAAATTAAACAACCGACTGTCGAATGGCTTGTTGTAATTCCCGAATAATGCTGTGAATTTGGGCTGCGCCGTGAATTTGAGGGTTAAATGAAAAATGCAGCTGCCATTTGAATTGAGACTGAGGTTCTGAGAGTGGATTTCTTTGTCTCTGTCTCTCTCTCCATCTGTCTCTCTGAATGAGAGTAACAGGAGGGAGAGATGCAGGAGAGTGAGGGAAACAGGGAGGGAATGAGAAGGGGAGAGCAGGGGCAGCCGGCTGTTATCACACTGCTGCTTGTGGGAGCTTGCTTTGCACAAATGGCCTACAGCATTTCCAACTTTGCAACAGTGACGACCACTTTAATAATTAATTCATTGAGTGTCAAATGCTTCAGTGACTCAGCAGTTACACGGCCAAAATGCGATGGTTTGAAAAGGCGTGTTATCATTCCCGAATAATGCTGGTGTTTTAGGCTGTGGGTTGAATTTGACAGTGAAATGAAACACCTGGGGACCATTTGAACTCAGAGTTTCAGGGATGGGAATGTGGATTTCTCTCTCTATCCTTCTGCGTGAGAGGGGATTGGGGTCACCAGTGTTTGTGTGTTTTTACAGTGAGGCAGAAACTGATGTAGAGAGATATACAGAGGAATAGAGGGAGAGACAGAGAGAGACAGCTGGAAATAACAGGGTAAACACAGAGGCAGACACACAGGCTCTGGGGGGTCTGCAGTGTTTAGTCACTGCCCAGCTCCCAGCCCCTGTAGAGAAGCTCCCCTCGCCCACCCTCCCACAAAACCATCTCCAACCCTCGACTGTGTCTTGATTTTCAGTGAAATTAAATGCTAGCCCAGTGATAAACTGTTGGCAGATTCATCTCAGTTTAAAGAGAGAATTTCACAGTGTCTGGGAACAGAATGGAGCTGATTGCTGCAAATGTCTGTCTGTAAATTGTAGCAATGTTGTCTGCAGTGGGGTTTGGAGTGAAACGTTTGCAGGTCATCAGGAAGCAGCTCCTTGTCATGTCTCTGCTCAGAGTTGGCTCTGTTACCTGGATTAACAGGATAATTGGCAGAAATTCAGCTCCTAAAACCCTGTTTCACATTTCCAATCACTTCCCATTCTCTGGCTCTGTATCGGGGGATGTGTCTGCAAAATGGCGAGTCACTGAGGGATTGTTTTATGTCAATTAGTTAGAGAAAGAGCCCTGGGCACTTGCTGCGTTTGTTTTATGTTCAAAATTGCTTTGCTTTGTTTGAGTCAATTTTATATTCCTTATTCCCAAGGAGAATCTTTTCGGAAGCTGCAGCTTTGATGATGCAGATGGATAATATTTTAAAACGTTCAATTCTCAGAAAACAGCTTGGACCAGAGAGGAAAATAAGAATAAATACAAATGTGTTATTGTCTAATTCATTTTTAGATACAGAAAAAAGAAGACCTTGTGTTTTCTCAGCTGATTGAAAAACAAAGTGCTGGAAATGCTCAGTATTCAGTCTTCCATATGTGTGCTGCAACACCCAGCTCCAACTCTCCATCATCTCTCTCGACCCTCCACTGCCTCTGTGTTATCAGACTCTAACAGTCCTGTTTTCCATGAGCTGCAATTTCGTCCATTTAACTATGGGGCAGAACAAAGCCTCCACCTTTGGCTCCACCACAAACTCCATACACTTGTCATTGATTCCATCGCCATTCCCATCTGTTGTGTTAAGCTAAATATGATGTTGTGTAAATTATGTAAATTATGTAAATTAAAACATTTAGCTTTATTGGTACCCTGCATTGTAGCATGGTAAAGTGGGAAAATTTAGGAAATAGGGCACAGTGTAGACAATATGTCAAGATGGAAGGATTCTGGAGATGGAGTCAAGTTTTAAAATGTTTGCTTGCAGAAAAAGGTTGAGACCTTGAGAGTAGACAGTGGAAACAGCTTCTGTACAGATGTGCCTCGTAATGAGATAAAGAACCTCGAAATGTAAAAGCATTGAGATGAAGTAGTCAACATAAGTGGATATTAATGGCACAAATTCGAAAGGGTAGCAACCAAAACAAAATTATTCTTGGTTGATTCAGAAAGGCATCCTTTAATACAAGACTGATCACTGATTCGGAGAGGAGAGGATTAACTGGAAAGCTGCCAGGATAAAATTACTCCTGTCTTTGATACTATATGGCAGAGAATTTTCAAACAACAACAAGCCAACAAAGAGAGACAGACCAAAGGCTTGAAGAGCAAAAACTGCATGAGAAAGAGTTCTGTGCTCTGCCATCCAGTCTCTAAAACGGGTGCTGGAACTAGGGGTCACTCTTTAAAAATAATGGTTCCCCATTTCTGACAGAGATGAGGAGTTGTTTTCTCTCACAGTGGGTCGTGAGTCTCTGGAATTCTCTTCCTCAAAAGGTGGTGGAAGCATATTCTTTGAAAATTTTGAGGCAGAGGGAGATAGATTCTTGATAAGCAATGGGATGGAGGGTTATCAGGGGTAGGTGGTAATGTGGAGTAATCAGTTCAGCTATAAACTTATTGAATGGTGGAGTGGGCTCGAAGGGCCGGGTGGCCGATTTCCGCTCCTGATTCGGATGTTTGTATCGAGTATCTTTGTTAGGCTATTAATTACTGCCTGAACTTGTGACTATGGTTCATCTGAAAACGAAACAAACTTGTTTTTACCTTTGGTTTAAAGGCTTCGTATTCCGAGACAAAGTGCTCGACAAGGAGCGATAGTTGCAAGAATTTCTGTCCTCAATGTAAAGCTCCATGCCATACCATCAAGCTTGGGCATGAGAAATAGGAAACCATTAGCAAAATTAAATTGACATGTGTGCTTTTTTCAAATACACATGGAGAATGTATTTAAAGTTCAAGGAGATCAACAAAAAACTGGTGAATAAAAGAGGAGCAAAGTGGAAGTAGCAGATTTAAAAAGCATCAAAACATGCTAATGAGAGAGAATCAGCGGGAGGGTGGTGGATTTAAAAAACAATAAAATCCTGGTGAATAAGAGAGGAGCAGTGATAGAGGATTGGATTTAAAAAACACCAAAACCTGGTGAATAAGAGATAAGCAGTGATAGAGGATTGCATTTAAAAAACACCAAAACCTGGTGAATAAGAGATAAGCAGTGATAGAGGATTAGATTTAAAAAACACCAAAACCTGGTGAATAAGAGAGGAGCAGTGATAGAGGATTGGATTTAAAAAACACCAAAACCTGGTGAATAAGAGATAAGCAGTGATAGAGGATTGGATTAAAAAAACACTAAAACCTGGTGAATAAGAGATAAGCAGTGATAGAGGATTGGATTTAAAAAACACCAAAACCTAGTGAATAAGAGATAAGCAGTGATAGAGGATTGGATTTAAAAAACACCAAAAACTGGCGAATAAGAGAGGAGCAGTGATAGAGGATTGGATTTAAAAAACACCAAAACCTGGTGAATAAGAGATAAGCAGTGATAGAGGATTGGATTTAAAAAACACCAAAACCTGGTGAATAAGAGATAAGCAGTGATAGAGGATTGGATTTAAAAAACACCAAAACCTGGTGAATAAGAGAGGAGCAGTGATAGAGGATTAGATTTAAAAAACACCAAAACCTGGTGAATAAGAGAGAAGCAGTGATAAAGGATTGGATTTAAAAAACACCAAAACCTGGTGAATAAGAGAGGAGCAGTGATAGAGGATTAGATTTAAAAAACACCAAAACCTGGTGAATAAGAGATAAGCAGTGATAGAGGATTGGATTTAAAAAACACCAAAACCTGGTGAATAAGAGAGGAACAGTGATAGAGGATTGGATTTAAAAAACACCAAAACCTGGTGAATAAGAGAGGAGCAGTGATAGAGGGTTGGATTTAAAAAACACCAAAACCTGGTGAATAAGAGAGGAGCAGTGATAGAGGATTGGATTTAAAAAACACCAAAACCTGGTGAATAAGAGAGGAGAAGTGATAGAGGATTGGATTTAAAAAACACCAAAACCTGGTGAGTAAGAGAGGAGCAGTGATAGAGGATTGGATTTAAAAAACACCAAACCCTGGTGAATAAGAGAGGAGCAGTGATAGAGGGTTGGATTTATAAAACACCAAAACCTGGTAAATAAGAGAGGAGCAGCGGGAGAGGAGTGGATTTAAAAAACACCAAAACTTGGTGAATAAGAGAGGAGCAGTGATAGAGGATTTGGATTTAAAAAACACCAAAACCTGGTGAATATGAGAGGAGCAGTGATAGAGGATTGGATTTAAAAAACACCAAACCCTGGTGAATAAGAGAGGAGAAGTGATAGAGGATTGGATTTAAAAAACACCAAAACCTGGTAAATAAGAGAGGAGCAGCGGGAGAGGAGTGGATTTAAAAAACACCAAAACCTGGTGAATAAGAGAGGAGCAGTGATAGAGGATTGGATTTAAAAAACACCAAAACCTGGTGAATAACAGAGGAGCAGTGATAGAGGGTTGGATTTAAAAAACACCAAAACCTGATGAATAAGAGAGGAGCAGCGGGAGAGGAGTGGATTTAAAAAACACCAAAACCTGGTGAATAAGAGAGGAGCAGTGATAGAGGATTGGATTTAAAAAACACCAAAACCTGGTGAATAACAGAGGAGCAGTGATAGAGGATTGGATTTAAAAAACACCAACACCTGATGAATAAGAGAGGAGCAGTGGGAGAGGACTGGATTTAAAAATAACTAAAACCTGGTGAATAAGAGAGGAGCAGTGGGAGAGGAGAGGATTTAAAAAAGAACCAAAATCTGGTGAATAAGAGAGGAGCAGTGGGAGAGGAGAGGATTTAAAAAGTAACAAAACCTGGTGAATAAGAGAGGAGCAGTGATAGAGGATTGGATTAAAAAAAAAACAAAACCTGGTGAATAAGAGAGGAGCAGTGATAGAGGATTGGAATAAAAACACACCAAAACCTGGTGAATAAGAGAGGAGCAGTGGGAGAGGACGTGATTTAAAAAACACCAAAACCTGGTAAATAAGAGAGGAGCAGCGGGAGAGGAGTGGATTTAAATACACCAAAACCTGGTAAATAAGAGAGTAGCAGTGGAAGAGGAGTCGATTTAAAAAGCACCGAAACCTTTTGAAAGAGAGGAGCAGCGAGAGAGGAGCTGATTAAAAACAAACACCAAAACCTGGCAAATAACAGAGGAGCAATGGGAGAGGAGGGGATTTAAAAAGCACCAGAACCTGGTGAATAAGAGAGGAGCAGCGGGAGAGGAGGGGATTTAAAAAGCAGCAATACCTGGTGAATAAGAGAAGACCAGAGGGAGAGGAGTCGATTTAAAAAGCACAAGAACCTGGTGAATAAGAGAGAAGCAGCGGGAGAGGAGGGGATTTAAAAAGCACCAAAATCTTTTGAAAGAGAGGAGCAGCGAGAGAGGAGCTGATTAAAAACAAACACCAAAACCTGGCAAATAACAGAGGAGCAGTGGGAGAGGAGTCGATTTAAAAAGCACCAGAACCTGGTGAATAAGAGAGGAGCAGCGGGAGAGGAGGGGATTTAAAAAGCATGAGAATCTGGTGAATAAGAGAGGAGCAGTGGGAAAGGAGTGGATTTAAAAAACACCGAAACCTGGTGAATAAGAGAGGGGCAGTGGGAGAGGAGAGGATTTAAAAAGCACCAAAACATGGTGAAGAAGAGAGGAGCAGTGGGAAAGGAGTGGATTTAAAAAGCACCAAAACCTGGTGAATAAGAGAGGAGCAGCGGGTGGGGCGAGGATTTAAAAAGCACCGACACCTGATGAATAAGAGAGGAGAAGTGGGAGAGGAGAGGATTTAAAAAGCACCGACACCTGATGAATAAGAGAGGAGCAGTGGGAGAGGAGAGGATTTAAAAAGCACCAAAACATGGAGAAGAAGAGAGGAGCAGTGGGAAAGGACTGGATTTAAAAGGCACCAAAATCTGGTGAATAAGAGAGGAGCAGCGGGTGGGGAGAGGATTTAAAAAGCACCGACACCTGATGAATAAGAGAGGAGCAGCTGGAGAGGAGGGGATTTAAAAAGCATCAGAACCTGGTGAATAAGAGAGGAGCAGTGGGAAAGGAGTGGATTTAAAAAGCACCGAAACCTGGTGAATAAGAGAGGACAAGTGGGAGAGGAGAGGATTTAAAAAGCACCAAAAGTGGTGAATAAGAGAGGGGCAGTGGGAGAGGAGAGGATTTAAAAAGCACCAAAACATGGTGAAGAAGAGAGGAGCAGTGGGAGAGGAGAGGATTTAAAAAGCACCAAAACCTGGTGAATAAGAGAGGAGCAGCGGGAGAGGAGTGGATTTAAAAAGAACTAAAACCTGGTGAATAAGAGAGGAGCAGAGGGAGAGGAGTTGGTTTAAAAAGTACCAAAACCTGGTAAATAAGAGAGGAGCAGAGGGAGAGGATTGGATTTAAAAAACACCAGAACCTGGTGAATAAGAGAGGAGCAGCGGGAGAGGAGGGGATTTAAAAAGCACCAGAACCTGGTGAATAAGAGAGGAGCAGTGGGAGAGGAGAGGATTTAAAAAGCACCAAAACCTGGTGAATAAGAGAGGAGCAGTGGGAGAGGAGAGGATTTAAAAAGCACCAAAACCTGGTGAATAAGAGAGGAGCAGTGGGAGCGGAGAGGATTTAAAAAGCACCAAAACCTGGTGAATAAGAGAGGAGCAGTGGGAGATGAGTAGATTTAAAACAGCATCAAAACCTGGTGAATAAGAGAGGAGCAGCGGGAAAGGACTGGATTTAAAAGGCACCAGAACCTGGTGAATAAGAGAGGAGCAGCGGGTGGGGAGAGGATTTAAAAAGCACCAGAACCTGGTGAATAAGAGAGGAGCAGTGGGAGAGGAGTGGATTTATAAAGTACCAAAACCTGGTAAATAAGAGAGGAGCAGTGGGAGAGGAGAGGATTTATAAAGTACCAAAACCTGGTAAATAAGAGAGGAGCAGTGGGAGAGGAGTGGATTTAAAAAGCACCAGAACCTGGTGAATAAGAGAGGAGCAGTGGGAGAGGAGTGGATTTATAAAGTACCAAAACCTGGTAAATAAGAGAGGAGCAGTGGGAGAGGAGTGGATTTAAAAAGCACCAAAACATGGTGAATAAGAGAGGAGCAGTGATAGAGGATTGGATTTAAAAAGCACCAGAACCTGGTGAATAAGAGAGGAGCAGTGGGAGAGGAGTGGATTTATAAAGTACCAAAACCTGGTAAATAAGAGAGGAGCAGTGGGAGAGGAGTGGATTTAAAAAGCACCAAAACATGGTGAATAAGAGAGGAGCAGTGATAGAGGATTGGATTTAAAAAACACCAAAATATGGTAAATAAGAGAGGAGCAGCGGGAGATGAGAGGATTTATAAAGTGCCAAAATCTGGTAAATAAGAGAGGAGCAGTGGGAGAGGCAAGAATTGAAAATGCACCAAAACCTGGTGATTAAGAGAGGAGCAGCGGTTGGAGAGAGGATTTAAAAAGCACCGAAACCTGGTGAATAAGAGAGGAGCCGAGGGAGAGTAGTGGATTTAAAAAGCACCAAAACATGGTGAATAAGAGAGGAGCAGAGGGAGAGGATTGGATTTAAAAAGCACCAGAACCTGGTGAATAGGAGAGGAGCAGTGGGAGAGGAGAGGATTTAAAAAGTAACAAAACCTGGTGAATAAGAGAGGAGCAGTGGGGGAGGAGAGGATTTAAAACAGCATCAAAACCTGGTGAATAAGAGAGGAGCAGCGGGAGAGGAGAGGATTTATAAAGTACCAAAACCTGGTAAATAAGAGAGGAGCAGTGGGAGAGGAGAGGATTTAAAAAACACCAAAACCTGGTGAATAAGAGAGGAGCAGTGGGAGAGGATTGGATTTAAAAAGAACTAAAACCAGGTGAATAAGAGAGGAGCAGTGGGAGAGGAGAGGATTTATAAAGTACCAAAACCTGGTAAATAAGAGAGGAGCAGAAGGAGAGCAGTGGATTTAAAAAGAACCAAAACCTGGTGAATAAGAGAGGAGCAGTGGGAGAGGAGAGGATTTAAAAAACACCAAAATATGGTAAATAAGAGAGGAGCAGCGGGAGAGGAGAGGATTTATAAAGAACTAAACCCTGGTGAATAAGAGAGGAGCAGTGGGAGAGGAGTGGATTTAAAAAACACCAAAACCTGGTGAATAAGAGAGGAGCAGTGGGAGAGGAGAGGATTTAAAAAACACCAAAACCTGGTGAATAAGAGAGGAGCAGTGGGAGAGGAGAGGATTTAAAAAACACCAAAAAATGGTAAATAAGAGAGGAGCAGCGGTTGGAGAGAGGATTTAAAAAGCACCGAAACCTGGTGAATAAGAGAGGAGCCGAGGGAGAGCAGTGGATTTAAAAAGCACCAAAACATGGTGAATAAGAGAGGAGCAGAGGGAGAGGAGTTGGTTTTAAAAGTACCAAAACCTGGTAAATAAGAGAGGAGCAGTGGGAGAGGATTGGATTTAAAAAGCACCAGAACCTGGTGAATAAGAGAGGAGCAGTGGGAGAGGAGAGGATTTAAAAGACACCAAAATTTGGTAAATAAGAGAGGAGCAGCGGGTGGGGAGAGGATTTAAAAAACACCAAAACCTGGTGAATAAGAGAGGAGCAGTGATAGAGGATTGGATTTAAAAAACACCAAAATATGGTAAATAAGAGAGGAGCAGCGGGAGAGGAGAGGATTTATAAAGTACCAAAATCTGGTAAATAAGAGAGGAGCAGTGGGAGAGGAGAGGATTTAAAAAACACCAAAACCTGGTGAATAAGAGAGGAGCAGTGATAGAGGATTGGATTTAAAGAACACCAAAATATGGTAAATAAGAGAGGAGCAGCGGGAGAGGAGAGGATTTATAAAGTACCAAAATCTGGTAAATAAGAGAGGAGCAGTGATAGAGGATTGGATTTAAAAAACACCAAAATATGGTAAATAAGAGAGGAGCAGCGGGAGAGGAGAGGATTTATAAAGTACCAAAATCTGGTAAATAAGAGAGGAGCAGAGGGAGAGCAGTGGATTTAAAAAGAACCAAAACCTGGTGAATAAGAGAGGAGCAGTGGGAGAGGAGAGGATTTAACAGACACCAAAATTTGGTAAATAAGAGAGGAGCAGCGGGTGGGGAGAGGATTTAAAAAGCACCAAAACCTGGTGAATAAGAGAGGAGCAGCGGCTGGGGAGCGGATTTAAAATGCACCAATACCTGGTGAATAAGAGAGGAGCAGTGGGAGAGGAGAGGATTGAAAAAGCACCAAAACCTGGTGAATAAGAGAGGAGCAGCGGTTGGGGAGAGGATTTAAAAAGCACCGAAACCTGGTGAATAAGAGAGGAGCCGAGGGAGAGTAGTGGATTTAAAAAGAACTAAAATCTGGTGAATAAGAGAAGGGCAGTGGAAGAGGAGGGGATTTAAAAAGCACCAGAACCTGGTGAATAAGAGAGGAGCAGTGGGTGAGGAGAGGATTTAAAAAGCACCAAAACATGGTGAATAAGAGAGGAGCAGAGGGAGAGGATTGGATTTAAAAAGCACCAGAACCTGGTGAATAAGAGAGGAGCAGTGGGAGAGGAGTGGATTTAAAAAGAACCAAAACATGGTGAATAAGAGAGGAGCAGCGGGTGGGGAGAGGAGTTATAAAGCACCAGAACCTGGTGAATATGAGAGGAGCAGGGGGAGAGGAGTGGATTTAAAAAACACCAAATCCTGGTGAATAAGAGAGGAGCAGTGGGAGAGGAGTGGATTTAAAAAACACCAAAACCTTTTGAAAGAGAGGAGCAGCGAGAGAGAGGCTGATTAAAAACAAACACCAAAACCTGGCAAATAACAGAGAAGCAGTGGGAGAGGAGTCGATTTAAAAAGCACCAGAATCTGGTGAATAAGAGAGGAGCAGCGGGAGAGGAGGGGATTTAAAAAGCACCAGAACCTGGTGAATAAGAGAGGAGCAGCGGGAGAGGAGGGGATTTAAAAAGCACCAATACCTGGTGAATAAGAGAGGAGCAGCGGGAGAGGAGGGGATTTAAAAAGCACCAGAACATGGTGAATAAGAGAGGAGCATTGGGAGAGGAGTGGATTTTAAAAGCACCAGAACCTGGTGAATAAGAGAGGAGCAGTGGGAGAGGAGTGGACTTAAAAAGCACCAGAACCTGGTGAATAAGAAAGGAGCAGTGGGAGAGGAGTGGATTTAAAAAAGCATCAAAACCTGGTGAATAAGAGAGGAGCAGCGGGAGAGGAGGGGATTTAAAAAGCACCAGAACGTGGTGAATAAGAGAGGAGCAGCGGGAGAGGAGGGGATTTAAAAAGCACCAGAACCTGGAGAATAAGGGAGGAGCAGTGGGAGAGGAGTGGATTTAAAAAGCACCGAAACCTGGTGAATAAGAGAGGAGCATTGGGAGAGGAGTGGATTTAAAAAGCACCAGAACCTGGTGAATAAGAGAGGAGCGGTGGGAGAGGAGTGGATTTAAAATGCATCAGTAACTGGTGAATAAGAGAGGAGCAGCGGTAGAGGAGAGGATTTAAAAAGCACCAGACCCTGGTGAATAAGAGAGGAGCAGCGGGAGAGGAGGGGATTTAAAAAGCACCAGAACCTGGTGAATAAGAGAGGAGCATTGGGAGAGAAGAGGATTTAAAAAGCACCAGAACCTCGTGAATAAGAGAGGAGCAGTGGGAGAGGAGTGGATTTAAAAAGCAGCGAAACTTGGTGAATGAGAGAGGAGCAGAGGGAGAGGAGTTGGTCTAAAAAGTACCAAAACCTGGTAAATAAGAGAGGAGCAGGGGGAGAGGAGTGGATTTATAAAGTAACAAAAACAGGTGAATAAGAGAGGAGCAGTGTGAGAAGAGTGGATTTAAAAAGAACCAAAACCCGGTTGAGAAGAGAGGAGCAGCGGGTGGGGAGAGGAGTTAAAAAGTGCCAAAACCTGGTGAATAAGAGAGGAGCAGTGGGAGAGGACTGGATTTAAAAAGTGCCAAAACCTTGTGAATAAGAGAGGAGCAGTGGGAGAGGACTGGATTTAAAAAGTGCCAAAACCTTGTGAATAAGAGAGGAGCAGTGGGAGAGGAGAGGATTTAAAAAGCACCAAAACCTGGTGAATAAGACATGAGCAGTGGGAGAGGAGTGGATTTAAGAAGAACTAAAACCTGGAGGAGAAGAGAGGAGCAATGCGAGAGGAGTGGATTTAAAAAGCACAGAAACCTGGTGAATAAGAGAGGAGCAGTGGGAGAGGAGTGGATTTAAAAAAACATCAAAACCTGGTTAATAAGAGGGGAGCAGATGGTGGGCACAGGATATACAAAGCACCAAAACCTGGTGAATAAGAGAGGAGCAGTGGGAGAGGACTGGATTTAAAAAGAACCAAAACCTGGTGAAGAAGAGAGGAGCAGTGGGAGAGGAGTGGGTTTAAAAAGCACCAGAACCTGGTGAATCAGCGAGGAGCAGTGGGAGAGGAGTGGATTAAAAAAGAACCTAAACATGGTGAATAAGAGAGGAGCAGTGGGAGAGGAGTGGATTAAAAAAGAACCGAAACCTGGTGAATAAGCGAGGAGCAGTGGGAGAGGAGTGGATTTAAAAAGAACTAAAACCTGGATAATAAGAGAGGAGCAGTGGGAGAGGAGCGGATTTAAAAAGAACCGAAACCTGGTGAATAAGAGAGAAGCAGTGGGAGAGGAGAGGATTTAAAAAGTACCCAAACCTGGTGAATAAGAGAGGAGCAGCGGGTGGGGCAGGATTTAAAAAGCACCAAAACCTGGTGAATAAGACAGGAGCAGAGGGAGAGGAGTGGATTTAAAAAGTACCAAAACCTGGTGAATAAGACAGGAGCAGAAGGAGAGGAGAGGATTTAAAAAGAACTAAAATCTGGTGAATAAGAGAAGGGCAGTGGGAGAGGAGGGGATTTAAAAAGCACCAGAACCTGGTGAATAAGAGAGGAGCAGTGGGAGAGGAGAGGATTTAAAAAGTACCAAAACCTGGTGAATAAGACAGGAGCAGAAGGAGAGCAGTGGATTTAAAAAGAACCAAAACCTGGTGAATAAGAGAGGAGCAGTGGGAGAGGAGAGGATTTAAAAAACACCAAAATATGGTAAATAAGAGAGGAGCAGCGGGAGAGGAGAGGATTTATAAAGAACTAAACCCTGGTGAATAAGAGAGGAGCAGTGGGAGAGGAGTGGATTTAAAAAACACCAAAACCTGGTGAATAAGAGAGGAGCAGTGGGAGAGGAGAGGATTTAAAAAACACCAAAACCTGGTGAATAAGAGAGGAGCAGTGGGAGAGGAGAGGATTTAAAAAACACCAAAAAATGGTAAATAAGAGAGGAGCAGCGGTTGGAGAGAGGATTTAAAAAGCACCGAAACCTGGTGAATAAGAGAGGAGCCGAGGGAGAGTAGTGGATTTAAAAAGCACCAAAACATGGTGAATAAGAGAGGAGCAGAGGGAGAGGAGTTGGTTTTAAAAGTACCAAAACCTGGTAAATAAGAGAGGAGCAGTGGGAGAGGATTGGATTTAAAAAGCACCAGAACCTGGTGAATAAGAGAGGAGCAGTGGGAGAGGAGAGGATTTAAAAGACACCAAAATTTGGTAAATAAGAGAGGAGCAGCGGGTGGGGAGAGGATTTAAAAAACACCAAAACCTGGTGAATAAGAGAGGAGCAGTGATAGAGGATTGGATTTAAAAAACACCAAAATATGGTAAATAAGAGAGGAGCAGCGGGAGAGGAGAGGATTTATAAAGTACCAAAATCTGGTAAATAAGAGAGGAGCAGTGGGAGAGGAGAGGATTTAAAAAACACCAAAACCTGGTGAATAAGAGAGGAGCAGTGATAGAGGATTGGATTTAAAAAACACCAAAATATGGTAAATAAGAGAGGAGCAGCGGGAGAGGAGAGGATTTATAAAGTACCAAAATCTGGTAAATAAGAGAGGAGCAGTGGGAGAGGATTGGATTTAAAAAGCACCAGAACCTGGTGAATAAGAGAGGAGCAGTGGGAGAGGAGAGGATTTAAAAGACACCAAAATTTGGTAAATAAGAGAGGAGCAGCGGGTGGGGAGAGGATTTAAAAAACACCAAAACCTGGTGAATAAGAGAGGAGCAGTGATAGAGGATTGGATTTAAAAAACACCAAATTATGGTAAATAAGAGAGGAGCAGCGGGAGAGGAGAGGATTTATAAAGTACCAAAATCTGGTAAATAAGAGAGGAGCAGAGGGAGAGCAGTGGATTTAAAAAGAACCAAAACCTGGTGAATAAGAGAGGAGCAGTGGGAGAGGAGAGGATTTAACAGACACCAAAATTTGGTAAATAAGAGAGGAGCAGCGGGTGGGGAGAGGATTTAAAAAGCACCAAAACCTGGTGAATAAGAGAGGAGCAGCGGCTGGGGAGCGGATTTAAAATGCACCAATACCTGGTGAATAAGAGAGGAGCAGTGGGAGAGGAGAGGATTGAAAAAGCACCAAAACCTGGTGAATAAGAGAGGAGCAGCGGTTGGGGAGAGGATTTAAAAAGCACCGAAACCTGGTGAATAAGAGAGGAGCCGAGGGAGAGTAGTGGATTTAAAAAGAACTAAAATCTGGTGAATAAGAGAAGGGCAGTGGGAGAGGAGGGGATTTAAAAAGCACCAGAACCTGGTGAATAAGAGAGGAGCAGTGGGAGAGGAGAGGATTTAAAAAGTACCAAAACCTGGTGAATAAGAGAGGAGCAGTGGGAGAGGAGAGGATTTAAAAAACACCAAAATATGGTAAATAAGAGAGGAGCAGCGGGAGAGGAGAGGATTTATAAAGAACTAAACCCTGGTGAATAAGAGAGGAGCAGTGGGAGAGGAGAGGATTTAAAAAACACCAAAACCTGGTGAATAAGAGAGGAGCAGTGGGAGAGGAGAGGATTTAAAAAACACCAAAAAATGGTAAATAAGAGAGGAGCAGCGGTTGGAGAGAGGATTTAAAAAGCACCGAAACCTGGTGAATAAGAGAGGAGCCGAGGGAGAGTAGTGGATTTAAAAAGCACCAAAACATGGTGAATAAGAGAGGAGCAGAGGGAGAGGAGTTGGTTTTAAAAGTACCAAAACCTGGTAAATAAGAGAGGAGCAGTGGGAGAGGAGAGGATTTAAAAAGCACCAGAACCTGGTGAATAAGAGAGGAGCAGTGGGAGAGGAGAGGATTTAAAAGACACCAAAATTTGGTAAATAAGAGAGGAGCAGCGGGTGGGGAGAGGATTTAAAAAACACCAAAACCTGGTGAATAAGAGAGGAGCAGTGATAGAGGATTGGATTTAAAAAACACCAAAATATGGTAAATAAGAGAGGAGCAGCGGGAGAGGAGAGGATTTATAAAGTACCAAAATCTGGTAAATAAGAGAGGAGCAGTGGGAGAGGAGAGGATTTAAAAAACACCAAAACCTGGTGAATAAGAGAGGAGCAGTGATAGAGGATTGGATTTAAAAAACACCAAAATATGGTAAATAAGAGAGGAGCAGCGGGAGAGGAGAGGATTTATAAAGTACCAAAATCTGGTAAATAAGAGAGGAGCAGTGGGAGAGGATTGGATTTAAAAAGCACCAGAACCTGGTGAATAAGAGAGGAGCAGTGGGAGAGGAGAGGATTTAAAAGACACCAAAATTTGGTAAATAAGAGAGGAGCAGCGGGTGGGGAGAGGATTTAAAAAACACCAAAACCTGGTGAATAAGAGAGGAGCAGTGATAGAGGATTGGATTTAAAAAACACCAAATTATGGTAAATAAGAGAGGAGCAGCGGGAGAGGAGAGGATTTATAAAGTACCAAAATCTGGTAAATAAGAGAGGAGCAGAGGGAGAGCAGTGGATTTAAAAAGAACCAAAACCTGGTGAATAAGAGAGGAGCAGTGGGAGAGGAGAGGATTTAACAGACACCAAAATTTGGTAAATAAGAGAGGAGCAGCGGGTGGGGAGAGGATTTAAAAAGCACCAAAACCTGGTGAATAAGAGAGGAGCAGCGGCTGGGGAGCGGATTTAAAATGCACCAATACCTGGTGAATAAGAGAGGAGCAGTGGGAGAGGAGAGGATTGAAAAAGCACCAAAACCTGGTGAATAAGAGAGGAGCAGCGGTTGGGGAGAGGATTTAAAAAGCACCGAAACCTGGTGAATAAGAGAGGAGCCGAGGGAGAGTAGTGGATTTAAAAAGAACTAAAATCTGGTGAATAAGAGAAGGGCAGTGGGAGAGGAGGGGATTTAAAAAGCACCAGAACCTGGTGAATAAGAGAGGAGCAGTGGGTGAGGAGAGGATTTAAAAAGCACCAAAACATGGTGAATAAGAGAGGAGCAGAGGGAGAGGATTGGATTTAAAAAGCACCAGAACCTGGTGAATAAGAGAGGAGCAGTGGGAGAGGAGTGGATTTAAAAAGAACCAAAACATGGTGAATAAGAGAGGAGCAGCGGGTGGGGAGAGGAGTTATAAAGCACCAGAACCTGGTGAATATGAGAGGAGCAGGGGGAGAGGAGTGGATTTAAAAAACACCAAATCCTGGTGAATAAGAGAGGAGCAGTGGGAGAGGAGTGGATTTAAAAAACACCAAAACCTTTTGAAAGAGAGGAGCAGCGAGAGAGAGGCTGATTAAAAACAAACACCAAAACCTGGCAAATAACAGAGAAGCAGTGGGAGAGGAGTCGATTTAAAAAGCACCAGAATCTGGTGAATAAGAGAGGAGCAGCGGGAGAGGAGGGGATTTAAAAAGCACCAGAACCTGGTGAATAAGAGAGGAGCAGCGGGAGAGGAGGGGATTTAAAAAGCACCAATACCTGGTGAATAAGAGAGGAGCAGCGGGAGAGGAGGGGATTTAAAAAGCACCAGAACATGGTGAATAAGAGAGGAGCATTGGGAGAGGAGTGGATTTTAAAAGCACCAGAACCTGGTGAATAAGAGAGGAGCAGTGGGAGAGGAGTGGACTTAAAAAGCACCAGAACCTGGTGAATAAGAAAGGAGCAGTGGGAGAGGAGTGGATTTAAAAAAGCATCAAAACCTGGTGAATAAGAGAGGAGCAGCTGGAGAGGAGGGGATTTAAAAAGCACCAGAACGTGGTGAATAAGAGAGGAGCAGCGGGAGAGGAGGGGATTTAAAAAGCACCAGAACCTGGAGAATAAGGGAGGAGCAGTGGGAGAGGAGTGGATTTAAAAAGCACCAGAACCTGGTGAATAAGAGAGGAGCGGTGGGAGAGGAGTGGATTTAAAATGCATCAGTAACTGGTGAATAAGAGAGGAGCAGCGGTAGAGGAGAGGATTTAAAAAGCACCAGACCCTGGTGAATAAGAGAGGAGCAGCGGGAGAGGAGGGGATTTAAAAAGCACCAGAACCTGGTGAATAAGAGAGGAGCATTGGGAGAGGAGTGGATTTAAAAAGCAGCGAAACCTGGTGAATGAGAGAGGAGCAGAGGGAGAGGAGTTGGTCTAAAAAGTACCAAAACCTGGTAAATAAGAGAGGAGCAGAGGGAGAGGAGTGGATTTATAAAGTAACAAAAACAGGTGAATAAGAGAGGAGCAGTGTGAGAAGAGTGGATTTAAAAAGAACCAAAACCCGGTTGAGAAGAGAGGAGCAGCGGGTGGGGAGAGGAGTTAAAAAGTGCCAAAACCTGGTGAATAAGAGAGGAGCAGTGGGAGAGGACTGGATTTAAAAAGTGCCAAAACCTTGTGAATAAGAGAGGAGCAGTGGGAGAGGAGAGGATTTAAAAAGCACCAAAACCTGGTGAATAAGACATGAGCAGTGGGAGAGGAGTGGATTTAAGAAGAACTAAAACCTGGAGGAGAAGAGAGGAGCAATGCGAGAGGAGTGGATTTAAAAAGCACAGAAACCTAGTGAATAAGAGAGGAGCAGTGGGAGAGGAGTGGATTTAAAAAAACATCAAAACCTGGTTAATAAGAGGGGAGCAGATGGTGGGCACAGGATATACAAAGCACCAAAACCTGGTGAATAAGAGAGGAGCAGTGGGAGAGGACTGGATTTAAAAAGAACCAAAACCTGGTGAAGAAGAGAGGAGCAGTGGGAGAGGAGTGGGTTTAAAAAGCACCAGAACCTGGTGAATCAGCGAGGAGCAGTGGGAGAGGAGTGGATTAAAAAAGAACCTAAACATGGTGAATAAGAGAGGAGCAGTGGGAGAGGAGTGGATTAAAAAAGAAACGAAACCTGGTGAATAAGCGAGGAGCAGTGGGAGAGGAGTGGATTTAAAAAGAACTAAAACCTGGATAATAAGAGAGGAGCAGTGGGAGAGGAGCGGATTTAAAAAGAACCGAAACCTGGTGAATAAGAGAGAAGCAGTGGGAGAGGAGAGGATTTAAAAAGTAGCCAAACCTGGTGAATAAGAGAGGAGCAGTGGGAGAGGAGTGGATTTTAAAAGTACCAAAACCTGGTGAATAAGAGAGGAGCAGCGGGTGGGGAGAGGATTTAAAAAGCACCAAAACCTGGTGAATAAGACAGGAGCAGAGGGAGAGGAGTGGATTTTAAAAGTACCAAAACCTGGTGAATAAGAGAGGAGCAGCGGGTGGGGAGAGGATTTAAAAAGCACCAAAACCTGGTGAATAAGACAGGAGCAGTGGGAGAGGAGTGGATTTAAAAAGTACCAAAACCTGGTGAATAAGACAGGAGCAGAGGGAGAGGAGTGGATTTTAAAAGTACCAAAACCTGTTGAAGAAGAGAGGAGCAGTGGGAGAGGAGTGAATTTAAAAAGCACCAGAACCTGGTGAATAGGAGAGGAGCAGTGGGGGAGGAGAGGATTTAAAAAGTAACAAATCCTGGTGAAGAAGAGATAGAAGCGGGAGAGGAGTGGATTTAAAATGCAGTAAAACCTGGTGAATAAGAGAGGAGCAGAGGGAGAGGAGTGGATTTTAAAAAATACACAAAAACCTGATTAATAAGAGAGGTGCAGTGTTAGAGCAGTTGGTTTAAAAGGTACCAAAACCTGGTGAATAAGAGAGAAGCAGTGGGATAGGAGAGGATTTAAAAAGCACAAAAACGTGGTGAATAAGAGAGGTGCAGTGGGAGAGGAGAGGATTTAAAAAGCACCGAAACCTGGTGAATAAGAGAGGGGCAGTGGGAGAGGAATGGATTTAAAAAGCACCGAAACCTGGTGAACAAGAGAGGGGCAGTGGGAGAGGAGAGGATTTAAAAAGCACCGAAACGTGGTGAACAAGGGAGGGGCAGTGGGAGTGGAGAGGATTTAAAAAGCACTGAAACCTGGTGAATAAGAGAGGAGCGGCGGGAGAGGAGTGGATTTAAAAAGCACAGAAACCTGGTGAATAAGAGAGGGGCAGTGGGAGAGGAGAGGATTTAAAATGCACCTAAACCTGGTGAATAAGAGGGGAGAGGTGGGAGAGGAGAGGATCTAAAAAGCACCGAAACCTGGTGAATAAGAGAGGGGCAGTGGGAGAGGAATGGATTTAAAAAGCACCGAAACCTGGTGAATAAGAGAGGGGCAGTGGGAGAGGAGAGGATTTAAAAAGCACTGAAACCTGGTGAATAAGAGAGGAGCAGTGGGAGAGGAGTGGATTTAAAAAGCACCGAAACCTGTAGAATAAGAGAGGGGCAGTAGGAGAGGAGCGGATTTAAAAAGCAACAAAACCTTGTGAATAAGAGGGGAGCAGTGGGAGAGGAGAGGATTTAAAAAGAACTAAAACCTGGTGAATAAGAAAGGAACAGTGGGAGAGGAGAGGATTTAAAAAGCACCGAAACCTGGTGAATAAGAGATGGGCAGTGGGAGAGGAGAGGATTTAAAATGCACCAAAACCTGGTGAATAAGAGGGGAGAGGTGGGAGAGGAGAGGATCTAAGAAGCACCGAAACCTGGTGAATAAGAGAGGGGCAGTGGGACAGGAGAGGATTTAAAAAGCACCGAAACCTGGTGAATAAGATAGGAGAAGTGGGAGAGGAGAGGATTTAAAAAGCACCGAAACCTGGTGAATAGGAGAGGAGAAGTGGGAGATTAGAGGATTTAAAAAGCACCGAAACCTTGTGAATAAGAGAGGAGAAGTGAGAGAGGAGAGGATTTAAAAAGCACCAAAACCTGGTGAATAAGAGAGGGGCAGTGGGAGAGGAGAGGATTTAAAAAGCACCGAAACCTGGTGAATAAGAGAGGGGCAGTGGGAGAGGAGAGGATTTAAAATGCACCAAAACCTGGTGAATAAGAGGGGAGAGGTGGGAGAGGAGAGGATCTAAGAAGCACCGAAACCTGGTGAATAAGAGAGGGGCAGTGGGAGAGGAGAGGATTTAAAAAGCACCGAAACCTGGTGAATAAGATAGGAGAAGTGGGAGAGGAGAGGATTTCAAAAGCACCGAAACCTGGTGAATAGGAGAGGAGAAGTGGGAGATTGGAGGATTTAAAAAGCACCGAAACCTTGTGAATAAGAGAGGAGAAGTGGGAGAGGAGAGGATTTAAAAAGCACCAAAACCTGGTGAATAAGAGAGGGGCAGTGGGAGAGGAGAGGATTTAAAAAGCACCGAAACCTGGTGAATAAGAGAGGGGCAGTGGGAGAGGAGTGGACTTAAAAAGCACCGAAACCTGGTGGATAAGAGAGGGGCAGTGGGAGAGGAGAGGATTTAAAAAGCACCGAAACCTGGTGAATAAGATAGGAGAAGTGGGAGAGGAGAGGATTTAAAAAGCACCGAAACCTGGTGAATAAGAGAGGAGAAGTGGGAGAGGAGAGGATTTAAAAAGCACCAAAACCTGGTGAATAAGAGAGGGGCAGTGGGAGAGGAGAGGATTTAAAAAGCACCGAAACCTGGTGAATAAGAGAGGGGCAGTGGGAGAGGAGAGGACTTAAAAAGCACCGAAACCTGGCGAATAAGAGAGGAGCAGTGGGAGAGGAGTGGATTTGAAAAGCACCAAAACCTGGTGAATAAGAGGGGAGCACTGGGAGAGGAGCGGATATATAAAGCACCGAAACCTGTTGAATAAGAGAGGGGCAGTGGGAGAGGAGTGGATTTAAATAGAACTAAAACCTGGTGAATAAGAGAGGGGCAGTGGGAGAGGAGATGATTTAAAAAGCACCAAAACCTGGTGAATAAGATTGGAACAGTGGGAGTGGAATGGATTTAAAAAGCACCGAAACCTGGTGAATAAGAGAGGGGCAGTGGGAGAGGGGTGGATTTAAAAAGCACCGAAACCTGGTGAATAAGAGAGGAGAAGTGGGAGAGGAGAGAATTTAAAAAGCAACAAAACCTGGTGAATAAGAGAGGAGCAGTGGGAGAGGAGAGGATTTAAAAAGCACCAAAACCTGGTGAATAAGAGAGGGGCAGTGGGAGAGGAGACGATTTAAAAAGCACCAAAACCTGGTGAATAAGAGAGGGGCAGTGGGAGAGGAGAGGATTTAAAAAGCACCGAAACCTGGTGAATAAGAGAGGAGATGTGGGAGAGGAGTGGATTTAAAAAGCACCGAAACCTGGTGAATAAGAGAGGAGCAGTGGGAGAGGAGTGGATTTAAAAGGAACTATAACCTGGTAAATAAGAGAGGAGCAGTGGGAGAGGAGTGGATTTGGAAAGAACCAAAACCAGGTGAATAAGAGAGGAGCAGTGGGAGAGGAGTGGATTTAAAAAGAACGAAAAGCAGGTGAATATTGAGAGGGGCAGTGGGAGAGGAGAGGATTTAAAAAGCACCGAAAACTGGTGAATAAGAGAGGGGCAGTGGGAGAGGAGAGAATTTAAAAAGAACCGAAACTTGGTGAATAAGAGAGGGGCAGTGGGAGAGGAGAGGATTTAAAGAGCACCGAAACCTGGTGAATGAGAGAGGAGCAGTGGGAGAGGAGTGGATTTAAAAAGAACCAAAACCTGGTGAATAAGAGAGGGGCAGTGGGAGAGGAGAGGATTTAAAAAGAACCGAAACCTGGTGAATAAGAGAGGAACAGTGGGAGAGGAGTGAATTTAAAAAGAACTGAAACCTGGTGAAGAAGAGAGGGGCAGTGGGAGATGAGAGAATTTAAAAAGAACCGAAACCGGGTGAATAAGAGATGGGCAGTGGGAGAGGAGAGGATTTAAAGAGCACCGAAACCTGGTGAATGAGAGAGGAGCAGTGGGAGAGAGTGGATTTAAAAAGAACCAAAAGCTGGTGAATAAGAGAGGGGCAGTGGATGAGGAGAGGATTTACAAAGAACCGAAACCTGGTGAATAAGAGAGGGGCAGTGGGAGAGCAGAGGATTTAAAAAGCACCAAAACCTGGTGAATAAGAGGTTAGCAGTGGGAGAGGACTGGATTTAAAAAGCACCTTAACCTGGTGAATGAGAGAGGAGAAGTGGGAGAGGTTCGGATTTAAAAAGCACCGATACCTTGTGCATAATAGAGGAGAAGTGGGAGAGGAGAGGATTTAAAAAGCACCAAAACCTGGTGAATAAGAGAGGGGCAGTGGGAGAGGAGAGGATTTAAAAAGCACCGAAACCTGATGAATAAGAGAGGGGCAGTGGGAGAGGAGAGGATATAAAAAGCACCGAACCCTGGCGAATAAGAGAGGAGCAGTGGGAGAGGAGTGGATTTGAAAAGCACCAAAACCTGGTGAATAAGAGGGGAGCAGTGGGAGAGGAGCGGATTTATAAAGCACCGAAACCTGGTGAATAAGAGAGGGGCAGTGGGAGAGGAGTGGATTTCAAAAGAACTAAAACCAGGTGAATAAGAGAGGAGCAGTGGGAGAGGAGATGATTTAAAAAGCACCAAAACCTGGTGAATAAGAGAGGAACAGTGGGAGAGGAGTGAATTTAAAAAGAACCAAAACCTGGTGAATAAGAGAGGGGCAGTGGGAGAGGAGAGAATTTAAAAAGAACCGAAACTGGTTGAATAAGAGAGGGGCAGTGGGAGAGGAGAGGATTTAAAGCGCACCGAAACCTGGTGAATGAGAGAGGGGCAGTGGGAGAGGAGTGGATTTAAAAAGAACCAAAACCTGGTGAATAAGAGAGGGGCAGTGGGAGAGGAGAGGATTTAAAAAGAACCGAAACCTGGTGAATAAGATAGGGGCAATGGGAGAGGAGAGGATTTAAAAAGCAGCAAAACCTGGTGAATAAGAGAGGAGCAGTGGGAGAGGACTGGATTTAAAAAGCACCGAAACCTGGTGAATGAGAGAGGAGAAGTGGGAGAGGAGAGGATTTAAAAAGCACCGAAACCTTGAGAATAAGAGAGGAGAAGTGGGAGAGGAGAGGATTTAAAAAGCAGAATAACCTGGTGAATAAGAGAGGGGCAGTGGGAGAGGAGAGGATTTAAAAAGCACGGAAACCTGGTGAATAAGAGAGGGGCAGTGGGAGAGGAGAGGATTTAAAAAGCACCAAAACCTGGCGAATAAGAGAGGAGCAGTGGGAGAGGAGTGGATTTGAAAAGCACCAAAACCTGGTGAATAAGAGGGGAGCAGTGGGAGAGGAGCGGATTTATAAAGCACCGAAACCGGGTGAATAAGAGTGGAACATTGGGAGAGGAATGGATTTAAAAAGCACCGAAACCTGGTGAATAAGAGAGGGGCAGTGGGAGAGGGGTGGATTTAAAAAGAACTAAAACCTGGTGAATAAGAGAGGGGCAGTGGGAGAGGAGATGATTTAAAAAGCACCAAAACCTGGTGAATAAGAGTGGAACAGTGGGAGAGGAATGGATTTAAAAAGCACCGAAACCTGGTGAATAAGAGAGGGGCAGTGGGAGAGGGGTGGATTTAAAAAGCACCGAAACCTGGTGAATAAGAGAGGAGAAGTGGGAGAGGAGAGAATTTAATAAGCAACAAAACCTGGTGAATAAAAGAGGGGCAGTGGGAGAGGAGAGGATTTAAAAAGCACCAAAACCTGGTGAATAAGAGAGGGGCAGTGGGAGAGGAGACGATTTAAAAAGCACCAAAACATGGTGAATAAGGGAGGGGCAGTGGGAGAGGAGAGGATTTAAAAAGCACCGAAACCTGGTGAATAAGAGAGGAGATGTGGGAGAGGAGTGGATTTAAAAAGCACCGAAACCTGTTGAATAAGAGAGGAGCAGTGGGAGAGGAGTGGATTTAAAAGGAACAATAACCTGGTAAATAAGAGAGGGGTAGTGGGAGAGGAGTGGATTTAAAAAGAACTAAAACCTGGTGAATAAGAGAGGGGCAGTGGGAGAGGAGATGATTTAAAAAGCACCAAAACCTGGTGAATAAGAGTGGAACAGTGGGAGAGGAATGGATTTAAAAAGCACCGAAACCTGGTGAATAAGAGAGGGGCAGTGGGAGAGGGGTGGATTTAAAAAGCACCGAAATCTGGTGAATAAGAGAGGAGAAGTGGGAGAGGAGTGGATTTAAAAAGCACCAAAACCTGGTGAATAAGAGAGGGGCAGTGGGAGAGGAGACGATTTAAAAAGCACCAAAACCTGGTGAATAAGAGAGGGGCAGTGGGAGAGAAAAGGATTTAAAAAGCTCCGAAACCTGGTGAATAAGAGAACAGCAGTGGGAGAGGAGTGGATTTAAAAGGAACTATAACCTGGTAAATAAGAGAGGAGCAGTGGGGGAGGAGTGGATTTAGAAAGCACCAAAACCAAGTGAATAAGAGAGGAGCAGTGGGAGAGGAGTGGATTTAAAAAGAACCAAAAACAGGTGAATATTGAGAGGGGCAGTGGGAGAGGAGAGGATTTAAAAAGCACCGAAACCTGGTGAATAAGAGAGGAGCAGTGGGAGAGGAGTGGATTTAAAAAGCACCGAAACCTGTTGAATAAGAGAGGGGCAGTGGGAGAGGAGCGGATTTAAAAAGCAACAAAACCTTGTGAATAAGAGGGGAGCAGTGGGAGAGGAGTGGATTTAAAAAGAACTAAAATCTGGTGAATAAGAGAGGAGCAATGGGAGAGGAGTGGATTTAAAAAGCACCGAAACCTGGTGAATAAGAGAGGGGCAGTGGGAGAGGAGAGGATTTAAAATGCACCTAAACCTGGTGAATAAGAGGGGAGAGGTGGGAGAGGAGAGGATTTAAAAAGCACCGAAACCTTGAGAATAAGAGAGGAGAAGTGGGAGAGGAGAGGATTTAAAAAGCAGAATAACCTGGTGAATAAGAGAGGGGCAGTGGGAGAGGAGAGGATTTAAAAAGCACGGAAACCTGGTGAATAAGAGAGGGGCAGTGGGAGAGGAGAGGATTTAAAAAGCACCAAAACCTGGCGAATAAGAGAGGAGCAGTGGGAGAGGAGTGGATTTGAAAAGCACCAAAACCTGGTGAATAAGAGGGGAGCAGTGGGAGAGGAGCGGATTTATAAAGCACCGAAACCGGGTGAATAAGAGTGGAACATTGGGAGAGGAATGGATTTAAAAAGCACCGAAACCTGGTGAATAAGAGAGGGGCAGTGGGAGAGGGGTGGATTTAAAAAGAACTAAAACCTGGTGAATAAGAGAGGGGCAGTGGGAGAGGAGATGATTTAAAAAGCACCAAAACCTGGTGAATAAGAGTGGAACAGTGGGAGAGGAATGGATTTAAAAAGCACCGAAACCTGGTGAATAAGAGAGGGGCAGTGGGAGAGGGGTGGATTTAAAAAGCACCGAAACCTGGTGAATAAGAGAGGAGAAGTGGGAGAGGAGAGAATTTAATAAGCAACAAAACCTGGTGAATAAAAGAGGGGCAGTGGGAGAGGAGAGGATTTAAAAAGCACCAAAACCTGGTGAATAAGAGAGGGGCAGTGGGAGAGGAGACGATTTAAAAAGCACCAAAACATGGTGAATAAGGGAGGGGCAGTGGGAGAGGAGAGGATTTAAAAAGCACCGAAACCTGGTGAATAAGAGAGGAGATGTGGGAGAGGAGTGGATTTAAAAAGCACCGAAACCTGTTGAATAAGAGAGGAGCAGTGGGAGAGGAGTGGATTTAAAAGGAACAATAACCTGGTAAATAAGAGAGGGGTAGTGGGAGAGGAGTGGATTTAAAAAGAACTAAAACCTGGTGAATAAGAGAGGGGCAGTGGGAGAGGAGATGATTTAAAAAGCACCAAAACCTGGTGAATAAGAGTGGAACAGTGGGAGAGGAATGGATTTAAAAAGCACCGAAACCTGGTGAATAAGAGAGGGGCAGTGGGAGAGGGGTGGATTTAAAAAGCACCGAAATCTGGTGAATAAGAGAGGAGAAGTGGGAGAGGAGTGGATTTAAAAAGCACCAAAACCTGGTGAATAAGAGAGGGGCAGTGGGAGAGGAGACGATTTAAAAAGCACCAAAACCTGGTGAATAAGAGAGGGGCAGTGGGAGAGAAAAGGATTTAAAAAGCTCCGAAACCTGGTGAATAAGAGAACAGCAGTGGGAGAGGAGTGGATTTAAAAGGAACTATAACCTGGTAAATAAGAGAGGAGCAGTGGGGGAGGAGTGGATTTAGAAAGCACCAAAACCAAGTGAATAAGAGAGGAGCAGTGGGAGAGGAGTGGATTTAAAAAGAACCAAAAACAGGTGAATATTGAGAGGGGCAGTGGGAGAGGAGAGGATTTAAAAAGCACCGAAACCTGGTGAATAAGAGAGGAGCAGTGGGAGAGGAGTGGATTTAAAAAGCACCGAAACCTGTTGAATAAGAGAGGGGCAGTGGGAGAGGAGCGGATTTAAAAAGCAACAAAACCTTGTGAATAAGAGGGGAGCAGTGGGAGAGGAGTGGATTTAAAAAGAACTAAAATCTGGTGAATAAGAGAGGAGCAATGGGAGAGGAGTGGATTTAAAAAGCACCGAAACCTGGTGAATAAGAGAGGGGCAGTGGGAGAGGAGAGGATTTAAAATGCACCTAAACCTGGTGAATAAGAGGGGAGAGGTGGGAGAGGAGAGGATCTAAAAAGCACCGAAACCTGGTGAATAAGAGAGGGGCAGTGGGAGAGGAGTGGATTTAAAAAGCACCGAAACCTGGTGAATAAGAGAGGGGCAGTGGAAGAGGAGAGGATTTAAAAAGCACTGAAACCTGGTGAATAAGAGGGGAGAGGTGGGAGAGGAGAGGATCTAAGAAGCACCGAAACCTGGTGAATAAGAGAGGGGCAGTGGGAGAGGAGTGGACTTAAAAAGCACCGAAACCTGGTGGATAAGGGAGGGGCAGTGGGAGAGGAGAGGATTTAAAAAGCACCGAAACCTGGTGAATAAGATAGGAGAAGTGGGAGAGGAGAGGATTTAAAAAGCACCGAAACCTGGTGAATAGGAGAGGAGAAGTGGGAGATTAGAGGATTTAAAAAGCACCGAAACCTTGTGAATAAGAGAGGAGAAGTGGGAGAGGAGAGGATTTAAAAAGCACCAAAACCTGGTGAATAAGAGAGTGGCAGTGGGAGAGGGGAGGATTTAAAAAGCACCGAAACCTGGTGAATAAGAGAGGGGCAGTGGGAGAGGAGAGGATTTAAAAAGCACCGAAACCTGGCGAATAAGAGAGGAGCAGTGGGAGAGGAGTGGATTTGAAAAGCACCAAAACCTGGTGAATAAGAGGGGAGCACTGGGAGAGGAGCGGATTTATAAAGCACCGAAACCTGTTGAATAAGAGAGGGGCAGTGGGAGAGGAGAGAATTTAAATAGAACTAAAACCTGGTGAATAAGAGAGGGGCAGTGGGAGAGGAGATGATTTAAAAAGCACCAAAACCTGGTGAATAAGATTGGAACAGTGGGAGTGGAATGGATTTAAAAAGCACCGAAACCTGGTGAATAAGAGAGGGGCAGTGGGAGAGGGGTGGATTTAAAAAGCACCGAAACCTGGTGAATAAGAGAGGAGAAGTGGGAGAGGAGAGAATTTAAAAAGCAACAAAACCTGTTGAATAAGAGAGGAGCAGTGGGAGAGGAGAGGATTTAAAAGGCACCAAAACCTGGTGAATAAGAGAGGGGCAGTGGGAGAGAAGACGATTTAAAAAGCACCAAAACCTGGTGAATAAGAGAGGGGCAGTGGGAGAGGAGAGGATTTAAAAAGCACCGAAACCTGGTGAATAACAGAGGAGATGTGGGAGAGGAGTGGATTTAAAAAGCACCGAAACCTGGTGAATAAGAGAGGAGCAGTGGGAGAGGAGTGGATTTAAAAGGAACTATAACCTGGTAAATAAGAGAGGAGCAGTGGGAGAGGAGTGGATTTGGAAAGAACCAAAACCAGGTGAATAAGAGAGGAGCAGTGGGAGAGGAGTGGATTTAAAAAGAACGAAAAGCAGGTGAATATTGAGAGGGGCAGTGGGAGAGGAGAGGATTTAAAAAGCACCGAAAACTGGTGAATAAGAGAGGGGCAGTGGGAGAGGAGAGAATTTAAAAAGAACCGAAACTTGGTGAATAAGAGAGGGGCAGTGGGAGAGGAGAGGATTTAAAGAGCACCGAAACCTGGTGAATGAGAGAGGAGCAGTGGGAGAGGAGTGGATTTAAAAAGAACCAAAACCTGGTGAATAAGAGAGGGGCAGTGGGAGAGGAGAGGATTTAAAAAGAACCGAAACCTGGTGAATAAGAGAGGAACAGTGGGAGAGGAGTGAATTTAAAAAGAACTGAAACCTGGTGAAGAAGAGAGGGGCAGTGGGAGATGAGAGAATTTAAAAAGAACCGAAACCGGGTGAATAAGAGAGGGGCAGTGGGAGAGGAGAGGATTTAAAGAGCACCGAAACCTGGTGAATGAGAGAGGAGCAGTGGGAGAGAGTGGATTTAAAAAGAACCAAAAGCTGGTGAATAAGAGAGGGGCAGTGGATGAGGAGAGGATTTAAAAAGAACCGAAACCTGGTGAATAAGAGAGGGGCAGTGGGAGAGCACAGGATTTAAAAAGCACCAAAACCTGGTGAATAAGAGGTTAGCAGTGGGAGAGGACTGGATTTAAAAAGCACCTTAACCTGGTGAATGAGAGAGGAGAAGTGGGAGAGGAGCGGATTTAAAAAGCACCGAAACCTTGTGCAAAATAGAGGAGAAGTGGGAGAGGAGAGGATTTAAAAAGCACCAAAACCTGGTGAATAAGAGAGGGGCAGTGGGAGAGGAGAGGATTTAAAAAGCACCGAAACCTGATGAATAAGAGAGGGGCAGTGGGAGAGGAGAGGATTTAAAAAGCACCGAAACCTGGCGAATAAGAGAGGAGCAGTGGGAGAGGAGTGGATTTGAAAAGCACCAAAACCTGGTGAATAAGAGCGGAGCAGTGGGAGAGGAGCGGATTTATAAAGCACCGAAACCTGGTGAATAAGAGAGGGGCAGTGGGAGAGGAGTGGATTTCAAAGGAACTAAAACCAGGTGAATAAGAGAGGAGCAGTGGGAGAGGAGATGATTTAAAAAGCACCAAAACCTGGTGAATAAGAGAGGAACAGTGGGAGAGGAGTGAATTTAAAAAGAACCAAAACCTGGTGAATAAGAGAGGGGCAGTGGGAGAGGAGAGAATTTAAAAAGAACCGAAACCGGTTGAATAAGAGAGGGGCAGTGGGAGAGGAGAGGATTTAAAGAGCACCGAAAACTGGTGAATGAGAGAGGAGCAGTGGGAGAGGAGTGGATTTAAAAAGAACCAAAACCTGGTGAATAAGAGAGGGGCAGTGGGAGAGGAGAGGATTTAAAAAGAACCGAAACCTGGTGAATAAGAGAGGGGAAGTGGGAGAGGAGAGGATTTAAAAAGCACCAAAACCTGGTGAATAAGAGAGGAGCAGTGGGAGAGGACTGGATTTAAAAAGCACCGAAACCTGGTGAATGAGAGAGGAGAAGTGGGAGAGGAGAGGATTTAAAAAGCACCGAAACCTTGTGAATAAGAGAGGAGAAGTGGGAGAGGAGAGGATTTAAAAAGCACCATAACCTGGTGAATAAGAGAGGGGCAGTGGGAGAGGAGAGGATTTAAAAAGCACGGAAACCTGGTGAATAAGAGAGGGGCAGTGGGAGAGGAGAGGATTTAAAAAGCACCAAAACCTGGCGAATAAGAGAGGAGCAGTGGGAGAGGAGTGGATTTGAAAAGCACCAAAACCTGGTGAATAAGAGGGGAGCAGTGGGAGAGGAGCGGATTTATAAAGCACCGAAACCTGGTGAATAAGAGAGGGGCAGTGGGAGAGGAGTGGATTTAAAAAGAACTAAAACCTGGTGAATAAGAGAGGGGCAGTGGGAGAGGAGATGATTTAAAAAGCACCAAAACCTGGTGAATAAGAGTGGAACATTGGGAGAGGAATGGATTTAAAAAGCACCGAAACCTGGTGAATAAGAGAGGGGCAGTGGGAGAGGGGTGGATTTAAAAAGCACCGAAACCTGGTGAATAAGAGAGGAGAAGTGGGAGAGGAGAGAATTTAAAAAGCAACAAAACCTGGTGAATAAAAGAGGGGCAGTGGGAGAGGAGAGGATTTAAAAAGCACCAAAACCTGGTGAATAAGAGAGGGGCAGTGGGAGAGGAGACGATTTAAAAAGCACCAAAACATGGTGAATAAGAGAGGGGCAGTGGGAGAGGAGAGGATTTAAAAAGCACCGAAACCTGGTGAATAAGAGAGGAGATGTGGGAGAGGAGTGGATTTAAAAAGCACCGAAACCTGTTGAATAAGAGAGGAGCAGAGGGAGAGGAGTGGATTTAAAAGGAACAATAACCTGGTAAATAAGAGAGGAGCAGTGGGAGAGGAGTGGATTTAGAAAGAACCAAAACCAGGTGAATAAGAGAGGAGCAGTGGGAGAGGAGTGGATTTAAAAAGAACCAAAAACAGGTGAATATTGAGAGGGGCAGTGGGAGAGGAGAGGATTTAAAAAGCACCGAAACCTGGTGAATAAGAGAGGAGCTGTGGGAGAGGAGTGGATTTAAAAAGCACCGAAACCTGTTGAATAAGAGAAGGGCAGTGGGAGAGGAGACGATTTAAAAAGCACCAAAACATGGTGAATAAGGGAGGGGCAGTGGGAGAGGAGAGGATTTAAAAAGCACCGAAACCTGGTGAATAAGAGAGGAGATGTGGGAGAGGAGTGGATTTAAAAAGCACCGAAACCTGTTGAATAAGAGAGGAGCAGTGGGAGAGGAGTGGATTTAAAAGGAACAATAACCTGGTAAATAAGAGAGGGGTAGTGGGAGAGGAGTGGATTTAAAAAGAACTAAAACCTGGTGAATAAGAGAGGGGCAGTGGGAGAGGAGATGATTTAAAAAGCACCAAAACCTGGTGAATAAGAGTGGAACAGTGGGAGAGGAATGGATTTAAAAAGCACCGAAACCTGGTGAATAAGAGAGGGGCAGTGGGAGAGGGGTGGATTTAAAAAGCACCGAAATCTGGTGAATAAGAGAGGAGAAGTGGGAGAGGAGTGGATTTAAAAAGCACCAAAACCTGGTGAATAAGAGAGGGGCAGTGGGAGAGGAGACGATTTAAAAAGCACCAAAACCTGGTGAATAAGAGAGGGGCAGTGGGAGAGGAGAGGATTTAAAAAGCTCCGAAACCTGGTGAATAAGAGAACAGCAGTGGGAGAGGAGTGGATTTAAAAGGAAATATAACCTGGTAAATAAGAGAGGAGCAGTGGGGGAGGAGTGGATTTAGAAAGCACCAAAACCAAGTGAATAAGAGAGGAGCAGTGGGAGAGGAGTGGATTTAAAAAGAACCAAAAACAGGTGAATATTGAGAGGGGCAGTGGGAGAGGAGAGGATTTAAAAAGCACCGAAACCTGGTGAATAAGAGAGGAGCAGTGGGAGAGGAGTGGATTTAAAAAGCACCGAAACCTGTTGAATAAGAGAGGGGCAGTGGGAGAGGAGCGGATTTAAAAAGCAACAAAACCTTGTGAATAAGAGGGGAGCAGTGGGAGAGGAGTGGATTTAAAAAGAACTAAAATCTGGTGAATAAGAGAGGAGCAATGGGAGAGGAGTGGATTTAAAAAGCACCGAAACCTGGTGAACAAGAGAGGGGCAGTGGGAGAGGAGAGGATTTAAAATGCACCTAAACCTGGTGAATAAGAGGGGAGAGGTGGGAAAGGAGAGGATCTAAAAAGCACCGAAACCTGGTGAATAAGAGAGGGGCAGTGGGAGAGGAGTGAATTTAAAAAGCACCGAAACCTGGTGAATAAGAGAGGGGCAGTGGAAGAGGAGAGGATTTAAAAAGCACTGAAACCTGGTGAATAAGAGAGGTGCAGTGGGAGAGGAGTGGATTTAAAAAGCACCGAAACCTGGTGAATAAGAGATGGGCAGTGGGAGAGGAGAGGATTTAAAATGCACCAAAACCTGGTGAATAAGAGGGGAGAGGTGGGAGAGGAGAGGATCTAAGAAGCACCGAAACCTGGTGAATAAGAGAGGGGCAGTGGGAGAGGAGTGGACTTAAAAAGCACCGAAACCTGGTGGATAAGGGAGGGGCAGTGGGAGAGGAGAGGATTTAAAAAGCACCGAAACCTGGTGAATAAGATAGGAGAAGTGGGAGAGGAGAGGATTTAAAAAGCACCGAAACCTGGTGAATAGGAGAGGAGAAGTGGGAGATTAGAGGATTTAAAAAGCACCGAAACCTTGTGAATAAGAGAGGAGAAGTGGGAGAGGAGAGGATTTAAAAAGCACCAAAACCTGGTGAAGAAGAGAGGGGCAGTGGGAGAGGGGAGGATTTAAAAAGCACCGAAACCTGGTGAATAAGAGAGGGGCAGTGGGAGAGGAGAGGATTTAAAAAGCACCGAAACCTGGCGAATAAGAGAGGAGCAGTGGGAGAGGAGTGGATTTGAAAAGCACCAAAACCTGGTGAATAAGAGGGGAGCACTGGGAGAGGAGCGGATTTATAAAGCACCGAAACCTGGCGAATAAGAGAGGAGCAGTGGGAGAGGAGTGGATTTGAAAAGCACCAAAACCTGGTGAATAAGATGGGAGCACTGGGAGAGGAGTGGATTTAAAAAGCACCGAAACCTGGTGAATAAGAGAGGAGCAGTGGGAGAGGAGTGGATTTAAAAGTAACTATGACCTGGTAAATAAGAGAGGAGCAGTGGGAGAGGAGTGGATTTAGAAAGAACCAAAACCTGGTGAATAAGAAAGGAGCAGTGGGAGAGGAGAGGATTTAAAAAGAACTAAAACCTGGTGAATAAGAGGGGAGAGGTGGGAGAGGAGAGGATCTAAAAAGCACCGAAACCTGGTGAATAAGAGAGGGGCAGTGGGAGAGGAGTGGATTTAAAAAGCACCGAAACCTGGTGAATAAGAGAGGGGCAGTGGGAGAGGAGAGGATTTAAAATGCACCAAAACCTGGTGAATAAGAGGGGAGAGGTGGGAGAGGAGAGGATCTAAAAAGCACCGAAACCTGGTGAATAAGAGAGGGGCAGTGGGAGAGGAGTGGATTTAAAAATCACCAGAACCTGGTGAATAAGAGAGGGGCAGTGGGAGAGGAGAGGATTTAAAAAGCACCGAAACCTGGTGAATAAGAGAGGAGAAGTGGGAGAGGAGAGGATTTAAAAAGCACCGAAACCAGGTGAATAGGAGAAGAGAAGTGGGAGATTAGAGGATTTAAAAAGCACCGAAACCTTGTGAATAAGAGAGGAGAAGTGGGAGGGAGAGGATTTAAAAAGCACCAAAACCTGGTGAATAAGAGAGGGGCAGTGGGAGAGGAGAGGATTTAAAAAGCACCGAAACCTGGTGAATAAGAGAGGGGCAGTGGGAGAGGAGAGGATTTAAAAAGCACCGAAACCTGGCGAATAAGAGAGGAGCAGTGGGAGAGGAGTGGATTTGAAAAGCACCAAAACCTGGTGAATAAGAGGGGAGCAGTGGGAGAGGAGCGGATTTATAAAGCACCGAAACCTGGTGAATAAGAGAGGGGCAGTGGGAGAGGAGTGGATTTAAAAATAACTAAAACCTGGTGAATAAGGGAGGGGCAGTGGGAGAGGAGTGGATTTAAAAAGCACCAAAACCTGGTGAATAAGAGTGGAACAGTGTGAGAGGAATGGATTAAAAAAGCACCGAAACCTGGTGAATAAGAGAGGGGCAGTGGGAGAGGGGTGGATTCAAAAAGCACCGAAACCTGGTGAATAAGAGAGGAGAAGTGGGAGAGGAGAGAATTTAAAAAGCAACAAAACCTGGTGAATAAGAGAGGGGCAGTGGGAGAGGAGTGGATTTGAAAAGCACCAAAACCTGGTGAATAAGAGGGGAGCAGTGGGAGAGGAGCGGATTTATAAAGCACCGAAACCTGGTGAATAAGAGAGGGGCAGTGGGAGAGGAGTGGATTTAAAAAGAACTAAAACCTGGTGAATAAGAGAGGGGCAGTGGCAGAGGAGATGATTTAAAAAGCACCAAAACCTGGTGAATAAGAGTGGAACAGTGGGAGAGGAATGGATTTAAAAAGCACCGAAACCTGGTGAATAAGAGAGGGGCAGTGGGAGAGGGGTGGATTGAAAAAGCACCGAAACCTGGTGAATAAGAGAGGAGAAGTGGGAGAGGAGAGAATTTAAAAAGCAACAAAACCTGGTGAATAAGAGAGGGGCAGTGGGAGAGGAGAGGATTTAAGAAGCACCAAAACCTGGTGAATAAGAGAGGGGCAGTGGGAGAGGAGACGATTTAAAAAGCACCAAAACCTGGTGAATAAGAGAGGGGCAGTGGGAGAGGAGAGGATTTAAAAAGCACCGAAACCCGGTGAATAAGAGAGGAGATGTGGGAGAGGAGTGGATTTAAAAAGCACCGAAACCTGGTGAATAAGAGAGGAGCAGTGGGAGAGGAGTGGATTTAAAAGTAACTATGACCTGGTAAATAAGAGAGGAGCAGTGGGAGAGGAGTGGATTTAGAAAGAACCAAAACCTGGTGAATAAGAAAGGAGCAGTGGGAGAGGAGAGGATTTAAAAAGAACTAAAACCTGGTGAATAAGAGGGGAGAGGTGGGAGAGGAGAGGATCTAAAAAGCACCGAAACCTGGTGAATAAGAGAGGGGCAGTGGGAGAGGATTGGATTTAAAAAGCACCGAAACCTCGTGAATAAGAGAGGGGCAGTGGGAGAGGAGAGGATTTAAAATGCACCAAAACCTGGTGAATAAGAGGGGAGAGGTGGGAGAGGAGAGGATCTAAAAAGCACCGAAACCTGGTGAATAAGAGAGGGGCAGTGGGAGAGGAGTGGATTTAAAAAGCACCAAAACCTGGTGAATAAGAGAGGGGCAGTGGGAGAGGAGAGGATTTAAAAAGCACCAAAACCTGGTGAATAAGAGAGGAGAAGTGGGAGAGGAGAGGATTTAAAAAGCACCGAAACCAGGTGAATAGGAGAAGAGAAGTGGGAGATTAGAGGATTTAAAAAGCACCGAAACCTTGTGAATAAGAGAGGAGAAGTGGGAGAGGAGAGGATTTAAAAAGCACCAAAACCTGGTGAATAAGAGAGGGGCAGTGGGAGAGGAGAGGATTTAAAAAGCACCGAAACCTGGTGAATAAGAGAGGGGCAGTGGGAGAGGAGAGGATTTAAAAAGCACCGAAACCTGGCGAATAAGAGAGGAGCAGTGGGAGAGGAGTGGATTTGAAAAGCACCAAAACCTGGTGAATAAGAGGGGAGCAGTGGGAGAGGAGCGGATTTATAAAGCACCGAAACCTGGTGAATAAGAGAGGGGCAGTGGGAGAGGAGTGGATTTAAAAAGAACTAAAACCTGGTGAATAAGAGAGGGGCAGTGGGAGAGGAGTGGATTTAAAAAGCACCATAACCTGGTGAATAAGAGTGGAACAGTGGGAGAGGAATGGATTAAAAAAGCACCGAAACCTGGTGAATAAGAGAGGGGCAGTGGGAGAGGGGTGGATTCAAAAAGCACCGAAACCTGGTGAATAAGAGAGGAGAAGTGGGAGAGGAGAGAATTTAAAAAGCAACAAAACCTGGTGAATAAGAGAGGGGCAGTGGGAGAGGAGAGGATTTAAGAAGCACCAAAACCTGGTGAATAAGAGAGGGGCAGTGGGAGAGGAGACGATTTAAAAAGCACCAAAACCTGGTGAATAAGAGAGGGGCAGTGGGAGAGGAGAGGATTTATAAAGCACCGAAACCTGGTGAATAAGAGAGGAGCAGTGGGAGAGGAGTGGATTTAGAAAGAACCAAAACCAGGTGAATAAGAGAGGAGCAGTGGGAGAGGAGTGGATTTAAAAAGCACCGAAACCTGTTGAATAAGAGAGGGGCAGTGGGAGAGGAGCGGATTTAAAAAGCAACAAAACCTTGTGAATAAGAGGGGAGCAGTGGGAGAGGAGTGGATTTAAAAAGCACCGACACCTGGTGAATAAGAGAGGAGAAGTGGGAGAGGAGTGGATTTAAAAAGCACCGAAACCTGTTGAATAAGAGAGGGGCAGTGGGAGAGGAGCGGATTTAAAACGCAACAAAACCTTGTGAATAAGAGGGGAGCAGTGGGAGAGGAGTGGATTTAAAAAGAACTAAAACCTGGTGAATAAGAAAGGAGCAGTGGGAGAGGAGTGGATTTAAAAAGCACCGAAACCTGGTGAATAAGAGAGGGGCAGTGGGAGAGGAGAGGATTTAAAAAGAACTAAAACCTGGTGAATAAGAAAGGAGCAGTGATAGAGGAGTGGATTTAAAAAGCACCGAAACCTGGTGAATAAGAGAGGGGCAGTGGGAGAGGAGAGGATTTAAAATGCACCAAAACCTGGTGAATAAGAGGGGAGAGGTGGGAGAGGAGAGGATCTAAAAAGCACCGAAACCTGGTGAATAAGAGAGGGGCAGTGGGAGAGGAGTGGATTTAAAAAGCACCGAAACCTGGTGAATAAGAGAGGGGCAGTGGGAGAGGAGTGGATTTAAAAAGCACCGAAACCTGGTGAATAAGAGAGGGGGCAGTGGGAGAGGAGAGGATTTAAAAAGCACCGAAACCTGGTGAATAAGAGAGGAGAAGTGGGAGAGGAGAGGATTTAAAAAGCACCGAAGCCTGGTGAATAGGAGAAGAGAAGTGGGAGATTAGAGGATTTAAAAAGCACCGAAACCTTGTGAATAAGAGAGGAGAAGTGGGAGAGGAGAGGATTTAAAAAGCACCAAAACCTGTTGAATAAGAGAGGGGCAGTGGGAGAGGAGAGGATTTAAAAAGCACCGAAACCTGGTGAATAAGAGAGGGGCAGTGGGAGAGGAGTGGATTTAAAAAGAACTAAAACCTGGTGAATAAGAGTGGAACAGTGGGAGAGGAATGGATTTAAAAAGCACCGAAACCTGGTGAATAAGAGAGGGGCAGTGGGAGAGGGGTGGATTCAAAAAGCACCGAAACCTGGTGAATAAGAGAGGAGAAGTGGGAGAGGAGAGAATTTAAAAAGCAACAAAACCTGGTGAATAAGAGAGGGGCAGTGGGAGAGGAGAGGATTTAAGAAGCACCAAAACCTGGTGAATAAGAGAGGGGCAGTGGGAGAGGAGACGATTTAAAAAGCACCAAAACCTGGTGAATAAGAGAGGAACAGTGGGAGAGGAGTGAATTTAAAAAGAACTGAAACCTGGTGAAGAAGAGAGGGGCAGTGGGAGATGAGAGAATTTAAAAAGAACCGAAACCGGGTGAATAAGAGAGGGGCAGTGGGAGAGGAGAGGATTTAAAGAGCACCGAAACCTGGTGAATGAGAGAGGAGCAGTGGGAGAGAGTGGATTTAAAAAGAACCAAAAGCTGGTGAATAAGAGAGGGGCAGTGGATGAGGAGAGGATTTAAAAAGAACCGAAACCTGGTGAATAAGAGAGGGGCAGTGGGAGAGCAGAGGATTTAAAAAGCACCAAAACCTGGTGAATAAGAGGTTAGCAGTGGGAGAGGACTGGATTTAAAAAGCACCTTAACCTGGTGAATGAGAGAGGAGAAGTGGGAGAGGAGCGGATTTAAAAGCACCGAAACCTTGTGCATAAGAGAGGAGAAGTGGGAGAGGAGAGGATTTAAAAAGCACCAAAACCTGGTGAATAAGAGAGGGGCAGTGGGAGAGGAGAGGATTTAAAAAGCACCGAAACCTGATGAATAAGAGAGGGGCAGTGGGAGAGGAGAGGATTTAAAAAGCACCGAAACCTGGCGAATAAGAGAGGAGCAGTGGGAGAGGAGTGGATTTGAAAAGCACCAAAACCTGGTGAATAAGAGCGGAGCAGTGGGAGAGGAGCGGATTTATAAAGCACCAGAACCTGGTGAATAAGAGAGGGGCAGTGGGAGAGGAGTGGATTTCAAAAGAACTAAAACCAGGTGAATAAGAGAGGAGCCGTGGGAGAGGAGATGATTTAAAAAGCACCAAAACCTGGTGAATAAGAGAGGAACAGTGGGAGAGGAGTGAATTTAAAAAGAACCAAAACCTGGTGAATAAGAGAGGGGCAGTGGGAGAGGAGAGAATTTAAAAAGAACCGAAACCGGTTGAATAAGAGAGGGGCAGTGGGAGAGGAGAGGATTTAAAGAGCACCGAAACCTGGTGAATGAGAGAGGAGCAGTGGGAGAGGAGTGGATTTAAAAAGAACCAAAACCTGGTGAATAAGAGAGGGGCTGTGGGAGAGGAGAGGATTTAAAAAGAACCGAAACCTGGTGAATAAGAGAGGGGCAGTGGGAGAGGAGAGGATTTAAAAAGCACCAAAACCTGGTGAATAAGAGAGGAGCAGTGGGAGAGGACTGGATTTAAAAAGCACCGAAACCTGGTGAATGAGAGAGGAGAAGTGGGAGAGGAGAGGATTTAAAAAGCACCGAAACGTTGTGAATAAGAGAGGAGAAGTGGGAGAAGAGAGGATTTAAAAAGCACCATAACCTGGTGAATAAGAGAGGGGCAGTGGGAGAGGAGAGGATTTAAAAAGCACGGAAACCTGGTGAATAAGAGAGGGGCAGTGGGAGAGGAGAGGATTTAAAAAGCACCAAAACCTGGTGAATAAGAGAGGGGCAGTGGGAGAGGAGAGGATTTATAAAGCACCGAAACCTGGTGAATAAGAGAGGAGCAGTGGGAGAGGAGTGGATTTAGAAAGAACCAAAACCAGGTGAATAAGAGAGGAGCAGTGGGAGAGGAGTGGATTTAAAAAGCACCGAAACCTGTTGAATAAGAGAGGGGCAGTGGGAGAGGAGCGGATTTAAAAAGCAACAAAACCTTGTGAATAAGAGGGGAGCAGTGGGAGAGGAGTGGATTTAAAAAGCACCGAAACCTGGTGAATAAGAGAGGAGCAGTGGGAGAGGAGTGGATTTAAAAAGCACCGAAACCTGTTGAATAAGAGAGGGGCAGTGGGAGAGGAGCGGATTTAAAAAGCAACAAAACCTTGTGAATAAGAGGGGAGCAGTGGGAGAGGAGTGGATTTAAAAAGAACTAAAACCTGGTGAATAAGAAAGGAGCAGTGGGAGAGGAGTGGATTTAAAAAGCACCGAAACCTGGTGAATAAGAGAGGGGCAGTGGGAGAGGAGAGGATTTAAAAAGAACTAAAACCTGGTGAATAAGAAAGGAGCAGTGGGAGAGGAGTGGATTTAAAAAGCACCGAAACCTGGTGAATAAGAGAGGGGCAGTGGGAGAGGAGAGGATTTAAAATGCACCAAAACCTGGTGAATAAGAGGGGAGAGGTGGGAGAGGAGAGGATCTAAAAAGCACCGAAACCTGGTGAATAAGAGAGAGGCAGTGGGAGAGGAGTGGATTTAAAAAGCACCGAAACCTGGTGAATAAGAGAGGGGCAGTGAGAGAGGAGTGGATTTAAAAAGCACCGAAACCTGGTGAATAAGAGAGGGGGCAGTGGGAGAGGAGAGGATTTAAAAAGCACCGAAACCTGGTGAATAAGAGAGGAGAAGTGGGAGAGGAGAGGATTTAAAAAGCACCGAAACCTGGTGAATAGGAGAAGAGAAGTGGGAGATTAGAGGATTTAAAAAGCACCGAAACCTTGTGAATAAGAGAGGAGAAGTGGGAGAGGAGACGATTTAAAAAGTACCAAAACCTGTTGAATAAGAGAGGGGCAGTGGGAGAGGAGAGGATTTAAAAAGCACCGAAACCTGGTGAATAAGAGAGGGGCAGTGGGAGAGGAGAGGATTTAAAATGCACCAAAACCTGGTGAATAAGAGGGGAGAGGTGGGAGAGGAGAGGATCTAAAAAGCACCGAAACCTGGTGAATAAGAGAGGGGCAGTGGGAGAGGAGTGGATTTAAAAAGCACCGAAACCTGGTGAATAAGAGAGGGGCAGTGGGAGAGGAGTGGATTTAAAAAGCACCGAAACCTGGTGAATAAGAGAGGGGGCAGTGGGAGAGGAGAGGATTTAAAAAGCACCGAAACCTGGTGAATAAGAGAGGAGAAGTGGGAGAGGAGAGGATTTAAAAAGCACCGAAGCCTGGTGAATAGGAGAAGAGAAGTGGGAGATTAGAGGATTTAAAAAGCACCGAAACCTTGTGAATAAGAGAGGAGAAGTGGGAGAGGAGAGGATTTAAAAAGCACCAAAACCTGTTGAATAAGAGAGGGGCAGTGGGAGAGGAGAGGATTTAAAAAGCACCGAAACCTGGTGAATAAGAGAGGGGCAGTGGGAGAGGAGTGGATTTAAAAAGAACTAAAACCTGGTGAATAAGAGTGGAACAGTGGGAGAGGAATGGATTTAAAAAGCACCGAAACCTGGTGAATAAGAGAGGGGCAGTGGGAGAGGGGTGGATTCAAAAAGCACCGAAACCTGGTGAATAAGAGAGGAGAAGTGGGAGAGGAGAGAATTTAAAAAGCAACAAAACCTGGTGAATAAGAGAGGGGCAGTGGGAGAGGAGAGGATTTAAGAAGCACCAAAACCTGGTGAATAAGAGAGGGGCAGTGGGAGAGGAGACGATTTAAAAAGCACCAAAACCTGGTGAATAAGAGAGGAACAGTGGGAGAGGAGTGAATTTAAAAAGAACTGAAACCTGGTGAAGAAGAGAGGGGCAGTGGGAGATGAGAGAATTTAAAAAGAACCGAAACCGGGTGAATAAGAGAGGGGCAGTGGGAGAGGAGAGGATTTAAAGAGCACCGAAACCTGGTGAATGAGAGAGGAGCAGTGGGAGAGAGTGGATTTAAAAAGAACCAAAAGCTGGTGAATAAGAGAGGGGCAGTGGATGAGGAGAGGATTTAAAAAGAACCGAAACCTGGTGAATAAGAGAGGGGCAGTGGGAGAGCAGAGGATTTAAAAAGCACCAAAACCTGGTGAATAAGAGGTTAGCAGTGGGAGAGGACTGGATTTAAAAAGCACCTTAACCTGGTGAATGAGAGAGGAGAAGTGGGAGAGGAGCGGATTTAAAAAGCACCGAAACCTTGTGCATAAGAGAGGAGAAGTGGGAGAGGAGAGGATTTAAAAAGCACCAAAACCTGGTGAATAAGAGAGGGGCAGTGGGAGAGGAGAGGATTTAAAAAGCACCGAAACCTGATGAATAAGAGAGGGGCAGTGGGAGAGGAGAGGATTTAAAAAGCACCGAAACCTGGCGAATAAGAGAGGAGCAGTGGGAGAGGAGTGGATTTGAAAAGCACCAAAACCTGGTGAATAAGAGCGGAGCAGTGGGAGAGGAGCGGATTTATAAAGCACCAGAACCTGGTGAATAAGAGAGGGGCAGTGGGAGAGGAGTGGATTTCAAAAGAACTAAAACCAGGTGAATAAGAGAGGAGCCGTGGGAGAGGAGATGATTTAAAAAGCACCAAAACCTGGTGAATAAGAGAGGAACAGTGGGAGAGGAGTGAATTTAAAAAGAACCAAAACCTGGTGAATAAGAGAGGGGCAGTGGGAGAGGAGAGAATTTAAAAAGAACCGAAACCGGTTGAATAAGAGAGGGGCAGTGGGAGAGGAGAGGATTTAAAGAGCACCGAAACCTGGTGAATGAGAGAGGAGCAGTGGGAGAGGAGTGGATTTAAAAAGAACCAAAACCTGGTGAATAAGAGAGGGGCTGTGGGAGAGGAGAGGATTTAAAAAGAACCGAAACCTGGTGAATAAGAGAGGGGCAGTGGGAGAGGAGAGGATTTAAAAAGCACCAAAACCTGGTGAATAAGAGAGGAGCAGTGGGAGAGGACTGGATTTAAAAAGCACCGAAACCTGGTGAATGAGAGAGGAGAAGTGGGAGAGGAGAGGATTTAAAAAGCACCGAAACGTTGTGAATAAGAGAGGAGAAGTGGGAGAAGAGAGGATTTAAAAAGCACCATAACCTGGTGAATAAGAGAGGGGCAGTGGGAGAGGAGAGGATTTAAAAAGCACGGAAACCTGGTGAATAAGAGAGGGGCAGTGGGAGAGGAGAGGATTTAAAAAGCACCAAAACCTGGTGAATAAGAGAGGGGCAGTGGGAGAGGAGAGGATTTATAAAGCACCGAAACCTGGTGAATAAGAGAGGAGCAGTGGGAGAGGAGTGGATTTAGAAAGAACCAAAACCAGGTGAATAAGAGAGGAGCAGTGGGAGAGGAGTGGATTTAAAAAGCACCGAAACCTGTTGAATAAGAGAGGGGCAGTGGGAGAGGAGCGGATTTAAAAAGCAACAAAACCTTGTGAATAAGAGGGGAGCAGTGGGAGAGGAGTGGATTTAAAAAGCACCGAAACCTGGTGAATAAGAGAGGAGCAGTGGGAGAGGAGTGGATTTAAAAAGCACCGAAACCTGTTGAATAAGAGAGGGGCAGTGGGAGAGGAGCGGATTTAAAAAGCAACAAAACCTTGTGAATAAGAGGGGAGCAGTGGGAGAGGAGTGGATTTAAAAAGAACTAAAACCTGGTGAATAAGAAAGGAGCAGTGGGAGAGGAGTGGATTTAAAAAGCACCGAAACCTGGTGAATAAGAGAGGGGCAGTGGGAGAGGAGAGGATTTAAAAAGAACTAAAACCTGGTGAATAAGAAAGGAGCAGTGGGAGAGGAGTGGATTTAAAAAGCACCGAAACCTGGTGAATAAGAGAGGGGCAGTGGGAGAGGAGAGGATTTAAAATGCACCAAAACCTGGTGAATAAGAGGGGAGAGGTGGGAGAGGAGAGGATCTAAAAAGCACCGAAACCTGGTGAATAAGAGAGAGGCAGTGGGAGAGGAGTGGATTTAAAAAGCACCGAAACCTGGTGAATAAGAGAGGGGCAGTGAGAGAGGAGTGGATTTAAAAAGCACCGAAACCTGGTGAATAAGAGAGGGGGCAGTGGGAGAGGAGAGGATTTAAAAAGCACCGAAACCTGGTGAATAAGAGAGGAGAAGTGGGAGAGGAGAGGATTTAAAAAGCACCGAAACCTGGTGAATAGGAGAAGAGAAGTGGGAGATTAGAGGATTTAAAAAGCACCGAAACCTTGTGAATAAGAGAGGAGAAGTGGGAGAGGAGACGATTTAAAAAGTACCAAAACCTGTTGAATAAGAGAGGGGCAGTGGGAGAGGAGAGGATTTAAAAAGCACCGAAACCTGGTGAATAAGAGAGGGGCAGTGGGAGAGGAGTGGATTTAAAAAGAACTAAAACCTGGTGAATAAGAGTGGAACAGTGGGAGAGGAATGGATTTAAAAAGCACCGAAATCTGGTGAATAAGAGAGGGGCAGTGGGAGAGGGGTGGATTCAAAAAGCACCGAAACCTGGTGAATAAGAGAGGAGAAGTGGGAGAGGAGAGAATTTAAAAAGCAACAAAACCTGGTGAATAAGAGAGGGGCAGTGGGAGAGGAGAGGATTTAAGAAGCACCAAAACCTGGTGAATAAGAGAGGGGCAGTGGGAGAGGAGACGATTTAAAAAGCACCAAAACCTGGTGAATAAGAGAGGAACAGTGGGAGAGGAGTGAATTTAATAAGAACTGAAACCTGGTGAAGAAGAGAGGGGCAGTGGGAGATGAGAGAATTTAAAAAGAACCGAAACCGGGTGAATAAGAGAGGGGCAGTGGGAGAGGAGAGGATTTAAAGAGCACCGAAACCTGGTGAATGAGAGAGGAGCAGTGGGAGAGTGTGGATTTAAAAAGAACCAAAACCTGGTGAATAAGAGAGGGGCAGTGGATGAGGAGAGGATTTAAAAAGAACCGAAACCTGGTGAATAAGAGAGGGGCAGTGGGAGAGCAGAGGATTTAAAAAGCACCAAAACCTGGTGAATAAGAGGTTAGCAGTGGGAGAGGACTGGATTTAAAAAGCACCTTAACCTGGTGAATGAGAGAGGAGAAGTGGGAGAGGAGCGGATTTAAAAAGCACCGAAACCTTGTGCATAAGAGAGGAGAAGTGGGAGAGGAGAGGATTTAAAAAGCACCAAAACCTGGTGAATAAGAGAGGGGCAGTGGGAGAGGAGAGGATTTAAAAAGCACCGAAACCTGATGAATAAGAGAGGGGCAGTGGGAGAGGAGAGGATTTAAAAAGCACCGAAACCTGGCGAATAAGAGAGGAGCAGTGGGAGAGGAGTGGATTTGAAAAGCACCAAAACCTGGTGAATAAGAGCGGAGCAGTGGGAGAGGAGCGGATTCATAAAGCACCGAAACCTGGTGAATAAGAGAGGGGCAGTGGGAGAGGAGTGGATTTCAAAAGAACTAAAACCAGGTGAATAAGAGAGGAGCCGTGGGAGAGGAGATGATTTAAAAAGCACCAAAACCTGGTGAATAAGAGAGGAACAGTGGGAGAGGAGTGAATTTAAAAAGAACCAAAACCTGGTGAATAAGAGAGGGGCAGTGGGAGAGGAGAGAATTTAAAAAGAACCGAAACCGGTTGAATAAGAGAGGGGCAGTGGGAGAGGAGAGGATTTAAAGAGCACCGAAACCTGGTGAATGAGAGAGGAGCAGTGGGAGAGGAGTGGATTTAAAAAGAACCAAAACCTGGTGAATAAGAGAGGGGCAGTGGGAGAGGAGAGGATTTAAAAAGAACCGAAACCTGGTGAATAAGAGAGGGGCAGTGGGAGAGGAGAGGATTTAAAAAGCACCAAAACCTGGTGAATAAGAGAGGAGCAGTGGGAGAGGACTGGATTTAAAAAGCACCGAAACCTGGTGAATGAGAGAGGAGAAGTGGGAGAGGAGAGGATTTAAAAAGCACCGAAACGTTGTGAATAAGAGAGGAGAAGTGGGAGAGGAGAGGATTTAAAAAGCACCATAACCTGGTGAATAAGAGAGGGGCAGTGGGAGAGGAGAGGATTTAAAAAGCACGGAAACCTGGTGAATAAGAGAGGGGCAGTGGGAGAGGAGAGGATTTAAAAAGCACCAAAACCTGGCGAATAATAGAGGAGCAGTGGGAGAGGAGTGGATTTGAAAAGCACCAAAACCTGGTGAATAAGAGGGGAGCAGTGGGAGAGGAGCGGATTTATAAAGCACCGAAACCTGGTGTATAAGAGAGGGGCAGTGGGAGAGGAGAGGATTTAAAAAGAACTAAAACCTGGTGAATAAGAGAGGGGCAGTGGGAGAGGAGATGATTTAAAAAGAACTAAAACCTGGTGAATAAGAGAGGGGCAGTGGGAGAGGAGATGATTTAAAAAGCACCAAAACCTGGTGAATAAGAGTGGAACAGTGGGAGAGGAATGGATTTAAAAAGCACCGAAACCTGGTGAATAAGAGAGGAGAAGTGGGAGAGGAGAGAATTTAAAAAGCAACAAAACCTGGTGAATAAAAGAGGGGCAGTGGGAGAGGAGAGGATTTAAAAAGCACCAAAACCTGGTGAATAAGAGAGGGGCAGTGGGAGAGGAGACGATTTAAAAAGCACCAAAACATGGTGAATAAGAGAGGGGCAGTGGGAGAGGAGAGGATTTAAAAAGCACCGAAACCTGGTGAATAAGAGAGGAGATGTGGGAGAGGAGTGGATTTAAAAAGCACCGAAACCTGTTGAATAAGAGAGGAGCAGTGGGAGAGGAGTGGATTTAAAAGGAACAATAACCTGGTAAATAAGAGAGGAGCAGTGGGAGAGGAGTGGATTTAGAAAGAACCAAAACCAGGTGAATAAGAGAGGAGCAGTGGGAGAGGAGTGGATTTAAAAAGAACCAAAAACAGGTGAATATTGAGAGGGGCAGTGGGAGAGGAGAGGATTTAAAAAGCACCGAAACCTTGTGAATAAGAGGGGAGCAGTGGGAGAGGAGTGGATTTAAAAAGCACCGAAACCTGTTGAATAAGAGAGGGGCAGTGGGAGAGGAGCGGATTTAAAAAGCAACAAAACCTTGTGAATAAGAGGGGAGCAGTGGGAGAGGAGAGGATTTAAAAAGAACTAAAATCTGGTGAATAAGAGAGGAGCAGTGGGAGAGGAGAGGATTTAAAAAGAACTAAAACCTGGTGAATAAGAGAGGGGCAGTGGGAGAGGAGAGGATTTAAAATGCACCAAAACCTGGTGAATAAGAGGGGAGAGGTGGGAGAGGAGAGGATCTAAAATGCACCAAAACCTGGTGAATAAGAGGGGAGAGGTGGGAGAGGAGAGGATCTAAAAAGCACCGAAACCTGGTCAATAAGAGAGGAGCAGTGGGAGCGCAGTGGATTTAAAAAGCACCGAAACCTGGTGAATAAGAGAGGAGCAGTGGGAGAGGAGTGGATTTAAAAAGAACTAAAACCTGGTGAATAAGAGAGGGGCAGTGGGAGAGGAGAGGATTTAAAATGCACCAAAACCTGGTGAATAAGAGGGGAGAGGTGGGAGAGGAGAGGATCTAAAATGCTCCAAAACCTGGTGAATAAGAGGGGAGAGGTGGGAGAGGAGAGGATCTAAAAAGCACCGAAACCTGGTGAATAAGAGAGGGGCAGTGGGAGAGGAGTGGATTTAAAAAGCACCGAAACCTGGTGAATAAGAGAGGGGCAGTGGGAGAGGAGAGGATTTAGAAAGCACCGAAACCTGGTGAATAAGAGAGGAGAAGTGGGAGAGGAAAGGATTTAAAAAGCACCGAAACCTGGTGAATAGGAGAGGAGAAGTGGGAGATTAGAGGATTTAAAAAGCACCGAAACCTTGTGAATAAGAGAGGAGAAGTGGGAGAGGAGAGGATTTAAAAAGCACCAAAACCTGGTGAATAAGAGAGAAGTGGGAGAGGAGAGGATTTAAAAAGCACCGAAACCTGGTGAATAAGAGAGGGGCAGTGGGAGAGGAGAGGATTTAAAAAGCACCGAAACCTGGCGAATAAGAGAGGGGCAGTGGGAGAGGGGTGGATTTAAAAAGCACCGAAACCTGGTGAATAAGAGAGGAGAAGTGGGAGAGGAGAGAATTTAAAAAGCAACAAAACCTGGTGAATAAGAGAGGGGCAGTGGGAGAGGAGAGGATTTAAAAAGCACCAAAACCTGGTGAATAAGAGAGGAGCAGTGGGAGAGGAGTGGATTTAGAAAGAACCAAAACCAGGTGAATAAGAGAGGAGCAGTGGGAGAGGAGTGGATTTAAAAAGAACCAAAAACAGATGATGATAGAGAGGGGCAGTGGGAGAGGAGAGGATTTAAAAAGCACCGAAACCTGGTGAATAAGAGAGGAGCAGTGGGAGAGGAGTGGATTTAAAAAGCACCGAAACCTGTTGAATAAGAGAGGGGCAGTGGGAGAGGAGCGGATTTAAAAAGCACCAAAACCTGGTGAATAAGAGGGGAGAGGTGGGAGAGGAGAGGATCTAAAAAGCAACAAAACCTGGTGAATAAGAGAGGGGCAGTGGGAGAGGAGTGGATTTAAAATGCACCAAAACCTGGTGAATAAGAGGGGAGAGGTGGGAGAGGAGAGGATCTAAAAAGCAACAAAACCTGGTGAATAAGAGAGGGGCAGTGGGAGAGGAGTGGATTTAAAAAGCACCGAAACCTGGTGAATAAGAGAGGGGCAGTTGGAGAGGAGAGGATTTAAAAAGCACCGAAACCTGGTGAATAAGAGAGGAGAAGTGGGAGAGGAGAGGATTTAAAAAGCACCGAAACCTGGTGAATAGGAGAGGAGAAGTGGGAGATTAGAGGATTTAAAAAGCACCGAAACCTGGTGAATAAGAGAGGGGCAGTGGGAGAGGAGTGGCTTTAAAAAGCACCGAAACCTGTTGAATAAGAGAGGAGAAGTGGGAAAGGAGAGGATTTAAAAAGCACCGAAACCTGGAGAATAAAAGAGGAGAAGTGGGAGAGGAGAGGATTTTAAAAGCACCGAAACCTGGTGAATAAGAGAGGAGAAGTGGGAGAGGAGAGGATTTAAAAACCACCAAAACCTGGTGAATAAGAGAGGGGCAGTGGGAGAGGAGAGGATTTAAAAAGCACCAAAACATGTAGAATAAGAGAAGGGCAGTGGGACAGGAGAGGATTTAAAAAGCACCAAAACCTGGTGAATAAGAGAGGGGCAGTGGGAGAGGAGAGGACTTCAAAAGCACCAAAATCTGGTGAATAAGAGAGGTGCAGTGAGAGAGGAGAGGATTTAAAAAGCACCGAAACCTGTTGACTAAGAGAATGGCAGTGGGAGAGGAGTGGATTTAAAAAGCACCAAATCCTGGTGAATAAGAGTGGGGCAGTGGGAGAGGAGAGGATTTAAAATGCAACAAAACCTGGTGAATAAGAGAGGAACAGTGGGAGAGGAGTGGATTTAAAAAACCAAAACCTGGTGAATAAGAGAGGGGCAGTGGGAGAGGAGAGGATTTAAAAAGCACCAAAACCTGGTGAATAAGAGAGGGACAGTGGGAGAGGAGAGGATTTAAAAATCGCCAAAACCTAGTGAATAAGAGAGGAGCAGTGGGTGAGCTCTGGATTTAAAAAGAACAGAAACCTGGTGAATAAGAGAGGAGCACTGGGAGAGGAGAGGATTTAAAAAGCACCGAAACCTGGTGAATAAGAGAGGAGCAGCGGGAGAGGAGTGGATTTAAAAAGCAGCAAAACCTGGTGAATAAGAGAGGAGCATTGGGAGAGGAGTGGATTTGAAAAGCACCAAAAACTGGTGAATAAGAGGGAAGCAGTGGGAAAGGAGCGGATTTATAAAGCACCGAAACCTGGTGAATAGGAGAGGAGAAGTGGGAGAGGAGAGGATTTAAAAAGCACCGAAACCTGGTGAATAGGAGAGGAGAAGTGGGAGATGAGAGGATTTAAAAAGCACCGAAACCTGGTGAATAAGAGAGGGGCAGTGGGAGAGGAGTGGCTTTAAAAAGCACCGAAAACTGTTGAATAAGAGAGGAGAAGTGGGAGAGGAGAGGATTTAAAAAGCACCGAAACCTGTTGAATACAAGAGGAGAAGTGGGAGAGGAGAGGATTTTAAAAGCACCGAAACCTGGTGAATAAGAGAGGAGAAGTGGGAGAGGAGTGGATTTGAAAAGCACCAAAAACTGGTGAATAAGAGGGAAGCAGTGAGAGAGGAGCGGATTTATAAAGCACCGAAACCTGGTGAATAGGAGAGGAGAAGTGGGAGAGGAGAGGATTTAAAAAGCACCGAAACCTGGCGAATAAGAGAGGAGCAGTGGGAGAGGAGTGGATTTGAAAAGCACCAAAAACTCGTGAATAAGAGGGAAGCAGTGGGAGAGGAGCGGATTTATAAAGCACCAAAACCTGGTGAATAGGAGAGGAGAAGTGGGAGAGGAGAGGATTTAAAAAGCACCGAAACCTGGTGAATAAGAGACGGGCAGTGGGAGAAGAGAGGATTTAAAAAGCACCGAAACCTGGTGAATAAGAGAGGAGCAGTGGGAGAGGAGTGGATTTAAAAAGCACCGAAACCTGTTGAATAAGAGAGGGGCAGTGGGAGAGGAGCGGATTTAAAAAGCAACAAAACCTTGTGAATAAGAGGGGAGCAGTGGGAGAGGAGTGGATTTAAAATGCACCAAAACCTGGTGAATAAGAGGGGAGAGGTGGAAGAGGAGAGGATCTAAAAAGCACCGAAATCTGGTGAATAAGAGAGGGGCAGTGGGAGAGGAGTGGATTTAAAAAGCACCGAAACCTGGTGAATAAGAGAGGGGCAGTGGGAGAGGAGAGGATTTAAAAAGCACCGATACCTGGTGAATAAGAGAGGAGAAGTGGGAGAGGAGAGGATTTAAAAAGCACCGAAACCTGGTGAATAGGAGAAGAGAAGTGGGAGATTAGAGGATTTAAAAAGCACCGAAACCTTGTGAATAAGAGAGGAGAAGTGGGAGAGGAGAGGATTTAAAAAGCACCAAAACCTGGTGAATAAGAGAGGACAGTGGGAGAGGAGAGGATTTAAAAAGCACCGAAACCTGGTGAATAGGAGAAGAGAAGTGGGAGATTAGAGGATTTAAAAAGCACCGAAACCTTGTGAATAAGAGAGGAGAAGTGGGAGAGGAGAGGATTTAAAAAGCACCGAAACCTGGTGAATAAGAGAGGGGCAGTGGGAGAGGAGAGGATTTAAAAAGCACCGAAACCTGGCGAATAAGAGAGGAGCAGTGGGAGAGGAGTGGATTTGAAAAGCACCAAAACCTGGCGAATAAGAGGGGAGCAGTGGGAGAGGAGCGGATTTATAAAGCACCGAAACCTGGTGAATAAGAGAGGGGCAGTGGGAGAGGAGTGGATTTAAAAAGAACTAAAACCTGGTGAATAAGAGAGGGGCAGTGGGAGAGGAGATGATTTAAAAAGCACCAAAACCTGGTGAATAAGAGTGGAACAGTGGGAGAGGAATGGATTTAAAAAGCACCGAAACCTGGTGAATAAGAGAGGGGCAGTGGGAGAGGGGTGGATTCAAAAAGCACCGAAACCTGGTGAATAAGAGAGGAGAAGTGGGAGAGGAGAGAATTTAAAAAGCAACAAAACCTGGTGAATAAGAGAGGGGCAGTGGGAGAGGAGAGGATTTAAGAAGCACCAAAACCTGTGAATAAGAGAGGGGCAGTGGGAGAGGAGACGATTTAAAAAGCACCAAAACCTGGTGAATAAGAGAGGGGCAGTGGGAGAGGAGAGGATTTAAAAAGCACCGAAACCTAGTGAATAAGAGAGGAGATGTGGGAGAGGAGTGGATTTAAAAAGCACCGAAACCTGGTGAATAAGAGAGGAGCAGTGGGAGAGGAGTGGATTTAAAAGGAACTATGACCTGGTAAATAAGAGAGGAGCAGTGGGAGAGGAGTGGATTTAGAAAGAACCAAAACCAGGTGAATAAGAGAGGAGCAGTGGGAGAGGAGTGGATTTAAAAAGCACCGAAACCTGGTGAATAAGAGAGGGGCAGTGGGAGAGGAGAGGATTTAAAAAGAACTAAAACCTGGTGAATAAGAAAGGAGCAGAGGGAGAGGAGTGGATTTAAAAAGCACTGAAACCTGGTGAATAAGAGAGGGGCAGTGGGAGAGGAGAGGATTTAAAATGCACCAAAACCTGGTGAATAAGAGGGGAGAGGTGGGAGAGGAGAGGATCTAAAAAGCTCCGAAATCTGGTGAATAAGAGAGGGGCAGTGGGAGAGGAGAGGTTTTAAAAAGCACCGAAACCTGGTGAATAAGAGAGGAGAAGTGGGAGAGGAGAGGATATAAAAAGCACCGAAACCTGGTGAATAGTAGAAGAGAAGTGGGAGATTAGAGGATTTAAAAAGCACCGAAACCTTGTGAATAAGAGAGGAGAAGTGGGAGAGGAGAGGATTTAAAAAGCACCAAAACCTGGTGAATAAGAGAGGGGCAGTGGGAGAGGAGAGGATTTAAAAAGCACCGAAACCTGGTGAATAAGAGAGGGGAAGTGGGAGAGGAGAGGATTTAAAAAGCACCGAAACCTGGCGAATAAGAGAGGAGCAGTGGGAGAGGAGTGGATTTGAAAAGCACCAAAACCTGGTGAATAAGAGGGGAGCAGTGGTAGAGGAGCGGATTTATAAAGCACCGAAACCTGGTGAATAAGAGAGGGGCAGTGGGAGAGGAGTGGATTTAAAAAGAACTAAAACCTGGTGAATAAGAGAGGGGCAGTGGGAGAGGAGTGGATTTAAAAAGCACCAAAACCTGGTGACTAAGAGAGGAGCAGTGGGAGAGGAGTGGATTTAAATGGAACTATAACCTGGTAAATAAGAGAGGAGCAGTGGGAGAGGAGTGGATTTAGAAAGAACCAAAACCAGGTGAATAAGAGAGGAGCAGTGGGAGAGGAGTGGATTTAAAAAGCACCGAAACCTGGTGAATAAGAGAGGAGCAGTGGGAGAGGAGTGGATTTAAAAAGCACCGAAACCTGGTGAATAAGAGAGGAGCAGTGGGAGAGGAGTGGATTTAAATGGAACTATAACCTGGTAAATAAGAGAGGGGCAGTGGGAGAGGAGTGGATTTAGAAAGAACCAAAACCAGGTGAATAAGAGAGGAGCAGTGGGAGAGGAGTGTATTTAAAAAGCACCGAAACCTGGTGAATAAGAGAGGAGCAGTGGGAGAGGAGCGGGTTTAAAAAGCAACAAAACCTTGTGAATAAGAGGGGAGCAGTGGGAGAGGAGTGGATTTAAAAAGAACTAAAATCTGGTGAATAAGAAAGGAGCAGTGGGAGAGGAGTGGATTTAAAAAGCACCGAAACCTGGTGAATAAGAGAGGGGCAGTGGGAGAGGAGAGGATTTAAAATGCACCAAAACCTGGTGAATAAGAATGGAGAGGTGGGAGAGGAGAGGATCTAAAAAGCACCGACACCTGGTGAATAAGAGAGGGGCAGTGGGAGAGGAGTGGATTTAAAAAGCACCGAAACCTGGTGAATAAGAGAGGGGCAGTGGGAGAGGAGAGGATTTAAAAAGCACCGAAACCTGGTGAATAAGAGAGGGGCAGTGGGAGAGGAGAGGATTTAAAATGCACCAAAACCTGGTGAATAAGAGGGGAGAGGTGGGAGAGGAGAGGATCTAAAAAGCACCGACACCTGGTGAATAAGAGAGGGGCAGTGGGAGAGGAGTGGATTTAAAAAGCACCGAAACCTGGTGAATAAGAGAGGGGCAGTGGGAGAGGAGAGGATTTAAAAAGCACCGAAACCTGGTGAATAAGAGAGGAGAAGTGGGAGAGGAGAGGATTTAAAAAGCACCGAAACCTGGTGAATAGGAGAAGAGAAGTGGGAGATTAGAGGATTTAAAAAGCACCGAAACCTTGTGAATAAGAGAGGAGAAGTGGGAGAGGAGAGGATTTAAAAAGCACCAAAACCTGTTGAATAAGAGAGGGGCAGTGGGAGAGGAGAGGATTTAAAAAGCACCGAAACCTGGTGAATAAGAGAGGGGCAGTGGGAAAGGAGAGGATTTAAAAAGCACCGAAACCTGGTGAATAAGAGAGGAGCAGTGGGAGAGGAGTGGATTTAAAAAGCACCGAAACCTGTTGAATAAGAGAGGGGCAGTGGGAGAGGAGCGGATTTAAAAAGCAACAAAACCTTGTGAATAAGAGGGGAGCAGTGGGAGAGGAGAGGATTTAAAAAGAACTGAAACCTGGTGAATAAGAAAGGAGCAGTGGGAGAGGAGTGGATTTAAAAAGAACTGAAACCTGGTGAATAAGAAAGGAGCAGAGGGAGAGGAGTGGATTTAAAAAGCACCGAAACCTGGTGAATAAGAGAGGGGCAGTGGGAGAGGAGAGGATTTAAAATGCACCAAAACCTGGTGAATAAGAGGGGAGAGGTGGGAGAGGAGAGAATTTAAAAAGCAACAAAACCTGGTGAATAAAAGAGGGGCAGTGGGAGAGGAGAGGATTTAAAAAGCACCAAAACCTGGTGAATAAGAGAGGGGCAGTGGGAGAGGAGACGATTTAAAAAGCACCAAAACATGGTGAATAAGAGAGGGGCAGTGGGAGAGGAGAGGATTTAAAAAGCACCGAAACCTGGTGAATAAGAGAGGAGATGTGGGAGAGGAGTGGATTTAAAAAGCACCGAAACCTGTTGAATAAGAGAGGAGCAGTGGGAGAGGAGTGGATTTAAAAGGAACAATAACCTGGTAAATAAGAGAGGAGCAGTGGGAGAGGAGTGGATTTAGAAAGAACCAAAACCAGGTGAATAAGAGAGGAGCAGTGGGAGAGGAGTGGATTTAAAAAGAACCAAAAACAGGTGAATATTGAGAGGGGCAGTGGGAGAGGAGAGGATTTAAAAAGCACCGAAACCTTGTGAATAAGAGGGGAGCAGTGGGAGAGGAGTGGATTTAAAAAGCACCGAAACCTGTTGAATAAGAGAGGGGCAGTGGGAGAGGAGCGGATTTAAAAAGCAACAAAACCTTGTGAATAAGAGGGGAGCAGTGGGAGAGGAGAGGATTTAAAAAGAACTAAAATCTGGTGAATAAGAGAGGAGCAGTGGGAGAGGAGAGGATTTAAAAAGAACTAAAACCTGCTGAATAAGAGAGGGGCAGTGGGAGAGGAGAGGATTTAAAATGCACCAAAACCTGGTGAATAAGAGGGGAGAGGTGGGAGAGGAGAGGATCTAAAATGCACCAAAACCTGGTGAATAAGAGGGGAGAGGTGGGAGAGGAGAGGATCTAAAAAGCACCGAAACCTGGTCAATAAGAGAGGAGCAGTGGGAGCGCAGTGGATTTAAAAAGCACCGAAACCTGGTGAATAAGAGAGGAGCAGTGGGAGAGGAGTGGATTTAAAAAGAACTAAAACCTGGTGAATAAGAGAGGGGCAGTGGGAGAGGAGAGGATTTAAAATGCACCAAAACCTGGTGAATAAGAGGGGAGAGGTGGGAGAGGAGAGGATCTAAAATGCACCAAAACCTGGTGAATAAGAGGGGAGAGGTGGGAGAGGAGAGGATCTAAAAAGCACCGAAACCTGGTGAATAAGAGAGGGGCAGTGGGAGAGGAGTGGATTTAAAAAGCACCGAAACCTGGTGAATAAGAGAGGGGCAGTGGGAGAGGAGAGGATTTAGAAAGCACCGAAACCTGGTGAATAAGAGAGGAGAAGTGGGAGAGGAAAGGATTTAAAAAGCACCGAAACCTGGTGAATAGGAGAGGAGAAGTGGGAGATTAGAGGATTTAAAAAGCACCGAAACCTTGTGAATAAGAGAGGAGAAGTGGGAGAGGAGAGGATTTAAAAAGCACCAAAACCTGGTGAATAAGAGAGGAGAAGTGGGAGAGGAGAGGATTTAAAAAGCACCGAAACCTGGTGAATAAGAGAGGGGCTATGGGAGAGGAGAGGATTTAAAAAGCACCGAAACCTGGCGAATAAGAGAGGGGCAGTGGAAGAGGGGTGGATTTAAAAAGCACCGAAACCTGGTGAATAAGAGAGGAGAAGTGGGAGAGGAGAGAATTTAAAAAGCAACAAAACCTGGTGAATAAGAGAGGGGCAGTGGGAGAGGAGAGGATTTAAAAAGCACCAAAACCTGGTGAATAAGAGAGGAGCAGTGGGAGAGGAGTGGATTTAGAAAGAACCAAAACCAGGTGAATAAGAGAGGAGCAGTGGGAGAGGAGTGGATTTAAAAAGAACCAAAAACAGATGATGATAGAGAGGGGCAGTGGGAGAGGAGAGGATTTAAAAAGCACCGAAACCTGGTGAATAAGAGAGGAGCAGTGGGAGAGGAGTGGATTTAAAAAGCACCGAAACCTGTTGAATAAGAGAGGGGCAGTGGGAGAGGAGAGGATTTAAAAAGCACCAAAACCTGGTGAATAAGAGGGGAGAGGTGGGAGAGGAGAGGATCTAAAAAGCAACAAAACCTGGTGAATAAGAGAGGGGCAGTGGGAGAGGAGTGGATTTAAAATGCACCAAAACCTGGTGAATAAGAGGGGAGAGGTGGGAGAGGAGAGGATCTAAAAAGCAACAAAACCTGGTGAATAAGAGAGGGGCAGTGGGAGAGGAGTGGATTTAAAAAGCACCGAACCCTGGTGAATAAGAGAGGGGCAGTTGGAGAGGAGAGGATTTAAAAAGCACCGAAACCTGGTGAATAAGAGAGGAGAAGTGGGAGAGGAGAGGATTTAAAAAGCACCGAAACCTGGTGAATAGGAGAGGAGAAGTGGGAGATTAGAGGATTTAAAAAGCACCGAAACCTGGTGAATAAGAGAGGGGCAGTGGGAGAGGAGTGGCTTTAAAAAGCACCGAAACCTGTTGAATAAGAGAGGAGAAGTGGGAAAGGAGAGGATTTAAAAAGCACCGAAACCTGGTGAATAAAAGAGGAGAAGTGGGAGAGGAGAGGATTTTAAAAGCACCGAAACCTGGTGAATAAGAGAGGAGAAGTGGGAGAGGAGAGGATTTAAAAACCACCAAAACCTGGTGAATAAGAGAGGGGCAGTGGGAGAGGAGAGGATTTAAAAAGCACCAAAACATGCAGAATAAGAGAAGGGCAGTGGGACAGGAGAGGATTTAAAAAGCACCAAAACCTGGTGAATAAGAGAGGGGCAGTGGGAGAGGAGAGGACTTCAAAAGCACCAAAATCTGGTGAATAAGAGAGGTGCAGTGAGAGAGGAGAGGATTTAAAAAGCACCGAAACCTGTTGACTAAGAGAATGGCAGTGGGAGAGGAGTGGATTTAAAAAGCACCAAATCCTGGTGAATAAGAGTGGGGCAGTGGGAGAGGAGATGATTTAAGAAGCAACAAAACCTGGTGAATAAGAGAGGAACAGTGGGAGAGGAGTGGATTTAAAAAACCAAAACCTGGTGAATAAGAGAGGGGCAGTGGGAGAGGAGAGGATTTAAAAAGCACCAAAACCTGGTGAATAAGAGAGGGACAGTGGGAGAGGAGAGGATTTAAAAATCGCCAAAACCTAGTGAATAAGAGAGGAGCAGTGGGTGAGCTCTGGATTTAAAAAGAACAGAAACCTGGTGAATAAGAGAGGAGCACTGGGAGAGGAGAGGATTTAAAAAGCACCGAAACCTGGTGAATAAGAGAGGAGCAGTGGCAGAGGAGTGGATTTAAAAAGAACCAAATCCTGGTGAAGAAGAGAGGAGCAGCGGGAGAGGAGTGGATTTAAAAAGCATCAAAACCTGGTGAATAAGAGAGGAGCATTGGGAGAGGAGTGGATTTGAAAAGCACCAAAAACTGGTGAATAAGAGGGAAGCAGTGGGAGAGGAGCGGATTTATAAAGCACCGAAACCTGGTGAATAGGAGAGGAGAAGTGGGAGAGGAGAGGATTTAAAAAGCACCGAAACCTGGTGAATAGGAGAGGAGAAGTGGGAGTTTAGAGGATTTAAAAAGCACCGAAACCTGGTGAATAAGAGAGGGGCAGTGGGAGAGGAGTGGCTTTAAAAAGCACCGAAAACTGTTGAATAAGAGAGGAGAAGTGGGAGAGGAGAGGATTTAAAAAGCACCGAAACCTGTTGAATACAAGAGGAGAAGTGGGAGAGGAGAGGATTTTAAAAGCACCGAAACCTGGTGAATAAGAGAGGAGAAGTGGGAGAGGAGTGGATTTGAAAAGCACCAAAAACTGGTGAATAAGAGGGAAGCAGTGAGAGAGGAGCGGATTTATAAAGCACCGAAACCTGGTGAATAGGAGAGGAGAAGTGGGAGAGGAGAGGATTTAAAAAGCACCGAAACCTGGCGAATAAGAGAGGAGCAGTGGGAGAGGAGTGGATTTGAAAAGCACCAAAAACTCGTGAATAAGAGGGAAGCAGTGGGAGAGGAGCGGATTTATAAAGCACCAAAACCTGGTGAATAGGAGAGGAGAAGTGGGAGAGGAGAGGATTTAAAAAGCACCGAAACCTGGTGAATAAGAGACGGGCAGTGGGAGAAGAGAGGATTTAAAAAGCACCGAAACCTGGTGAATAAGAGAGGAGCAGTGGGAGAGGAGTGGATTTAAAAAGCACCGAAACCTGTTGAATAAGAGAGGGGCAGTGGGAGAGGAGCGGATTTAAAAAGCAACAAAACCTTGTGAAGAAGAGGGGAGCAGTGGGAGAGGAGTGGATTTAAAATGCACCAAAACCTGGTGAATAAGAGGGGAGAGGTGGAAGAGGAGAGGATCTAAAAAGCACCGAAATCTGGTGAATAAGAGAGGGGCAGTGGGAGAGGAGTGGATTTAAAAAGCACCGAAACCTGGTGAATAAGAGAGGGGCAGTGGGAGAGGAGAGGATTTAAAAAGCACCGATACCTGGTGAATAAGAGAGGAGAAGTGGGAGAGGAGAGGATTTAAAAAGCACCGAAACCTGGTGAATAGGAGAAGAGAAGTGGGAGATTAGAGGATTTAAAAAGCACCGAAACCTGGTGAATAAGAGAGGGGCAGTGGGAGAGGAGTGGCTTTAAAAAGCACCGAAAACTGTTGAATAAGAGAGGAGAAGTGGGAGAGGAGAGGATTTAAAAAGCACCGAAACCTGTTGAATACAAGAGGAGAAGTGGGAGAGGAGAGGATTTTAAAAGCACCGAAACCTGGTGAATAAGAGAGGAGAAGTGGGAGAGGAGTGGATTTGAAAAGCACCAAAAACTGGTGAATAAGAGGGAAGCAGTGAGAGAGGAGCGGATTTATAAAGCACCGAAACCTGGTGAATAGGAGAGGAGAAGTGGGAGAGGAGAGGATTTAAAAAGCACCGAAACCTGGCGAATAAGAGAGGAGCAGTGGGAGAGGAGTGGATTTGAAAAGCACCAAAAACTCGTGAATAAGAGGGAAGCAGTGGGAGAGGAGCGGATTTATAAAGCACCAAAACCTGGTGAATAGGAGAGGAGAAGTGGGAGAGGAGAGGATTTAAAAAGCACCGAAACCTGGTGAATAAGAGACGGGCAGTGGGAGAAGAGAGGATTTAAAAAGCACCGAAACCTGGTGAATAAGAGAGGAGCAGTGGGAGAGGAGTGGATTTAAAAAGCACCGAAACCTGTTGAATAAGAGAGGGGCAGTGGGAGAGGAGCGGATTTAAAAAGCAACAAAACCTTGTGAAGAAGAGGGGAGCAGTGGGAGAGGAGTGGATTTAAAATGCACCAAAACCTGGTGAATAAGAGGGGAGAGGTGGAAGAGGAGAGGATCTAAAAAGCACCGAAATCTGGTGAATAAGAGAGGGGCAGTGGGAGAGGAGTGGATTTAAAAAGCACCGAAACCTGGTGAATAAGAGAGGGGCAGTGGGAGAGGAGAGGATTTAAAAAGCACCGATACCTGGTGAATAAGAGAGGAGAAGTGGGAGAGGAGAGGATTTAAAAAGCACCGAAACCTGGTGAATAGGAGAAGAGAAGTGGGAGATTAGAGGATTTAAAAAGCACCGAAACCTTGTGAATAAGAGAGGAGAAGTGGGAGAGGAGAGGATTTAAAAAGCACCAAAACCTGGTGAATAAGAGAGGGGCAGTGGGAGAGGAGAGGATTTAAAAAGCACCGAAACCTGGTGAATAGGAGAAGAGAAGTGGGAGATTAGAGGATTTAAAAAGCACCGAAACCTTGTGAATAAGAGAGGAGAAGTGGGAGAGGAGAGGATTTAAAAAGCACCGAAACCTGGTGAATAAGAGAGGGGCAGTGGGAGAGGAGAGGATTTAAAAAGCACCGAAACCTGGCGAATAAGAGAGGAGCAGTGGGAGAGGAGTGGATTTGAAAAGCACCAAAACCTGGCGAATAAGAGGGGAGCAGTGGGAGAGGAGCGGATTTATAAAGCACCGAAACCTGGTGAATAAGAGAGGGGCAGTGGGAGAGGAGTGGATTTAAAAAGAACTAAAACCTGGTGAATAAGAGAGGGGCAGTGGGAGAGGAGATGATTTAAAAAGCACCAAAACCTGGTGAATAAGAGTGGAACAGTGGGAGAGGAATGGATTTAAAAAGCACCGAAACCTGGTGAATAAGAGAGGGGCAGTGGGAGAGGGGTGGATTCAAAAAGCACCGAAACCTGGTGAATAAGAGAGGAGAAGTGGGAGAGGAGAGAATTTAAAAAGCAACAAAACCTGGTGAATAAGAGAGGGGCAGTGGGAGAGGAGAGGATTTAAGAAGCACCAAAACCTGGTGAATAAGAGAGGGGCAGTGGGAGAGGAGACGATTTAAAAAGCACCAAAACCTGGTGAATAAGAGAGGGGCAGTGGGAGAGGAGAGGATTTAAAAAGCACCGAAACCTAGTGAATAAGAGAGGAGATGTGGGAGAGGAGTGGATTTAAAAAGCACCGAAACCTGGTGAATAAGAGAGGAGCAGTGGGAGAGGAGTGGATTTAAAAGGAACTATGACCTGGTAAATAAGAGAGGAGCAGTGGGAGAGGAGTGGATTTAGAAAGAACCAAAACCAGGTGAATAAGAGAGGAGCAGTGGGAGAGGAGTGGATTTAAAAAGCACCGAAACCTGGTGAATAAGAGAGGGGCAGTGGGAGAGGAGAGGATTTAAAAAGAACTAAAACCTGGTGAATAAGAAAGGAGCAGAGGGAGAGGAGTGAATTTAAAAAGCACCGAAACCTGGTGAATAAGAGAGGGGCAGTGGGAGAGGAGAGGATTTAAAATGCACCAAAACCTGGTGAATAAGAGGGGAGAGGTGGGAGAGGAGAGGATCTAAAAAGCTCCGAAATCTGGTGAATAAGAGAGGGGCAGTGGGAGAGGAGAGGTTTTAAAAAGCACCGAAACCTGGTGAATAAGAGAGGAGAAGTGGGAGAGGAGAGGATATAAAAAGCACCGAAACCTGGTGAATAGGAGAAGAGAAGTGGGAGATTAGAGGATTTAAAAAGCACCGAAACCTTGTGAATAAGAGAGGAGAAGTGGGAGAGGAGAGGATTTAAAAAGCACCAAAACCTGGTGAATAAGAGAGGGGCAGTGGGAGAGGAGAGGATTTAAAAAGCACCGAAACCTGGTGAATAAGAGAGGGGCAGTGGGAGAGGAGAGGATTTAAAAAGCACCGAAACCTGGCGAATAAGAGAGGAGCAGTGGGAGAGGAGTGGATTTGAAAAGCACCAAAACCTGGTGAATAAGAGGGGAGCAGTGGTAGAGGAGCGGATTTATAAAGCACCGAAACCTGGTGAATAAGAGAGGGGCAGTGGGAGAGGAGTGGATTTAAAAAGAACTAAAACCTGGTGAATAAGAGAGGGGCAGTGGGAGAGGAGTGGATTTAAAAAGCACCAAAACCTGGTGACTAAGAGAGGAGCAGTGGGAGAGGAGTGGATTTAAATGGAACTATAACCTGGTAAATAAGAGAGGAGCAGTGGGAGAGGAGTGGATTTAGAAAGAACCAAAACCAGGTGAATAAGAGAGGAGCAGTGGGAGAGGAGTGGATTTAAAAAGCACCGAAACCTGGTGAATAAGAGAGGAGCAGTGGGAGAGGAGTGGATTTAAAAAGCACCGAAACCTGGTGAATAAGAGAGGAGCAGTGGGAGAGGAGTGGATTTAAATGGAACTATAACCTGGTAAATAAGAGAGGAGCAGTGGGAGAGGAGTGGATTTAGAAAGAACCAAAACCAGGTGAATAAGAGAGGAGCAGTGGGAGAGGAGTGTATTTAAAAAGCACCGAAACCTGGTGAATAAGAGAGGAACAGTGGGAGAAGAGTGGATTTAAAAAGCACCGAAACCTGTTGAATAAGAGAGGGGCAGTGGGAGAGGAGCGGGTTTAAAAAGCAACAAAACCTTGTGAATAAGAGGGGAGCAGTGGGAGAGGAGTGGATTTAAAAAGAACTAAAATCTGGTGAATAAGAAAGGAGCAGTCTGAGAGGAGTGGATTTAAAAAGCACCGAAACCTGGTGAATAAGAGAGGGGCAGTGGGAGAGGAGAGGATTTAAAATGCACCAAAACCTGGTGAATAAGAGGGGAGAGGTGGGAGAGGAGAGGATCTAAAAAGCACCGACACCTGGTGAATAAGAGAGGGGAAGTGGGAGAGGAGTGGATTTAAAAAGCACCGAAACCTGGTGAATAAGAGAGGGGCAGTGGGAGAGGAGAGGATTTAAAAAGCACCGAAACCTGGTGAATAAGAGAGGAGAAGTGGGAGAGGAGTGGATTTAAAAAGCACCGAAACCTGGTGAATAGGAGAAGAGAAGTGGGAGATTAGAGGATTTAAAAAGCACCGAAACCTTGTGACTAAGAGAGGAGAAGTGGGAGAGGAGAGGATTTAAAAAGCACCAAAACCTGTTGAATAAGAGAGGGGCAGTGGGAGAGAAGAGGATTTAAAAAGCACCGAAACCTGGTGAATAAGAGAGGGGCAGTGGGAGAGGAGAGGATTTAAAAAGCACCGAAACCTGGTGAATAAGAGAGGAGCAGAGGGAGAGGAGTGGATTTAAAAAGCACCGAAACCTGTTGAATAAGAGAGGGGCAGTGGGAGAGGAGCGGATTTAAAAAGCAACAAAACCTTGTGAATAAGAGGGGAGCAGTGGGAGAGGAGAGGATTTAAAAAGAACTGAAACCTGGTGAATAAGAAAGGAGCAGTGGGAGAGGAGTGGATTTAAAAAGAACTGAAACCTGGTGAATAAGAAAGGAGCAGAGGGAGAGGAGTGGATTTAAAAAGCACCGAAACCTGGTGAATAAGAGAGGGGCAGTGGGAGAGGAGAGGATTTAAAATGCACCAAAACCTGGTGAATAAGAGGGGAGAGGTGGGAGAGGAGAGGATCTAAAAAGCACCGAAACCTGGTGAATAAGAGAGGGGCAGTGGGAGAGGAGTGGATTTAAAAAGCACCGAAACCTGGTGAATAAGAGAGGGGCAGTGGGAGAGGAGAGGATTTATAAAGCACCGAAACCTGGTGAATAAGAGAGGAGATGTGGGAGAGGAGTGGATTTAAAAAGCACCGAAACCTGGTGAATAAGAGAGGAGCAGTGGGAGAGGAGTGGATTTAAAAGGAACTATAACCTGGTAAAAAAGAGAGGAGCAGTGGGAGAGGAGTGGATTTAGAAAGAACAAAAACCAGGTGAATAAGAGAGGAGCAGTGGGAGAGGAGTGGATTTAAAAAGCACCGAAACCTGGTGAATAAGAAAGGAGCAGTGGGAGAGGAGTGGATTTAAAAATCACCGAAACCTGTTGAATAAGAGAGGGGCAGTGGGAGAGGAGCGGATTTAAAAAGCACCGAAACCTGTTGAATAAGAGAGGGGCAGTGGGAGAGGAGCGGATTTAAAAAGCAACAAAACCTTGTGAATAAGAGGGGAGCAGTGGGAGAGGAGAGGATTTAAAAAGAACTAAAACCTGGTGAATAAGAAAGGAGCAGTGGGAGAGGAGTGGATTTAAAAAGCACCGAAACCTGGTGAATAAGAGAGGGGCAGTGGGAGAGGAGAGGATTTAAAATGCACCAAAACCTGGTGAATAAGAGGGGAGAGGTGGGAGAGGGGAGGATCTAAAAAGCACCGAAACCTGGTGAATAAGAGAGGGGCAGTGGGAGAGGAGTGGATTTAAAAAGCACCGAAACCTGGTGGATAAGAGAGGGGCAGTGGGAGAGGAGAGGATTTAAAAAGCACCGAAACCTGGTGAATAAGAGAGGAGAAGTGGGAGAGGAGAGGATTTAAAAAGCACCGAAACCTGGTGAATAGGAGAAGAGAAGTGGGAGATTAGAGGATTTAAAAAGCACCGAAACCTTGTGAATAAGAGAGGAGAAGTGGGAGAGGAGAGGATTTAAAAAGCACCAAAACCTGTTGAATAAGAGAGGGGCAGTGGGAGAGGAGAGGATTTAAAAAGCACCGAAACCTGGTGAATAAGAGAGGGGCAGTGGGAGAGGAGAGGATTTAAAAAGCACCGAAACCTGGCGAATAAGAGATGGGCAGTGGGAGAGGAGAGGATTTAAAAAGCACCGAAACCTGGTGAATAAGAGAGGGGCAGTGGGAGAGGAGAGGATTTAAAAAGCACCAAAACCTGGTGAATAAGAGGGGAGCAGTGGGAGAGGAGCGGATTTATAAAGTACCGAAACCTGGTGAATAAGAGAGGGGCAGTGGGAGAGGAGTGGATTTGAAAGGAAATAAAACCTGGTGAATAAGAGTGGAACAGTGGGAGAGGAATGGATTTAAAAAGCACCGAAACCTGGTGAATAAGAGAGGGGCAGTGGGAGAGGGGTGGATTCAAAAAGCACCGAAACCTGGTGAATAAGAGAGGAGAAGTGGGAGAGGAGAGAATTTAAAAAGCAACAAAACCTGGTGAATAAGAGAGGGGCAGTGGGAGAGGAGAGGATTTAAGAAGCACCAAAACCTGGTGAATAAGAGAGGGGCAGTGGGAGAGGAGACGATTTAAAAAGCACCAAAACCTGGTGAATAAGAGAAGGGAAGTGGGAGAGGAGAGGATTTAAAAAGCACCGAAACCTGGTGAATAAGAGAGGAGATGTGGGAGAGGAGTGGATTTAAAAAGCACCGAAACCTGGTGAATAAGAGAGGAGCAGTGGGAGAGGAGTGGATTTAAAAGGAACTATAACCTGGTAAATAAGAGAGGAGCAGTGGGAGAGGAGTGGATTTAGAAAGAACCAAAACAAGGTGAATAAGAGAGGAGCAGTGGGAGAGGAGTGGATTTAAAAAGAACCAAAAACAGGTGAATATTGAGAGGGGCAGTGGGAGAGGAGAGGATTTAAAAAGCACCGAAACCTGGTGAATAAGAGAGGAGCAGTGGGAGAGGAGTGGATTTAAAAAGCACCGAAACCTGTTGAATAAGAGAGGGGCAGTGGGAGAGGAGCGAATTTAAAATGCACCAAAACCTGGTGAATAAGAGGGGAGAGGTGGGAGAGGAGAGGATTTAAAAAGCACCGAAACCTGGTGAATAAGAGAGGGGCAGTGGGAGAGGAGTGGATTTAAAAAGCACCGAAACCTGGTGAATAAGAGAGGGGCAGTGGGAGAGGATAGGATTTAAAAAGCACCGAAACCTGGTGAATAAGAGAGGATCAGTGGGAGAGGAGAGGATTTAAAAAGCACCGAAACCTGTTGAATAAGGGAGGGGCAGTGGGAGAGGAGCGGATTTAATAAGCAACAAAACCTTGTGAATAAGAGGGGAGCAGTGGGAGAGGAGTGGATTTAAAAAAAACTAAAATCTGGTGAATAATAGAGGAGCAGTGGGAGAGGAGAGGATTTAAAAAGCACCGAAACCTGGCGAATAAGAGATGGGCAGTGGGAGATGAGAGGATTTAAAAAGCACCGAAACCTGGTGAATAAGAGAGGGGCAGTGGGAGAGGAGAGGATTTAAAAAGCACCGAAACCTGGCGAATAAGAGATGGGCAGTGGGAGAGGAGAGGATTTAAAAAGCACCGAAACCTGGTGAATAAGAGAGGGGCAGTGGGAGAGGAGAGGATTTAAAAAGCACCAAAACCTGGTGAATAAGAGATGGGCAGTGGGAGAGGAGAGGATTTAAAAAGCACCGAAACCTGGTGAATAAGAGAGGGGCAGTGGGAGAGGAGCGGATTTATAAAGCACCGAAACCTGGTGAATAAGAGAGGGGCAGTGGGAGAGGAGTGGATTTAAAAGGAAATAAAACCTGGTGAATAAGAGTGGAACAGTGGGAGAGGAATGGATTTAAAAAGCACCGAAACCTGGTGAATAAGAGAGGGGCAGTGGGAGAGGGGTGGATTCAAAAAGCACCGAAACCTGGTGAATAAGAGAGGAGAAGTGGGAGAGGAGAGAATTTAAAAAGCAACAAAACCTGGTGAATAAGAGAGGGGCAGTGGGAGAGGAGAGGATTTAAGAAGCACCAAAACCTGGTGAATAAGAGAGGGGCAGTGGGAGAGGAGACGATTTAAAAAGCACCAAAACCTGGTGAATAAGAGAAGGGCAGTGGGAGAGGAGAGGATTTAAAAAGCACCGAAACCTGGTGAATAAGAGAGGAGATGTGGGAGAGGAGTGGATTTAAAAAGCACCGAAACCTGGTGAATAAGGGAGGAGCAGTGGGAGAGGAGTGGATTTAGAAAGAACCAAAACCAGGTGAATAAGAGAGGAGCAGTGGGAGAGGAGTGGATTTAAAAAGAACCAAAAACAGGTGAATATTGAGAGGGGCAGTGGGAGAGGAGAGGATTTAAAAAGCACCGAAACCTGGTGAATAAGAGAGGAGCAGTGGGAGAGGAGTGGATTTAAAAAGCACCGAAACCTGGTGAATAAGAGAGGGGCAGTGGGAGAGGAGCGGATTTGAAATGCACCAAAACCTGGTGAATAAGAGGGGAGAGGTGGGAGAGGAGAGGATTTAAAAAGCACCGAAACCTGGTGAATAAGAGAGGGGCAGTGGGAGAGGAGTGGATTTAAAAAGCACCGAATCCTGGTGAATAAGAGAGGGGCAGTGGGAGAGGAGAGGATTTAAAAAGCACCGAAACCTGGTGAATAAGAGAGGAGCAGTGGGAGAGGAGTGGATTTAAAAAGCACCGAAACCTGTTGAATAAGGGAGGGGCAGTGGGAGAGGAGAGGATTTAGTAAGCAACAAAACCTTGTGAATAAGAGAGGAGCAGTGGGAGAGGAGTGGATTTAAAAAGCACCGAAACCTGGTGAATAAGAGAGGAGCAGTGGGAGAGGAGTGGATTTAAAAAGCACCGAAACCTGTTGAATAAGAGAGGAGCAGTGGGAGAGGAGTGGATTTAAAAAGAACTAAAATCTGGTGAATAAGAGAGGAGCAGTGGGAGAGGATTGGATTTAAAAAGCACCGAAACCTGGTGAATAAGAGAGGGGCAGTGGGAGAGGAGAGGATTTAGGAAGCACCGAAACCTGGTGAATAAGGGAGGAGAAGTGGGAGAGGAAAGGATTTAAAAAGCACCGAAACCTGGTGAATAGGAGAGGAGAAGTGGGAGATTAGAGGATTCAAAAAGCACCGAAACCTTGTGAATAAGAGAGGAGAAGTGGGAGAGGAGAGGATTTAAAAAGCACCAAAACCTGCTGAATAAGAGAGGAGAAGTGGGAGAGGAGAGGATTTAAAAAGCACCGAAACCTGGTGAATAAGAGAGGGGCAGTGGGAGAGGAGAGGATTTAAAAAGCACCGAAACCTGGCGAATAAGAGAGGGGCAGTGGGAGAGGGTTGGATTTAAAAAGCACCGAAACCTGGTGAATAAGAGAGGAGAAGTGGGAGAGGAGAGAATTTAAAAAGCAACAAAACCTGGTGAATAAGAGAGGGGCAGTGGGAGAGGAGAGGATTTAAAAAGCACCAAAACCTGGTGAATAAGAGACGGGCAGTGGGAGAGGAGACGATTTAAAAAGCACCAAAACCTGGTGAATAAGAGAGGAGCAGTGAGAGAGGAGTGGATTTAGAAAGAACCAAAACCAGGTGAATAAGAGAGGAGCAGTGGGAGAGGAGTGGATTTAAAAAGAACCAAAAACAGATGAATATAGAGAGGGGCAGTGGGAGAGGAGAGGCTTTAAAAAGCACCGAAACCTGGTGAATAAGAGAGGAGCAGTGGGAGAGGAGTGGATTTAAAAAGCACCGAAACCTGTTGAATAAGAGAAGGGCAGTGGGAGAGGAGCGGAATTAAAAAGCAACAAAACCTTGTGAATAAGAGGGGAGCAGTGGGAGAGGAGAGGATTTAAAAAGAACTAAAACCTGGTGAATAAGAAAGGAGCAGTGGGAGAGGAGTGGATTTAAAATGCACCAAAACCTGGTGATTAAGAGGGGAGAGGTGGGAGAGGAGAGGATCTAAAAAGCAACGAAACCTGGTGAATAAGAGAGGGGCAGTGGGAGAGGAGTGGATTTAAAAAGCACCGAAACCTGGTGAATAAGAGAGGGGCAGTTGGAGAGGAGAGGATTTAAAAAGCACCGAAACCTGGTGAATAAGAGAGCAGAAGTGGGAGAGGAGAGGATTTAAAAAGCACCGAAACCTGGTGAATAGGAGAGGAGAAGTGGGAGATTAGAGGATTTAAAAAGCACCGAAACCTGGTGAATAAGAGAGGGGCAGTGGGAGAGGAGTGGCTTTAAAAAGCACCGAAACCTGCTGAATAAGAGAAGGGCAGTGGGAGAGGAGCGGAATTAAAAAGCAACAAAACCTTGTGAATAAGAGGGGAGCAGTGGGAGAGGGGAGGATTTAAAAAGAACTAAAACCTGGTGAATAAGAAAGGAGCAGTGGGAGAGGAGTGGATTTAAAATGCACCAAAACCTGGTGAATAAGAGGGGAGAGGTGGGAGAGGAGAGGATCTAAAAAGCACCGAAACCTGGTGAATAAGAGAGGGGCAGTGGGAGAGGAGTGGGTTTAAAAAGCACCGAAACCTGGTGAATAAGAGAGGGGCAGTTGGAGAGGAGAGGATTTAAAAAGCACCGAAACCTGGTGAATAAGAGAGCAGAAGTGGGAGAGGAGAGGATTTAAAAAGCACCGAAACCTGGTGAATAGGAGAGGAGAAGTGGGAGATTAGAGGATTTAAAAAGCACCGAAACCTGGTGAATAAGAGAGGGGCAGTGGGAGAGGAGTGGCTTTAAAAAGCATCAAATTCTGGTGAATAAGAGTGGGGCAGTGGGAGAGGAGAGGATTTAAAAAGCAACAAAACCTGGTGAATAAGAGAGGAACAGTGGGAGAGGAGTTGATTTAAAAAACCAAAACCTGGTGAATAAGAGAGGGGCAGTGGGAGCGGAGAGGATTTAAAAAGCACCAAAACCTGGTGAATAAGAGAGGGACAGTGGGAGAGGAGAGGATTTAAAAAGCGCCAAAACCTTGTGAATAAGAGAGGAGCAGTGGGTGAGCTCTGGATTTAAAAAGAACAGAAACCTGGTGAATAAGTGAGGAGCACTGGGAGAGGAGAGGATTTAAAAAGCACCGAAACCTGGTGAATAAGAGGGGAGCAGTGGCAGAGGAGTGGATTTATAAAGAACCAAATCCTGGTGAAGAAGAGAGGAGCAGCGGGAGAGGAGTGGATTTAAAAAGGAGCAAAACCTGATCAATAAGAGAGGAGCATTGGGAGAGGAGTGGATTTAAAAAGCACCGAAAACTGGTGAATATTGAGAGGGGCAGTGGGAGAGGAGAGGATTTAAAAAGCACCGAAACCTGGCGAATAAGAGATGAGCAGTGGGAGAGGAGTGGATTTAGAAAGAACCAAAACCAGGTGAATAAGAGAGGAGCAGTGGGAGAGGAGTGGATTCAAAAAGAACCAAAAACAGGTGAATATAGAGAGGGGCAGTGGGAGGGGAGAGGATTTAAAAAGCACCGAAACATGGCGAATAAGAGAGGAGCAGTGGGAGAGGAGTGGATTTAAAAAGAACTAAAACCTGGTGAATAAGAGACGGGCAGTGGGAGAGGAGATGATTTAAAAAGCACAAAAACCTGGTGAATAAGTGTGGAACAGTGGGAGAGGAGCGGATTTATAAGGCACCGAAACCTGGTGAATAAGAGAGGGGCAGTGGGAGAGGAGTGGATTTAAAAAGAACTAAAACCTGGTGAATAAGAGACGGGCAGTGGGAGAGGAGATGATTTAAAAAAGCACAAAAACCTGGTGAATAACTGTGGAACAGTGGGAGAGGAATGGATTTAAAAAGCACCGAAACCTGGTGAATAAGAGAGGAGCAGTGGGAGAGGAGAGGATTTGAAAAGCACCAAAAACTGGCGAATAAGAGAGGAGCAGTGGGAGAGGAGTGGATTTGAAAAGCACCAAAACCTGGTGAATAAGAGGGAAGCAGTGGGAGAGGAATGGATTTAAAAAGCACCGAAACCTGGTGAATATTGAGAGGGGCAGTGGGAGCGGAGAGGATTTAAAAAGCACCGAAACCTGGCGAATAAGAGAGGAGCAGTGGGAGAGGAGTGGATTTGAAAAGCACCAAAACCTGGTGAATAAGAGGGAAGCAGTGGGAGAGGAGCGGATATATAAAGCACCGAAACCTGGTGAATAAGAGAGGGGCAGTGGGAGAGGAGTGGATTAAAAAAGAACTAAAACCTGGTGAATAAGAGAGGGGCAGTGGGAGAGGAGATGATTTAAAAAGCACAAAAACCTGGTGAATAATAGTGGAACAGTGGGAGAGGAATGGATTTAAAAAGCACAGAAACCTGGTGAATAAGCGAGGGGCAGTGGGAGAGGGGTGGATTTAAAAAGCACCGAAACCTGGTGAATAAGAGAGGAGAAGTGGGAGAGGAGAGAATTTAAAAAGCAACAAAACCTGGTGAATAAGAGAGGGACAGTGGGAGAGGAGAGGATTTAAAAAGCACCGAAACATGGCGAATAAGAGAGGAGCAGTGGGAGAGGAGTGGATTTAAAAAGAACTAAAACCTGGTGAATAAGAGACGGGCAGTGGGAGAGGAGATGATTTAAAAAGCACAAAAACCTGGTGAATAAGTGTGGAACAGTGGGAGAGGAGCGGATTTATAAGGCACCGAAACATGGTGAATAAGAGAGGGGCAGTGGGAGAGGAGTGGATTTAAAAAGAACTAAAACCTGGTGAATAAGAGACGGGCAGTGGGAGAGGAGATGATTTAAAAAAGCACAAAAACCTGGTGAATAACTGTGGAACAGTGGGAGAGGAATGGATTTAAAAAGCACCGAAACCTGGTGAATAAGAGAGGAGCAGTGGGAGAGGAGAGGATTTAAAAAGCACCGAAAACTGGCGAATAAGAGAGGAGCAGTGGGAGAGGAGTGGATTTGAAAAGCACCAAAACCTGGTGAATAAGAGGGAAGCAGTGGGAGAGGAATGGATTTAAAAAGCACCGAAACCTGGTGAATATTGAGAGGGGCAGTGGGAGCGGAGAGGATTTAAAAAGCACCGAAACCTGGCGAATAAGAGAGGAGCAGTGGGAGAGGAGTGGATTTGAAAAGCACCAAAACCTGGTGAATAAGAGGGAAGCAGTGGGAGAGGAGCGGATTTATAAAGCACCGAAACCTGGTGAATAAGAGAGGAGCAGTGGGAGAGGAGTGGATTAAAAAAGAACTAAAACCTGGTGAATAAGAGAGGGGCAGTGGGAGAGGAGATGATTTAAAAAGCACAAAAACCTGGTGAATAATAGTGGAACAGTGGGAGAGGAATGGATTTAAAAAGCACAGAAACCTGGTGAATAAGCGAGGGGCAGTGGGAGAGGGGTGGATTTAAAAAGCACCGAAACCTGGTGAATAAGAGAGGAGAAGTGGGAGAGGAGAGAATTTAAAAAGCAACAAAACCTGGTGAATAAGAGAGGGACAGTGGGAGAGGAGAGGATTTAAAAAGCACCGAAACCTGGTGAATAAGAGAGGGGCAGTGGGAGAGGAGACGATTTAAAAAGCACCAAAACCTGGTGAATAAGAGAGGGGCAGTGGGAGAGGAGAGGATTTAAAAAGCACCGAAACCTGGTGAATAAGAGAGGAGATGTGGGAGAGGAGTGGATTTAAAAAGCACCGAAACCTGGTGAATAAGAGAGGAGCAGTGGAAGAGGAGTGGATTTAAAAGGAACTATAACCTGGTAAATAAGAGAGGAGCAGTGGGAGAGGAGTGGATTTAAAAAGAACCAAAAACAGGTGAATAAGAGAGGAGAAGTGGGAGAGGAGAGGATTTAAAAAGCACCGAAACCTGGTGACGAAGAGAGGGGCAGTGGGAGAGGAGTGGATTTTAAAAGCACCGAATCCTGGTGAATAAGAGTGGGGCAGTGGGAGAGGAGAGGATTTAAAAAGCACCAAAACCTGGTGAATAAGAGAGGAACAGTGGGAGAGGAGTGGATTTAAAAAACCAAAACCTGCTGAATAAGAGAGGGGCAGTGGGAGAGGAGAGGATTTAAAAAGCACCAAAACCTGGTGAATAAGAGAGGGACAGTGGGAGAGGAGAGGATTTGAAAAGCGGCAAAACCTGGTGAATAAGAGAGGAGCAGTGGGTGAGCTCTGGATTTAAAAAGAACAGAAACCTGGTGAATAAGAGAGGAGCACTGGGAGAGGAGCGGATTTAAAAAGCACCGAAACCTGGTGAATATTGAGAGGGGCAGTGGGAGAGGAGAGGATTTAAAAAGCACCGAAACCTGGTGAATAAGAGAGGAGCAGTGGGAGAGGAGAGGATTTAAAAAGCACCAAAACCTGGTGAATAAGAGAGGGACAGTGGGAGAGGAGAGGATTTGAAAAGCGGCAAAACCTGGTGACTAAGAGAGGAGCAGTGGGTGAGCTCTGGATTTAAAAAGAACAGAAACCTGGTGAATAAGAGAGGAGCACTGGGAGAGGAGCGGATTTAAAAAGCACCGAAACCTGGTGAATATTGAGAGGGGCAGAGGGAGAGGAGAGGATTTAAAAAGCACCGAAACCTGGTGAATAACAGAGGAGCAGTGGGAGAGGAGTGGATTTAAAAAGCACCGAAACCTGTTGAATAAGAAAGGGGCAGTGGGAGAGGAGCGGATTTAAAAAGCAACAAAACCTTGTGAATAAGAGGGGAACAGTGGGAGAGGAGTGGATTTAAAAAGAACTAAAATCTGGTGATTAAGAGAGGAGCAGTGGGAGAGGAGAGGAATTAAAAAGAACTAAAACCTGGTGAATAAGAAAGGAGCAGTGGGAGAGGAGTGGATTTAAAAAGCACCGAAACCTGGTGAATAAGAGAGGGGCAGTGGGAGAGGAGAGGATTTAAAAAGAACTAAAACCTGGTGAATAAGAAAGGAGCAGTGGGAGATGAGTGGATTTAAAAAGCACCGAAACCTGGTGAATAAGAGAGGGGCAGTGGGAGAGGAGAGGATTTAAAATGCACCAAAACCTGGTGAATAAGAGGGGAGAGGTGGGAGAGGAGAGGATTTTAAAAGCACCGAAACCTGGTGAATAAGAGAGGGGCAGTTGGAGACGAGTGGATTTAAAAAGCACCCAAACCTGGTGAATAAGACAGGGGCAGTGGGAGAGGAGAGGATTTAAAAAGCACCGAAACCTGGTGAATAAGAGAGGAGAAGTGGGAGAGGAGAGGATTTAAAAAGCACCGAAACCTGGTGAATGGGAGAGGAGAAGTGGGAGATTAGCGGATTTAAAAAGCACAGAAACCTGGTGAATAAGAGAGGGGCAGTGGGAGAGGAGAGGATTTAAAAAGCACCGAAACCTGGTGAATAAGAGAGGAGAAGTGGGTGAGGAGAGGATTTAAAAAGCAACGAAACCTGGTGAATAAAAGAGGAGAAGTGGGAGAGGAGACGAGTAAACTGCACCAAAACCTGGTGAATAAGAGAGGTGCAGTGGGAGAGGAGAGGATTTAAAAAGCACCGACACCTGGTGACTAAGAGAGGGGCAGTGGGAGAGGAGTGGATTTAAAAAGCACCGAATCCTGGTGAATCAGAGTGGGGCAGTGGGAGAGGAGAGGATTTAAAAAGCACCAAAACCAGGTGAATAAGAGAGGAACAGTGGGAGAGGAGTGGATTTAGAAAACCAAAACCTGGTGAATAAGAGAGGGGCAGTGGGAGAGGAGAGGATTTAAAAAGCACCAAAACCTGGTGAATAAGAGAGGGACAGTGGGAGAGGAGAGGATATAAAAAGCGCCAAAACCTGGTGAATAAGAGAGGAGCAGTGGGTGAGCTCTGGATTAAAAAGAACAGAAACCTGGTGAATAAGAGAGGGGCAGTGGGAGAGGAGAGGATTTAAATAGCACCGAAACTGGTGAATAAGAGAGGAGCAGTGGGAGAGGAGTGGATATAAAAAGCAGCGAAACCTGGTGAATAAGAGAAGAGCAGTGGGAGAGGAGTGGATTGAAAATGAACCAAATCCTGGTGAATAAGAGAGGAGCAGTGGGAGAGGAGTGGATTTAAAAAGAACCAAAACCTGGTGAAGAAGAGAGGAGCAGCGGGAGAGGAGTGGATTTAAAAAGCACCAAAACCTGGTGGATAAGAGAGGAGGAGTGGGAGAGGAGTGGATTTAAAAAGAACCAAAACTTGGTGAATAAGAGAGGAGCATTGGGAGAGGAGTGGATTTAAAAAGCACCGAAACCTGGTGAATATTGAGAGGGGCAGTGGGAGGGGAGAGGATTTAAAAAGCACCGAAACCTGGTGAATAAGAGAGGAGCAGTGGGAGAGGAGGGGATTTAAAAAGCACCGAAACCGGGTGAATAAGAGGGGAGCAGCGGGAGAGGAGAGGATTTAAAAAGCAACAAAACCTGTTGAATAAGAGAGGAGCAGCGGGAGAGGAGCGGATTTAAAAAGCAACAAAACCTGGTGAATAAGAGGGGAGCAGTGGGAGAGGAGAGGATTTAAAAAGCACCGAAAACTGTTGAATATTGAGAGGGGCAGTGGGAGAGGAGAGGATTTAAAAAGAACCAAAACCTGGTGAATAAGAGAGGAGCAGCGGGAGAGGAGTGGATTTAAAAAGCACCGAAACCTGGTGAATATTGAGAGGGGCAGTGGGAGAGGAGAGGATTTAAAAAGCACCGAAACCTGGTGAATAAGAGAGGGGCAGTGGGAGAGGAGAGGATTTAAAAAGCACCGAAACCTGGTGAATAAGAGGGGAGGAGTGGGAGAGGAGTGGATTTAAAAAGAACTAAAACCTGGTGAATAAGAGAGGAGCAGTGGGAGAGGAGCGGATTTAAAAAGCAACCAAACCTGGTGAATAAGAGAGGAGCAGTGGGAGAGGAGCGGATTTAAAAAGCAACAAAACCTGGTGAATAAGAGGGGAGCAGTGGGAGAGGAGTGGATTTAAAAAGAACTAAAACCTGGTGAATAAGCGAGGAGCAGTGGGAGCGGAGTGGATTTAAAAAGCACCGAAACCTGGTGAATAAGAGAGGTGCAGTGGGAGAGGAGAGGATTTAAAAAGCACCAAAACCTGGTGAATAAGAGAGGGGCAGTAGGAGAGGAGAGGATTTAAAAAGCAGCAAAACCTGGTGAATAAGAGAGAGGCAGTAGGAGAGCAGAGGATTTAAGAAGCACCGAAACCTTGTGAATAATAGAGGGGCTGTGGGAGAGGAGAGGATTTAAAAAGAACTAAAACCTGGTGAATAAGAGCGGGGCAGTGGGAGAGGAGATGATTTAAAAAGCACCAAAACCTGGTGAAAAAGAGTGGGGCAGTGGGAGAGGAGTGGATTTAAAGAGAAGTAAAACCTGGTGAATAAGAGAGGGGCAGTTGGAGAGGAGTGGATTTAAAAGGCACCGATACCTGGTCAATAAGAGAGGGGCAGTGGGAGCGGAGAGGATTTAAAAAGCACCAAAACATGGTGAATAAGAGAGGGGCAGTCGGAGAGGACTGGATTTAAAAAGCACCGAAACCTGGTGAAGAAGAGAGGAGCAGTGGGTGGGTAGAGGATTTAAAAAAGCACCAAAAATTGGTGAATAAGAGAGGAGCAGTGGGAGAGGACTGGATTTAAAAAGAACCAAAGCCTGGTGAATAAGAAAGGAGCAGTGGGAGAGGAGTGGATTTAAAAAGAACTAAAATCTCGTGAATAAGAGAGGAGCAGTGGGAGAGGAGAGGATTTAAAAAGCACCGAAACCTGGTGAATAAGAGAAAGGAAGTGGGAGAGGAGTGGATTTAAAAAGAACTAAAACCTCGTGAATAAGAGAGGAGCAGTGGGAGAGGAGAGGAATTAAAAAGCACCAAAACCTGGTGAATAAGAGAGGGGCAGTGGGAGAGGAGAGGATTTAAAAAGCACCAAAACCTGGTGAATAAGAGAGGAGCAGTGGGTGAGGTCTGGATTTAAAAAGAACAGAAACCTGGTGAATAAGAGGGGAGCAGCGGGGGGAGGGGGAGGGGGGGTGGGGGAGAGGATATAAAAAGCACCGAAACCTGTTGAATAAGAGAGGAGCAGTTGGAGAGGAGTGGATTTAAAAAGAACCGATACATGGTGAATAAGAGAGGGGCAGTGGGAGCGGAGAGGATTTAAAAAGCACCAAAACATGGTGAATAAGAGAGGGGCAGTCGGAGAGGACTGGATTTAAAAAGCACCGAAACCTGGTGAAGACGAGAGGAGCAGTGGGTCGGGAGAGGATATAAAAAAGCACCAAAAATTGGTGAATAAGAGAGGAGCAGTGGGAGAGGACTGGATTTAAAAAGAACCAAAACCTGGTGAATAAGAGAGGAGCAGTGGGAGAGGTTGGGATTTAAAAGGTACCCAAACCTGGTGAATAAGAGACGAGCAGTGGGAGAGGAGTGGATTTAAAAGGTACCGAAACCTGGTGAATAAGAGAGGGGCAGTGGGAGAAGAGAGGAATTAAAAAGCACCAAAACCTGGTGAATAAGAGAGGAGCAGTGGGAAAGGAGTGGATTTAAAAGGTACCCAAACTTGTTGAATAAGAAAGGAGCAGTGGGAGATGAGTGGATTTAAAAAGCACCGAAACCTGGTGAATAATAGGGGGCAGTGGGAGAGGAGCGGAATTAAAAAGCACCAAAACCTGGTGAAGAAGAGAGGAGCAGTGGGAGAGGAGTGGATTTAAAAGGTACCCAAACCTGGTTAATATGAGAGGAGCTGTGGGAGAGGAGTGGATTCAAAAAAACATCAAAAGCTGGGGAATAAGGGAGGAGCAGCGGGTGGGGAGAGGATTTAAAAATTACCAAAACCTGGTGAATAGGAGAGGAGCAGTGGGAAAGGACTGGTTTTAAAAAGCACTGAAACCTGGTGAATAAGAGAGGGGCAGTTGGAGAGGAGAGGATTTAAAAAGCACCAAAACCTGGTGAGTAAGAGAGGAGCAGTTCGAGAGGAGTAGATTAAAAAAGAACTAAAACTTGGTGAGTAAGAGAGGAGCAGTGGGAGAGGAGTGGATTGAAATAGTACCACAACCTGGTGAATAAGAGAGGAGCAGTGGGAGAGGAGTGGATTTAAAATGTACCAAAACCTGGTGAATAAGAGATGAGCATTGGGTGGGGAGAGGATTTAAAAAGCACCGAAACCTGGTGAATAAGAGAGGAGCAGTGGGAGAGGTCTGGAGTTAAAAAGAACTAAAACCTGGTGAATAAGAGAGGAGCAGTGGGAGAGGAGTGGATTTAAAAAGAACAAAAACCTGGTGAATAAGAGAGGAGCAGTGGGAGAGGAGTGAATGTGAAAAGAACTAATACCTGGTGAAGAAGAGAGGAGCTGTGGGAGAGGACTTGATTTAAAAAGCACCAAAACCTGGTGAATAAGAGAGGAGCAGTGGGTGGGGAGAGGATTTAAAAAGCACCGAAACCTGGTGAATAAGAGAGGAGCAGTGGGAGAGGAGTGAATGTGAAAAGAACTAATACCTGGTGAAGAAGAGAGGAGCTGTGGGAGAGGACTTGATTTAAAAAGCACCAAAACCTGGTGAATAAGAGAGGAGCAGTGGGTGGGGAGAGGATTTAAAAAGCACCGAAATATGGTGAAGAAGAGAGAAGCAGCGGGTCGGGAGAGGATTTAAAAAAGCACCAAAACCTGGTGAATAAGAGAGGAGCAGTGGGAGAGGAGTGGATTTAAAAAACACCGAAACCTGGTGAATACGAAAGGAGCAGTGGGAGAGGAGTCGATTTAAAAAGAACCAAAACCTGGTGAATAAGAGAGGAGCAGCGGGAGAGGAGTGGATTTAAAAAGAACCAAAACCTGGTGAATAAGAGAGGAGCAGTGGGAGCGGAGAGGATTTAAAAAGAACCAAAACGTGGTGAATAAGAAAGGAGCAGTGGGAGAGGAGTCGATTTAAAAAGCAGCGAAACGTGGTGAATAAGAGAGGAGAAGTGGGAGAGGAGAGGAATTAAAAAGCACCAAAACCTGCTGAATAAGAGAGGGGCAGTGGGAGACGAGAGGATTTTAAAAGCACCAAAAACTGGTGAATAAGAGAGGGGCAGTGGGAGAGGAGTGGATTTAAAAAGTACCTAAACATGGTGAATAAGAGTGCGGCAGTGGGAGAGGAGAGGATTTACAAAGCACCAAAACCTGGTGAATAAGAGGGGAGCAGTGGGAGAGGAGTGGATTTAAAAAGCACCGAAACCTGGTGAATAAGAGAGGAGCAGTGGGAGAGGAGATGATTTAAAAAGCACCGAAACTTGGTGAATAAGAGAGGGACAGTGGGAGAAGAGAGGATTTAAAAAGCACCAAAACCTGGTGAATAAGAGGGGAGCAGTGGGAGAGGAGTGCATTTAAAAAGCACCAAAACCTGGTGAATAAGAGAGGAGCAGTGGGAGAGGAGTGGATTTAAAAAGAACCAAAACCTGGTGAATAAGAGAGGAGCAGTGGGAGCGCAGTGGATTTAAAAAGCATCAAATCCTGATGAATAAGAGAGGAGCAACAGGAGAGGAGTGGATTTAAAAAGCACCGAAACCTGTTGAATAAGAGAGGAGCAGCGGGTGGGGAGAGGATAGAAAAAGCACCGAAACCTGGCGAATAAGAGAGGAGCAGTGGGAGAGGACTGGCGTTAAAAAGAACCAAAACCTATGAATAAGAGAGGAGCAGTGGGAGAGGAGTGATTTACAAAGCAACGATACCTGGTGAATAACAGAGGGGCAGTGGGAGAGGAGTGGATTTAAAAAGAACTAAAACCTGGTGAATAAGAGAGGAGCAGTGGGAGAGGAGTGGATTTAAAAAGCACCGAAACCTGTTGAATAAGAGACGAGCATTGGGAGAGGAGAGGATTTAAAAAGCACCAAAACCTGGTGAATAAGAGAGGAAGAGTGGGAGAGGAGAGGATTTAAAAAGCACCAAAACCTGGTGAATAAGAGAGGAGCAGTGGGAGAGGATTGTATTTAAAATGAACCAAAACCTGGTGAATAAGAGAGGAGCAGTCGGAGAGGAGAGGATTTAAAAAGCAACGATACCTGGTGAATAAGAGAGGAGCAGTGGGAGATGACAGGACTTAAAAAGAAATAAAACCTGGTGAATAAGAGAGGAGCAGTGGGAGAGGAGTGGATTTAAAAAGCAACGATACTTGGTGAATAAGAGAGGAGCAGTGGGAGAGGATTGCATTTAAAAAGAACCAAAACGTGGTGAATAAGAGAGGAGCAGCGGTTGGGGAGAGGATTTAAAAAGCATCGAAACCTCGTTAATAAGAGAGGAGCAGTGGGTGATGACTGGAGTTAAAAAGAACTAAAACCTGGTGAATAAGAGAGGGGCAGTGGGAGAGGAGTGGATTTAAAAAGAAACAAAACTTGGTAAATAAGCGAGGAGCGGTGTGAGAGGAGTGGATTTAAAAAGCACCGAAACCTGGTGAAGAAGAGAGGAGCAGTGGGGGAGGAGATGATTTAAAAAGCACCGAAACCTGGTGAATAAGAGAGGAGCAGTGGGAGAGGAGTGGATTTAAAAAGCATCGAATCCTGGTGAATAAGAGAGGGACAGTGGGAGAGGAGAGGATTTAAAAAACACCAAAACCTGGTGAATAAGAGGTGAGCAGTGGGAGAGGAGTGCATTTAAAAAGCGCCGAAACATGGTGAATAAGAAAGGAGCAGTGGGAGAGGAGTGGATATAAAAAGAACCAAAACCTGGTGAATAAGAGAGGAGCAGTGGGAGCGCAGTGGATTTAAAAAGCATCAAAACCTGATGAATAAGAGAGGAGCAACAGGAGAGGAGTGGATTTAAAAAGCACCGAAACCTGTTGAATAAGAGAGGAGCAGCGGGTGGGGAGAGGATAGAAAAAGCACCGAAACCTGGTGAATAAGAGAGGAGCAGTGGGAGAGGACTGGCGTTAAAAAGAACCAAAACCTGGTGAATAAGAGAGGAGCCGTGGGAGAGGAGTGGATTTACAAAGCAACGATACCTGGTGAATAAGAGAGGGGCAGTGGGAGAGGAGTGGATTTAAAAAGAACTAAAACCTGGTGAATAACAGAGGAGCAGTGGGAGAGGAGTGGATTTAAAAAGAACTAAAACCTGAGGAATAAGAGAGGAGCAGCGGGTGGGGAGAGGATTTAAAAAGCACCGAAACCTTGTGAATAGGAGAGGAGCAGCGGGAGAGGACTGGATTTAAAAAGTACCAAAACCTGGTGAATAAGAGAGGAGCAGTGGGAGAGGAGTGGATATAAAAAGAACTAAAACCTGGTGAATACGAGAGGGGCAGTGGGTGAGGAGAGGATTTAAAAGGTACCCAAACCTGTTGATTAAGCGAGGAGCAGTGGGAGAGGAGTGGATTCAAAAAAACATCAAAACCTGGTGAATAAGAGAGGGGCAGCGGGTGGGGAGTGGATTTAAAAAGCACCGAAACCTGATGAATAAGAGAGGAGCAGTGGGAGAGGAGTGGATTTAAAAAGCACCGAAACCTGATGAATAAGAGAGGAGCAGTGGGAGAGGAGTGGATTTAAAAAGCACCGAAACCTGATGAATAAGAGAGGAGCAGTGGGAGAGGAGTGGATTTAAAAAGCACCGAAACCTGGTGAATAAGAGAGGAGCAGTGGGAGAGGAGTGGATTTAAAAAGCACCGAAACCTGGTGAATAAGAGAGGAGCAGTGGGAGAGGAGTGGATTTAAAAAGCACCGAAACCTGGTGAATAAGAGAGGAGCAGTGGGAGAGGAGTGGATTTAAAAAGAACCAAAACCTGGTGAATAAGAGAGGAGCAGTGGGAGAGGAGTGGATTTAAAAAGAACCAAAACCTGGAGAATAAGAGAGGAGCAGCGAGTGGGGAGAGGATTAAAAAGCATCGAAATCTGGTGAATAAGAGAGGAGCAGTGGGAGATGACTGGAGTTAAAAAGATCTAAAACCTGGTGAATAAGAGAGGGGCAGTGGGAGAGGAGAGGATATAAAAAGCACTGAAACCTGGTGAATAAGAGAGGAGCAGTGGGAGAGGAGTGGATTTAAAAAGCACCAAAACCTGGTGAATAAGAGAGGGGCAGTGGGAGAGGAGACGATTTAAAAAGCACCAAAACCTGTTGAATAAGAGAGGGGCAGTGGGAGAGGAGCGGATTTAAAAAGCAACAAAACCTTGTGAATCAGAGGGGAGCAGTGGGAGAGGAGTGGATTTAAAAAGAACTAAAACCTGGTGAATAGGAGAGGAGCCGTGGGAGAGGAGAGGAGTTAAATAAACATCAAAACCTGGTGAAGAAGAGAGGAGCAGTGAGAGAGGACTGCATTTAAAAAGCACCAAAACCTGAGGAATAAGAGAGGAGCAGCGGGTGGGGAGAGGATTTAAAAAGCACCGAAACCTGTTGAATAAGAGAGGAGCAGCGGGTGGGGAGAGGATAGAAAAAGCACCGAAACCTGTTGAATAAGAGAGGAGCAGCGGGTGGGGAGAGGACAGAAAAAGCACCAAAACCTGGTGAATAAGAGAGGAGCAGTGGGAGAGGAGTGGATTTAAAAAGCACCAAAACCTGGTGAATAAGAGAGGAAGAGTGGGAGAGGAGAGGATTTAAAAAGCACCAAAACCTGGTGAATAAGAGAGGAAGAGTGGGAGAGGAGAGGATTTAAAAAGCACCAAAACCTGGTGAATAAGAGAGGAGCACCGGGTGCGGAGGGGATTTAAAAAGGACTAAAACCTGGTGAATGAGAGAGGAACAGTGGGAGAGGAGTGGATTTAAAAAGAACCAAAACCGAGTGAATAAGAGAGGAGCACCGGGTGCGGAGGGGATTTAAAAAGGGCTAAAACCTGGTGAATGAGAGAGGAACAGTGGGAGAGGAGTGGATTTAACAAGAACTAAACCCTGGTCAATAAGAGAGGAGCAGTGGGAGAGGAGAGGATTTAAAAAGAACCAAAACCTGGTGAATGAGAGAGGAACAGTGGGAGAGGAGTGGATTTAACAAGAACTAAACCCTGGTCAATAAGAGAGGAGCAGTGGGAGAGGAGAGGATTTAAAAAGAACCAAAACCTGGTGAATAAGAGAGGAGCAGTGGGAGAGGAGTGGATTTAACAAGAACTAAACCCTGGTCAATAAGAGAGGAGCAGTGGGAGAGGAGAGGATTTAAAAATCACCAAAACCGAGTGAATAAGAGAGGAGCACCGGGTGCGGAGGGGATTTAAAAAGGACTAAAACCTGGTGAATAAGAGAGGAGCAGTGGGAGAGGAGTGGATTTAAAAAGCAACGATACCTGGTGAATACGAGAGGAGCAGTGGGAGAGGAGTGGATTTAAAAAGCACCGAAACCTGGTGAATAATAGAGGTGCAGCTGGTGGGGAGAGGATTTAAAAAGCATCAAAACCTGGTGAAAAAGAGAGGAGCAGTGGGAGATGACTGCAGTTAAAAATAACTAAAACCTGGTGAATAAGAGAGGAGCAGTGGGACAGGAGTGGATTTAAAAAGCACAGCAACCTGGTGAATAAGAGAGGAGCAGTGGGAGAGGAGAGGATTTAAAAAGCACCAAAACCTGGTGAATAAGAGAGGAACAGTGGGAGAGGAGAGGATTTAAAAAGCACCAAAACCTGGTGAATAAGAGAGGAGCAGTGGGAGAGGAGTGGATTTAACAAGAACTAAACCCTGCTGAATAAGAGAGGAGCAGTGGGAGAGGAGAGGATTTAAAAAGCACATAAACCTGGTGAATAAGAGAGGAGCAGTGGGAGAGGATTGGATTTAAAATGAACCAAAACCTGGTGAATAAGAGAGGAGCAGTGGGAGAGGAGTGGATTTAAAAAGCAACGATACCTGGTGAATAAGAGAGGAGCAGTGGGAGATGACTGGACTTAAAAAGAAATAAAACCTGGTGAATAAGAGAGGAGCAGTGGGAGAGGAGAGGATTTAAAAAGCACCAAAACCTGGTGAATAAGAGAGGAACAGTGGGAGAGGAGAGGATTTAAAAAGCACCAAAACCTGGTGAATAAGAGAGGAGCAGTGGGAGAGGACTGCATTTAAAAAGCACCAAAACCTGAGGAATAAGAGAGGAGCAGCGGGTGGGGAGAGGATTTAAAAAGCACCGAAACCTTGTGAACAGGAGAGGAGCAGCGGGAGAGGACTGGATTTAAAAAGTACCAAAACCTGGTGAATAAGAGAGGAGCAGCGGGTGGGGAGAGGATTTAAAAAGCACCGAAACATGGTGAATAAGAGAGGAGCAGTGGGAGAGGAGTGGATATAAAAAGAACTAAAACCTGGTGAATACGAGAGGGGCAGTGGGTGAGGAGAGGATTTAAAAGGTACCCAAACCTGTTGATTAAGCGAGGAGCAGTGGGAGAGGAGTGGATTCAAAAAAACATCAAAACCTGGTGAATAAGAGAGGAGCAGTGGGAGAGGAGTGGATTTAAAAAGCACCGAAACATGGTGAATAAGAGAGGAGCAGTGGGAGAGGAGTGGATTTAAAAAGAACCAAAACCTGGAGAATAAGAGAGGAGCAGCGAGTGGGGAGAGGATTAAAAAGCATCGAAATCTGGTGAATAAGAGAGGAGCAGTGGGAGATGACTGGAGTTAAAAAGATCTAAAACCTGGTGAATAAGAGAGGAGCAGTGGGAGATGACTGGAGTTAAATAAACATCAAAACCTGGTGAAGAAGAGAGGAGCAGTGGGAGAGGACTGCATTTAAAAAGCACCAAAACCTGAGGAATAAGAGAGGAGCAGCGGGTGGGGAGAGGATTTGAAAAGCACCGAAACCTGATGAATAAGAGAGGAGCAGTGGGAGAGGATAGAAAAAGCACCGAAACCTGGCGAATAAGAGAGGAGCAGTGGGAGAGGACTGGCGTTAAAAAGAACCAAAACCTGGTGAATAAGAGAGGAGCAGTGGGAGAGGAGTGGATTTAAAAAGAACTAAAACCTGGTGAATAAGAGAGGAGCAGTGGTAGAGGAGTGGATTTAACAAGAACTAAAACCTGGTGAATAAGAGAGGAGCAGTGGGAGAGGATTGGATTTAAAAAGCACCAAAACCTGGTGAATAAGAGAGGAGCAGTGGGAGAGGATTGGATTTAAAAAGAACCAAAACCTGGTGAATAAGAGAGGAGCAGTGGGAGAGGAGTGGATTTAAAAAGAACCAAAACCTGGAGAATAAGAGAGGAGCAGTGGGAGAGGAGTGGATTTAAAAAGCAACGATACCTGGTGAATACGAGAGGAGCAGTGGGAGAGGAGAGGATTTAAAAAGCGCCGAAACCTGGTGAATAAGAGAGGAGCAGTGGGAGAGGAGTGGATTTAAAAAGAATCAAAACATGGTGAATAAGAGAGGAGCAGTGGGAGAGGATTGGATTTAAAAAGCACCAAAACCTGGTGAATAAGAGAGGAGCGGTGGGAGAGGATTGGATTTAAAAAGAACCAAAACCTGGTGAATAAGAGAGGAGCAGTGGGAGAGGAGTGGATTTAAAAAGAACCAAAACCTGGTGAATAAGAGAGGAGCAGTGGGAGAGGAGTGGATTTAAAAAGCAACGATACCTGGTGAATACGAGAGGAGCAGTGGGAGAGGAGAGGATTTAAAAAGCGCCGAAACCTGGTGAATAAGAGAGGAGCAGTGGGAGAGGAGTGGATTTAAAAAGCACCGAAACCTGGTGAATATTAGAGGAGCGGTGGGAGAGGAGAGGATTTAAAAAGAACTAAAACCTGGTGAATAAGAGAGGAGCAGTGGGAGAGGAGTGGATTTAAAAAGCACCGAAACCTGGTGAATAATAGAGGTGCAGCGGGTGGGGAGAGGATTTAAAAAGCATCGAAACCTGGTGAATAATAGAGGTGCAGCGGGTGGGGAGAGGATTTAAAAAGCATCGAAACCTGGTGAAAAAGAGAGGAGCAGTGGGAGATGACTGCAGTTAAAAATAACTAAAACCTGGTGAATAAGAGAGGAGCAGTGGGAGAGGAGTGGATTTAAAAAGCACAGCAACCTGGTGAATAAGAGAGGAGCAGTGGGAGAGGAGAGGATTTAAAAAGCATCAAAACCTGGTGAATAAGAGAGGAACAGTGGGAGAGGAGAGGATTTAAAAAGCATCAAAACCTGGTGAATAAGAGAGGAGCAGTGGGAGAGGAGTGGATTTAACAAGAACTAAACCCTGCTGAATAAGAGAGGAGCAGTGGGAGAGGAGAGGATTTAAAAAGCACATAAGCCTGGTGAATAAGAGAGGAGCAGTGGGAGAGGATTGGATTTAAAATGAACCAAAACCTGGTGAATAAGAGAGGAGCAGTGGGAGAGGAGTGGATTTAAAAAGCAACGATACCTGGTGAATAAGAGAGGAGCAGTGGGAGAGGACTGCATTTAAAAAGCACCAAAACCTGAGGAATAAGAGAGGAGCAGCGGGTGGGGAGAGGATTTGAAAAGCACCGAAACCTGATGAATAAGAGAGGAGCAGTGGGAGAGGATAGAAGAAGCACCGAAACCTGGCGAATAAGAGAGGAGCAGTGGGAGAGGACTGGCGTTAAAAAGAACCAAAACCTGGTGAATAAGAGAGGAGCAGTGGGAGAGGAGTGGATTTAAAAAGAACTAAAACCTGGTGAATAAGAGAGGAGCAGTGGGAGAGGAGTGGATTTAACAAGAACTAAAACCTGGTGAATAAGAGAGGAGCAGTGGGAGAGGATTGGATTTATAAAGCACCAAAACCTGGTGAATAAGAGAGGAGCACCGGGTGCGGAGGGGATTTAAAAAGGACTAAAACCTGGTGAATAAGAGAGGAGCAGTGGGAGAGGATTGGATTTAAAAAGAACCAAAACCTGGTGAATAAGAGAGGAGCAGTGGGAGAGGAGTGGATTTAAAAAGAACCAAAACCTGGAGAATAAGAGAGGAGCAGTGGGAGAGGAGTGGATTTAAAAAGCAACGATACCTGGTGAATACGAGAGGAGCAGTGGGAGAGGAGAGGATTTAAAAAGCGCCGAAACCTGGTGAATAAGAGAGGAGCAGTGGAAGAGGAGTGGATTTAAAAAGAATCAAAACATGGTGAATAAGAGAGGAGCAGTGGGAGAGGATTGGATTTAAAAAGCACCAAAACCTGGTGAATAAGAGAGGAGCGGTGGGAGAGGATTAGATTTAAAAAGAACCAAAACCTGGTGAATAAGAGAGGAGCAGTGGGAGAGGAGTGGATTTAAAAAGAACCAAAACCTGGTGATTAAGAGAGGAGCAGTGGGAGAGGATTGGATTTAAAAAGAACCAAAACCTGGTGAATAAGAGAGGAGCAGTGGGAGAGGAGTGGATTTAAAAAGCAACGATACCTGGTGAATACGAGAGGAGCAGTGGGAGAGGAGAGGATTTAAAAAGCGCCGAAACCTGGTGAATAAGAGAGGAGCAGTGGGAGAGGAGTGGATTTAAAAAGCACCGAAACCTTGTGAATATTAGAGGAGCGGTGGGAGAGGAGAGGATTTAAAAAGAACTAAAACCTGGTGAATAAGAGAGGAGCAGTGGGAGAGGAGTGGATTTAAAAAGCACCGAAACCTGGTGAATAATAGAGGTGCAGCGGGTGGGGAGAGGATTTAAAAAGCATCGAAACCTGGTGAATAATAGAGGTGCAGCGGGTGGGGAGAGGATTTAAAAAGCATCGAAACCTGGTGAAAAAGAGAGGAGCAGTGGGAGATGACTGCAGTTAAAAATAACTAAAACCTGGTGAATAAGAGAGGAGCAGTGGGAGAGGAGTGGATTTAAAAAGCACAGCAACCTGGTGAATAAGAGAGGAGCAGTGGGAGAGGAGAGGATTTAAAAAGCATCAAAACCTGGTGAATAAGAGAGGAACAGTGGGAGAGGAGAGGATTTAAAAAGCATCAAAACCTGGTGAATAAGAGAGGAGCAGTGGGAGAGGAGTGGATTTAACAAGAACTAAACCCTGCTGAATAAGAGAGGAGCAGTGGGAGAGGAGAGGATTTAAAAAGCACATAAGCCTGGTGAATAAGAGAGGAGCAGTGGGAGAGGATTGGATTTAAAATGAACCAAAACCTGGTGAATAAGAGAGGAGCAGTGGGAGAGGAGTGGATTTAAAAAGCAACGATACCTGGTGAATAAGAGAGGAGCAGTGGGAGATGACTGGACTTAAAAAGAAATAAAACCTGGTGAACAAGAGAGGAGCAGTGGGAGAGGAGTGGATTTAAAAAGCAACGATACCTGGTGAATAAGAGAGGAGCAGTGGGAGAGGATTGCATTTAAAAAGAACCAAAACGTGGTGAATAAGAGAGGAGCAGCGGGTGGGGAGAGGATTTAAAAAGCATCGAAACCTCGTGAATAAGAGAGGAGCAGTGGGTGATGACTGGAGTTAAAAAGAACTAAAACCTGGTGAATAAGAGAGGGGCAGTGGGAGAGGAGTGGATTTAAAAAGAAACAAATCCTGGTAAATAAGCGAGGAGCGATGGGAGAGGAGTGGATTTAAAAAGCACCGAAAGCTGGTGAATAAGAGAGGAGCAGTGGGAGAGGAGATGATTTAAAAAGCACCGAAACCTGGTGAATAAGAGAGGAGCAGTGGGAGAGGAGTGGATTTAAAAAGCATCGAAACCTGGTGAATAAGAGAGGAGCAGTGGGAGAGGAGAGGATTTAAAAAGCACCAAAACCTGGTGAATAAGAGGGGAGCAGTGGGAGAGGAGTGCATTTAAAAAGCACTGAAACATGGTGAATAAGAGAGGAACAGTGGGAGAGGAGTGGATATATAAAGAACCAAAACCTGGTGAATAAGAGAGGAGCAGTGGGAGCGCAGTGGATTTAAAAAGCATCAAAACCTGATGAATAAGAGAGGAGCAACAGGAGAGGAGTGGATTTAAAAAGCACCGAAACCTGTTGAATAAGAGAGGAGCAGTGGGAGAGGACTGGCATTAAGAAGAACCAAAACCTGGTGAATAAGAGAGGAGCAGTGGGAGAGGAGTGGATTTACAAAGCAACGATACCTGGTGAATAAGAGAGGGGCAGTGGAAGAGGAGAGGATTTAAAAAGAACTAAAACCTGCTGAATAAGAGAGGAGCAGTGGGAGAGTAGAGGAGTTAAATAAACATCAAAACCTGGTGAAGAAGAGAGGAGCAGTGGGAGAGGACTGCATTTAAAAAGCACCAAAACCTGAGGAATAAGAGAGGAGCAGCGGGTGGGGAGAGGATTTAAAAAGCACCGAAACCTGGTGAATAGGAGAGGAGCAGCGGGAGAGGAGTGGATTTAAAAAGCACCGAAACCTGGTGAATAAGAGAGGAGCAGTGGGAGAGGAGTGGATATAAAAAGAACTAAAACCTGGTGAATACGAGAGGGGCAGTGGGTGAGGAGAGGATTTAAAAGGTACCCAAACCTGTTGATTACGCGAGGAGCAGTGGGAGAGGAGTGGATTCAAAAAAACATCAAAACCTGGTGAATAAGAGAGGGGCAGCGGGTGGGCAGAGGATATAAATAGTACCAAAACCTGGTGAATAAGAGAGGAGCAGTGGAAGAGGAGTGGATTTAAAAAGCACTGAAACATGGTGAATAAGAGAGGAGCAGTGGGAGAGGAGTGGATTTAAAAAGAACCAAAACCTGGAGTATAAGAGAGGAGCAGCGAGTGGGGAGAGGATTAAAAAGCATCGAAATCTGGTGAATAAGAGAGGAGCAGTGGGAGATGACTGGAGTTAAAAAGATCTAAAACCTGGAGAATAAGAGAGGAGCAGTGGGAGATGACTGGAGTTAAAAAGAACTAAAACCTGGTGAATAAGAGAGGGGCAGTGGGAGAGGAGTGGATTTAAAAAGCACCGAAACCTGTTGAATAAGAGAGGGGCAGTGGGAGAGGAGAGGATTTAAAAAGCACCAACACCTGGTGAATAAGAGAGGAACAGTGGGAGAGGAGAGGATTTAAAAAGCACCAAAACTTGGTGAATAAGAGAGGAGCAGTGGGAGAGGAGTGGATTTAAAAAGAACCAAAACCTGGAGTATAAGAGAGGAGCAGCGAATGGGGAGAGGATTAAAAAGCATCGAAATCTGGTGAATAAGAGAGGAGCAGTGGGAGATGACTGGAGTTAAAAAGATCTAAAACCTGGAGAATAAGAGAGGAGCAGTGGGAGATGACTGGAGTTAAAAAGAACTAAAACCTGGTGAATAAGAGAGGGGCAGTGGGAGAGGAGTGGATTTAAAAAGCACCGAAACCTGTTGAATAAGAGAGGGGCAGTGGGAGAGGAGAGGATTTAAAAAGCACCAACACCTGGTGAATAAGAGAGGAACAGTGGGAGAGGAGAGGATTTAAAAAGCACCAAAACTTGGTGAATAAGAGAGGAGCAGTGGGAGAGGAGTGGATTTAAAAAGAACTAAAACCTGGTGAATAAGAGAGGAGCAGCGGGAGAGGAGAGGATTTAAAAAGCACCAACACCTGGTGAATAAGAGAGGAACAGTGGGAGAGGAGTGGATTTAAAAAGCACCAAAACTTGGTGAATAAGAGAGGAGCAGTGGGAGAGGAGTGGATTTAAAAAGCACCGAAACCTGTTGAATAAGAGAGGGGCAGTGGGAGAGGAGAGGATTTAAAAAGCACCAACACCTGGTGAATAAGAGAGGAACAGTGGGAGAGGAGTGGATTTAAAAAGCACCAAAACTTGGTGAATAAGAGAGGGGCAGTGGGAGAGGAGAGGATTTAAAAAGCACCAACACCTGGTGAAGAAGAGAGGAACAGTGGGAGAGGAGTGGATTTAAAAAGCACCAAAACTTGGTGAATAAGAGAGGGGCAGTGGGAGAGGAGAGGATTTAAAAAGCACCAACACCTGGTGAATAAGAGAGGAACAGTGGGAGAGGAGTGGATTTAAAAGGCACCAAAACTTGGTGAATAAGAGAGGAGCAGTGGGAGAGGAGTGGATTTAACAAGAACTAAACCCTGGTGAATAAGAGAGGAGCAGTGGGAGAGGAGTGGATTTAACAAGAACTAAACCCTGGTGAATAAGAGAGGAGCAGTGGGAGAGGAGAGGAATTAAAAATCACCAAAACCTGGTGAATAAGAGAGGAGCACCGGGTGCGGAGAGGATTTAAAAAGGACTAAAACCTGGTGAATAAGAGAGGAGCAGTGGGAGAGGAGAGGATTTAAAAAGCACCAAAACCTGGTGAATAAGAGGGGAGCAGTGGGAGAGGAGTGCATTTAAAAAGCACTGAAACATGGTGAATAAGAGAGGAACAGTGGGAGAGGAGTGGATATAAAAAGAACCAAAACCTGGTGAATAAGAGAGGAGCAGTGGGAGCGCAGTGGATTTAAAAAGCATCAAAACCTGATGAATAAGAGAGGAGCAACAGGAGAGGAGTGGATTTAAAAAGCACCGAAACCTGTTGAATAAGAGAGGAGCAGTGGGAGAGGACTGGCATTAAAAAGAACCAAAACCTGGTGAATAAGAGAGGAGCAGTGGGAGAGGACTGGCATTAAAAAGAACCAAAACCTGGTGAATAAGAGAGGAGCAGTGGGAGAGGAGTGGATTTACAAAGCAACGATACCTGGTGAATAAGAGAGGGGCAGTGGAAGAGGAGAGGATTTAAAAAGAACTAAAACCTGCTGAATAAGAGAGGAGCAGTGGGAGAGTAGATGAGTTAAATAAACATCAAAACCTGGTGAAGAAGAGAGGAGCAGTGGGAGAGGACTGCATTTGAAAAGCACCAAAACCTGAGGAATAAGAGAGGAGCAGCGGGTGGGGAGAGGATTTAAAAAGCACCGAAACCTGGTGAATAGGAGAGGAGCAGCGGGTGGGGAGAGGATTTAAAAAGCACCGAAACCTGGTGAATAAGAGAGGAGCAGCGGGAGAGGAGTGGATTTAAAAAGCACCGAAACCTGGTGAATAAGAGAGGAGCAGTGGGAGAGGAGTGGATATAAAAAGAACTAAAACCTGGTGAATACGAGAGGGGCAGTGGGTGAGGAGAGGATTTAAAAGGTACCCAAACCTGTTGATTACGCGAGGAGCAGTGGGAGAGGAGTGGATTCAAAAAAACATCAAAACCTGGTGAATAAGAGAGGGGCAGCGGGTGGGGAGAGGATTTAAAAAGCACCGAAACCTGGTGAATAAGAGAGGAGCAGCGGGAGAGGAGTGGATTTAAAAAGCACCGAAACCTGGTGAATAAGAGAGGAGCAGTGGGAGAGGAGTGGATATAAAAAGAACTAAAACCTGGTGAATACGAGAGGGGCAGTGGGTGAGGAGAGGATTTAAAAGGTACCCAAACCTGTTGATTACGCGAGGAGCAGTGGGAGAGGAGTGGATTCAAAAAAACATCAAAACCTGGTGAATAAGAGAGGGGCAGCGGGTGGGCAGAGGATATAAATAGTACCAAAACCTGGTGAATAAGAGAGGAGCAGTGGAAGAGGAGAGGATTTAAAAAGCGCCGAAACCTGGTGAATAAGAGAGGAGCAGTGGGAGAGGAGAGGATTTAAAAAGCGCCGAAACCTGGTGAATAAGAGAGGAGCAGTGGGAGAGCACTGGATTTAAAAAGCACCGAAACCTGGTGAATATTAGAGGAGCAGTGGGAGAGGAGTGGATTTAAAAAGCACCGAAACTTTTAGCTTTTAGTTTCGGTGACTGCAGCTTGGATAGCAACGGAGGTGCGTGAACGGGCTTACAGCTGGGAAGTCAATTTCAGCGTAAGTTTAAAAGTGAATTCCCTTTTGTTTTCGGAGGACCAGGGGACTGCTGGGTCAGGAAAAAGGTATATATTTGTGTGGTTTGGAATCTCTTTCTTTTAGTTTCGGTGACTGCAGCTTGGATAGCAACGGAGGTGCGTGAACGGGCTTACAGCTGGGAAGTCAATTTCAGCGTAAGTTTAAAAGTGAATTCCCTTTTGTTTTCGGAGGACCAGGGGACTGCTGGGTAAGGAAAAAGGTATATATTTGTGTGGTTTGGAATCTCTTTCTTTTAGTTTCGGTGACTGCAGCTTGGATAGCAACGGAGGTGCGTGAACGGGCTTACAGCTGGGAAGTCAATTTCAGCGTAAGTTTAAAAGTGAATTCCCTTTTGTTTTCGGAGGACCAGGGGACTGCTGGGTAAGGAAAAGGTATATATATGTGTGGTTTAGAATCTCTTTCTTTTAGTTTCGGTGACTGCAGCTTGGATAGCAACGGAGGTGCGTGAACGGGCTTACAGCTGGGAAGTCAATTTCAGCGTAAGTTTAAAAGTGAATTCCCTTTTGTTTTCGGAGGACCAGGGGACTGCTGTGTAAGGAAAAGGTATATATTTGTGTGGTTTGGAATCTCTTTCTTTTAGTTTCGGTGACTGCAGCTTGGATAGCAACGGAGGTGCGTGAACGGGCTTACAGCTGGGAAGTCAATTTCAGCGTAAGTTTAAAAGTGAATTCCCTTTTGTTTTCGGAGGACCAGGGGACTGCTGGGTAAGGAAAAGGTATATATTTGTGTGGTTTAGAATCTCTTTCTTTTAGTTTCGGTGACTGCAGCTTGGATAGCAACGGAGGTGCGTGAAAGGGCTTACAGCTGGGAAGTCAATTTCAGCGTAAGTTTAAAAGTGAATTCCCTTTTGTTTTCGGAGGACCAGGGGACTGCTGGGTAAGGAAAAGGTATATATTTGTGTGGTTTAGAATCTCTTTCTTTTAGTTTCGGTGACTGCAGCTTGGATAGCAACGGAGGTGCGTGAACGGGCTTACAGCTGGGAAGTCAATTTCAGCGTAAGTTTAAAAGTGAATTCCCTTTTGTTTTCGGAGGACCAGGGGACTGCTGTGTAAGGAAAAGGTATATATTTGTGTGGTGGCTGCACCCGAGACACTACACGTGTAGTGTCTCCCACCCACCCTCCTCCTCTAACCAAAAAAAAGGACTCTGGTGTGTTGATAAGGTAAGCTTTATATTTGGGAAGTTCTGTCCGTTGGATTGCTAACCTAACAAGTTTTGACTTTTTGTTTTTTTGGTTTTTCAGTAGATTTGTTGGGAATTTGGAATATTGGGAATGGAGATTAAGGCAGTTGTATGTTCCGCCTGCAGAATGTGGGAGGTAAGGGTCGCCAAGAGTGTCACTGCTGACTGCATCTGTGGGAAGTGCACCCAACTCCAGCTCCTCGAGAACCGAGTTAGGGAACTGGAGCTGGAGCTGGATGAACTTCGGATCATTCGGGAGGCGGAGGAGGTTATTGAGAGGAGTTATGGGGAGGTAGTCACACCTCAGGTAAAAGAAGTAGGTAGATGGGTTACCGTCAGGGGAAGGAGAGGGAACCAGCAGGCAGTGCAGGGATCCCCTGTGGCTGTTTCCCTCAACAACAGGTATACCGTTTTGGATACTGTTGGGGGGGACGACTTACCAGGGGTAAGCAATGGGGTACAGATATCTGGCACAGAGTCTGTCCCTGTTGCTCAGAAGGGAAGGGGGAAGAGGAGCAGAACATTAGTCATTGGGGACTGCATAGTTAGGGGAACAGATAGGAGGTTCTGTGGGAACGAGAGAGACTCACGGTTGGTATGTTGCCTCCCAGGTGCCAGGGTTCGTGATGTCTCTGATCGTGTTTTTGGGATCCTTAATGGGGAGGGGGAGCAGCCCCAAGTCGTGGTCCACATAGGCACCAACGACATAGGTAGGAAGAGAGATGGGGATTTAAGACAGAAATTTAGGGAGCTAGGGTGGAAGCTTCGAGCAAGAACAAACAGAGTTGTTATCTCTGGGTTGTTGCCCGTGCCACGTGATAGCGAAGCGAGGAATAGGGAGAGAGAGGAGTTGAACACGTGGCTGCAGGGATGGTGCAGGAGGGAGGGATTTGGTTTCCTGGATAATTGGGGCTCTTTCTGCGGTAGGTGGGACCTCTACAAACAGGATGGTCTTCACCTGAACCAGAGGGGTACCAATATCCTGGGGGGGAGGTTTGCTAGTGCTCTTCGGGGGGGGGGGGTTTAAACTAATTCAGCAGGGGAATGGGAACCCAAATTGTAGTGCCAGTGTACAGGATGTTGAGAGTAGTGAGGTCAGGGATATGGTTACAAGGACGCAAGAGGGCACTGGCAAGCAAGAACCTGGTTTAAAGTGTGTCTATTGCAACGCCAGGAGCATCCGGAATAAGGTGGGTGAGCTTGCAGCATGGGTTGGTACCTGGGATCTCGATGTAGTGGCCATTTCGGAGACATGGGTAGAGCAGGGGCAGGAATGGATGTTGCAGATTCCGGGATTTAGATGTTTCAGTAAGAACAGAGAAGATGGTAAAAGAGGGGGTGGGGTGTGGCATTGTTAATCAAGGAGAGTATTACAGCGACAGAAAGGACGTTTGAGGACTCGGCTACTGAGGTAGTATGGGCTGAGGTTAGAAACAGGAGAGGTGAGGTTACCCTGTTGGGAGTCTTTTATAGACCTCCGAATAGTTCCAGAGATGTAGAGGAAAGGATAGCGAAGATGATTCTCGACAGGGGTGAGAGTAACAGGGTAGTTGTTATGGGGGACTTTAACTTTCCAAATATCGACTGGAAATACTATAGTTCGAGTACTTTAGATGGGTCAGTTTTTGTCCAGTGTGTGCAGGAGGGTTTTCTGACACAGTATGTAGACAGGCCAACCAGGGGCGATGCCACATTGGATTTGGTACTGGGAAATGAACCCGGCCAGGTGTTAGATTTAGATGTAGGTGAGCACTTTGGTGACAGTGATCACAATTCGGTTAGGTTTACCTTAGCGATGGGCAGGGACAGGTATATACTGCAGGGCAAGAATTATAACTGGGGGAAAGGAAATTATGATGCGATTAGGCAAGATTTAGGATGCGTAGGATGGGGACGGAAACTGCAGGGGATGGGAACAATCGAAATGTGGAGCTTATTCAAGGAGCAGCTACTGCGTGTCCTTGATAAGTATGTACCTGTGAGGCAGGGAGGAAGTTGTCGTGCGAGGGAGCCGTGGTTTACTAAAGAAGTTGAAGCGCTTGTCAAGAGGAAGAAGAAGGCTTATGTTAGGATGAGACGTGAAGGCTCAGTTAGGGCGCTTGAGAGCTACAAGCTAGCCAGGAAGGATCTAAAGGGAGAGCTAAGAAGAGCAAGGAGAGGACACGAGAAGTCATTGGTGGATCGGATCAGGGAAAACCCTAAGGCTTTCTATAGGTATATCAGGAATAAAAGAATGACTAGAGTTAGATTAGGGCCAATCAAGGATAGTAGTGGGAAGTTGTGTGTGGAATCAGAGGAGATAGGGGAAGTGTTAAATGAATATTTTGCGTCAGTATTTACAGTAGAGAAAGAAAATGTTGTTGAGAATACTGAGATTCACGCTACGAGGCTAGATGGGATTGAGGTTCACAAGGAGGAGGTGTTAGCAATTTTGGAAAGTGTGAAAATAGATAAGTCCCCTGGGCCAGATGGGATTTATCCTAGGATTCTCTGGGAAGCTAGGGAGGAGATTGCAGAGCCTTTGTCCTTGATCTTTATGTCGTCATTGTCGACAGGAATAGTGCCGGAAGACTGGAGGATTGCAAATGTTGTCCCCTTGTTCAAGAAGGGGAGTAGAGACAGCCCTGGTAATTATAGACCTGTGAGCCTTACTTCGGTTGTGGGTAAAATGTTGGAAAAGGTTATAAGAGACAGGATTTATAATCATCTTGAAAAGAATAAGTACATTAGAGATAGTCAGCACGGTTTTGTGACGGGTAGGTCGTGCCTCACAAACCTTATTGAGTTTTTCGAGAAGGTGACCAAACAGGTGGATGAGGGTAAAGCAGTGGATGTGGTGTATATGGATTTCAGTAAGGCGTTTGATAAGGTTCCCCACGGTAGGCTATTGCAGAAAATACGCAAGTATGGGGTTGAAGGTGATTTAGAGCTTTGGATCAGAAATTGGCTAGCGGAAAGAAGACAGAGGGTGGTGGTTGATGGTAAATGTTCATCCTGGAGTTTAGTTACTAGTGGTGTACCGCAAGGATCTGTTTGGGGCCACTGCTGTTTGTCATTTTTATAAATGACCTGGAAGAGGGTGTAGAAGGGTGGGTTAGTAAATTTGCAGATGACACTAAGGTCGGTGGAGTTGTGGATAGTGCCGAAGGATGTTGTTGGGTACAGAGAGACATAGATAGGCTGCAGAGCTGGGCTGAGAGATGGCAAATGGAGTTTAATGCGGAAAAGTGTGAGGTGATTCACTTTGGAAGGAGTAACAGGAATGCAGAGTACTGGGCTAATGGGAAGATTCTTGGTAGTGTTGATGAACAGAGAGATCTTGGTGTCCAGGTGCATAAATCCCTGAAGGTTGCTAACCAGGTTAATAGGGCTGTTAAGAAGGCATATGGTGTGTTAGCTTTTATTAGTCGGGGGGTCGAGTTTCGGAGCCACGAGGTCATGCTGCAGCTGTACAAAACTCTGGTGAGACCGCACCTGGAGTATTGCGTGCAGTTCTGGTCACCGCATTATAGAAAGGATGTGGAAGCTATGGAAAGGGTGCAGAGGAGATTTACTAGGATGTTGCCTGGTATGGAGGGAAGGTCTTACGAGGAAAGGCTGAGGGACTTGAGGTTGTTTTCGTTGGAGAGAAGGAGGAGGAGAGGTGACTTAATAGAGACATATAAGATAATCAGAGGGTTAGATAGGGTGGATAGTGAGCGTCTTTTTCCTCGGATGGTGATGGCAAACACGAGGGGACATAGCTTCAAGTTGAGGGGTGATAGATATAGGACAGATGTGAGAGGTAGTTTCTTTACTCAGAGAGTAGCAAGGGCGTAGAACGCCCTGCCTGCAGCAGTAGTAGATTCGCCAACTTTAAGGGCATTTAAGTGGACATTGGATAGACACATGGATGAAAATGAAATAGTGTAGGTCAGATGGTTTCACAGCTCGGCGCAACATCGAGGGCCGAAGGGCCTGTACTGCGCTGTAATATTCTAATCTAATCTAAACCTGGTGAATAATAGAGGTGCAGCGGGTGGGGAGAGGATTTAAAAAGCATCGAAACCTGGTGAAAAATAGAGGAGCAGTGGGAGATGACTGGAGTTAAAAATAACTAAAACCTGGTGAATAAGAGAGGAGCAGTGGGAGAGGAGTGGATTTAAAAAGGACAAAAACCTGGTGAATAAGAGAGGAGCAGTGGGAGAGGATTGGATTTAAAATGAACCAAAACCTGGTGAATAAGAGAGGAGCAGTGGGAGAGGAGTGGATTTAAAAAGCAACGATACCTGGTGAATAAGAGAGGAGCAGTGGGAGATGACTGGACTTAAAACAAAATAAAACCTGGTGAATAAGAGAGGAGCAGTGGGAGAGGAGTGGATTTAAAAAGCAACGATACCTGGTGAATAGGAGAGGAGCAGTGGGAGAGGATTGCATTTAAAAAGAACCAAAACCTGGTGAATAAGAGAGGAGCAGCGGGTGGGGAGAGGATTTAAAAAGCATCGAAACCTGGTGAAAAAGAGAGGAGCAGTGGGAGATGACTGGAGTTAAAAAGAACTAAAACCTGGTGAATAAGAGAGGAGCAGTGGGAGAGGATTGGATTTAAAAAGAACCAAAACCTGGTGAATAAGAGAGGCGCAGCGGGTGGGGAGAGGGTTTAAAAAGCATCGAAACCTGGTGAAAAAGAGAGGAGCAGTGGGAGATGACTGGAGTTAAAAAGAACTAAAACCTGGTGAATAAGAGAGGAGCAGTGGGAGAGGAGTGGATTTAAAAAGCAACGATACCTGGTGATTAAGAGAGGAGCAGTGGAAAGGAGACGATTTAAAAAGCACCGAAACCTGGTGAATAAGAGAGGAGCAGTGGGAGAGGAGTGGATATAACAAGAACTAAACCCTGGTGAATAAGAGAGGAGCAGTGGGAGAGGAGATGATTTAAAAAGCACCAAAACATGGTGAATAAGAGAGGAGCACCGGGTGGGGAGTGGATTTAAAAAGAACCAAAACCTGGTGAATAAGAGAGGCGCAGCGGGTGGGGAGAGGGTTTAAAAAGCATCGAAACCTGGTGAAAAAGAGAGGAGCAGTGGGAGATGACTGGAGTTAAAAAGAACTAAAACCTGGTGAATAAGAGAGGAGCAGTGGGAGAGGAGTGGATTTAAAAAGCAACGATACCTGGTGATTAAGAGAGGAGCAGTGGAAAGGAGACGATTTAAAAAGCACCGAAACCTGGTGAATAAGAGAGGAGCAGTGGGAGAGGAGTGGATATAACAAGAACTAAACCCTGGTGAATAAGAGAGGAGCAGTGGGAGAGGAGAGGATTTAAAAAGCACCAAAACCTGGTGAATAAGAGAGGAGCACCGGGTGGGGAGAGGATTTAAAAAGGACCAAAACCTGGTGGATAAGAGAGGAGCAGTGGGAGGGGAGTGGATATAACAAGAACTAAACCCTGGTGAATAAGAGAGGAGCAGTGGGAGAGGAGAGGATTTAAAAAGCACCAAAACCTGGTGAATAAGAGAGGAGCACCGGGTGGGGAGAGGATTTAAAAAGAACCAAAACCTGGTGAATAAGAGAGGCGCAGCGGGTGGGGAGAGGGTTTAAAAAGCATCGAAACCTGGTGAAAAAGAGAGGAGCAGTGGGAGATGACTGGAGTTAAAAAGAACTAAAACCTGGTGAATAAGAGAGGAGCAGTGGGAGAGGAGTGGATTTAAAAAGCAACGATACCTGGTGATTAAGAGAGGAGCAGTGGAAAGGAGAGGATTTAAAAAGCACCGAAACCTGGTGAATAAGAGAGGAGCAGTGGGAGATGACTGGACTTAAAAAGAACTAAAACCTGGTGGATAAGAGAGGAGCAGTGGGAGGGGAGTGGATATAACAAGAACTAAACCCTGGTGAATAAGAGAGGAGCAGTGGGAGAGGAGAGGATTTAAAAAGCACCAAAACCTGGTGAATAAGAGAGGAGCACCGGGTGGGGAGAGGATTTAAAAAGGACCAAAACCTGGTGAGTAAGAGAGGAGCAGTGGGAGAGGAGAGGATTTAAAAAGCACCAAAACCTGGTGAATAAGAGAGCAACAGTGGGAGAGGAGAGGATTTAAAAAGCACCAAAACCTGGTGAATAAGAGAGGAGCAGTGGGAGAGGAGTGGATTTAACAAGAACCAAAACCTGGTGAATAAGAGAGGAGCAGTGGGAGAGGAGTGGATTTAAAAAGAACTAAAACCTGGTGAATAAGAGAGCAGCAGTTGGAGAGGAGTGGATTTAAAAAGAACCAAAACCTGGTGAATAAGAGAGGGGCAGTGGGAGAGGAGTGGATTTAAAAAGAACTAAAACATGGTGAATAAGAGAGGAGCAGTGGGAGAGGAGAGGATTTAAAAAGCACCAAAACCTGGAGAATAAGAGAGGAGCAGTGGGAGAGGAGTGGATTTAAAAAGCAACGATACCTGGTGAATAAGAGAGGAGCAGTGGGAGAGGATTGCATTTAAAAAGAACCAAAACCTGGAGAATAAGTGAGGAGCAGCGGGTAGGGAGAGGATTTAAAAAGCATCGAAACCTCGTGAATAAGAGAGGAGCAGTGGCAGATGACTGGAGTTAAAAAGAACTAAAACCTGGTGAATAAGCGAGGAGCGGTGGGAGAGGAGTGGATTTAAAAAGCACCGAAACCTGGTGAATAAGAGAGGAGCAGTGGGAGAGGAGTGGATTTAAAAAGAACCAAAACCTGGTGAATAAGCGAGGAGCGGTGGGAGAGGAGTGGATTTAAAAAGCACCGAAACCTGGTGAATAAGAGAGGAGCAGTGGGAGAGGAGAGGATTTAAAAAGCATCGAAACCTGGTGAAAAATAGAGGAGCAGTGGGAGATGACTGGAGTTAAAAATAACTAAAACCTGGTGAATAGGAGAGGAGCAGTGGGAGAGGAGAGGATTTAAAAAGCACAAAAACCTGGTGAATAAGAGAGGAGCAGTGGGAGAGGATTGGATTTAAAATGAACCAAAACCTGGTGAATAAGAGAGGAGCAGTGGGAGAGGAGTGGATTTAAAAAGCACCGAAACCTGGTGAATAAGAGAGGAGCAGTGGGAGAGGAGTGGATATAAAAAGCACCGAAACCTGGTGAATAATAGAGGAGCAGTGGGAGAGGAGAGGATTTAAAAAGAACTTAAACCTGGTGAATAAGAGAGGAGCAGTGGGAGAAGACTGGAGTTAGAAAGAACTAAAACCTGGTGAATAAGAGAGGAGCAGTGGGAGAGGAGAGGATTTAAAAACCCCAAACCCGGGTGAATAAGAGAGGAGCAGTGGGAGAGGAGTGGATTTCAAAAGCACCAAAACATGGTGAATAAGAGAGGAGCACCGGGTGGGGAGTGGATTTAAAAAGGACCAAAACCTGGTGAATCAGAGAGGTGCAGTGGGAGAGGATTGGATTTAAAAAGAACCAAAACCTGGTGAATAAGAGAGGCGCAGCGGGTGGGGAGAGGGTTTAAAAAGCATCGAAACCTGGTGAAAAAGAGAGGAGCAGTGGGAGATGACTGGAGTTAAAAAGAACTAAAACCTGGTGAATAAGAGAGGAGCAGTGGGAGAGGAGTGGATTTAAAAAGCAACGATACCAGGTGATTAAGAGAGGAGCAGTGGAAAGGAGAGGATTTAAAAAGCAGCGAAACCTGGTGAATAGGAGAGGAGCAGTGGGAGATGACTGGACTTAAAAAGAACTAAAACCTGGTGGATAAGAGAGGGACAGTGGGAGAGGAGAGGATTTAAAAAGCACCAAAACCTGGTGAATAAGAGAGGAACAGTGGGAGGGGAGTGGATATAACAAGAACTAAACCCTGGTGAATAAGAGAGGAGCAGTGGGAGAGGAGAGGATTTAAAAAGCACCAAAACCTGGTGAATAAGAGAGGAGCACCGGGTGGGGAGAGGATTTAAAAAGGACCAAAACCTGGTGAGTAAAAGAGGAGCAGTGGGAGAGGAGAGGATTTAAAAAGCACCAAAACCTGGTGAATAAGAGAGCAACAGAGGGAGAGGAGAGGATTTAAAAAGCACCAAAACCTGGTGAATAAGAGAGCAGCAGTTGGAGAGCAGTGGATTTAAAAATAACTAAAACCTGGTGAATAACAGAGGAGCAGTGGGAGAGGAGTGGATTTAAAAAGCACCAAAACCTGGTGAATAAGGGAGGAACAGTGGGAGAGGAGAGGATTTATAAGCACCAAAACCTGGTGAATAAGAGAGGAACAGTGGGAGAGGAGAGGATCTAAAAAGCACCACAACCTGGTGAATAAGAGAGGAGCAGTGGGAGAGGAGAGGATTTAAAAAGCACCAAAACCTGGTGAATAAGAGAGCAACAGTGGGAGAGGAGAGGATTTAAAAAGCACCAAAACCTGGTGAATAAGAGAGCAGCAGTTGGAGAGCAGTGGATTTAAAAAGAACTAAAACCTGGTGAATAACAGAGGAGCAGTGGGAGAGGAGTGGATTTAAAAAGCACCAAAACCTGGTGAATAAGAGAGGAACAGTGGGAGAGGAGAGGATTTAAAAAGCACCAAAACCTGGTGAATAAGAGAGGAACAGTGGGAGAGGAGAGGATCTAAAAAGCACCACAACCTGGTGAATAAGAGAGTAGCAGTGGGAGAGGAGAGTATTTAAAAAGCACCAAAACCTGGTGAATAAGAGAGGAGCAGTGGGAGGGGAGTGGATATAACAAGAACTAAACCCTGGTGAATAAGAGAGGAGCAGTGGGAGAGGAGAGGATTTAAAAAGCACCAAAACCTGGTGAATAAGAGAGGAGAACCGGGTGGGGAGAGGATTTAAAAAGGACCAAAACATTGTGAGTAAGAGAGGAGCAGTGGGAGAGGAGAGGATTTAAAAAGCACCAAAACCTGGTGAATAAGAGAGCAACAGAGGGAGAGGAGAGGATTTAAAAAGCACCAAAACCTGGTGAATAAGAGAGGAGCAGTGGGAGAGGAGTGGATTTAACAAGAACCAAAACCTGGTGAATAAGAGAGGAGCAGTGGGAGAGGAGTGGATTTAAAAAGAACTAAAACCTGGTGAATAAGAGAGGAGCAGTGGGAGAGGAGTGGATTTAACAAGAACTAAACCCTGGTGAATAAGAGAGGAGCAGTGGGAGAGGAGTGGATTTAAAAAGCAGCGAAACCTGGTGAATATTAGAGGAGCGGTGGGAGAGGAGAGGATTTAAAAAGAACTAAAACCTGGTGAATAAGAGAGGAGCAGTGGGAGTGGAGTGGATTTAAAAAGCAACGAAAACATGGTGAATAAGAGAGGAGCAGTGGGAGAGGAGAGGATTTAACAAGCACCGAAACCTGGTGAATAATAGAGGAGCAGTGGGAGAGGAGAGGATTTAAAAAGAACTAAAACCTGGTGAATAACAGAGGAGCAGTGGGAGAGGAGAGGATTTAAAAAGAACTAAAACCTGGTGAATAAGAGAGGAGCAGTGGGAGAGGAGAGGATTTAAAAAGCGCCGAAACCTGGTGAATAAGAGACCAGCAGTGGGAGAGGAGTGGATTTAAAAAGCAGCGAAACCTGGTGAATATTAGAGGAGCGGTGGGAGAGGAGAGGATTTAAAAAGAACTAAAACCTGGTGAATAAGAGAGGAGCAGTGGGAGTGGAGTGGATTTAAAAAGCAACGATACCTGGTGAATAAGAGAGGAGCAGTGGGAGAGGAGAGGATTTAACAAGCACCGAAACCTGGTGAATAAGAGAGGAGGAGTGGGAGAGGAGTGGATTTAAAAAGCACCGAAACCTGGTGAAGAATAGAGGTGCAGCGGGTGGGGTGAGGATTTAAAAAGCATCGAAACCTCGTGAAAAAGAGAGGAGCAGTGGGAGATGACAGGAGTTAAAAATAACTAAAACCTGGTGAATAAGAGAGGAGCAGTGGGAGAGGAGTGGATTTAAAAAGCACAGCAACCTGGTGAATAAGAGAGGAGCAGTGGGAGAGGAGAGGATTTAAAAAGCACCAAAACCTGGTGAATAAGAGAGGAACAGTGGGAGAGGAGAGGATTTAAAAAGCACCAAAACCTGGTGAATAAGAGAGGAGCAGTGGGAGAGGAGTGGATTTAACAAGAACTAAACCCTGCTGAATAAGAGAGGAGCAGTGGGAGAGGAGAGGATTTAAAAAGCACATAAACCTGGTGAATAAGAGAGGAGCAGTGGGAGAGGATTGGATTTAAAATGAACCAAAACCTGGAGAATAAGAGAGGAGCAGCCGGGAGGGAGAGGATTTAAAAAGCATCGAAACCTCGTGAATAAGAGAGGAGCAGTGGGAGATGACTGGAGTTAAAAAGAACTAAAACCTGGTGAATAAGCGAGGAGCGGTGGGAGAGGAGTGGATTTAAAAAGCACCGAAACCTGGTGAATAAGAGAGGAGCAGTGGGAGAGGAGATGATTTAAAAAGCACCGAAACCTGGTGAATAGGAGAGGAGCAGTGGGAGAGGAGTGGATTTAAAAAGCATCGAAACCTGGTGAATAAGAGAGGGACAGTGGGAGAGGAGACGATTTTAAAAGCACCAAAACCTGGTGAATAAGAGGGGAGCAGTGGGAGAGGTGTGCATTTAAAAAGCACCGAAACCTGGTGAATAAAAGAGGAGCTTTGGGAGAGGAGTGGATTTAAAAAGAACCAAAACCTGGTGAATAAGAGAGGAGCAGTGGGAGCGCAGTGGATTTAAAAAGCATCAAAACCTGATGAATAAGAGAGGAGCAACAGGAGAGAAGTGGATTTAAAAAGCACCGAAAACTGTTGAATAAGAGAGGAGCAGCATGTGGGGAGATGATAGAAAAAGCACCGAAACCTGGTGATGAAGAGAGGAGCAGTGGGAGAGGACTGGCGTTAAAAAGAACCAAAACCTGGTGAATAAGAGAGGAGCAGTGGGAGCGCAGTGGATTTAAAAAGCATCGAAACCTGGTGAATAAGAGAGGGACAGTGGGAGAGGAGTGGATTTAAAAAGCAACGATACCTGGTGAATAAGAGAGGGACAGTGGGAGAGGAGTGGATTTAAAAAGAACTAAAACCTGGTGAATAAGAGAGGAGCAGTGGGAGAGGAGAGTATTTAAAAAGCAACGATACCTGGTGAATAAGAGAGGGGCAGTGGGAGAGGAGTGGATTTACAAAGCAACGATACCTGGTGAATAAGAGAGGAGCAGTGGGAGAGGAGTGGATTTACAAAGCAACGATACCTGGTGAATAAGAGAGGGGCAGTGGGAGAGGAGTGGATTTAAAAAGAACTAAAACCTGGTGAATAAGAGAGGGGCAGTGGGAGAGGAGATGATTTAAAAAGCACCAAAACCTGGTGAATCAGAGAGGAGCAGTGGGAGCGCAGTGGATTTAAAAAGCATCGAAACCAGGTGAATAAGAGAGGGACAGTGGGAGAGGAGTGGATTTAAAAAGAACCAAAACCTGGTGAATAAGAGAGGAGCAGTGGGAGAGGAGTTGATTTAAAAAGAACTATAACCTGGTGAATAAGAGAGGAGCAGTGGGAGAGGAGTGGATTTAACAAGAACTAAACCCTGGTGAATAAGAGAGGAGCAGTGGGAGAGGAGAGGATTTAAAAAGCGCCGAAACCTGGTGAATAAGAGAGGAGCAGTGGGAGCGGAGTGGATTTAAAAAGCACCGAAACCTGGTGAATATTAGAGGAGCGGTGGGAGAGGAGAGGATTTAAAAAGAACTAAAACCTGGTGAATAAGAGAGGAGCAGTGGGAGTGGAGTGAATTTAAAAAGCAACGATACCTGGTGAATAAGAGAGGAGCAGTGGGAGAGGAGAGGATTTAACAAGCATCGAAACCTGATGAATAAGAGAGGAGCAGTGGGAGAGGAGTGGATTTAAAAAGCACCGAAACCTGGTGAATAATAGAGGTGCAGTGGGAGATGACTGGAGTTAAAAATAACTAAAATCTGGTGAATAAGAGAGGAGCAGTGGGAGAGGAGAGGATTTAAAAAGCACCAAAACCTGGTGAATAAGAGAGGAGCAGTGGGAGAGGAGTGGATTTAACAAGAACTAAACCTTGCTGAATAAGAGAGGAGCAGTGGGAGAGGAGTGGATTTAAAAAGCACATAAACCTGGTGAATAAGAGAGGAGCAGTGGGAGAGGATTGGATTTAAAAAGCACCGAAACCTGGTGAATATTAGAGGAGCGGTGGGAGAGGAGAGGATTTAAAAAGAACTAAAACCTGGTGAATAAGAGAGGAGCAGTGGGAGTGGAGTGAATTTAAAAAGCAACGATACCTGGTGAATAAGAGAGGAGCAGTGGGAGAGGAGAGGATTTAAAAAGCACCGAAACCTGGTGAATATTAGAGGAGCGGTGGGAGAGGAGAGGATTTAAAAAGAACTAAAACCTGGTGAATAAGAGAGGAGCAGTGGGAGTGGAGTGAATTTAAAAAGCAACGATACCTGGTGAATAAGAGAGGAGCAGTGGGAGAGGAGTGGATTTAAAAAGCACCGAAACCTGGTGAATATTAGAGGAGCGGTGGGAGAGGAGAGGATTTAAAAAGAACTAAAACCAGGTGAATAAGAGAGGAGCAGTGGGAGTGGAGTGAATTTAAAAAGCAACGATACCTGGTGAATAAGAGAGGAGCAGTGGGAGAGGAGAGGATTTAACAAGCATCGAAACCTGATGAATAAGAGAGGAGCAGTGGGAGAGGAGTGGATTTAAAAAGCACCGAAACCTGGTGAATAATAGAGGTGCAGTGGGAGATGACTGGAGTTAAAAATAACTAAAACCTGGTGAATAAGAGAGGAGCAGTGGGAGAGGAGAGGATTTAAAAAGCACCAAAACCTGGTGAATAAGAGAGGAGCAGTGGGAGAGGAGTGGATTTAACAAGAACTAAACCTTGCTGAATAAGAGAGGAGCAGTGGGAGAGGAGTGGATTTAAAAAGCACATAAACCTGGTGAATAAGAGAGGAGCAGTGGGAGAGGATTGGATTTAAAATGAACCAAAACCTGGAGAATAAGAGAGGAGCAGTGGGAGAGGAGTGGATTTAAAAAGCAACGATACCTGGTGAATAAGAGAGGAGCAGTGGGAGAGGAGTGGATTTAAAAAGCAACGATACCTGGTGAATAAGAGAGGAGCAGTGGGAGAGGATTGCATTTAAAAAGATCCAAAACCTGGAGAATAAGAGAGGAGCAGCGGGTAGGGAGAGGATTTAAAAAGCATCGAAACCTCGTGAATAAGAGAGGAGCAGTGGGAGATGACTGGAGTTAAAAAGAACTAAAACCTGGTGAATAAGAGAGGAGCAGTGGGAGAGGAGTGGATTTAAAAAGAACCAAAACCTGGTGAATAAGCGAGGAGCGATGGGAGAGGAGTGGATTTAAAAAGCACCGAAACCTGGTGAATAAGAGAGGAGCAGTGGGAGAGGAGATGATTTAAAAAGCATCGAAACCTGGTGAATAGGAGAGGAGCAGTGGGAGAGGAGTGGATTTAAAAAGCATCGAAACCTGGTGAATAAGAGAGGGACAGTGGGAGAGGAGACGATTTTAAAAGCACCAAAACCTGGTGAATAAGAGGGGAGCAGTGGGAGAGGAGTGCATTTAAAAAGCACCGAAACCTGGTGAATAAGAGAGGAGCTTTGGGAGACGAGTTTATTTAAAAAGAACCAAAACCTGGTGAATAAGAGAGGAGCAGTGGGAGCGAAGTGGATTTAAAAAGCATCAAAACCTGATGAATAAGAGAGGAGCAACAGGAGAGGAGTGGATTTAAAAAGCACCGAAAACTGTTGAATAAGAGAGGAGCAGCGGGTGGGGAGATGATAGAAAAAGCACCGAAACCTGGTGAATAAGAGAGGAGCAGTGGGAGAGGACTGGCGTTAAAAAGAACCAAAACCTGGTGAATAAGAGAGGAGCCGTGGGAGAGGAGTGGATTTACAAAGCAACGATACCTGGTGAATAAGAGAGGGGCAGTGGGAGAGGAGTGGATTTAAAAAGATCTAAAACCTGGCGAATAAGAGAGGAGCAGTGGGAGAGGAGTGGATATAAAAAGAACCAAAAGCTGGTGAATAAGAGAGGAGCAGTGGGAGCGCAGTGGATTTAAAAAGCATCGAAACCTGGTGAATAAGAGAGGGACAGTGGGAGAGGAGTGGATTTAAAAAGAACTAAAACCTGGTGAATAAGAGAGGAGCAGTGGGAGAGGAGTGGATTTAAAAAGCATCAAAACCTGGTGAATAAGAGAGGAGCAGTGGGAGAGGAGTGGATTTAAAAAGCATCAAAACCTGGTGAATAAGAGAGGGGCAGTGGGAGAGGAGTGGATTTAAAAAGAACTATAACATGGTGAATAAGAGAGGAGCAGTGGGAGAGGAGTGGATTTAACAAGAACTAAACCCTGGTGAATAAGAGAGGAGCAGTGGGAGAGGAGAGGATTTAAAAAGCGCCGAAACCTGGTGAATAAGAGAGGAGCAGTGGGAGTGGAGTGAATTTAAAAAGCAACGATACCTGGTGAATAAGAGAGGAGCAGTGGGAGAGGAGAGGATTTAACAAGCACCGAAACCTGGTGAATAAGAGAGGAGCAGTGGGAGAGGAGTGGATTTAAAAAGCACCGAAACCTGGTGAATAATAGAGGTGCAGCGGGTGGGGAGAGATTTTAAAATGCATCGAAACCTGGTGAAAAAGAGAGGAGCAGTGGGAGATGACTGGAGTTAAAAATAACTGAAACCTGGTGAATAAGAGAGGAGCAGTGGGAGAGGAGTGGATTTAAAAAGCACAGCAACCTGGTGAATAAGAGAGGAGCAGTGGGAGAGGAGAGGATTTGAAAAGCGCCAAAACCTGGTGAATAAGAGAGGAACAGTGGGAGAGGAGAGGATTTCAAAAGCACCAAAACCTGGTGAATAAGAGAGGAGCAGTGGGAGAGGAGTGGATTTAACAAGAACTAAACCCTGCTGAATAAGAGAGGAGCAGTGGGAGAGGAGAGGATTTAAAAAGCACATAAACCTGGTGAATAAGAGAGGAGCAGTGGGAGAGGATTGGATTTAAAATGAACCAAAACCTGGTGAATAAGAGAGGAGCAGTGGGAGAGGAGTGGATTTAAAAAGCAACGATACCTGGTGAATAAGAGAGGAGCAGTGGGAGATGACTGGAGTTAAAAAGAATAAAAACCTGGTGAATAAGAGAGGAGCAGTGGGAGAGGAGTGGATTTAAAAAGCACCGAAACCTGGTGAATAAGAGAGGAGCAGTGGGAGAGGAGTGGATTTAAAAAGCATCGAAACCTGGTGAATAAGAGAGGGACAGTGGGAGAGGAGAGGATTTAAAAAGCACCAGAACCTGGTGAATAAGAGGGGAGCAGTGGGAGAGGAGTGCAGTTAAAAAGCACCAAAACCTGGTGAATAAGAGAGGCGCTTTGGGAGAGGAGTGGATTTAAAAAGAACCAAAACCTGGTGAATAAGAGAGGAGCAACAGGAGAGGAGTGGATTTAGAAAGCACCGAAACCTGTTGAATAAGAGAGGAGCAGCGGGTGGGGAGAGGATAGAAAAAGCACCGAAACCTGGTGAATAAGAGAGGAGCAGTGTGAGAGGACTGGCGTTAAAAAGAACCAAAACCTGGTGAATAAGAGAGGAGCCGTGGGAGGGGAGTGGATTTACAAAGCAACGATACCTGGTGAATAAGAGAGGGGCAGTGGGAGAGGAGTGGATTTAAAAAGAACTAAAACCTGGTGAATAAGAGAGGAGCAGTGGGAGAGGAGTGGATTGAAAAAGAACCAAAACCTGGTGAATAAGAGAGGAACAGTGGGAGAGGAGTGGATTTAACAAGAACTAAACCCTGGTCAATAAGAGAGGAGCAGTGGGAGCGAGGTGGATTTAAAAAACATCGAAACCTGGTGAATAAGAGAGGAGCAGTGGGAGAGGAGAGGATTTAAAAAGCACCAAAACCTGGTGAATAAGAGGGGGCAGTGGGAGAGGAGTGCATTTAAAAAGCACCGAAACCTGGTGAATAAGAGAGGAGCAGCGGGTGGGGAGAGGATTTAAAAAGCACCGAAACATGGTGAATAAGAGAGGAGCAGTGGGAGAGGAGTGGATATAAAAAGAACTAAAACCTGGTGAATACGAGAGGGGCAGTGGGTGTGGAGAGGATTTAAAAGGTACCCAAACCTGTTGATTAAGCGAGGAGCAGTTGGAGAGGAGTGGATTCAAAAAAAAATCAAAACTTGGTGAATAAGAGAGGGGCAGCGGGTGGGGAGAGGACATAAATAGTCCCAAAACCTGGTGAATAAGAGAGGAGCAGTGGGAGAGGAGTGGATTTAAAAAGCACCGAAACCTGGTGAATAAGAGAGGAGCAGTGGGAGATGACTGGAGTTAAAAAGATCTAAAACCTGGTGAATAAGAGATGGGCAGTGGGAGAGGAGTGGATTTAAAAAGAACCAAAACCTGGTGAATAAGAGAGGAGCAGTGGGAGACGAGTGGATTTAAAAAGAACTAAAACCTGGTGAATAAGAGAGGAGCAGTGGGAGAGGAGTGGATTTAAAAAGCAGCGAAACCTGTTGAATAAGAGAGGGGCAGTGGGAGAGGAGAGGATTTAACAAGAACTAAACCCTGGTGAATAAGAGAGGAGCAGTGGGAGAGGAGAGGATTTAAAAATCACCAAAACCTGGTGAATAAGAGAGGAGCACCGGGTGCGGAGAGGATTTAAAAAGGACTAAAACCTGGTGAATAAGAGAGGAGCAGTGGGAGAGGAGTGGATTTAAAAAGCAACGATACCTGGTGAATAAGAGAGGAGCAGTGGGAGAGGAGTGGATTTAAAAAGCACCAAAACCTGGTGAATATTAGAGGAGCGGTGGGAGAGGAGAGGACTTAAAAAGAACAAAAACCTGGTGAATAAGAGAGGAGCAGTGGGAGTGGAGTGGATTTAAAAAGCAACGATACCTGGTGAATAAGAGAGGAGCAGTGGGAGAGGAGAGGATTTAACAAGCACCGAAACCTGGTGAATAAGAGAGGAGCAGTGGGAGAGGAGTGGATTTAAAAAGAACTATAACCTGGTGAATAAGAGAGGAGCAGTGGGAGAGGAGTGGATTTAACAAGAACTAAACCCTGGTGAATAAGAGAGGAGCAGTGGGAGAGGAGAGGATTTAAAAAGCGCCGAAACCTGGTGAATAAGAGAGGAGCAGTGGGAGAGGAGTGGATTTAAAAAGCACCGAAACCTGGTGAATATTAGAGGAGCGGTGGGAGAGGAGAGGATTTAAAAAGAACTAAAACCTGGTGAATAAGAGAGGAGCAGTGGGAGTGGAGTGAATTTAAAAAGCAACGATACCTGGTGAATAAGAGAGGAGCAGTGGGAGAGGAGAGGATTTAACAAGCATCGAAACCTGATGAATAAGAGAGGAGCAGTGGGAGAGGAGTGGATTTAAAAAGCACCGAAACCTGGTGAATAATAGAGGTGCAGTGGGAGATGACTGGAGTTAAAAATAACTAAAATCTGGTGAATAAGAGAGGAGCAGTGGGAGAGGAGAGGATTTAAAAAGCACCAAAACCTGGTGAATAAGAGAGGAGCAGTGGGAGAGGAGTGGATTTAACAAGAACTAAACCTTGCTGAATAAGAGAGGAGCAGTGGGAGAGGAGTGGATTTAAAAAGCACATAAACCTGGTGAATAAGAGAGGAGCAGTGGGAGAGGATTGGATTTAAAAAGCACCGAAACCTGGTGAATATTAGAGGAGCGGTGGGAGAGGAGAGGATTTAAAAAGAACTAAAACCTGGTGAATAAGAGAGGAGCAGTGGGAGTGGAGTGAATTTAAAAAGCAACGATACCTGGTGAATAAGAGAGGGGCAGTGGGAGAGGAGAGGATTTAACAAGAACTAAACCCTGGTGAATAAGAGAGGAGCAGTGGGAGAGGAGAGGATTTAAAAATCACCAAAACCTGGTGAATAAGAGAGGAGCACCGGGTGCGGAGAGGATTTAAAAAGGACTAAAACCTGGTGAATAAGAGAGGAGCAGTGGGAGAGGAGTGGATTTAAAAAGCAACGATACCTGGTGAATAAGAGAGGAGCAGTGGGAGAGGAGTGGATTTAAAAAGCACCAAAACCTGGTGAATATTAGAGGAGCGGTGGGAGAGGAGAGGACTTAAAAAGAACAAAAACCTGGTGAATAAGAGAGGAGCAGTGGGAGTGGAGTGGATTTAAAAAGCAACGATACCTGGTGAATAAGAGAGGAGCAGTGGGAGAGGAGAGGATTTAACAAGCACCGAAACCTGGTGAATAAGAGAGGAGCAGTGGGAGAGGAGTGGATTTAAAAAGAACTATAACCTGGTGAATAAGAGAGGAGCAGTGGGAGAGGAGTGGATTTAACAAGAACTAAACCCTGGTGAATAAGAGAGGAGCAGTGGGAGAGGAGTGGATTTAAAAAGCACCGAAACCTGGTGAATATTAGAGGAGCGGTGGGAGAGGAGAGGATTTAAAAAGAACTAAAACCTGGTGAATAAGAGAGGAGCAGTGGGAGTGGAGTGAATTTAAAAAGCAACGATACCTGGTGAATAAGAGAGGAGCAGTGGGAGAGGAGAGGATTTAACAAGCATCGAAACCTGATGAATAAGAGAGGAGCAGTGGGAGAGGAGTGGATTTAAAAAGCACCGAAACCTGGTGAATAATAGAGGTGCAGTGGGAGATGACTGGAGTTAAAAATAACTAAAATCTGGTGAATAAGAGAGGAGCAGTGGGAGAGGAGAGGATTTAAAAAGCACCAAAACCTGGTGAATAAGAGAGGAGCAGTGGGAGAGGAGTGGATTTAACAAGAACTAAACCTTGCTGAATAAGAGAGGAGCAGTGGGAGAGGAGTGGATTTAAAAAGCACATAAACCTGGTGAATAAGAGAGGAGCAGTGGGAGAGGATTGGATTTAAAAAGCACCGAAACCTGGTGAATATTAGAGGAGCGGTGGGAGAGGAGAGGATTTAAAAAGAACAAAAACCTGGTGAATAAGAGAGGAGCAGTGGGAGTGGAGTGGATTTAAAAAGCAACGATACCTGGTGAATAAGAGAGGAGCAGTGGGAGAGGAGAGGATTTAACAAGCACCGAAACCTGGTGAATAAGAGAGGAGCAGTGGGAGAGGAGTGGATTTAAAAAGAACTATAACCTGGTGAATAAGAGAGGAGCAGTGGGAGAGGAGTGGATTTAACAAGAACTAAACCCTGGTGAATAAGAGAGGAGCAGTGGGAGAGGAGAGGATTTAAAAAGCGCCGAAACCTGGTGAATAAGAGAGGAGCAGTGGGAGAGGAGTGGATTTAAAAAGCACCGAAACCTGGTGAATATTAGAGGAGCGGTGGGAGAGGAGAGGATTTAAAAAGAACTAAAACCTGGTGAATAAGAGAGGAGCAGTGGGAGTGGAGTGAATTTAAAAAGCAACGATACCTGGTGAATAAGAGAGGAGCAGTGGGAGAGGAGAGGATTTAACAAGCATCGAAACCTGATGAATAAGAGAGGAGCAGTGGGAGAGGAGTGGATTTAAAAAGCACCGAAACCTGGTGAATAATAGAGGTGCAGTGGGAGATGACTGGAGTTAAAAATAACTAAAATCTGGTGAATAAGAGAGGAGCAGTGGGAGAGGAGAGGATTTAAAAAGCACCAAAACCTGGTGAATAAGAGAGGAGCAGTGGGAGAGGAGTGGATTTAACAAGAACTAAACCTTGCTGAATAAGAGAGGAGCAGTGGGAGAGGAGTGGATTTAAAAAGCACATAAACCTGGTGAATAAGAGAGGAGCAGTGGGAGAGGATTGGATTTAAAAAGCACCGAAACCTGGTGAATATTAGAGGAGCGGTGGGAGAGGAGAGGATTTAAAAAGAACTAAAACCTGGTGAATAAGAGAGGAGCAGTGGGAGTGGAGTGAATTTAAAAAGCAACGATACCTGGTGAATAAGAGAGGGGCAGTGGGAGAGGAGAGGATTTAACAAGAACTAAACCCTGGTGAATAAGAGAGGAGCAGTGGGAGAGGAGAGGATTTAAAAATCACCAAAACCTGGTGAATAAGAGAGGAGCACCGGGTGCGGAGAGGATTTAAAAAGGACTAAAACCTGGTGAATAAGAGAGGAGCAGTGGGAGAGGAGTGGATTTAAAAAGCAACGATACCTGGTGAATAAGAGAGGAGCAGTGGGAGAGGAGTGGATTTAAAAAGCACCAAAACCTGGTGAATATTAGAGGAGCGGTGGGAGAGGAGAGGACTTAAAAAGAACAAAAACCTGGTGAATAAGAGAGGAGCAGTGGGAGTGGAGTGGATTTAAAAAGCAACGATACCTGGTGAATAAGAGAGGAGCAGTGGGAGAGGAGAGGATTTAACAAGCACCGAAACCTGGTGAATAAGAGAGGAGCAGTGGGAGAGGAGTGGATTTAAAAAGAACTATAACCTGGTGAATAAGAGAGGAGCAGTGGGAGAGGAGTGGATTTAACAAGAACTAAACCCTGGTGAATAAGAGAGGAGCAGTGGGAGAGGAGTGGATTTAAAAAGCACCGAAACCTGGTGAATATTAGAGGAGCGGTGGGAGAGGAGAGGATTTAAAAAGAACTAAAACCTGGTGAATAAGAGAGGAGCAGTGGGAGTGGAGTGAATTTAAAAAGCAACGATACCTGGTGAATAAGAGAGGAGCAGTGGGAGAGGAGAGGATTTAACAAGCATCGAAACCTGATGAATAAGAGAGGAGCAGTGGGAGAGGAGTGGATTTAAAAAGCACCGAAACCTGGTGAATAATAGAGGTGCAGTGGGAGATGACTGGAGTTAAAAATAACTAAAATCTGGTGAATAAGAGAGGAGCAGTGGGAGAGGAGAGGATTTAAAAAGCACCAAAACCTGGTGAATAAGAGAGGAGCAGTGGGAGAGGAGTGGATTTAACAAGAACTAAACCTTGCTGAATAAGAGAGGAGCAGTGGGAGAGGAGTGGATTTAAAAAGCACATAAACCTGGTGAATAAGAGAGGAGCAGTGGGAGAGGATTGGATTTAAAAAGCACCGAAACCTGGTGAATATTAGAGGAGCGGTGGGAGAGGAGAGGATTTAAAAAGAACTAAAACCTGGTGAATAAGAGAGGAGCAGTGGGAGTGGAGTGAATTTAAAAAGCAACGATACCTGGTGAATAAGAGAGGAGCAGTGGGAGAGGAGAGGATTTAAAAAGCACCGAAACCTGGTGAATATTAGAGGAGCGGTGGGAGAGGAGAGGATTTAAAAAGAACTAAAACCTGGTGAATAAGAGAGGAGCAGTGGGAGCGGAGTGAATTTAAAAAGCAACGATACCTGGTGAATAAGAGAGGAGCAGTGGGAGAGGAGTGGATTTAAAAAGCACCGAAACCTGGTGAATATTAGAGGAGCGGTGGGAGAGGAGAGGATTTAAAAAGAACTAAAACCAGGTGAATAAGAGAGGAGCAGTGGGAGTGGAGTGAATTTAAAAAGCAACGATACCTGGTGAATAAGAGAGGAGCAGTGGGAGAGGAGAGGATTTAACAAGCATCGAAACCTGATGAATAAGAGAGGAGCAGTGGGAGAGGAGTGGATTTAAAAAGCACCGAAACCTGGTGAATAATAGAGGTGCAGTGGGAGATGACTGGAGTTAAAAATAACTAAAACCTGGTGAATAAGAGAGGAGCAGTGGGAGAGGAGAGGATTTAAAAAGCACCAAAACCTGGTGAATAAGAGAGGAGCAGTGGGAGAGGAGTGGATTTAACAAGAACTAAACCTTGCTGAATAAGAGAGGAGCAGTGGGAGAGGAGTGGATTTAAAAAGCACATAAACCTGGTGAATAAGAGAGGAGCAGTGGGAGAGGATTGGATTTAAAATGAACCAAAACCTGGAGAATAAGAGAGGAGCAGTGGGAGAGGAGTGGATTTAAAAAGCAACGATACCTGGTGAATAAGAGAGGAGCAGTGGGAGAGGAGTGGATTTAAAAAGCAACGATACCTGGTGAATAAGAGAGGAGCAGTGGGAGAGGATTGCATTTAAAAAGATCCAAAACCTGGAGAATAAGAGAGGAGCAGCGGGTAGGGAGAGGATTTAAAAAGCATCGAAACCTCGTGAATAAGAGAGGAGCAGTGGGAGATGACTGGAGTTAAAAAGAACTAAAACCTGGTGAATAAGAGAGGAGCAGTGGGAGAGGAGTGGATTTAAAAAGAACCAAAACCTGGTGAATAAGCGAGGAGCGATGGGAGAGGAGTGGATTTAAAAAGCACCGAAACCTGGTGAATAAGAGAGGAGCAGTGGGAGAGGAGATGATTTAAAAAGCATCGAAACCTGGTGAATAGGAGAGGAGCAGTGGGAGAGGAGTGGATTTAAAAAGCATCGAAACCTGGTGAATAAGAGAGGGACAGTGGGAGAGGAGACGATTTTAAAAGCACCAAAACCTGGTGAATAAGAGGGGAGCAGTGGGAGAGGAGTGCATTTAAAAAGCACCGAAACCTGGTGAATAAGAGAGGAGCTTTGGGAGACGAGTGGATTTAAAAAGAACCAAAACCTGGTGAATAAGAGAGGAGCAGTGGGAGCGAAGTGGATTTAAAAAGCATCAAAACCTGATGAATAAGAGAGGAGCAACAGGAGAGGAGTGGATTTAAAAAGCACCGAAAACTGTTGAATAAGAGAGGAGCAGCGGGTGGGGAGATGATAGAAAAAGCACCGAAACCTGGTGAATAAGAGAGGAGCAGTGGGAGAGGACTGGCGTTAAAAAGAACCAAAACCTGGTGAATAAGAGAGGAGCCGTGGGAGAGGAGTGGATTTACAAAGCAACGATACCTGGTGAATAAGAGAGGGGCAGTGGGAGAGGAGTGGATTTAAAAAGAACTAAAACCTGGCGAATAAGAGAGGAGCAGTGGGAGAGGAGTGGATATAAAAAGAACCAAAAGCTGGTGAATAAGAGAGGAGCAGTGGGAGCGCAGTGGATTTAAAAAGCATCGAAACCTGGTGAATAAGAGAGGGACAGTGGGAGAGGAGTGGATTTAAAAAGAACTAAAACCTGGTGAATAAGAGAGGAGCAGTGGGAGAGGAGTGGATTTAAAAAGCATCAAAACCTGGTGAATAAGAGAGGAGCAGTGGGAGAGGAGTGGATTTAAAAAGCATCAAAACCTGGTGAATAAGAGAGGGGCAGTGGGAGAGGAGTGGATTTAAAAAGAACTATAACATGGTGAATAAGAGAGGAGCAGTGGGAGAGGAGTGGATTTAACAAGAACTAAACCCTGGTGAATAAGAGAGGAGCAGTGGGAGAGGAGAGGATTTAAAAAGCGCCGAAACCTGGTGAATAAGAGAGGAGCAGTGGGAGTGGAGTGAATTTAAAAAGCAACGATACCTGGTGAATAAGAGAGGAGCAGTGGGAGAGGAGAGGATTTAACAAGCACCGAAACCTGGTGAATAAGAGAGGAGCAGTGGGAGAGGAGTGGATTTAAAAAGCACCGAAACCTGGTGAATAATAGAGGTGCAGCGGGTGGGGAGAGGTTTTAAAATGCATCGAAACCTGGTGAAAAAGAGAGGAGCAGTGGGAGATGACTGGAGTTAAAAATAACTAAAACCTGGTGAATAAGAGAGGAGCAGTGGGAGAGGAGTGGATTTAAAAAGCACAGCAACCTGGTGAATAAGAGAGGAGCAGTGGGAGAGGAGAGGATTTGAAAAGCGCCAAAACCTGGTGAATAAGAGAGGAACAGTGGGAGAGGAGAGGATTTCAAAAGCACCAAAACCTGGTGAATAAGAGAGGAGCAGTGGGAGAGGAGTGGATTTAACAAGAACTAAACCCTGCTGAATAAGAGAGGAGCAGTGGGAGAGGAGAGGATTTAAAAAGCACATAAACCTGGTGAATAAGAGAGGAGCAGTGGGAGAGGATTGGATTTAAAATGAACCAAAACCTGGTGAATAAGAGAGGAGCAGTGGGAGAGGAGTGGATTTAAAAAGCAACGATACCTGGTGAATAAGAGAGGAGCAGTGGGAGATGACTGGAGTTAAAAAGAATAAAAACCTGGTGAATAAGAGAGGAGCAGTGGGAGAGGAGTGGATTTAAAAAGCACCGAAACCTGGTGAATAAGAGAGGAGCAGTGGGAGAGGAGTGGATTTAAAAAGCATCGAAACCTGGTGAATAAGAGAGGGACAGTGGGAGAGGAGAGGATTTAAAAAGCACCAGAACCTGGTGAATAAGAGGGGAGCAGTGGGAGAGGAGTGCAGTTAAAAAGCACCAAAACCTGGTGAATAAGAGAGGCGCTTTGGGAGAGGAGTGGATTTAAAAAGAACCAAAACCTGGTGAATAAGAGAGGAGCAACAGGAGAGGAGTGGATTTAGAAAGCACCGAAACCTGTTGAATAAGAGAGGAGCAGCGGGTGGGGAGAGGATAGAAAAAGCACCGAAACCTGGTGAATAAGAGAGGAGCAGTGTGAGAGGACTGGCGTTAAAAAGAACCAAAACCTGGTGAATAAGAGAGGAGCCGTGGGAGAGGAGTGGATTTACAAAGCAACGATACCTGGTGAATAAGAGAGGGGCAGTGGGAGAGGAGTGGATTTAAAAAGAACTAAAACCTGGTGAATAAGAGAGGAGCAGTGGGAGAGGAGTGGATTGAAAAAGAACCAAAACCTGGTGAATAAGAGAGGAACAGTGGGAGAGGAGTGGATTTAACAAGAACTAAACCCTGGTCAATAAGAGAGGAGCAGTGGGAGCGAGGTGGATTTAAAAAACATCGAAACCTGGTGAATAAGAGAGGAGCAGTGGGAGAGGAGAGGATTTAAAAAGCACCAAAACCTGGTGAATAAGAGGGGGCAGTGGGAGAGGAGTGCATTTAAAAAGCACCGAAACCTGGTGAATAAGAGAGGAGCAGCGGGTGGGGAGAGGATTTAAAAAGCACCGAAACATGGTGAATAAGAGAGGAGCAGTGGGAGAGGAGTGGATATAAAAAGAACTAAAACCTGGTGAATACGAGAGGGGCAGTGGGTGTGGAGAGGATTTAAAAGGTACCCAAACCTGTTGATTAAGCGAGGAGCAGTTGGAGAGGAGTGGATTCAAAAAAAAATCAAAACTTGGTGAATAAGAGAGGGGCAGCGGGTGGGGAGAGGACATAAATAGTCCCAAAACCTGGTGAATAAGAGAGGAGCAGTGGGAGAGGAGTGGATTTAAAAAGCACCGAAACCTGGTGAATAAGAGAGGAGCAGTGGGAGATGACTGGAGTTAAAAAGATCTAAAACCTGGTGAATAAGAGATGGGCAGTGGGAGAGGAGTGGATTTAAAAAGAACCAAAACCTGGTGAATAAGAGAGGAGCAGTGGGAGACGAGTGGATTTAAAAAGAACTAAAACCTGGTGAATAAGAGAGGAGCAGTGGGAGAGGAGTGGATTTAAAAAGCAGCGAAACCTGTTGAATAAGAGAGGGGCAGTGGGAGAGGAGAGGATTTAACAAGAACTAAACCCTGGTGAATAAGAGAGGAGCAGTGGGAGAGGAGAGGATTTAAAAATCACCAAAACCTGGTGAATAAGAGAGGAGCACCGGGTGCGGAGAGGATTTAAAAAGGACTAAAACCTGGTGAATAAGAGAGGAGCAGTGGGGGAGGAGTGGATTTAAAAAGCAACGATACCTGGTGAATAAGAGAGGAGCAGTGGGAGAGGAGAGGATTTAAATAGCGCCGAAACCGGGTGAATAAGAGAGGAGCAGTGGGAGAGGAGTGGATTTAAAAAGCACCAAAACCTGGTGAATATTAGAGGAGCGGTGGGAGAGGAGAGGACTTAAAAAGAACAAAAACCTGGTGAATAAGAGAGGAGCAGTGGGAGTGGAGTGGATTTAAAAAGCAACGATACCTGGTGAATAAGAGAGGAGCAGTGGGAGAGGAGAGGATTTAACAAGCACCGAAACCTGGTGAATAAGAGAGGAGCAGTGGGAGAGGAATGGATTTAAAAAGCACCGAAACCTGGTGAATAATAGAGGTGCAGCGGGTGGGGAGAGGATTTAAAAAGCATCGAAACCTGGTGAAAAATAGAGAAGCAGTGGGAGAGGAGAGGATTTAACAAGCACCGAAACCTGGTGAATAAGACAGTAGCAGTGGGAGATGACAGGACTTAAAAAGAACTAAAACCTGGTGAATAAGAGAGGGGCAGTGGGAGCGGAGAGGATTTCAAAAGCACCAAAATCTGGTGAATAAGAGAGGAGCAGTGGGAGAGGAGTGGATTTAACAAGAACTAAACCCTGCTGAATAAGAGAGGAGCAGTGGGAGAGGAGAGGATTTAAAAAGCACATAAACCTGGTGAATAAGAGAGGAGCAGTGGGAGAGGATTGGATTTAAAATGAACCAAAACCTGGTGAATAAGAGAGGAGCAGTGGGAGAGGAGTGGATTTAAAAAGCAACGATACCTGGTGAATAAGAGAGGAGCAGTGGGAGATGACTGGAGTTAAAAAGAATAAAAACCTGGTGAATAAGAGAGGAGCAGTGGGAGAGGAGTGGATTTAAAAAGCAACGATACCTGGTGAATAAGAGAGGAGCAGTGGGAGAGGATTGCATTTAAAAAGAACAAAAACCTGGTGAATAAGAGAGGAGCAGTGGGAGAGGAGATGATTTAAAAAGCACCGAAACCTGGTGAATAAGAGAGGAGCAGTGGGAGAGGAGTGGATTTAAAAGGCATCGAAACCTGGTGAATAAGAGAGGGACAGTGGGAGAGGAGAGGATTTAAAAAGCACCAGAACCTGGTGAATAAGATGGGAGCAGTGGGAGAGGAGTGCAGTTAAAAAGCACCAAAACCTGGTGAATAAGAGAGGAGCTTTGGGAGAGGAGTGGATTTAAAAAGAACCAAAACCTGGTGAATAAGAGAGGAGCAGTGGGAGCGCAGTGGATTTAAAAAGCATCAAAACCTGATGAATAAGAGAGGAGCAACAGGAGAGGAGTGGATTTAGAAAGCACCGAAACCTGTTGAATAAGAGAGGAGCAGCGGGTAGGGAGAGGATAGAAAAAGCAACGAAACCTGGTGAATAAGAGAGGAGCAGTGGGAGAGGACTGGCGTTAAAAAGAACCAAAACATGGTGAATAAGAGAGGAGCCGTGAGAGAGGAGTGGATTTACAAAGCAACGATACCTGGTGAATAAGAGAGGGGCAGTGGGAGAGGAGTGGATTTAAAAAGAACTAAAACCTGGTGAATAAGAGAGGAGCAGTGGGAGAGGAGTGGATTTAAAAAGAACCAAAACCTGGTGAATAAGAGAGGAGCAGTGGGAGAGGAGAGGATTTAAAAAGCACCAAAACCTGGTGAATAAGAGGGGAGCAGTGGGAGAGGAGTGCATTTAAAAAAGCACCGAAACCTGGTGAATAAGAGAGGAGCAGCGGGTGGGGAGAGGATTTAAAAAGCACCGAAACATGGTGAATAAGAGAGGAGCAGTGGGAGAAGAGTGGATTTAAAAAGAACTAAAACCTGGTGAATACGAGAGGGGCAGTGGTTGAGGAGAGGATTTAAAAGGTACCCAAACCTGTTGATTAAGCGAGGAGCAGTGGGAGAGGAGTGGATTCAAAAAAACATCAAAACTTGGTGAATAAGAGAGGGGCAGCGGGTGGGGAGAGGATATAAATAGTCCCAAAACCTGGTGAATAAGAGAGGAGCAGTGGGAGAGGAGTGGATTTAAAAAGAACCAAAACCTGGAGAATAAGAGAGGAGCAGCGAGTGGGGAGAGGATTTAAAAAGCACCGAAATCTGGTGAATAAGAGAGGAGCAGTGGGAGATGACTGGAGTTAAAAAGATCTAAAACCTGGTGAATAAGAGAGGAGCAGTGGGAAATGACTGGAGTTAAAAAGATCTAAAACCTGGTGAATAAGAGAGGAGCAGTGGGAGAGGAGAGGATATAAAAAGCACTGAAACCTGGTGAATAAGAGAGGAGCTGTGGGAGAGGAGAGGATTTAACAAGAACTAAACCCTGGTGAATAAGAGAGGAGCAGTGGGAGAGGATTGGATTTAAAAAGAACCAAAACCTGGTGAATAAGAGAGGAGCAGTGGGAGAGGAGTGGATTTAAAAAGAACCAAAACCTGGTGAATAAGAGAGGAGCAGTGGGAGAGGAGTGGATTTAAAAAACAACGATACCTGGTGAATAAGAGAGGAGCAGTGGGAGAGGAGAGGATTTAACAAGAACTAAACCCTGGTGAATAAGAGAGGAGCAGTGGGAGAGGATTGGATTTAAAAAGAACCAAAACCTGGTGAATAAGAGAGGAGCAGTGGGAGAGGAGTGGATTTAAAAAACAACGATACCTGGTGAATAAGAGAGGAGCAGTGGGAGAGGAGAGGATTTAAAAAGCGCCGAAACCGGGTGAATAAGAGTGGAGCAGTGGGAGAGGAGTGGATTTAAAAAGCACCGAAACCTGGTGAATATTAGAGGAGCGGTGGGAGAGGAGAGGACTTAAAAAGAACTAAAACCTGGTGAATAAGAGAGGAGCAGTGGGAGTGGAGTGGATTTAAAAAGCAACGATACCTGGTGAATAAGAGAGGAGCAGTGGAAGAGGAGAGGATTTAACAAGCACCGAAACCTGGTGAATAAGAGAGGAGCAGTGGGAGAGGAGTGCAGTTAAAAAGCACCAAAACCTGGTGAATAAGAGAGGAGCTTTGGGAGAGGAGTGGATTTAAAAAGAACCAAAACCTGGTGAATAAGAGAGGAGCAGTGGGAGCGCAGTGGATTTAAAAAGCATCAAAACCTGATGAATAAGAGAGGAGCAACAGGAGAGGAGTGGATTTAGAAAGCACCGAAACCTGTTGAATAAGAGAGGAGCAGCGGGTAGGGAGAGGATAGAAAAAGCAACGAAACCTGGTGAATAAGAGAGGAGCAGTGGGAGAGGACTGGCGTTAAAAAGAACCAAAACCTGGTGAATAAGAGAGGAGCCGTTGGAGAGGAGTGGATTTACAAAGCAACGATACCTGGTGAATATGAGAGGGGCAGTGGGAGAAGAGTGGATTTAAAAAACAACGATACCTGGTGAATAAGAGAGGAGCAGTGGGAGAGGAGAGGATTTAACAAGAACTAAACCATGGTGAATAAGAGAGGAGCAGTGGGAGAGGATTGGATTTAAAAAGAACCAAAACCTGGTGAATAAGAGAGGAGCAGTGGGAGAGGAGTGGATTTAAAAAGAACCAAAACCTGGTGAATAAGAGAGGAGCAGTGGGAGAGGAGTGGATTTAAAAAACAACGATACCTGGTGAATAAGAGAGGAGCAGTGGGAGAGGAGAGGATTTAAAAAGCGCCGAAACCAGGTGAATAAGAGAGGAGCAGTGGGAGAGGAGTGGATTTAAAAAGCACCAAAACCTGGTGAATATTAGAGGAGCGGTGGGAGAGGAGAGGACTTAAAAAGAACTAAAACCTGGTGAATAAGAGAGGAGCAGTGGGAGTGGAGTGGATTTAAAAAGCAATGATACCTGGTGAATAAGAGAGGAGCAGTGGAAGAGGAGAGGATTTAACAAGCACCGAAACCTGGTGAATAAGAGAGGAGCAGTGGGAGAGGAGTGGATTTAAAAAGCACCGAAACCTGGTGAATAATAGAAGTGCAGCGGGTGGGGAGAGGATTTAAAAAGCATCGAAACCTGGTGAAAAATAGAGAAGCAGTGGGAGATGACTGGAGTTAAAAAGAACTAAAACCTGGTGAATAAGAGAGGAGCAGTGGGAGAGGAGTGGATTTAAAAAGCAACGATACCTGGTGAATAAGAGAGGAGCAGTGGAATGGAGAGGATTTAAAAAGCACCGAAACCTGGTGAATAAGAGAGGAGCAGTGGGTGATGACTGGACTTAAAAAGAACTAAAACCTGGTGAATAAGAGAGGAGCAGTGGGAGAGGAGAGGATTTAAAAAGCACCAAAACCTGGTGAATAAGAGAGGAGCAGTGGGACGGGAGTGGATTTAACAAGAACTAAACCCTGGTGAAAAAGAGAGGAGCAGTGGGAGAGGAGAGGATTTAAAAAGCATAGCAACCTGGTGAATAAGAGAGGAGCAGTGGGAGAGGAGAGGATTTAAAAAGCACCATAACCTGGTCAATAAGAGAGGAACATTGGGAGAGGAGAGTATTTAAAAAGCACCAACACCTGGAGAATAAGACAGGAGCAGTGGGAGAGGAGTGGATTTAACAAGAACTAAACCCTGCTGAATAAGAGAGGAGCAGTGGGAGAGGAGAGGATTTAAAAAGCACAAAAACCTGGTGAATAAGAGAGGAGCAGTGGGAGAGGATTGGATTTCAAATGAACCAAAACCTGGTGAATAAGAGAGGAGCAGTGGGAGAGGAGTGGATTTAAAAAGCAACGATACCTGGTGAATAAGAGAGGAGCAGTGGGAGATGACTGGAGTTAAAAAGAAATAAAACCTGGTGAATAAGAGAGGAGCAGTGGGAGAGGATGGGATTTAAAAAGCAACGATACCTGGTGAATAAGAGAGGAGCAGTGGGAGATGACTGGAGTTAAAAAGAACTAAAACCTGGTGAATAAGAGAGGAGCAGTGGGAGAGGGGTGGATATAAAAAGGACCGATACCTGGTGAATAAGAGAGGAGCAGTGGGAGAGGAGAGGATTTAAAAAGCACCGAAACCTGGTGAATAAGAGAGGAGCAGTGGGACAGGAGTGGATATAAAAAGCACCGAAACCTGGTGAATAATAAAGGAGCAGTGGGAGAGGAGAGGATTTAAAAATAACTAAAACCTGGTGAATAAGAGAGGAGCAGTGGGAGATGACTGGAGTTAAAAAGAACTAAAACCTGGTGAATAAGAGAGGAGCAGTGGGAGAGGAGAGGATTTAAAAAGCACCAAAACCGGGTGAATAAGAGAGGAACAGTGGGAGAGGAGTGGATTTAACAACAACTAAATCCTGGTGAATAGGAGAGGAGCGGTGGGAGAGGAGATGATTTAAAAAGCACCAAAACATGGTGAATAAGAGAGGAGCACCGGGTGGGGAGTGGATTTAAAAAGGACCAAAACCTGGTGAATAAGAGAGGAGCAGTGGGAGAGGATTGGATTTAAAAAGAACCAAAACCTGGTGAATAAGAGAGGAACAGTGGGAGAGGAGAGGATTTAAAAAGCACCAAAACCTGGTGAATAAGAGGGGAGCAGTGGGAGAGGAGTGCATTTAAAAAGGACCGATACCTGGTGAATAAGAGAGGAGCAGTGGGAGAGGAGAGGATTTAAAAAGCACCGAAACCTGGTGAATAAGAGAGGAGCAGTGGGACAGGAGTGGATATAAAAAGCACCGAAACCTGGTGAATAATAAAGGAGCAGTGGGAGAGGAGAGGATTTAAAAAGAACTAAAACCTGGTGAATAAGAGAGGAGCAGTGGGAGATGACTGGAGTTAAAAAGAACTAAAACCTGGTGAATAAGAGAGGAGCAGTGGGAGAGGAGAGGATTTAAAAAGCACCAAAACCGGGTGAATAAGAGAGGAACAGTGGGAGAGGAGTGGATTTAACAACAACTAAATCCTGGTGAATAGGAGAGGAGCGGTGGGAGAGGAGATGATTTAAAAAGCACCAAAACATGGTGAATAAGAGAGGAGCACCGGGTGGGGAGTGGATTTAAAAAGGACCAAAACCTGGTGAATAAGAGAGGAGCAGTGGGAGAGGATTGGATTTAAAAAGAACCAAAACCTGGTGAATAAGAGAGGCGCAGCGGGTGGGGAGAGGGTTTTAAAAGCATCGAAACCTGGTGAAAAAGAGAGGAGCAGTGGGAGAGGAGTGGATTTAACAAGAACTAAATCCTGCTGAATAAGAGAGGAGCAGTGGGAGAGGAGAGGATTTAAAAAGCACAAAAACCTGGTGAATAAGAGAGGAGCAGTGGGAGAGGATTGGATTTAAAATGAACCAAAACCTGGTGAATAAGAGAGGAGCAGTGGGAGAGGAGTGGATTTAAAAAGCAACGATACCTGGTGAATAAGAGAGGAGCAGTGGGAGAGGAGAGGATATAAAAAGAACTAAAACCTGGTGAATAAGAGAGGAGCAGTGGGAGAGGAGTGGATTTAACAACAACTAAATCCTGGCGAATAGGAGAGGAGCGGTGGGAGAGGAGATGAGTTAAAACGCACCAAAACATGGTGAATAAGAGAGGAGCAGTGGGAGAGGATTGGATTTAAAAAGAACCAAAACCTGGTGAATAAGAGAGGCGCAGCGGGTGGGGAGAGGGTTTTAAAAGCATCGAAACCTGGTGAAAAAGAGAGGAGCAGTGGGAGATGACTGGAGTTAAAAAGAACTAAAACCTGGTGAATAAGAGAGGAGCAGTGGGAGAGGAGTGGATTTAAAAAGCAACGATACCTGGTGAATAAGAGAGGAGCAGTGGAAAGGAGAGGATTTAAAAAGCAGCGAAACCTGGTGAATAAGAGAGGAGCAGTGGGAGATGACTGGACTTAAAAAGAACTAAAACCTGGTGAATAAGAGAGGGGCAGTGGGAGAGGAGAGGATTTAAAAAGCACCAAAACCTGGTGAATAAGAGAGGAACAGTGGGAGAGGAGAGGATTTAAAAAGCACCAAAACCTTGTGAATAAGAGAGGAGCAGTGGGAGGGGAGTGGATTTAACAAGAACTAAACCCTGGTGAAAAAGAGAGGAGCAGTGGGAGAGGAGAGGATTTAAAAAGCACCAACACGTGGTGAATAAGAGAGGAGCACCGGGTGGGTAGAGGATTTAAAAAGGACCAAAACCTGGTGAATAAGAGAGGAGCAGTGGGAGAGGAGAGGATTTAAAAAGCACCAACACCTGGAGAATAAGACAGGAGCAGTGGGAGAGGAGTGGATTTAACAAGAACTAAACCCTGCTGAATAAGAGAGGAGCAGTGGGAGAGGAGAGGATTTAAAAAGCACAAAAACCTGGTGACTAAGAGAGGAGCAGTGGGAGAGGACGGGATTTAAAATGAACCAAAACCTGGTGAATAAGAGAGGAGCAGTGGGAGAGGAGTGGATTTAAAAAGCAACGATACCTGGTGAATAAGAGAGGAGCAGTGGGAGATGACTGGAGTTAAAAAGAAATAAAACCTGGTGAATAAGAGAGGAGCAGTGGGAGAGGATGGGATTTAAAAAGCAACGATACCTGGTGAATAAGAGAGGAGCAGTGGGAGATGACTGGAGTTAAAAAGAACTAAAACCTGGTGAATAAGGGAGGAGCAGTGGGAGAGGGGTGGATATAAAAAGGACTGATACCTGGTGAATAAGAGAGGAGCAGTGGGAGAGGAGAGGATTTAAAAAGCACCGAAACCTGGTGAATAAGAGAGGAGCAGTGGGACAGGAGTGGATATAAAAAGCACTGAAACCTGGTGAATAATAGAGGAGCAGTGGGAGAGGAGAGGATTTAAAAAGAACTAAAACCTGGTGAATAAGAGAGGAGCAGTGGGAGATGACTGGAGTTAAAAAGAACTAAAACCTGGAGAATAAGACAGGAGCAGTGGGAGAGGAGTGGATTTAACAAGAACTAAACCCTGCTGAATAAGAGAGGAGCAGTGGGAGAGGAGAGGATTTAAAAAGCACAAAAACCTGGTGAATAAGAGAGGAGCAGTGGGAGAGGATTGGATTTAAAATGAACCAAAACCTGGTGAATAAGAGAGGAGCAGTGGGAGAGGAGTGGATTTAAAAAGCAACGATACCTGGTGAATAAGAGAGGAGCAGTGGGAGATGACTGGAGTTAAAAAGAAATAAAACCTGGTGAATAAGAGAGGAGCAGTGGGAGAGGATGGGATTTAAAAAGCAACGATACCTGGTGAATAAGGGAGGAGCAGTGGGAGATGACAGGAGTTAAAAAGAACTAAAACCTGGTGAATAAGAGAGGAGCAGTGGGAGAGGGGTGGATATAAAAAGGACCGATACCTGGTGAATAAGAGAGGAGCAGTGGGAGAGGAGAGGATTTAAAAAGCACCGAAACCTGGTGAATAAGAGAGGAGCAGTGGGACAGGAGTGGATATAAAAAGCACCGAAACCTGGTGAATAATAGAGGAGCAGTGGGAGAGGAGAGGATTTAAAAAGAACTAAAACCTGGTGAATAAGAGAGGAGCAGTGGGAGATGACTGGAGTTAAAAAGAACTAAAACCTGGTGAATAAGAGAGGAGCAGTGGGAGAGGAGAGGATTTAAAAAGCACCAAAACCGGGTGAATAAGAGAGGAACAGTGGGAGAGGAGTGGATTTAACAACAACTAAATCCTAGTGAATAGGAGAGGAGCGGTGGGAGAGGAGATGATTTAAAAAGCACCAAAACATGGTGAATAAGAGAGGAGCACCGGGTGGGGAGTGGATTTAAAAAGGACCAAAACCTGGTGAATAAGAGAGGAGCAGTGGGAGAGGATTGGATTTAAAAAGAACCAAAACCTGGTGAATAAGAGAGGCGCAGCGGGTGGGGAGAGGGTTTTAAAAGCATCGAAACCTGGTGAAAAAGAGAGGAGCAGTGGGAGATGACTGGAGTTAAAAAGAGCTAAAACCTGGTGAATAAGAGAGGAGCAGTGGGAGAGGAGTGGATTTAAAAAGCAACGATACCTGGTGAATAAGAGAGGAGCAGTGGAAAGGAGCGGATTTATAAAGCACCGAAACCTGTTGAATAAGAGAGGGGCAGTGGGAGAGGAGTGGACTTAAAAAGAACTAAAACCTGGTGAATAAGAGAGGGGCAGTGGGAGAGGAGAGGATTTAAAAAGCACCAAAACCTGGTGAATAAGAGAGGAACAGTGGGAGAGGAGAGGAATTAAAAAGCACCAAAACCTTGTGAATAAGAGAGGAGCAGTGGGAGGGGAGTGGATTTAACAAGAACTAAACCCTGGTGAAAAAGAGACGAGCAGTGGGAGAGGAGAGGATTTAAAAAGCACCAAAACCTGGTGAATAAGAGAGGAGCACCGGGTGGGGAGAGGATATAAAAAGGACCAAAACCTGGTGAATAAGAGAGGAGCAGTGGGAGAGGAGAGGATTTAAAAAGCACAAAAACCAGGTGAATAAGAGAGGAGCAGTGGGACAGGAGTGGATATAAAAAGCACCGAAACCTGGTGAATAATAGAGGAGCAGTGGGAGAGGAGAGGATTAAAAAAGAACTAAAACCTGGTGAATAAGAGAGGAGCAGTGGGAGAGGAGTGGATTTAAAAAGCACCAAAACCGGGTGAATAAGAGAGGAACAGTGGGAGAGGAGTGGATTTAACAACAACTAAATCCTGGTGAATAGGAGAGGAGCGGTGGGAGAGGAGATGATTTAAAAAGCACCAAAACATGGTGAATAAGAGAGGAGCACCGGGTGGGGAGTGGATTTAAAAAGGACCAAAACCTGGTGAATAAGAGAGGAGCAGTGGGAGAGGATTGGATTTAAAAAGAACCAAAACCTGGTGAATAAGAGAGGCGCAGCGGGTGGGGAGAGGGTTTTAAAAGCATCGAAACCTGGTGAAAAATAGAGGAGCAGTGGGAGATGACTGGAGTTAAAAAGAACTAAAACCTGGTGAATAAGAGAGGAGCAGTGGGAGAGGAGTGGATTTAAAAAGCAACGATACCTGGTGAATAAGAGAGGAGCAGTGGAAAGGAGAGGATTTAAAAAGCACCAAAACCTGGTGAATAGGAGAGGAGCACCGGGTGGGGAGAGGATTTAAAAAGGACCAAAACCTGGTGAATAAGAGAGGAGCTGTGGGAGAGGAGAGGATTTAAAAAGCACCATCACCTGGAGAATAAGACAGGAGCAGTGGGAGAGGAGTGGATTTAACAAGAACTAAACCCTGCTGAATAAGAGAGGAGCAGTGGGAGAGGAGAGGATTTAAAAAGCACAAAAACCTGGTGAATAAGAGAGGAGCAGTGGGAGAGGATTGGATTTAAAATGAACCAAAACCTGGTGAATAAGAGAGGAGCAGTGGGAGAGGAGTGGATTTAAAAAGCAACGATACGTGGTGAATAATAGAGGAGCAGTGGGAGATGACTGGAGTTAAAAAGAAATAAAACCTGGTGAATAAGAGAGGAGCAGTGGGAGAGGATGGGATTTAAAAAGCAACGATACCTGGTGAATAAGAGAGGAGCAGTGGGAGATGACTGGAGTTAAAAAGAACTAAAACCTGGTGAATAAGAGAGGAGCAGTGGGAGAGGGGTGGATATAAAAAGGACCGATACCTGGTGAATAAGAGAGGAGCAGTGGGAGAGGAGAGGATTTAAAAAGCACCGAAACCTGGTGAATAAGAGAGGAGCAGTGGGACAGGAGTGGATATAAAAAGCACCGAAACCTGGCGAATAAGAGAGGAGCAGTGGGAGATGACTGGAGTTAAAAAGAACTAAAACCTGGTGAATAAGAGAGGAGCAGTGGGAGAGGAGAGGATTTAAAAAGCACCAAAACCGGGTGAATAAGAGAGGAACAGTGGGAGAGGAGTGGATTTAACAACAACTAAATCCTGGTGAATAGGAGAGGAGCGGTGGGAGAGGAGATGATTTAAAAAGCACCAAAACATGGTGAATAAGAGAGGCGCACCGGGAGGGGAGTGGATTTAAAAAGGACCAAAACCTGGTGAATAAGAGAGGAGCAGTGGGAGAGGATTGGATTTAAAAAGAACCAAAACCTGGTGAATAAGAGAGGCGCAGCGGGTGGGGAGAGGGTTTTAAAAGCATCGAAACCTGGTGAAAAAGAGAGGAGCAGTGGGAGATGACTGGAGTTAAAAAGAACTAAAACCTGGTGAATAAGAGAGGAGCAGTGGGAGAGGAGTGGATTTAAAAAGCAACGATACCTGGTGAATAAGAGAGGAGCAGTGGAAAGGAGAGGATTTAAAAAGCAGCGAAACCTGGTGAATAAGAGAGGAGCAGTGGGAGATGACTGGACTTAAAAAGAACTAAAACCTGGTGAATAAGAGAGGGGCAGTGGGAGAGGAGAGGAATTAAAAAGCACCAAAACCTTGTGAATAAGAGAGGAGCAGTGGGAGGGGAGTGGATTTAACAAGAACTAAACCCTGGTGAAAAAGAGAGGAGCAGTGGGAGAGGAGAGGATTTAAAAAGCACCAAAACCTGGTGAATAAGAGAGGAGCACCGGGTGGGGAGAGGATTTAAAAAGGACCAAAACCTGGTGAATAAGAGAGGAGCAGTGGGAGAGGAGAGGATTTAAAAAGCACCAAAACCTGGTGAATAAGAGAGGATCAGTGGGAGAGGAGAGGATTTAAAATGCACCAAAACCTGGTGAATAAGAGAGGATCAGTGGGAGAGGAGAGGATTTAAAAAGCACCAAAACCTGGTGAATAAGAGAGGAGCAGTGGGAGAGGAGAGGATTTAAAAAGCACCCAAACCTGGTGAATAAGGGAGGAGCAGTGGGAGAGGAGTGGATTTAAAAGAACTAAAACCTGGTAAATAAGAGAGCAGCAGTTGGAGAGGAGTGGATTTAAAAAGAACTAAAACCTGGTAAATAACAGAGGAGCGGTGGGAGAGGAGTGGATTTAAAAAGAACTAAAACCTGGTGAATAAGAGAGGAGCAGTGGGAGAGGAGTGGATTTAAAAAGCACCAAAACCTGGTGAATAAGAGAGGAACAGTGGGAGAGGAGAGGATTTAAAAAGCACCAAAACCTGGTGAATACGAGAGGAGCAGTGGGAGAGGAGTGGATTTAAAAAGAACTAAAACCTGGTGAATAAGAGAGGAGCAGTGGGAGAGGCGTGGGTTTAACAAGAACTAAACCCTGGTGAATAAGAGAGGAGCAGTGGGAGAGGAGAGGATTTAAAAAGCACCAAAACCTGGTAAATAAGAGAGGAGCAATGGAGAGGAGTGGATTTAAAAAGCACCAAAACCTGGTGAATAAGAGAGGAGCAGTGGGAGAGGAGTGGATTTAAAAAGAACTAAAACCTGGTGAATAAGAGAGGAGCAGTGGGAGAGGAGTGGATTTAAAAAGCACCAAAACCTGGTGAATAAGAGAGGAACAGTGGGAGAGGAGAGGATTTAAAAAGCACCAAAACCTGATGAATAAGAGAGGAACAGTGGGAGAGGAGAGGATTTAAAAAGCACCACAACCTGGTGAATAAGAGAGGAGCAGTGGGAGAGGAGTGGATTTAAAAAGAACTATAACCTGGTGAATAAGAGAGGAGCAGTGGGAGAGGCGTGGATTTAACAAGAACTAAACCCTGGTGAATAAGAGAGGAGCAGTGGGAGAGGAGAGGATTTAGAAAGCACCAAAACCTGGTAAATAAGAGAGGAGCAGTGGAGAGGAGTGGATTTAAAAGGAACTATAACCTAGTGAATAAGAGAGGAGCAGTGGGAGAGGAGTGGATTTAAAAAGAACCAAAACCTGGTGAATAAGAGAGGAGCAGCGGGAGAGGAGTGGATTTAAAAAGCACCGAAACCTGTTGAATATTGAGAGGGGCAGTGGGAGAGGAGAGGATTTAAAAAGCACCAAAACCTGGTGAATAAGAGAGGAGCAGTGGGAGGGGAGTGGATTTAACTAGAACTAAACCCTGGTGAATAAGAGAGGAACAGTGGGAGAGGAGAGGATTTAATAAGAACAAAAACCTGGTGAATAAGAGAGGAGCAGTGGGAGAGGAGTGGATTGAAAAAGCACCGAAACCTGGTTAATAAGAGAGGGGCATTGGGAGAGGAGAGGATTTAAAAAGCAACAAAACCTGGTGAATAAGAGAGGATCAGTGGGAGAGGAGAGGATTTAATAAGAACAAAAACCTGGTGAATAAGAGAGGAGCAGTGGGAGAGGAGTGGATTGTAAATGAACCAAAACCTGGTGAATAAGAGAGGAGCAGTGGGAGAGCAGTGGATTTAATAAGAACTAAACCCTGGTGAATAAGGGAGGAGCAGTGGGAGAGGAGAGGATTTAAAAAGCACCAAACCTGGTGAATAAGAGAGGAGCAGTGGGAGAGGAGTGGATTGTAAATGAACCAATACCCGGTGAATAAGAGAGGAGCAGTGGGAGAGCAGTGGATTTAATAAGAACTAAACCCTGGTGAATAAGGGAGGAGCAGTGGGAGAGGAGTGCATTTAAAAAGCACCGAAACATGGTGAATAAGAAAGGGGCAGTGGGAGAGGAGGGGATTTAAAAAGAACTAAAACCTGGTGAATAAGAGAGGAGCAGTGGGAGAGGTGTGGATTTAAAAAGAACTAAAACCTGTTCAATAACAGAGGAGCAGAGGGAGAGGTCTGGATTTAAAAAAACATCAAAACCTGGTGAATAAGAGAGGTGCAGCGGGTGGAGAGGGGATATAAATAGCACCAAAACCTGGTGCATAAGAGAGGAGCAGTGGGAGAGGAGTGGATTTAAAAAGCACCGAAACCTCGTGAATAAGAGAGGAGCAACGGGAGATGACTGCAGTTAAAAAGAACTAAACCCTGGTGAATAAGAGAGGAGCAGTGGGAGAGCATTGGATTTAAAAGGAAGCAAAACCTGGTGAATAAGAGAGGAGCAGCGGGTGGGTAGAGGATTTATAAAGCATCGAAACCTAGTGAATAAGAGAGGAGCAGTGGGAGATGACTGGAGTTAAAAAGAACTAAAACCTGGTGAATAAGAGAGGAGCAGTGGGAGAGCATTGGATTTAAAAGGAAGCAAAACCTGGTGAATAAGAGAGGAGCAGCGGGTGGTTAGAGGATTTATAAAGAATCGAAACCTAGTGAATAAGAGAGGGGCAGTGGGAGAGGAGTGGACTTGAAATGAACTAAAACCTGGTGAATAAGAGAGGAGCAGTGGGAGAGGAGTGGATTTAAAAAGCACCGAAACCTGGTGAATAAGAGAGGAGCAGTGGGAGAGGAGAGGATTTAAAAAGTACCAAAACCTGGTGAATAAGAGAGGAACAGTGGGAGATGAGAGGATTTAACAAGAACTAAACCCTGGTGAATAAGAGAGGAGCAGTGGGAGAGGAGTGGATTTAAAAAGAACTAAAACCTGGTGAATAAGAGAGGAGCAGCGGGAGAGGAGCGGATTTAAAAAGCACAGAAACCTGGTGAATAAGAGAGGAGCAGTGGGAGAGGAGAGGATTTAAAAAAAACTAAAACCTGGTGAATGAGAGGAGCAGTCGGAGAGGAGTGGATTTAAAAGGAACTAAAACCTGGTGAATAAGAGAGGAGCAGTGGGAGAGGAGTGGATTTAAAAAGCACTGAAACCGGGTGAATAAGAGAAGGGCATTGGGAGCGGAGTGGATTTAAAAAGCACCGAAACCTGTTGAATAAGAGAGGGGCAGTGGGAGAGGAGCGGATTTAAAAAGCACCGAAACCTGGTGAATAAGAGAGGGGCAGTGGGAGGGGATAGGATTTAAATAGCACCAAAACCTGGTGAACAAGAGAGGAGCATGGGGAGAGGAATGGATTTAAAAAGCACCGAAACCTGGTGAATAAGAGAGGGGCAGTGGGAGGGGATAGGATTTAAATAGCACCAAAACCTGGTGAACAAGAGAGGAGCATGGGGAGAGGAATGGATTTAAAAAGAACTAAAGCCTGGTGAATAAGAGAGGGGCAGTGGGAGAGGAGAGGATTTAAGAAGCCCCAAACCCTGGTGAATAAGAGAGGAGCAGTGGGAGAGGAGAGGATTTAAAAAGCACCAAAACCTGGTGAATAAGAGAGGAGCAGTGGGAGAAGAGTGGATTTAAAAAGCACAGAAACATGGTGAAAAAGAGAGGAGCAGTGGGAGAGGAGAGGATTTAAAAAGCACCAAAATCTGGTGTATAAGAGAGGAGCAGTGGGAGAGGAGTGGACTTAAAAAGCACAGAAACCTGGTGAATAAGAGAGGAGCAGTGGGAGAGGAGTGGACTTAAAAAGCACAGAAACCTGTTTAATAAGAGAGGAGCAGTGGGAGAGGAGTGGATTTAAAAAGTACCAAAATCTGGTGAATAAGAGAGGAGCCGCGGGTGGGGAGAGGATTTAAAAAGTACCAAAACCTGGTGAATAAGAGAGGAGCAGTGGGAGAGGAGTGGGTTTAAAAAGTACCAAAATCTGGTGAATAAGAGAGGAGCAGTGGGAGAGGAGTGGATTTAAAAAGAACTAAAACCTGGTGAATAAGAGAGGAGCAGTGGGAGAGGAGTGGATTTAAAAAGCACCAAAACCTGGTGAATAAGAGAGGAACAGTGGGAGAGGAGTGGATTTAAAAAGCACCGAAACCTCGTGAATAAGAGAGGAGCAGTGGGAGAGGAGAGGATTTAAAAAGCACCAAAACCTGGTGAATAAGAGAGGAACAGTGGGAGATGAGAGGATTTAACAAGAACTAAACCCTGGTGAATAAGAGAGGAGCATGGGGAGAGGAGCGGATTTAAAAAGCACAGAAACCTGGTGAATAAGAGAGGAGCAGTGGGAGAGGAGAGGATTTAAAAAGAACTAAAACCTGGTGAATAACAGAGGAGCAGTGGGAGCGGAGTGGATTCAAAAAGCACCGAAACCTGGTGAATAAGAGAGGAGCAGTGGGAGAGGAGTGGATTGTAAATGAACCAAAACCTGGTGAATAAGAGAGGAGCAGTGGGAGAGGAGTGGATTTAAAAAGAACCAAAACCTGGTGAATAAGAGAGGAGCAGCGGGTGGGGGGAGGATTTAAAAAGCATCGAAACCTGGTGAATAAGAGAGGAGAAGTGGGAGACGCCTGGAGTTAAAAAGAACTAAAACCTGGTGAATAAGAGAGGAGCAGAGGGAGAGGTCTGGATCTAAAAAGCACCAGAACCTGGTGAATAAGAGAGGAGCAGTGGGAGAGGTGTGGATTTAAAAAGAAATAAAACCTGTTCAATAAGAGAGGAGCAGAGGGAGAGGTCTGGATTTAAAAAAACATCAAAACCTGGTGAATAAGAGAGGAGCAGCGGGTGGAGATAGGATATAAATAGCACCAAAACCTGGTGCATAAGAGAGGAGCAGTGGGAGAGGAGTGGATTTAAAAAGCACCGAAACCTGGTGAATAAGAGAGGAGCAACGGGAGATGACTGGAGTTAAAAAGAACTAAAACCTGGTGAATAAGAGAGGAGCAGTGGGAGAGCATTGGATTTAAAAGGAAGCAAAACCTGGTGAATAAGAGAGGAGCAGCGGGTGGGTAGAGGAATTATAAAGCATCGAAACCTAGTGAATAAGAGAGGGGCAGTGGGAGAGGAGTGGACTTGAAATGAACTAAAACCTGGTGAATAAGAGAGGAGCAGTGGGAGAGGAGTGGATTTAAAAAGTACCAAAACCTGGTGAATAAGAGAGGCACAGTGGGAGATGAGAGGATTTAAAAAGAACTAAAACCTGGTGAATAAGAGAGGAGCAGCGGGAGAGAGCGGATTTAAAAAGAACTAAAACCTGGTGAATAAGAGAGGAGCAGTCGGAGAGGAGTGGATTTAAAAGGAACTAAAACCTGGTGAATAAGAGAGGAGCAGCGGGAGAGGAGCGGATTTAAAAAGCACAGAAACCTGGTGAATAAGAGAGGAGCAGTGGGAGAGGAGAGGATTTAAAAAGAACTAAAACCTGGTGAATAAGAGAGGAGCAGTCGGAGAGGAGTGGATTTAAAAGGAACTAAAACCTGGTGAATAAGAGAGGAGCAGTGGGAGAGGAGTGGATTTAAAAAGCACCGAAACCTGGTGAATAAGAGAAGGGCAGTGGGAGCGGAGTGGATTTACAAAGCACCGAAACCTGGTGAATAAGAGAGGGGCAGTGGGAGAGGAGTGGATTTAAAAAGCACCGAAACCTGGTGAATAAGAGAGGGGCAGTGGGAGAGGAGTGCATTTAAAAAGAACTAAAACCTGGTGAATAAGAGAGGGGCAGTGGGAGAGGAGAGGATTTAATAAGCCCCAAACCCTGGTGAATAAGAGAGGAGCAGTGGGAGAGGAGAGGATTTAAAAAGCACCAAAACCTGCTAAATAAGAGAGGAGCAGTGGGAGAGGAGTGGATTTAAAAAGCACAGAAACATGGTGAAAAAGAGAGGAGCAGTGGGAGAGGAGTGGACTTAAAAAGCACAGAAACCTGTTGAATAAGAGAGGAGCAGTGGGAGAGGAGTGGATTTAAAAAGTACCAAAATCTGGTGAATAAGAGAGGAGCAGTGGGAGAGGAGTGGGTTTAAAAAGTACCAAAATCTGGTGAATAAGAGAGGAGCAGTGGGAGAGGAGTGGGTTTAAAAAGTACCAAAATCTGGTGAATAAGAGAGGAGCAGTGGGAGAGGAGTGGGTTTAAAAAGTACCAAAATCTGGTGAATAAGAGAGGAGCAGTGGGAGAGGAGTGGATTTAAAAAGAACTAAAACCTGGTGAATAAGAGAGGAGCAGTGGGAGAGAAGTGCATTTAAAAAGTACCAAAACCTGATGAATAAGAGAGGTCCAGTGGGCGAGGAGCGGATTTAAAATGTACCAAAACCTGGTGAATAAGAGAGGAGCAGTGGGAGAGAAGTGCATTTAAAAAGCACCAAAACCTGGTGATTAAGAGAGGAGCAGTGGGAGTGGCGTGGATTTAAAAAGCACCAAAACCTGGTGAATAAGAGATGAGCAGTGGGCGACGAGTGGATTTAAAATGTACCAAAACCTGGTGAATAAGAGAGGAGCAGAGGGAGAGGAGTAGATTTAAAAAGTATCAAAACCTGGTGAATAAGAGAGGAGCAGTGGGAGAGGACTGGATTTAAAATGTACCAAGACCTGATTAATAAGAGAGGGGCAGTGGGAGGGGAAATGATTTAAAAAGCACAGAAACCTGGTGAATAAGATAGGAGCAGTGGGAGAGGAGTGGATTTATAAAGTACCAAAACCTGGTGAATAAGAGAGGAGCAGCGGGTGGGGAGAGGATTTAAAAAGCACAGAAACCTGGTGAATAAGATAGGAGCAGTGGGAGAGGAGTGGATTTATAAAGTACCAAAACCTGGTGAATAAGAGAGGAGCAGCGGGTGGGGAGAGGATTTAAAAAGCACCAAAACCTGGTGAATAAGAGAGGAGCAGTGGGAGAGGACTGGATTTAAAATGTACCAAGACCTGATTAATAAGAGAGGGGCAGTGGGAGGGGAAATGATTTAAAATGCACCAAAATCTGGTGAATGAGAGAGGAGTAGTGGGAGAGGAGTGGATTTAAAAAGTACCAAAACCTGGTGAATAGGAGAGGAGCAGTGGGAGAGGAATGGATTTAAAAAGAACAGAAACCTGGTGAATAAGAGAGGAGCAGAGGGGGAGGAGTGGATTTAAAAAGTAAGAAAACCTGTTGAGCAAGAGAGGAGCAGCGGGAGAGGAATGTATTTAAAAAAATACACAAAACCCTGATTAAATAGAGAGGAGCAGTGGGATAGGAGTTGGCCTAAAAAGTACAAAACCTGGTGAATAAGAGAGGAGCAGTGGGAGAGGAATGGATTTAAAAAGAACAGAAACCTGGTGAATAAGAGAGGAGCAGAGGGGGAGGAGTGGATTTAAAAAGTAAGAAAACCTGTTGAGCAAGAGAGGAGCAGCGGGAGAGGAATGTATTTAAAAAAATACACAAAACCCTGATTAAATAGAGAGGAGCAGTGGGATAGGAGTTGGCCTAAAAAGTACAAAACCTGGTGAATAAGAGAGGAGCAGTGGGTGAGGAGTGGATTGAAAAAGTACCAAAACCTGATTAATAAGAGAGGAGCAGCGGGTGAGGAGTGGATTTAAAAAGGACAAAATCCTGGTAAATAAGAGAGGGGCAGTGGGAGAGGAGTGGATTTATAAAGAACTAAAACCTGGTGTAAAGGAGAGGAGCACTGGGAGAAGAGTTTATATTCATTCATGGGATGTGCGCGGCGCTGGCCAGGCCAGCATTTATTGCCCATCGTTAATTGCCATTCAGAAGGTTAGCTGCCTTCTTGAACTGCTGCAGTCCATATGGGGTAGGTAGACCCACATAGCTGTTAGGAAGGGATTTCCAGGATTTTGACCCAGCGACAGTGAAGGAACGGCGATATAGTTCCAAGTCAGGATGATGTGTGACTTGGAGGGAAACTTGCAGGTGATGGTGTTCCCATGTATTTTCTGCCCTTGCCCTTCAAACAAAGAACAAAGAACAAAGAACGGTACAACACAGGAACATGCCATTCCGCCCTCCAAGCCTGCGCCGATCCTGATGCCTGCCGAAACGAAAACGTTCTGTACTTGCGGGGACCGTATCCCTCTAATCCCACCCTATTCATGTATTTGTCAAGATGCCTCTTAAACGTCATTATCGTACCTTGCTTCCACCACCTCCCCCGACAGCAAGTTCCAGGCACTCACCACCCTCTGTGCAAAGAATATGCCGCGCCCATCTTTGCCCCTGTCACCTTAACCCTATGCTCCCTAGTAACTGACTCTTCCACTCTGGAAAAAAGTTTCTGACTATCCACACTGTCCATGACGCTTATAACTTTGTAAACCTTTATCATGTCGTCCCTCCACCTCCGTCGTTCCAGTGAAAACAATTCGAGTTTCTCCAACCTCTCCTCATAGCTAATGCCCTCCATACCAGGCAACATCCTCGTTAACCTCTTCTGTACCCTCTCCAAAGCCTCCACGTCCTTCTGGTAGTTTGGCGACCACAAATGCACGCAATATTCTAAGTGTGGTCCAACTAAAGTTCTGTACAACTGCAGCATGACTTGCCAATTTTTATACTCTATGCCCCGACCGATGAATGCCAAGCATGCTGTATGCCTCCTTGACTACTTTATCCACCTGCGTTGCCACTTACAGTGACCTGTGGACCTGTATGCCCAGATCTCTCTGCCTGTCAATACTCTTAAGGGTTCTGCCATTTACTGTATACTTCCCACCTGCATTAGATCTTCCAAAATTCATTACCTCACATTTGTCCGGATTAAACTTCATCTGCCGTTTCTCCACCCAAGTCTCCAACCGATCTCTCTCCTGCTGTATCCTCTTGACAATCCTCATCACTATGAGCAACTCCACCAACCTTTGCGTTGTCCACAAACTTATTAATCAGACCAGCTACATTTTCCTCTAAATCATTTATATATACTACAAAGTGCAAAGGTCCCAGCACTGATCGCTGCGGAACAGCACTGGCCACATCTCTCCATTCAGAAAAGCAGCCTTCCACTGCTACCCTCTGTCCTCTATGACAGAGCCAGTTCTGTATCTATCTTGCCAGCACTCCTCTGATCCCATGTGACTTCACCTTTTGTACCAGTCTGCCATGAGGGACCTTGTCAAAGGCTTTACTGAAGTCCATATAGATAACATCCACTGCCCTTCCTTCATCAATCATCTTCGTCACTTCCTCAAAAACTCACTCAAATTAGTGAGACGCGACCTCCCCTTCACAAAACCATGCTGCCTCTTGCTAATACATTTGTTTTTTTTCCAAATGGGAGTAGATCCTGTCCCGAAGAATCCTCTCTAATAATTTCCCTACCACTGACGTAAGGCTCACCGGCCTATAATTTCCTGGATTATCCTTCCTACCCTTCTTAAACAAAGGAACAACATTTGCTATTCTCCAGTCCTTTGGGACCTCACTTGTAGCCAATGAGGATGCAAAGATTTTTGTCAAGGCCCCAGCAATTTCTTCCCTTGCCTCCCTTTTGTATCCTGGGGTAGATCCCATCAGGCCCTGGGGACGTATCTACCTTAATGCTTAATGCAAGAAACCCAACACCTGCTCCTTTTTGATAATGAGGTGACTGAGAGTATCTACACTCCCTTCCCTAGGCTCATCATCCACCAAGTCCTGCTCTTTGGTGAATATTGACGCAAAGTACTCATTTAGTACCTTGCCCATTTCCTCTGGCTCCATACATAGATTCCCTTCTCTGTCCCTGAGCGGGCCAACCCTTTCCCTAGTTTCCCTGTTGCTCTTTATATATTTATAGAAAGCCTTTGGATTATCCTTGCTCCTGTTTGCCAATGACTTTTCATGACCCCTTTTAGCCCTCCTGACTCCTTGCTGAGGTTCCATTTTACTGTCTTTATATTCCTCAAGGGATTCGTCTGTTCCTCGCCTTCTAGCCCTTACGAATGCTTCCTCTTTCTTTTTGACTAGGCTCACAATATCCTGCATTGTCAATGGATCCGGAAACTTGCCAGACTTATCTTTCTTCCTCACAGGAGCGTGCTGGTCCTGGATTCGAATCAACTGACATTTGAAAGATTCCCACATGTCAGATATTGATTTACCCTCAAACAGCCGCCCCCAATCTAAATTATTCAGTTCCTGCCTAATATTGTTATCACTAGCCTTCCTCCAATTTAGCACCTTCACCTGAGGATTACTCTTATCCTTATCCACAAGTACCTTAAAACGTATGGAATTATAGTCACTGTGCCCGAAATGCTCCCCTGATGAAACTTAGACCACCTGGCCAGGCTCATTCCCCAATACCAGGTCCAGTGCGGCCCCATCCCTAGTTGGACTATCTACGTATTGTTTCAATAAGCCCTCCTGGATGCTTCTTACAAATTCTGCTGTTTTCCCCTGATAGGCCATCCCCCCAACAGTATCCAAAACGGTATACTTGTTAGAGAAGGGGATAGCCACAGGGGATTCCTGCACTGACTGTCTGCCTCTTCTAGCGGTCACCCATCTATCTGCCTGCGCCTTGGTTGTAACCACTTCTCTAAAACTCCTGTCTATGACGCTCTCTGCAACCTTCATGCTCCTAAGTGCATCCAGTTACCGGTCCAACCGATCCATGCGGTCTGTGATGAGCTGCAACTGGGTACACTTCCTGCAGATGTAGTCGTCCGGAACGCTGGAAGCTTCTAGTTGGTAGAGGTCGCGGATTTGGAAGGGGTGATGTCTAAGGAGTCTTGGTGCATTGCTGCAGTGCGTCTTGTAGATGCTACACACTGCTGCCACTGTGCGTCGGTGGTGGAGGGAGTGAATGTTTGTAGATGGGGTGCCAATCAAGCGGGCTGCTTTGTCCTGGATGGTGTCGAGCTTCTTGAGTGTTGTTGGAGCTGCACCCATCCAGGCAAGTGGAGAGTATTCCATCACACTCCTGACTTGTGCCTTGTAGATGGTGGACAGGCTTTGGGGAGTCAGGAGGTGAGTTACTCTCCTCAGGATTCCTAGCCTCTGACCTGCTCTTGTAGCCACGGTATTTGTATGGCTACTGCAGTTCAGTTTCTGGTCAATGGTAACCCCTAGCATGTTGATAGTGGGGGATTCAGCGATGGCAATGCTGTTGAATGTCAAGGGGAGATGGTTAGATTCTCTCTTTTTGGAGATGGTCTTTGCCTGACACTTGTGTGGCGTGAATGATACTTGCCACTTATCAGCCCAAGACTTGATATTGTCCAGGTCTTGCTGCATTTCAACACGGACTGCTTCAGTATCTGAGGAGTCACGAATAGTGCTGATTTAAAAAGAACCAAAACCTGGTGAATAAGAGAGGAGCAGCGGGAGAAGAGTAGATTTGAAAAAAAAAACACAAAAACTTCATGAATAATAGAGAAGCAGAGGGAGAGGAGTGGATTTAGAAAAAAAACACCAAAACACCACAGAATCACAGAGTTGTTACAGCGCAGAAGGAGGTCATTCGGCCTATCATGTCGGCACTGGCTGTTTGAAAGAGACATTCCCTCAGTTCCATTCCCCTGCCTTCTTCCCATAACCCTGCACATTCTTCCTTTTCACATAACTGTCTAATTCTCTTTTGAATGCTTCAATTGAACCTGCCTCCACCAGGTTCTCAGGCAGCACATTCCAGACCTTAACCATTCACTGCGTGAAAAAGTTTTTCCTCATGTCACTTTTGCTTCTGTTACCAAATACTTTAAATATGTACCCTCGAATTCTTGATCCTTTCACGTGTGGATCAGTTTCTCTCTATCTAATCTGTCCGGACACCTCATGATTTCGAATACCTCTATCAAATCACCTCTTAGCCTTCTCTTCTTCAAATAAAACTGTCCTAACTTCTCCGATCTATATTCGTAACTGAATTTCTTAACCTCTGGAACCATTATCACGAATCTCTTTTGTAATCTCTCCAATGCCCTCATGTCTTTCCGAAACTGTGGCACCCTGAAATGGACCCAATACTCCACCTGAGGACGAACTAGTGCCTTGTACAAGTTCAACATAACTTCCATGCTCTTGTACACTATGCCCCTGTTAATAAAGTCCAGGATACTATATGCTTTATTAACTGCTCTCTCTGCCTATCCTGTCACCTTCAATGACGTATGCACATATACACCCAGGCCCCTCTGCTCCTGCACCCCTTTAGAATTGTGCCCTTTATACTGTATTGTCTCTCTATGTTCTCCCTACCAAAATGAATTACCTTACATTTCTTGGCATTGAACTTCATCTGCCACATGTCTGCCCATTCCACCAACCTGTCAATGTCCTTTTGAAATTCTACAATATCCTCCTCACAATTCACAATGCTTCCATGTTTTGTATCATCTGCAAACGTTGCAATTGTGCCCTGTACACCAAGGTCTAGTTCATTATTATGTATCAGAAAAGCAAGAGTGCCATCACGGATCTTTGTTTCCTTTCAATCAAGCCAATTCCGTATCCAGGTTGTGACCATCCCCTTTATTTCATGAGCTACAAGTTTTCTCACAAGTTTGTTGTGTAACACTGTATCAAGCGGCTTTTGAATGTCCATGTACACCACATCAACAGAATCGCCTTCATCAACCCTCTCTGTTGCCTCCTCACAAAATTCCAGCAAGTTGGTTCAGCATGATTTTCCCATAGGAACTCCATGCTGGCTTTCCATAATTCACCCACATTTGTCCACGTGACTATTGATTTTGTCCCGAATTATTTTTTCCAGATTATTTCCCACCACTGAAGTTAAAATGACTGTCCTTTAGCTGCTGGGCTAATCCCTAGACCCATTTGTGAATAATGTTGTAACGTTTACAACTCTCCAGTCCTCTGGGAACAACCCTGATTCTAAGCAAGATTGAAAAATTAGGGCCAGCGCCTCTACTATTTCCACCTTCAGTATCCTTGGATGCATCTCATCTGGTTGCGTGCTTTATCCACTTTAAGTACAGACAGCCTATCTAATACTTGCTCGTTATCAATTTTCAACCACTCTAGTGTCTGATTTACCTCCTCTTTCAATATTGCCTGAGTTGTTCTTCTTCCGTGGTAAAGATAGATGGCAAGCATTCATTTAATACCTCAGCTATGCCCTCTGCCTCTATGTGTAAATCGCCTTTCCAGCCTCCAATCGGCCCCAGCCCTCCTTTTACCACCCTTTTACTACTTATATGCTGAAAGAAAACTTCGGATTTTCATCGAATCTGAGAATGTTTAAGACACAGAAAGAGACCACTTGACCCATCGTGTCTGTGCCGGCTCAAAAACTATACACCTATTCGAATCCCACCTTCCAGCATTTGCTCCGTAGCCCTGCAGATTGCGGAACTCGAGCTGCATATCCAGACTCCTTTTGAATGAATTGAAGGTTTCTGCTTCAATTAAACTTTCAGGCAGTGAGTTCCAGACGATCACCACCCTCTGGGTGAAAGTGTTTTTCCTCATATCCTCCTTAATTCTTCTATAAATGATTTTAAATCTATTTCCCATCGTCACTGACCTCTCTGTTAAGGTGAAAAGACCCTTCACCTCCATTCTATCCAGGCCCCTCATATTTTTGTCCAGTTCAATCAGATCTCCCCTCAGCCGTCTCTGTTCCACGGAGAGCAATCCCAGCCTATCCAATCTTTCCGCACAACTGCATTTGTCCAGTCCTGGCAACATGCTCGTAAATCTCATTTGTACCTTCTCTTGTGCAATTACATCCTTTCTGCAATGAGTGAGCATAACTGCACACAGTACTCAATTTGTGGCCTGACCAATGAGTTAAACAGCGCCAGCATAACCTCCCAGCTCTTGTATTCAATACCTCGGTTAATAAAGGAAAGGATTCCATATGCCTCCTTAACCACCTGATCGATCTGTTCTGTTGCCTTCAGGGATTTGTGGGCATTCAGTCCAAGATCCCTCACTTGCTCTGCACTTCTCAGTATTTTCCCATTAATCATATACTCCTTTGCCTTGTTTGACCTCCCCAAATGCATCACCTCACACTTCTGCAGATTGAATTCCATTTACCACTTTTCTGCCCATTTGAACAGACCATGAATATCTTCCTGCAGCCGACAGCTATACTCCTCGCTCTCCACCACACAGCCAAACTTTCTGTCGTCCGCAAATTTCTTGATCATGCCCCCTACATTTATGACCAACTCGTTAATATACACCACAAAAAGCAAGTGACCTAGTACTGAGCCCTGTGGAACGCCACTGGAAACAGCTCTCCAGTCACTAAAATAGCCGTCAACAATTACCCTTTAGAATATAGAACATAGAACAGTACAGCACATTACAGGCCCTTCGGCCCACGATGTTGTGCCGAACCTTTAACCTACTCTAAGATGAAACTAACTACCTACCCTTCATTCTACTATCATACATGTACCTATCCAAGAGTCGCTTAAATGCCCCTAATGTATCTGCTTCTACTACCACCGCTGGCAGCGCATTCCATGCACCCACCACTCTCTGTGTAAAGAACCTACCTCTGAAATCTCCTCGAAACCTTCCTCCAATCACCTTAAAATTATGCCCCCTGGTGATAGCCCATTCCACCCTGGGAAAAAGTCTCTGACTATCCACTCTATCTATGCCTCTCATCATCTTGTACCCCTCTATCAAGTCACCTCTCATCCTTCTTCGCTCCAATAAGAAAAGGCCGAGCTCCCTCAATCTTTCTTCGTAGGACATGCCCTCCAGTCCAGGCAGCATCCTGGTAAATCTCCTCTGCACCCTCTCTAAAGCTTCCACATCCTTCCTATAATGAGGCGACCAGAACTGAACACAATATTCCAAGTGTGGTCGAACCAGGGCCTTATAGAGCTGCAGCATAACCTCGTGGCTCTTAAACTCAATCCCCTTGTTAATGAAAGCCAACACACCATACGCCTTCTTAACAACCCTATCAACTTGGTTGGCAACTTTGAGCGATCTGTGGACATGGACCCCAAGATCCCTCTGTTCCTCCACACTACCAAGAATCCTGTCTTTAACCCTCTATTCCGCATTCAAATTCGACCTTCCAAAATGAATCACTTCACACTTTTCCAGGTTGAACTCCATCTGCCACTTCTCAGCCCAGCTCTGCATCCTGTCAATGTCCCGTTGCAACCTACAACAGCCTTCCACACTATCCACAACTCCAGCATCCTTCGTGTCATCGCCAAACTTGCTAACCCAGCCTTCCACTTCCTCATCCCAGTCATTTATAAAATCACAAAGAGCAGAGGTCCCAGAACAGATCCTTGTGGAACACCACTGGCCACCGTGCTCCATGCTGAATACTTTCCATCTACTACCACCCTCTGACTTCTATGGGCCATCCAATTTTGTATCCAGACAGCCAGCTTTCCCTGAATCCCATGCCTCCTTACTTTCTGAATGAGCCTACCATGGGGAACCTTATCAATCGCCTTGCTAAAATCCATATACACCACATCCACTGCTCTTCCTTCATCAATGTGTTTTGTCACATCTTCAAAGAATTCAATAAGGCTTGTGAGGCATGACCTGCCCCTCACAAAGCCATGCTGACTGTCTCTAATCAAACCATGCTTTTCCAAATAATCATAAGTCCTGTCTCTCAGAATCCTCTCCAATAATTTGCCCACTACCGACGTAAGACTGACTGGACTATAATTCCCAGGGTTATCCCTATTCCCTTTCTTGAGCAAGGGAACAACATTTGCCTCCCTCCAATTTTCCGGTACTACTCCAGTGGACAGTGAGGACACAAAGATCATCGCCAAAGGCACAGCAATCTCTTCCCTCGCTTCCCGTAATATCCTTGGGTATATCCCGTCTGGCCCCGGGGACTTATCTGTCCTCATATCATTCAAAATTTCCACCACATCCTCCTTCTTAACCTCAACCTGTTCGAGCATATCAGCCTATTCCACGCTGTCCTCACAAACGACCAAGTCCCTCTCACTATGAATACTCATAGTGAGTATTCATTTAGGACCTCCACTACCTCCTCCGACTCCAGGCACAAGTTCCCTCCACTATCTCTGATCGGCCCTACCCTCACTCTGGCCATCCTCTTGTTCCTCACATAAGTGTAGAGCGCCTTGGGAATTTCCTTAATTCTACCCGCCAAGACTTTTTCATGTCCCCTTCTAGCTCTCCGAAGTCCATTCTTCAGTTCCTTCCTGGCTACCTTGTAACCCTCTGGAGCCCTGTCTGATCCTTGCTTCCTCAACCTTAAGTATGCTTCCTTCTTCCTCTTGACTAGCTGTTCCACATCTCTTGTCATCCAAGGTTCCTTCAACCTACCATCCCTTCCCTGCCTCATCGGGACAAACCTATCCAGCAGTCGCAGCAAGTGCTCCCTAAACAACCTCCACATTTCTGTCGTGCATTTCCCTGAGAACATCTGTTTCCAATTTATTCTTCCCAGTTCCTGCCTAATGGCATTGTAATTCCCCCACCCTCAATTAAATATTTTCCCATCCCGTCTGCTCCTGTCCCTCTCCATGACTATAGTAAAGGTCAGGGAGTTGTGATCACTATCACCGAAATGCTCTCCCACCGAGAGATCTGCCACCTGGCCTGGTTCATTGCCAAGCACCAGGTCCAACATACTCTCCCCTCTAGTCGGCCTATCTACATATTGAGTCAGGAAACCTTCCTGGACACACCTGACAAAAACTGCTCCATCCAAACTATTTGCACTAAGGAGGTTCCAATCAATATTAGTGAAGTTGAAGTCACCCATGACAACAACCCTGTTACTTCTGCACCTTTCCAAAATCTGCCTCCCAATCTGTTCCTCTACGTCTCTGTCGCTATTGGGGGGTCTCTAGAAAACTCCCAACAAAGTGACTGCTCCTTTCCTGTTTCTGACTTCCACCCATAATGACTCAGTAGACAAACCCTCCTCGACGACCTCCTTTTCTGCAGCTGTGATACTATTCCTGATTAACAATGCCATTTCCCCACCTCTTTTACCTCCCTCCCTATTCCTTTTGAAACATCTAAACCCCGGAACATCCAGCATCCATTCCTGCCCCTGTGATATCCACGTCTCCGTAATGGCCACAACATCGTAGCTCCAAGTACTGATCCATGCTCTACGTTCATCACCCTTATTCCTGACACTTCTTGCGTTAAACTAGACACACTTCAACCCATCATACTGGCTGCAACTTTGCCCTGTCAACTGTCTAACCTTCCTCACAGACTCTCTGCACTCGATATCTGCCTGTTCAACAGCTACCCCGTCCACTGATCCGTCGCTCCGGATCCCATCCCCCTGCCACAAAAAGCAAGCGACCCACTACTGAGCCCTGTGGAATGCCACTGGAAGCAGCTCTCCAGTCGCAAAAATAGCCGTCTACAATTACCCTTTGTTTCCTGTCACTGAGCCAATTTGCTGCATTTCCATGGATTCACGCGATTTTATTTTTTAACCAGTTTGCCATACAGTGTCTTGTCAAAAGCCTTGCTTAACTTCATATAGACCACATCAACTGAACTACCCTCATCTATCTTCCCTCTTAAACCTTCTAAAAGTTCGATCACGTTGGTCAGCCAAGATCATCCCTGAACAAATCCATGCTGACTGTCCTTGATTATCCCATGTCTTTCCAGCTGACAGTTTATCCTGTCTCTCAGTGGAGATTCAAATAATTTTTCCACTGTTGAGGTTAGACTGACCGGCTTGTAATTATTTGGCTTTGGTGCTTTGGATACCTGGAATGGAGCAGCGAGAGAGGAGTGGATTTAAAAAGCAAAAAAGACTGGAGAGCTGGAGAGAGGAAGAGTGGAATTGCGGATTTAAAAAGCACCAAATCCTTGTGAATAGCAGAGGTGCACTTTTAAAAAGTACCATATCCTGCTGACGGAGCGAGGAGCATCGGGAGAGGAGCAGGATTTTCAGAATTAAATGCCTTAGCAGATTTATGAACAGGTTCGTCAAGCAAAGGGAAAAAATGTGATTGCTCCATTTCAAGGGTGAGTTTGAGTGCAGGATGGAGCACATTAAGTCATGTAAGGAAATCATGAGATGTAGCTATGAATTCAAATAGAGCAAACGTTTAATCTCCATATCCTCATCGGGTTTCTCGACCCATATCTACCGCAAGCAAACCTTCATTGGTCGATACACGCATTGCAAGTCTTACAGTTCCCCGGGCTATATGTTTGGCCTTATCGGCAACCTTGTAAAAAGAGCCCGAGACATTTTCTCACCATGCAAGCTTGATGCTGAAATAGGGTGAATCAAAGACATCCTGCGTGATAATGGTTACCCTGATCAGATCATTTTTCACTGTATATGGCACAAACTTAGGAAGAGGCCTAAGGCCGAATTTCTGGCTTTAAAAAGTAGCCAGTCTACCTCAGAATACACGGGAAGACTAATGTATCTTAACAAATTGAAGGACGGATGAAGCTAGCTGCTTGACACTGCTGCGATACAGCAGCAACACGCGTAGTGTTCTCCATCAACAGGATGATTCCATCAAGCCAAAAAAACGCTCTCCCTATCACACAATTGAATAATGTGAAATATGGATTTCAATGCCAGTGTGATGCTAGGTAAACAGGCCTTACAAAACAGGCCTTGCATCCCAAAGACTGGTGGATCATATCAAAGAACACATCTCTTCCGATGTTCGCAAAGGGCAAGGTACAGGCTGCACCCAACCCGCATTTGCTTGCAAAACTCAAAACACAGTGTCCAACATTGGATGTGTTTCTGCGATTGGACAACATTTGCTAAATAATCCTCAGTGTGCTAAGAATTACGCTAACAATCAATGTAAGATTGTCAGTGCGGTTCGCAGTGTGGTGCTTTTGTGTGGACTGGAAGCATCATATATTAATACACAGGACCCTGTTCTGAACACATTACAACTGTTTCAGTGAAACAAATAAGTGACAGGCATTCGCTGGTTCATTCCTTAGGGCAATGCCTCCGACAATCAAAGACAACGTGCCTGATTTCAATTTCAAAAAAGCTTGGGAGTAAATTATCAGTCAGAACAAACTAATGCATTCTCCATGGCAATGCCTCTACCAGTTATAGTGCACTTTCTAACGAATCAGCACTCTCTTTTCATACGGTATAAATTAGTTGCTTTCCCTTGCATCAGTATTCTTGTGATTTGTCCAGATGATTGCAAGATAAAGGCTTCAACAAAATGCGTCTATTTTCAGGAAAACTCAAATGATAGAGTCGTTATAATGGGGACCTTTAATTATCTGAATATAGACTGGGATGCTTGTAATGTAAAGGTTACAGAGTAACTGTTCATAGACGGTGTTCTGGAAAAAAAATTCTGCAGCATTATGTTTCGGAAAGGAAGCTCTGCTGGACCTGGTTCTTGGGAATGAGGTGGGACAAGTTGATCAAGTGACAGTCGGAGCATATTTAGGGGACAGTGATAATAGTATCAAAAGATTTAGGTTGGCTCTGGGAAACGCCAAAGAGCAATCCAGAGTCTTCTTCTTTGGCCTCCTTGTTTCGAGAGACAACGCGTAAGCGCCTGGAGGTGGTCAGTGGTTTGTGAAGCAGCGACTGGAGTGGCTATAAAGGTCAATTCTAGAGTGACAGACTCTTCCACTGGTGCTGCAGATAACATTGGCTGTCGGGACTGTTACACAGTTGGCTCTCCCCTGGCGCTTCTGTCTTTTTTCCTGCCAACAGCTAAGTCTCTTCGACTCACCACTCTTTAGCCCTGCCTTTATGGCTGACAGCGAGCTCTGACGATCACTGGCAACTGACTCCTAAGACTTATGATCAATGTCACAGGACTTCATGTCGCATTTGCAGATGTCTTTAAAGTTCAGACATGGACGGCCGGTGGGTCTGATACCAATGACGAGCTCACTGTACAATGTGTTCTTGGGGATCCTGCCATCTTTCATGCCTCTATGCTGAATTGTGCCTTTCATATTGTCATGGAATGAGATGATGATACTTAGTAGTTTTGGTGGACATCCGAACTTTGCTAGTAGTTTGAAGAGACCACGTCTGCTGACGAGGTCAAAGGCTTCGGTCAGATCTATGAAAGCAACGTAGAGGGGCATCTGTTGTTCACAGCATTTCTCCTGTAGCTGACGACGGGAGAACAACATGTCAATGGTGAATCTCTCTGCTCGAAAGCCACACTGTGCCTCAGGGTAGACACGTTCAGCCAGCTTCTGGAGCCTGTTTATAACGACTCGACCAAAGACATTCCCCACTATGCTGAGCAGGGAAATTCCACGGTAGTTGTTGCAGTCACCGCGGTCACCCTGTTCTTATAGAGGGTGATGATATTGGCATCGCGCATGTCCTGTGGTACTGCTCCCTCATCCCAGCACAGGCAAAGCAGTTCATGGAGTGGAGAGTATAGCAGGCTTGGCACTCTTGATTATTTCAGGGGTTATGCCGTCCTTCCCAGGGGATTTTCCACTGGCCAGAGAATCAATGCATCACTGAGTTCCGATTTTGTTGGCTGTTCATCCAGCTCATCCATGACTGGCAGAGACTGGGCTATATTGAGGCGAACTCAGTGGCAACATTGTCCCTAGAGTACAGTTCTAGGAACTGCTCCACCTAGCGGTCCATTTGCTTGCGTTGGTCAGTGATCGTGTCCCCTGATTTAGATTTGAGGGGGCGATCTTTCTGATGGTTGGCCCAAAAGTTATCTTAATGCCATCATACATTCCTGTGATGCTTCCAGTGTGGAAGGCCACCTGAATATGACTGCATAGATGCTGTCAGTCGTCATTTGTGCAGCGCCTGGCTGTTCTTTGTGAAGCATTTCTGGCTGCTTTAAGTGCAACCGATGTTAACTCGCTGAGGGCTTTCTTGTAGTTCAACAGTGCAACACGTTTAGCGGCTATGACAGTTTCCAGCTCTTCAAAGTGAGATTGAAGCCAGCCTGCATTCTGCTACTCACGTTTGCCATAGGTGGTCATTGCTGACTCAGAGATGGCATCTCTGATGTGGGCCCACTTGGTCTCTGCATCACCTGTAGGTGTGTTTTGAAGGGCTTTTTCAAGTGAATTTAGAAACTTATGTAACAGCTGTGGATAAGAAATTCTGTTAGTTTTGATGCGCGGGTGGCTCTGCTACTTGGAATGATGCAGTTTCTTTGTTTTGACTGTAACCTTGCTGCACACCAGGGAGTGCTCAGTGTCGCAGTCCGCACTGTGGAAGCTGCGTGTGATTTGGACACTGTTTAAAGAGGCTCGACTTGTGACGATGAGGTCCAGCTGGTGCCAACGACGTGATCTTGGGTGCCTCCGTGAAACTTGGTGACAGGGTTTAGTATGAAAGAACGAGTTGGTGATGCAGAGGTTGTGATAGGTACACAACTGCAGCAGCCTCTGTTAATTCTCATTCATCCTTCCAATGCCATATGCAATCCTCCTCTTATAATCGTGATTAAAAAACAGTTAACTGGGGAAAGACAATTTAAATGAGGTAAGAATGGATCTGGGTGGAATAAATTTGAATCAACATTTGGCAGGACAAAAACAATAGCTGAACAATGGCTTACTTTCAAATGAACATACGAACATATGAATTAGGAGCAGGTGTCGACCACTTCCTCTTTCGAGCCTGCTCTGCCATTCAATAAGTTCATGGCTGAACTGATCACTCAACATTTCCATCTACACCTGATTACCTTCCACCCCCTAACTTACCAAGAATCTATCTACCTCTGCCTTAAAAATATTCAATGACTCTGCTCACAACATTTTGCGCAAGAGAATTCCAAAGACTCAGAACCCTCTGAGAGGAAAAAAATATCATCTCTGTCTCAGATGCGCAACCCGTTATTTTAAACAGTGACCCCTAGTTCTAGATATGCCACAAGGGGAAACATTCTTTCCACATCAGCGCTGTCAAGGCCCCTCAGGATCTTATATGTTTCAATCTGGTCGCCTCTTACTCATATAAGTTCCAGTGGATACAGGCCTAGCCTTTCCTCATAAGGCAGCCCGCCCATTCCAGGTATTAGTCTAGTAAACCTTCTCTGTACTGCTTCCAATGAATTTACATCTTTCCTTAAATCAGGAGACCAGTGCTGTACACAGTTCTCCAAATGTGGTCTCATCAATGCCCTGTGTAGCTGAAGCATAACCTCCCTACTTTTTAATTCAATTCCCCTCACAACAAACGATAACATTCTATTCGCTTTCCTAATTATGTGCTGTAACTGCATACTAACCTCTGCGATTCATGCAATAGGATACCCAGATTCCTCGGCATCTCAGAGCTCTGAAATCTCTCACCATTTAGATAATATGCTTCCCTCGAAGGGGAAAGATACGGCAAACAAATCCAGAACTCCCTAGATGACAAAAGAGATAAGAATGAAGATGAAGAATAAAGAAGTGAGCTTATGACGGACTTCAGGTATATCGTACAATGGAGAACATGGCTGATTATATAAAGTGCAGATGAGAAGTGAAAAAGCATTTCAGAGAAGCGAAGAGAGAGTATGACAAGAGTCTGGCAGCTAACATAAAAGGGAATCCCAAAGTCTTCCATAGGAATACAAATAGAAAAAGGGTGGTAAAAGGTGATTAAAGTTGATTAGGGACCAAAATGGGGATGTACACATGGCGGCATGGGGAAAAGCTGAGGTATTAAATGAATACTTTGTCCTGCCTTTTCCAAGGAAGAAAATGCTACCCAAATCACAGTGAAAGAGGAGGTAATTCATATACGAGAATGATCTGCAATTGAGAAGGAAGAGGCATTAGAAAGATTGTCAAAATTTAAAGTTGATAAAGCAGCAGGCCAGATGAGATGCATCCAAGGATACTGACGGAAATGAGAGTGGAAATTGTGAAGGCACTGATCATAATTTTTCAGTCTTCCTTACACTCAGGGATGGTAGTAGAGGACTGGAGAATTGAAAATATTATACCCTTGTTCAGAAAAGCATTTAAGGATATGCCCTGCAGCCAGAGGCCAGTCAGTTTATCTGGGGTGTTGGGGAAACTTCTAGAAAGAATGATTTTGGGCAAAATTAGTAGTCACATAAACAAATGAAGGTTAATTAAAGAAAGCCAACATGTATATATTTACGGAAAACTGTGTTGCTCCAGTTATTTGAAGGGGGGACTGAGAGGGTTGATGAGGGCAATGCTGTTGATGTGGTGTATATGGAGTTCCAAAAGGTATTTGATACAATGCCAAAAAAACCGACTTTTGAGCAAAGTTATAGCTCATGCAATAAAAGATAAGGTGGCAACATGCATTCAAAATTAGCTGGTTGACAGGAAACAGAGTGTAGTGGCTACTGGATGTTCTTTGGGTTAGGGGAAGTTTTGTAATGGAGTTGCCCAGGGATCAGCTTTGGGACCGTTTGATCTCACTGATATATATTAATGATTTAGATCTTGGTGTACAGGGCACAATTTCACACTTTGCAGATGATACAAAACTTGGAAGCATCGTGAACTTTGAGGTGGATAGTGTAGAATTTCAAAAAGACATAGAGAAGTCGGTGGAATGGGTGAACAGGTGGCAGATGAAGTTCAATACGAAATAATGTGAAGTGATTCATTTTGGTAGGAAGAACATGGAAAAACAGTCTAACATAAAGGGTATAACTCTAAAGTGGGTGCAGGAACAGAGGGACCTGGGGATATATGTACTGTATCACTGCAGGTGGTAGAACAGGTTCCAAGAGCAGTCAATAAAGCATACGGTGTTCTTGGCTTTATAAATGGGGGCATGGAGTACAAGAGGAAGGAGTTTATGTTGAAATAAAACAGAAAGTGCTTGGAAAACTCAGCGGGTCTGGCAGCATCTGTGGAGAGAGGAACAGAGTTAACGTTTCAGGTCTGTGACATTCCATTATGACAGGCAAAAGTTAGAAATATAGTAGTTATTGAACAAGTGAAAAAGGGGAACGGGAAGAAGAACAAAAGGGAAACTATGTGACGGCAGGAGAAATTAAATTATAAAGATGGCATGGAACAAAGGCCAAGGGAGTGCTAACAGTTGTGTTTAAATACAAAATCATAAGTCCAGAAAAAATGCAAATGGCAGAATAATGAACAACTCTATCCAAAAGCAAAATGGTGAAAAGACACGTTTAAAACAGACGCACAGTTAAAAGCAAAGTAAAATAAAATAAAACATACATTCATGTTCTGAAATTGTTGAACTCAATGTTGAGTTCAGAAAGCTGTAGAGTGCCTAATCAGAGGATGAGATGCTTGTGTTGACGTTCACTGGAACACTGCAGAAGGCCCAGGATTGAAATGTTGACCTGGGAGAAGGATGGTCAATTGAAATAGCAAGTAACCAGAAGCTCGGGGTCTTGCTTGCAGACTGAGTGGAAATATTCCACAAAATGATCACGCAATCTGGGTTTTCTTTCCCCAATGTAGGGGTGATCGCACTGCGAGCACTGAATATAGTATACTAAATTGAAACAATTACAAGAAATCGCTGCTTCACCTGAAAGACGTGCTTGAAGCCCTGGGTGGTGAGGAGAGAGGATGTCAAAGGGTAGCTATTACACCTGCTGTGATTGCATGGGAAGGTGTCGGGGGAAGTGGATGAGTTCGTGGGGGTGATGGAGGAGAGGAGCTGGGTATCCCAGAGGGAACGAACCTTTTAGAATTTTGATTGGGGAGGAGAGGGGAAGATGCATTTGGCGGTGACATCGCACTGGAGGTGGTGCAAATGGCAGAGGATGATCATTTGAATGTGGAGTCTGGTGGGGTGGAAAATGAGGACAAGGGGAACCCTGTTGCTGTTCTGGAAGGTTTGAGATAAGAAGTGCGGGAAATGGGTCGGGCACGGTCGTGGGCCCTATCAACGACAGTGGCGGTGAATCCTTGGTTGAGGATAATGGAAGACTTATCAGAAGCACTGCTGTTGGAAGCTGCATCATCAAAACGGATGTATCAGAAATGGAAAAACTGGGATAATGGAATGGAGTGCATACAGAAGGCAGTGTGAAGAAGTGTAGTCGAAGTAGCTGTGGGAGCCGATGGGCTTATATTGAATATTAGTGGACAAGCGATCACCAGTTCTGGAGAGAGAGAAGTCGAGGAAGGGAAGGCATGTGTCGGAGACGGACCATGTGAAGGGTAGAGAAAGGTGGAAATTGGAAGCAAAGTTGATGATGTTTGAAGTTTTCCAGTTCGGAACGGGAGCAGAAAACATCACTGATAAATTCATCAATGTACTGGAAAAAGGGTTGGGGGAAGGAGGATGAGTAGTAATGGAGCAAGGAATTTTCGACATACACCACAAAAAGACCGCCATAACGGGGACCCATTTGTTTATCCATAGCAGCATCTTTCATTTGGTTATGATGACATTGTATAAGGCACTAGTTTGGCCTTAGTTGGATTATTGTGTCGAGTTCTGGGCAACACATTTAAGGAAAGATGTCAAGACATTGGAGAGAGTACAGAAAAGATTCCCTAGAATGGTTCAAGGGATGAGGAATTTCAGTTATGAAGATTGATTGGAGAAATGAGACTGTTTTCCGTGGAGAACAGAAGGCGGAGAGGTGATTTGATGAGGTATTCAAAATCATGAGGGGTCCAGACAGAGTAGATAGAGAGAAACTGTTCCCACTCGTGAAAGTATAGGGAACGAAATGACAGATTTAAGCCAAAAGGAAAAGTACATGTTAGAGCTGGAGGGGAGACAGAAGCAGATGGTTTGGCAAAGTGGATAAACTGACGCACTGAATGAGCAGACAGAGGATTCAATACAGTGAGAGGAGAGGATGAGATTCACAGGGAGAGACTGCAGCAGCTTGTTAGAGGAAATCTAATGGAGAGATCCCAGTGACACAACTCAATTAATGCATTGAAACATTAATCTCTGTCGTCATTGATGATAGAGAACAGTTCATTGGTTATAAAATATGTTCAATACATCTACTTCATACATTCAATTAAATTTAAATAGCAATGTATTCATCAAATCAGCCTCAGTCTTTATTGACTTTATCATTCACAGGGATTTTAAAGCACAGATTTAATTAACAAATCACCAAAAGTGAATAACTGATTCTGTTCTGATTATTTATTCAGTCAGTATGTAAAGAAAATTAACTTTCTCCAAAATGAAATGAGGATCTGAGAGGGATAAACACAAAGGCAGCGATATCAACAATAGAACTCCCCCAATCTGACAGCATCCTAATAACAACTTCAACTCACACTTTCTCTCACTAATTGTTCTGGACTTTCCAGAAGTTTATCTTCGTGAATTATTCACAACGCTACTTCTCTTTCACTCTCTCTCTCTCTATCTTTCTCTGTCCTTCTGTTTATCTCTTTCTGTTTCATTCTCCCTTCTCTTTCTCTCCTTCCTTCTCTCAGTCGCCATCTCCAGCACTCTGGATCACACCCCCTCTGCAAACTGTTCCTCAATGCTCCATTCTCGCATCCTATTTAATCATAAAATCCCACACCTGTATTCTCTTCACCAGCCCCAAATTCAATAGGATTAACAGATTTTTGGTCTCTCAGAGAATCAAGGGATATGGTGAGCAGGTAGGCAATGGGAATTGAATCAGAAGATCAACCAGCAACGTATTGAATGGCGGATCTGTTCTTGTGTTGAATTATTCTATTCTGAGAGTCAGTTTGTTCAATGATAAAGTCTCTGTGAATATTTTCATCTATTTACAGATTACCCAAGTCTCTGCCTGTGCAGCTGCACTCTTCACTTCATCTACAATACATGGAATAAACAGGATCGAAAACTTCTTCCAGACAAACCTCACAATCATTGAAATTCCTTCTCCTGGAATTATAATGTGCACCGTTAGAAAGTGGGATTGTTTAATTAATAAAACACCTTGCATCTGTGCTGCAGCTGACAACCTCGGATAAGTGGAAATACTCGTGCTTCCAACTGATGGAGTGCAAACCAATAAAACATCACATCAGTACTTTCTATTTTACAATGTGGTCCGGTGACAGTGAAGGATCCACAGTGAAGCAGAAAAGGAGATGTGAAAGAGTCAGCAGCAAACTCAGTTCAGTGGCCTGACCTCTGGAGCATCGTCGGACACACACAGTATGAAATAATATTTTATAACAGTGATAACGAATAAATAGATTGAAATCCCAGTTAAACTGAACCATGTTATAAGGGAGGGAGGACATTTCTCTGTCCCCTTGTAATACAGAGTTGATGAGCTATCTCATTATCAGTCACTGAAAACACATTCATTAAAATATTGCAGGACAGGTTAGACCCACAACATGAAACTGTTCAAAGCTCCTGATAGTCTGATTCCTGCTCTGAGCCGAGACATCTGATTCGAATGCATTCATTACACAGAATAATCCAGTAACAATACCGGATTTGGATAAACGAAGGTCATGACATAAATCATGTAGCTTCTACAAGACTGAAAGAGCTGCAAGTTAGGAGGTGCCATAAATCAACTGCTAGAACAGGAAGCTGTGTAAATCGCATAGTGAGAAATAATACCAAGTACAGCAGCACAGTTCACATTGATTTATACCATTCACAACTGATATACAGGCTTACCAGGAACTGCAATTGCAGAAACTACTGGATAATAAATGGATAGGACCTGAAGCAATAATGGTTATCCCATTTTTGTGAGAAGCAGAGACTTCTGTTCGCCTGGAATGCAAAGCTCCAGCAGTCACTCTGAGCTGATCCATTCCGATGGGTGTGGATCTATACAGGGGATAAGTCTTCACTGTCACGGTTATACCCCTGATCATTGCTATTAGTTACACTCACCTGAACAAACACATTACATCAGCAGCACTGAATGCTTTGGTCACTGACCCGAAACGTTAACTCTGCTTCTCTTTCCACAGATGCTGCCAGACCTGCTGAGTGAATCCAGCATTTCTTGTTTTTGTTTCAGATTTCCAGCATCCGCAGTATTTTGCTTTTATTTTATTTGAATGCTTTGGAGGCGGTTCAGAGGAGGTTTACGAGATTGATACTGAAATGATCTGGTTATCTTATGAGGAAAGTTTGGACAGACTGGGCTTGCGTTCCCTGGAGTTTAGAAGAGTGAGGGGAGTCTTTATTGACGTATATAAGATCCTCAACGTTCGTGACAAGGTGGATGTGTAAAGGATGTCTCCTCTTGTGGGCGAGTCCAGAATTAGGGAGCACGGCTATAAAATTCGAGTTTCGACCTTTCAGGACCGAGATGAGGAGATTTTTTTTTCTCTCAAAGGGTTGTGCGACGTTGGAATGTTTTGCTTTAGTAGGTCGTGGAGGCGGGGTCATTGAATAATTTTAAGGCGGAGGGAGATAGATTCTTGTGAGGCAAGGGAATCGAAGTTTATAGTGAGGAGATGGGAGTGTGGAATTTGAGACATAACAGATCGCCCATGTCCTTATTGAATGGCAGAGGAGACTCGAGCGCCCGAATGGCCTACTTCTGCTCCTAATTCGTATGTCCACATGTTCGTACATTTACCTGTTTCTTCTACATTGGGTAATATCTCCAGTAAAATTAGAACTGTGCCACCTTCTGTCTCCATTTCTACAATTCTAACCGGCCACACATCAAGGTCAACCAGTCCAAAACTATGCTGCTGATGTCCACTCTTTACCAGGTCACGCTCACCCATCACCCTCACCTTCACGCACCCGCTTTGGCTCCCATTTCTCTAACACCTTATAGTTAAATTTCTTACTATTGAGTTAAAATACCTCTGCATCCTCAGCCCTCCCCATCTCTAGCCTCTCCGCCAAATCTGCAGCAAACATATACCTGATCTCTTCATACCTCTGAATTTGGCCTCTTTCACTGCGACTGACATTGCTTGGTTCCATTAGAACCATAGAACCAGAGAAAAATTATGGCACAGAAGGAGGCCATTCAGCCCATCGTGTCTGTGCCGGCCGAAAAAACTAGCCACCCAATCTAACCCCACTTTCCAGCACCTGGTCCATAGCCTTGCCTGTTACAGCACTTCAGGAGCATGTCCAGGTAATTTTTAAAAGAATCGAGTGTTTATTCATCCACCACCGTTCCTGGCAGTTAATTCCAGAGACCTACAACCCTCTGGGTGAAAAAAGCTTTTCCTCATGTCCCCTCTAATCCTTCTACCAATCACCTTATATCTGTGTCCCCTGGTAATTGACCTCTCCGCTGGGGAAAACATATCCTGCCTGTCTACTCTATCTAGGCCCCTCATAATTTTGTACATATCTATTAAGTCACACCTCTGCCTCCTGAGTTTTACGGAAAACAACCCTAGCCTAACTAATCTTTCCTCATAGCTGCAACGTCTGAGCCCTGGCAACATTCTTGTAAATCTCCTCTGTACTCTCTTCAGAGCAATTATGTCCTTCTTGTAATATGGTGACCAGAACTGCACACAATCCTCCAACTGTGGTCAAACCCGTATTTTATATAGTTTCAGCATTACCTCCCTGCTTTGGAATTCTATACTTCGGTCAATGAAGGAACGAAATCCATATGCCTTCTTCACCACTCTATCTACCTGTCCTGCTGCCTTCAGGGATCTGTGGACATGCATTCCAAGGTCTCTCACTTCCTCTACCCCTCTCAATATACTCCCGTGTATTCCCACACTTTGTTCATACTCCCCAACTACATTACCTCACGCTTCTCTGGACTGAATACCATTTGCCACTTTTCTTCCCACTCAACCAGACCATTAATATAATTCTGGGGTCGACAGCTATCATCTTCACTAGCAACTACACGGCCAATTTTTGTGTCAGCTGCAACTTTCCCAATCTTGCCTCCCACATTTAAGTCTCATATCATTAATATATACCACAAACAGCAAGGGAGCCAACACTGAGCCCTGTGGAACACCACTGGACACCGCTTTCCATTAGCAAAATCATACGTCGAGCGTTGCTCGTTGTTTCCTGTCACTGAGCCAATTTTGGAACCAACTCGCCACATTCTCCGGAGTTCGGACGAGTTGCCATGTGGGACCTTGTCAAATGCCTTATAAAATCCATGTCGACAACATCCACTGAACTACCCTCATTAATCCTACTTGTTACTGACACAAAAAATTAGAAAGACACGACCTTCCCTTCGCAAATTCATGCTCACTGTCCCTGAGTAATCTGCGCCTTTCTATGCAACAGTTAGTCTTTCTTTCATAATTGTCTCTAATTATTTGCCCACAATCAAGGTCTGACTGACAGGCCTATAATTATTTGGGCTATCCCTCGCACCCTTTTTAAAGAATGGTAAAACCTTTGCAGACCTCCATTCGTCTGGTACATCACCTGTGAGGATGATCCTCAGAACAACCGCTATTTCCTCACTGACTTCCCTTAATAGTCTTGGATACATTCCATTCGGCCCTGATGATTTATCCATTTTCAAGGATTTCAGACCTTCTTCTACTTCTTCTGTCATTAAGCTTATCGTAGTTTCCAATCTTTCTTCAAAACTGAAGTTCCTCATCCCTGGAACCATTCTCGTGAATCTTTTCTGTACCCTCGCCAATGCCCTCACATCTTTCCTGCAATGCCTACAATCTTCAGAACCGTCTTTGAAGAAAACCTTTCTTTTTAACCCCTTCCTGTCTAATTCAGCCCTGGTGGACATCCAGCTCTGCTGTCTAATTCCCCACAACCGGGAACACCGCACTGCTGTCGAATTGCCCAAAGAACACCACACCCTCATGTATAACTTCCCAAGCTGTATAATTCCCAATTTGCACATCCCCCTCCGATATAACTCCCCACTGTGAAAACCACCCTCCTATCTAATTCCCCTTGTGAACACCCCTTCTGTCTAATTCCCCTGTGAACAGCCCCTCCTAACAAATTCCCCATGTGAACATTGCCTCCTGTCTAACTCCGCATGTGAACGCCGCCTTCTGTTCAGTGAAATGAAACCAGAAAGTGTTTGAAATACTCAGCAGGTCTGGCAGCATCTGCAGAGAGTGAAACAGAGTTAACGTTACAGGTTTGCCATCCTACATCAGAACTGGAAAATGCTAGAGCAAGCGAGAGGGGGGAGGGGGAAGTAGATCAAGAACGAAGGTCTGTGATGGGGAAAGAGGAGAGAGGCTAGGTGACAGATGTCATGGAGCAGAAAGCAACTGGAGAGGTAACTCGTTGTAGCAAAAGACAAAGCATGAGTCCAGTTCGACTGTTAATCGCAGAAAAATGAATAGGTCTGTACGAAAGCAAAAACATGAAAAATCGGTTTGAGACTAGAACATGTTTAAAAATAAAAAGAATACATAAATAAATTAAAAAGTAAATACAAAATAATGGGGCTCATTGTCTGAAATTATTGAACTCAATATTGAGTACAGAAGGATGTATAGTGCCTAATCGGAAATTGAGGTACTGCTCCTCGAGCTTGTGTTGATGTTCACTGGAACACTGCAGCAGGCCGAGCACAGAAATGTGGGCTTGAGAAAGAGGTGGAGAATTAAAATGACATTGAAGCTGAAGTTTGGGATCATGCTTGCAGACTGAGCGGAGTGTTCTGCAAAGCAGCTCCCCAATCTTCGTTTAATCTCCCCACTGAAGAGGAAACCGCACTGTGAGCAATGAATGAAATATACTGAATTGAAAGAAGTACAAGTCAATCGCTGCTTCACCTGGAAGAAGTGTTTGGCACCTTGGATGGTGAAGAGGGAGATGGTAAAAGGGCAGGTAGTACACCTCATGTAATTGGATGGGAAGGTGTTAGGGAAGGGGACAAGGTATCGGGGGTAATGGTGGAGCGGACCAGGGTGTTGCAGAGGGAACGATCCATTTGGAATGATGACAGGGAGGAGAGGGAAAGATGCGTTTGGTTTTGGCAACACGCTGGAGGTGCAGAAATGGCGGAGGATGATCCTTTGGATGTGGAGGCAGGTGGGGTGGAAAGTGAGGACAAGGGGAACCCTATCGCGGTCCAAGGAGGGAGGGGAAGGGTTGAAGGCACCCATTGCCGTTCATTCAAAATACTCTATGACATTCCGCTCTCTGACCCTCCTGTCTAATTCCCACTGTGAACTCCCCTTGTGTCTAATTCCCCCTCTGAACACAACCTCCTGTCTAACTCCCCTTGTGAACATACCCTCCTGTCCAATTCAGTACAGTTGCTACTCCTCTCACCATCTCCATTTGCTGTTGTCCTTGTCTCACAGTAGTTTCTGCCCCTCTCTCCATCTCCATCTGCTGGTATCCCTCTCTCAGTGCAGTTACTGCCCCGCTCTCACCACCTCCATCTGCTGGTATCCCTGTCTCACTGCAGTTACTGCCCCACTCTAACCATCTCCATCTGCTGGTATCCCTCTCTCAGTGCAGTTACTGCCCCGCTCTCACCATCTCCATCTGCTGGTATCCCTGTCTCACTGCAGTTACTGCCCCACTCTAACCATCTCCATCTGCTCGTGTCTCTGTCTCACTGCAGTTAGTGCCCCCTCTCATCATCTCCAACTGCTGGTGTCCCTTTCTCGTTGCAGTTTTTCTTTCCCTCCCAGGACTGCCGAGGCTCCTCTCACCTTCCCACCCGACTTCCTTTTCAGCTTTGTGGGGGTGACTAGGAAAGGTTCTTCCCTGGGTAACCGACTTATAAATTAAAGCAAACTGCTTAGCTGAAAGGGCCGCTTACTGGGCTCCATGAACCCGTTGCTCATCCACATGGGTGTTTATTGAGAGTGGGAAAGAGTTTTTAAATTCCTCTAACAGAATTACTTCTCTGAGATTCTAATCGTTGAGCCGTACTTTAAGAGCCCTCAGTCACTGGTCAAAAACCAGCTGCTTGCTTCTTTCAACCTCCAGATAGGTTTGATTCACTTGCTTCATAAAGGTCCTAAACTTTTGGCGATAGGCTTTGGGTACTAGAAAACTCCATCAGCTTCGATAAACATGATTTCCCATTCATAAATCCATGTTGACAATGCCCAATCAGATCATTATTATCCAAGTGTCCATTTAACAAATCCTTTAGAATAGATTCCAGCATTTTCCCAACGACTGATGTAATGCTGACAGGACTGTAATTCCCTGTTTTCTCTCTCCCTCCCTGTGTAAATAGTGGGGTGACATTTCCAACCTTCGAAACTGCAGGAACCGCTTCAGAGTCTGTAGAATTTTGGAAGATGATCACCAATGCATCCACTATCTCCATAGTTACTCTTTCAATACACTGGGATGTAGAATATCAGGCCCTGGGGATTTATCAACCTTCAGCCCCATTAATTCCTCCAATACAACCTTCTTACTAATACTTATTTTCTTCAATTCCTCATTCCTCCTAAACGCTCGGATCACAAATTCTGGGAGATTTCTTGTATCGTCCTCAGTGAAGACAGACTCAAAGTAATCATTTAGCTTCTCTGCCATTTCTCTACACCCATTATAAATTCACCTGATTCTGCCTGCAATGGACCCACATTTGTCTTAGCCAAACATTCCCTTTTTACATACCTGTAGAAGCTTTTGCAGTCTACTATTATGATTTTTTTGCTAGTTTACATTCATATTCTATTACCCCTTTCTTTATCAGTTTCTTCGTCCTCCTTTGCTGTATTCTAAAATGCTCGCAATCCTCAGGTTTACTACTATTGCTGGCACCTTTAAAGGCCTTTTCTTTAAACTTATACAATTCTTAACCTCCTTTGTTATCCACTTTTGACTGCCTTTACTGTTGGGGCTTTTGTGCCTTGAAGGATTGTATAGTTGCTCTAAACTATGCAATATTTATTTAAAGACTATCTATTTCCTATGTACTGTTATACCTTTTAATGTATTTTCCCAATCCACCTCAGCCCCTCATACCTTCATAATTTCCTTTGTTCAAGTTTAACACCCTGGCTTCAGATTGAACTACCTCGCGGAGGGCAAGACAGAGCGAGCATTAGGTCGAGGCAGACGGAGTGAGATCGAAACAGAGGGGAAGGGCGAGAGACAGAGGGAGAGAAAGCGACTGAAAGAGAGAACCAGAGGGAGAGAGAGCGGGGAGAAAGAGAGTGAGAGACAGAGACAGGGATGGAGGGAGGGAGGTGGGGAGGAAGCGTCAGAGAGAGAGAGGCACAGAGAAATAGCCTGAGATGGAGAAACAAATCATTTGTATTATTGTGTTTCCTGTTGTGTCGAGATGTTTTGGTTGTGCAAACGTATTTGGTGCTGGGTAACCTATCTTCTTTGGCCTGAATTGGCTTCCTGTTGTACTCCACTTGTCTGGAGGTACTTCCTGTGGTATAAAGTTTCCATTATTGTATATAAAGATGTTTTCTGTTACTGACCATCTACTCACTGTGACCATTTTCCATGGTGTTCTTATGATGAACAACGTCGTCTGGTTATGGAGAGCTGGACCTTCAGGAATGGGCTGCTCGGCAGTGAGAAGAGTCGGCTGTGTGCCTGTTTGCATTCATGTTGCAGACTGATTGTTTATAGTGTCATGGCCCTGCAGTCTTTTTGCGGAAGATGCTGTTTGCCTTTAAGGCTTGCAAGGGATCGTTATTGCATTAAGAGCCGGTCAAGCCCGAGGAGATATAGGAAGCTTCATTTTTGTTGCTTTAGAAACAGCCATTTGGAGATGGCGATTCAAAGTGTGCATTCTCCTTAACATGGATAGAGACACTGGGAGTGAATCTGATGCGATACATTGGTTACAATTCATTTTGAACTGCCTACTCAGGTTAGAAAGGAAGGTGCTGAGGATAGAAGTGCGGTTCGCAAGCTAAAGTTTTATCATTGCAACAAAACGGGCGATCTTCGTTCAGAGTGCTGGAAATTGCGAGGTGAACCCATGGAACTTGTTGGCGTATGCAAAGTAAGTGCGGACAAAAAGACTCTGACTGAGCGTACAGCAGACCAGGCTATAGCTTGAACGACAGCTGTGAATGTGAGACCAAATACTAAAACTAAGCGGAATGTAGAGGCGAAGAATAAAATACCTGAGAGTTATAATTATTTTTTTTGTCAAAGGGGAGAATAGCTCCGTATCCTGTAAGTTTTTTTTATTATTCATTCATGGGTTCTTGGCATCACTTGCTCGGCCAGCATTTGTTGCCTATCCATAATTTTCCTTGAGAAGGTGGTGGTGAGCTGCCTTGTTGAACCGGTGCAGTCCATGTGAGGTAGGAACACCCTCAGAGCTGTTAGAAAGGGAGCTCCAGGAGTTTGCCCCAGCGACAGTGAAGGAATGACGATATAGTTCAAAGTCAGGATGACGTGTGATTTGGAAGGGAACTTGAGGGTCGTGATGTTCCCATGCCTCTGCTGCTCTTGTCCTTCGAGGTGGTAGAGGTCTTGGGTTTGGAAGGTGCTGTCTAAGGAGACTTGGTGCGTTGCTGCAGTGCATCTTGTAGATGGTACACACTGCTGCCACTGCGCATCGGTGGTGGAGGGAGTGAATGTTTGTAGATGGGGTGCCAATCAAGCGGGCTGCTTTGTTCTGGATGGTGTCGAGATACTTGAGTGTGGTTGGAGCTGCACACATCCAGGCAAGTGGAGAGTATTCCATCACACTCCTGCCTTGTGCCTTGTAGATGGTGGACAGGCTTTGGGGAGACAGGAAGTGAGTTAGTCGCCGCAGGATTCCTAGCCCCTGACCTGCTCTTGTAGCCACTGTATTTATATGACGACTCCAGTTCAGGTTCTGGTCAATGGTAGCTCCTAGAATGTTCATAGTGGGGGATTCAGCGATGATAATGCCATTGAATGCTAATGGGAAATGGTTAGATTCTCTTTTGTTGGAGATGGTCATTGCCTGGCACTTGTGTCGCTCGAATGTAACTTGCCACTTATCTGCCCAAGCCTGGATATTGTCCAGGTCTTTCTGCATTTTTCCACGGACTGCTTCAGTATTTGATGAGGTTCGAATGGTGCTGAACATTATGCAATCATCAGCAAACATCCCCACGTCTGACCTTATGATTGAAGGGAGGTCATTGATGAAGCAGCTGAAGATGGTTGGGCCTGGGACACTACCCTGAGGATCTCCTGCAGTGATGTCCTGGAGCTCAGATGATTGACCTCCAACAACCACAGCCCACTTCTTTTGAGCTAGGTATGACTCCAACCAATAGGGAGTTCCCCCCTGATTCCCATTGACTCCAATTTTGCTAGGGCTCCTTGATACAATACTCGGTCAAATGCTGCCTTGATGTCAAGGGCAGTCACTCTCCCCTCACCGCTTGAGTTCAGATTTTTTGTCCATGTTTGAACCAGGGCTGTAATGAGATCAGGAGCTGAGTGGCCATGGTGGAACCTAAACTGAGCATCAATAAGCAGGTTATTGCTAAGCAAGTGCTGCTTGACGGCACATTTGATGACACCTTCCATCACTTTACTGATGATTGAGAGTAGGCTGATGGGGCGATAATTGGCCGGGTTGGACTTGTCCTGCTTTTTGCGTACGGGACATACCTAGGCAATTTTCCACATTGCAGGGTAGATACCAGGGTTGCAGCTATACTGGAACAGTTTGGCTAGGGGTGTGGCAAGTTCTGGAGCACAGGTCTTCAGTACTATTGCCAGAATATTGTCGGGGCCCATAGCTTTTGCAGTATCCAGTGCCTTCAGTCATTTCTTGATATCATACGGAGTGAATCGAATTGGCTGAAGTCTGTCATCTGTGATGCTGGGGCCTTCAGGAGCAGGACGAGATGGATTTTCAACTCGGCACTTCTGGCTGAAGATTGTTGCAAATGCTTCTGCCTTACTATTTGCACTGATGTGCTGGGCTCACCCATCATTGAAGATGGGGTATTTGTGGAGCCACCTCCTCCAGTTAGTAGTTTAGTTGTCCACCACCATTCACGGCTGGATGTGGCAGGACTGCAGAGCTTAGATCAGATCCTGTTGGTTATGGGATAGCTTAGCTCTGTCTTTTGCATGCTGCTTATGGAGTTTGGCATGCAAGTAGTCCTGGCTAGTAGCTTCACCAGGTTGACACCTCCTTTTGAGGTATGCCTGGTGCTGTTTCTGGCACCCCTCCTGCACTCTTCATTGAACCAGGGTTGGTCTCCTGGCTTGAGGGTAATGGTAGAGTGGGGATATGCCGGGCCATGAGGTTGCAGATTGTGGTTGAGTACATTGGTGCTGCTGATGATGGCCCACAGCGCCTCATGGATGCCCACTTTTGCATTGCTAGATCTGTTCGAAATCTATCCCATTTACCTCGGTGATAGTGCCACACAACACGATGGACGGTATCCCAAATGTGAAGGCGGGACTTCGTCTCCACAAGGACTGTGCGGTGGTCACTCCTTCCAATACAGTCATGGACAGAAGCATCTGCGGCAGACAGACTGGTAAGGACAATATCAAGTATGTTTTTCCCTCATGTTGGTTCCCCCACTACCTGTCGCAGACCCAGTCTAGCAGCTATGTCCCCCACCCAGAGTACATATTCTGCCCTTGTGCCCTTGGAGTGCTTCCCCAAATGGTGTTAAACATGGAGGAGTATTGACTCATGAGCTGAGGGAGGGCGGTAGGTGGTAATCAGTAGGAGATTACCTTGCCCATGTTTGACCTGATGCCATGAGACTTCATGGCGTCCAGAGTCGAAGTTGAGTACTCCCAGGACAACTCCCTCCCTACTGTAGGCCACTGTCCCGTCACCTCTGCTGGGGTCGGTCCTGCCGGTGGGACAGGACATACCCAGGGATAGTGATTGCAGTGTCTTGGACATTGTCTGTAAGGTATGATTCCGGGAGTATGACTTTGTCAGGCTGTTGCTCGACTCGTCTGTGGGACAGCGCTCCCAACTTTGGCACAATCCCCCAGATGTTAGTAAGGAGGACTTTGCAGGGTCGACAGGGCTGGATTTGCCATTGTCGTTTCCGGGTGGTACGTCCAGTTTCATTCCTTTTTATTGACTTGCAGCACTTCGGTACAATGAGTGGCTTGCTGGGACATTTCAGAGTGCATGGAAGCACATTGCTGTGGGTCTGGAGTGACATGCAGGCCCGACCAGGTAAGCACAACAGATTTCCTTCCCGAAAGGATATTAGTGAACCAGATGTGTTTTTACCAAAACAAAACATCGGTTACACGGCCATCAGTAGACTAGCATTTAACTCCAGATTTATCAACTTAGTTCAAGTTCCATCTTTGTTGTGGTGCGATTTGAACCCAAATCGCCATGGAAATATCGTGGGTGTTGGGGAGAGTAGCCCAGCGATAACACCGCTGTGCCATCACCACCGACTCGTTTTTGTCGTTTCCATCTGCTGGTGTCGCTGTCTCACGCAATTACATCTTGGATCCCATGCGCCTTCACTTTCTCCATCAGCCTACCATGGGGAACCTTATCAAACGCCTTACTGAAGTCCATGTATACGACATCTACAACCCTTCCCTCATAAATCAACTTTGTCCCTTCCTCAAAGAATTCTATTAAGTTGGTAAGACATGACCTTCCCTGCACAAAACCATGTTGCCTATCACTGATAAGCCCATTTTCTTCCAAATGGGAATAGATCATATCCCTAAGTATCTTCTCCAGCAGCTTCCCTACCATTGACGTCAGGCTCACCGGTCTATAATTACCTGGATTATCCCTGCTACCCTTCTTAAACAAGGGGACAACATTAGCAATTCTGCAGTTCTCCGGGACTGTTTAAGGATGTTGCAAAGATATCTGTTAAGGCCCCAGATATTTCCTCTCTCGCTTCCCACAGTAACCTGGGATAGATCCCATCCGGACCTGGGGACTTGTCCACCTTAATGCCTTTTAGAATACGCAACCCTTCCTCCCTCCTTATGCTGACTTGACCGAGAGTAATAAAAGATCTGTCCCTAACCTCAACATCCGTTATGTCCCTCTCCTCGGTGAATACCGATGCAAAGTACTCGTTTAGAATCTCACCCATTTTCTCTGACTCCACGCATAACTTTCCTCCTTTGTCCTTGAGTGGACCAATCCTTTCTCAAGTTACCCTCTTGCTCCTTACATTTGAATAAAAGGCTTTGGGATTTTCCTAAACCCTGTTTGCTAAAGATATTGCATAACCCCTTTTAGCCCTCTTAATTCCTCGTTTCAGATTTCGCCTACAATCCCGATATTCTTTCAAAGCTTCTTCTTTCTTCAGCCGCCTAGACCTTATGTATGCTTCCTTTTTCCTCTTAGCTAGTCTTACAATTTCACCTGTCATCCATGGTTCCCTAATCTTGCCATTTCTACCCCTCATTTTCACAGGAACATGTCTCTCCTGAACGCTAATCAACCTCTCTTTAAAAGCCTCCCACATATCACATGTGGATTTACCTTCAAACAGCTGCTCCCAATCTACATTCCCCAGCTCCTGCCGAATTCTGGTATAGTTGGCCTTCCCCCAATTTAACACTCTTCCTTTAGGACCACACTCGACTTTGTCCATGAGTATTCTAAAACTTACGGAATTGTGATCACTATTCCCAAAGTAGTCCCCTACTGAAACGTCAACCACCTGGCCCTGCTCATTCCCCAGCACTAGGTCCAGTATGGCCCCTTCCCGAGTTGGATTATTTACATACTGCTCTAGAAAACCCTCCTGGATGCTCCTTACAAATTCTGCTCCATCTAGACCTCTAACACGAAGTGAATCCCAGTCAATGTTGGGAAAATTAAAACCTAATATCACCACCACGCTGTTGCTCCTACATCTTTCCATAATCTGTTTACATATTTGTACCGCTATCTCACGCTCGCTGTTGGGAGGCCTGTAGTACAGCCCCAACATTGTTACCGCACCCTTCCTATTTCTGAGTTCTGCCCATATTGCCTCACAGCTCGAGTCCTCCATAGTGCCTCCCTTCATCACAGCTGTGATATCCTCTTTGACCAGTAATGCCACTCCTCCACCCCTTTTACCTCCCTCTCTATCACGCCTGAAGCATCGGTATCCTGGGATATTTAGTTGCCAATCACGCCCTTCCCTTAACCAAGTCTCAGTAATAGCAATAACATCATACTCCCAGGTAATAATCCAAGGCATAAGTTCATCTGCCTCACCTACTACACTTCTTGCATTAAAACAAATGCACCTCAGACCACCAGTCCCTTTGCTTTGATCATCTGCTCCCTGCCTACTCTTTCCCTTAGCAACGCTGACTTCATTATCTAGTTCCTTACAGGCTTTAGGTACTACCTCCTTACTCTCCACTGACCTCATTTGGTTCCCAACCCCCTGCCACATTAGTTTAAACCCTCCCCAACAGCGTTAGCAAAAGCACCCACAAGGACATTGGTTCCAGTCCGGCCCAGGTATTGACCGTCCAATTTGTAATAGTCCCACCTCCCCCAGAACCGGTCCCAATGTCCCAAAAATCTGAACCCCTCCCTCCTGCACCATCTCTCAAGCCACGCATTCATCCTGACTATTCTTTCATTTCTACTCTGACTATCACGTGGCACTGGTAGCAATCCTGAGATTACTACCTCTGAGGTCCTATTTTTTAACTTGGCTCCTAACTCCCTAAATTCTGCTTGTGGGACCTCATCCCGTTTTTTACCTATATCATTGGTGCCTATGTGCACAACGACAACTGGCTGTTCACCCTCCCCTTCAGAATGTTCTGCAGCCGATCTGAGACATCCCTGACCCGTGCGCCTGGGAGGCAACATACCATTCGGGCATCTCGTTTTCGACCACAGAACCGCCTATCTACTCCCCTTACAATCAAATCCCCTATGACTATCGCCCTTCCACACTTTTTCCCGCCCTTCTGTACAGCAGAGCCAGCCACAGTGCCATGAACCTGGCTACTGCTGCCTTACCCTGGTGAGCCATCTCCCTCAACAGTATCCAAAACGGTAAACCTGTTGTGGAGGGAGATGACCGCAGGGGACACCTGCACTGCCTTCCTGCTCTTTCTCTGCCTTTTGGTCACCCATTCCCTTTCTCCCTCAGCAATCCTAATCTGCAGTGTGACCAATTCACTAAACGTGCTATGCACGACCTCCTCAGCATCGCGGATGCTCCAAAGTGCGTCCATCCGCAGCTCCAGAGCAGTCATGCGGTCTAATAAGAGTTGCAGCTGGACACACTTCCTGCACGTGATGGAGTCAGGGACATCAGCCATGTCCCTGAGCTCCCACATGAGTTGAAGGCAGGTTTTTCCAACAGACAGACTGACAGAAGACACCACTCTGGTGTCAGCACTTGGAAAAAGAGCTCTCAACCATTTTTAGTGAAGGAATGAGAATTTTGTCTTGTTATTATCTTTCAAAATTCTAAAAACTCAAGCCAAGACAGAGATTTCTGGTAATTTAAACTGAGGGAAGAGAAGTTGGACTTTGACATTCATTTACCCCTCAAAAACGCTAAAATCAGCTTGATTCCATTGAAAGAGTTTGCAAGTCGTTAATTATTGAAATTCGCTCGAGAAGGAAAGCAACATTCCATGAAGACTTCAAGCAACAAACATCCTGTGAGAACTGCGAGCAACATGCTGTTATGACTTGAAGCAACTTTGGACTGTAAATTTGCAAGGACTCTATTTTTTTCTATTTTAAATGTTTCTTGTATCTCCATAGTGTTTAGTTCTTCAAATTAAACAGTTAATTTATTGATTTAAAGACAACTGGTTTGGTTAGCCTCATTCGGTGGTTAATGGTTGGTACAATTTGCTTGGGTCTTTCCTTAATTTGGAAATTTTAAAATGATATGTTCGCGGATCTGTGGAGTGACGGGATTGAATTAATAGTTCATTGGTCCCACCACAATCATAATCGTATATTTTGATGGGGGACTGTGACAGGAGCGGCCAGTCGTCACAATAGGAAGCAACAGATTGAGCCAGATGGAATCATAGAATGGTTGCAGCACAGGAGGAAGCCATTCTGCTCGTTGTGCCCGTGCCAGCTCTCTGCGAGAGCAACTACCTAGTCCCAGATCCCCACTTTTAACCTGGCATTGCATTGAGAAAAATATGAAATTTCCTCTTGAAAGCCATGATTGGATCTGCTTCCACCATGAACTCAGGCATTGCATTCCAGATCCTAACCACTCACTGCAGAAAAAAAACAATTAGTTGGGGGATCGAGTTTCGGAGCCACGAGGTTATGCTGCAGCTGTACAAAACTCTGGTGAGACCGCACCTGGAGTATTGCGTGCAGTTCTGGTCACCGCATTATAGGAAAGATGTGGAAGCTATGGAAAGGGTGCAGAGGAGATTTACTAGGATGTTGCCTGGTATGGAGGGAAGGTCTTACGGGGAAAGGCTGAGGGACTTGAGGTTGTTTTCTTTGGAGAGAAGGAGGAGGAGAGGTGACTTAATAGAGACATATAAGATAATCAGAGGGTTAGATAGGGTGGATAGTGAAAGTCTTTTTCCTCGGATGGTGATGGCAAACACGAGGGGACATAACTTTAAGTTGAGGGGAGATAGATGTAGGACAGATGTCAGAGGTAGTTTCTTTTCTCAGAGAGTAGTCGGGGCGTGGAACGCCCTGCCTGCAACAGTAGTAGACTCGCCAACTTTAAGGGCATTTAAGTGGTCATTGGATAGACATATGGATGAAAATGGAATAGTGTAGGTCAGATGGTTTCACAGGTCGGCGCAACATGGAGGGCCGAAGGGCCTGTACTGCGCTGTAATGTTCTAATTCTAATTTTCAACATGTCGCCGCTGATATTTTGCCAATCACTTTAAATTTGTGTCCTCTTGTGCTTGTCCCTTCAGCCAATGGGAACAGTTCCTCCAATACTGCAGTTGGGGCTGAAGCAGTGTTCGACAATGCATCATCATAACTTCCTTGCTTTTTGACCCTATGCTTCTACTTTATAAAAGCCAGGATCCCACAAGTTTATTAAACACTTTCTGAACCTGGCCTGCCTGCTTCCTTCAACAATTTGTGCCTCCAAACCCTCAGGATCCTCTGCTCCTGCACTTAGAATTGTACCCTTTATTTTAGATTGTCTCTTCTCGTTCTTCCGACAAAAATGTATCACATCACACTTTCCTGCATTACGTTTCATCTGCCTTCGTGGCTGCTCATTCCTCCAGCCTGTCGATATTCTCTTGAAGTTTATCGCTATCCTCACAGTCTGCAATGCTTTCAAATTTTGTGTCAGCTGCAAACTTTGAATCTGTGCCCTGTACATCCAAGTCTAAGTCATTAATAAAGATTGAGGAATGCACATCCAGAAAAAGGTTTTTTAAAATTAATTCATGGGATGTGGGCGACGTTGGCCAGGGCAACATTTATTGCCCATCCCGAATTGCCGTTGAGAAGGTGGCGGTGAGCTGCCTTCTTGAACCGCTGCAGTCCATTTGGGGTAGGTAAACCCACAGTGCTGTTAGGAAGGGACTTCCAGATTTTGACCCAGCGACAGTGAAGGAACGGCGATTTCGTTCCAAGTCAGGATGGTGTGTGAATTGAAGGGAAACTTGCAGGTGGTGGTGTTCCCTTGTATTTGCAGCCCTTGACCTTCTAGTTGGTAGAGGTCGCTGGTTTTGAAGGTGCTGTCTTACGAGTCTTCGTGCATTGCTGCAGTGCATCTTGTAGATGGTACACACTGCTACCACTGTGTGTCTGTGGTGCAGGGAGTGAATGTTTGTAGATGGGGTGCCAATCAAGCGGGCTGCTTTATCCTGTATGGTGTCGAACTTCTTGAGTGTTGTTGGAGCTGCAGCCATCCAGGCAAGTGGAGAGTATTCCATCACACTCCCGACTTATGCCTTGTAGATGGTGGATAGGCTTTTGGGAGTCAGGAAGTGAGTTACTCTCCTTAGGATTCCTAGTCCCTGACTTGCTCTTGTAGCCACGATATTTTTATGGCTACTCCAGTTCAGTTTCTGGTCAATGGTAGCCCCTAGGATGTTGATAGTGGGGGATTCAGCGGTGGTAATGCTGTTGAATGTAAAGGGGAGATGGTTAGAATCTCTCTTGTTGGAGATGGACATTGCCTGACACTTGTGTGGCGTGAATGTTACTTGCCACTTATGAGCCCAAGCCTGGATATTGTCCAGGTCTTGCTGCATTTCTACACGGACTGCTTCAGTATCTGAGGAGTCACGAATGGTGCTGAACATTGTGCAATCATTAGCGAACATCCCCACATCTGACCTTATGATTGAAGGAAGGTCATTGATGAAGCTGCTGAAGATGGTTGGGCCCAGGACACTACCCTGAAGAACTCCTGCAGTGATGTCCTGGAGCTCAGATGATTGACCTCCAACAACCACAACCACCTTCCGTTGTGCGCTGTATAACTCCAGCCAGCGGAGGGTTTTCCCCTGATTCCCATTGACCTCAGTTTTGCTAGGGCTCCTTGATGCCATGCTCGGTCAAATACTGCCTTGATGTCAAGGGCAGTCACTCTCACCTGCCCTCTTGAGTTCAGCACTTTTGTCCATGTTTGAACCAAGGCTGTAATGAGGTCAGGAGCTGAGTGGCCCTGGCGGAACCCAAACTGAGCGTCACTAAGCAGGTTATTACTGAGCACGTGCCACTTGGTGGCACTGTTGATGACACCTTCTATCACTTTACTGATGATTGGGAGTAGGCTGAAGGGGCGGTAATTGGCCGGGTTGGACTTGTCCTGCTTTTTGAGTACAGGATAGACCTTGGCAATTTTCCTCATTGCAGGGTAGATGCCAGTGTTGCAGCTGTACTGGAACAGCTTGGCTAGGAGCGCGGCAGGTTCTGGAGCACAGGTCTTCAGTACTATTGCCAGAATATTGTCAGGGCCCATAGCTTTTGCAGTATCCAGTGCCTTCAGTCATTTCTTGATATCACGCGGAGTGAATCGAATTTGCTGAAGTCTGGCATCTGTGATGCTCGGGACTTCAGGAGGAGGACGAGATGGATCATCAACTCGGCACTTCTGGCTGAAGATTATTGCAAATGCTTCAGACTTATCTTTCGCACTGATGTGCTGGGCTCCCCCATCATTGAGGATGGGGATATTTGTGGAACCACCTCCTCCAGTTAATTGTTTAATTGTCTACCACCATTCACGGCTGGATGTGGCAGGACTGCAGAGCTTAGATCTGATCCGTTGGTTATGGGATCGCTTAGCTCTGTCTATCACATGATGCTTACGCAGGTTGGCACGCAGATAGTCCTGTGTTGTAGCTTCAGCACGTTGATACCTCATTTTGAGATATGTCTGGTGCTGCTCCTGCCATGCCCTCCTGCACTGTTCATTGAACCAGTGTTGGTCTCCTGGCGTGATGTAATGTTAAGGTGAGGGATATGCTGGGCCATTAGATTACAGATTGTGGTTGAGTGATAGTGCCACACAACACGATCGAGCGCATCCCAAATGTGAAGGCGGGACTTCGTCTCCACAAGGACTGTGCGGTGGTCACCCCTACCAATACTGTCATGGACAGAAGCATCTGTCGTAGACAGACTGGTGAGGACAGTACCAAGTATGTTTTTCCCTCATGTTGGTTCCCCCACTACCTGTCGCAGACCCAGTCTAGTAGCTATGTCCTTTCGTACTCGGCCAGCTCGGTCAGTAGTGGTGCTACCGAGCCACTTTTGGTGATGGACATTAAAGTCCCCCACCCAGAGTACATTTTGTGCCCTTGGAGTGTTTCCTCCAAATCGTGTTAAATATGGAGGAGCATTGACTCATCAGCTGAGGGAGGGCAGTAAGTGGCAATCAGTAGGAGGTTACCTTGCCCATGTTTGACCTGATGCCATGAGACTTCAGGGGTCTGGATTCGTTGTTGACGACTCCCAGGGCAACTCCCTCCTTACTGTATACTACTGTCCCGCCACCTCTGGTGGGTCTGTCCTGCCGGTTGGACAGGACATACCCGGGATGGTGATGGCAGTGTCTGGGACTTTGTCTGTAAGGTATGATTCCGTGAGTACGACTATGTCAGGCTGTTGCTTGACTAGTCTGTGCGACAGCTCTCCCAACTTTGGCACAAGCCCCCAGATGTTAGTAAGGAGGCCTTTACAGGGTCGACAGGGCTGGGTTTGCCGTTGTCGTTTCCGGTGCCTAGGTCGATGGCGGGTGGTCCGTCCGGTTTCATTCCTTTTGATTGACTTCATCGCATTAGCACTACTGATGGCTTGCTAGGCCATTTCAGAGGGCATCTAAGAGTTAACCACATTGCTGTGGGTCTGGATTCACATGTCGGCCAGACCAGGTTAGGACATTAGTGAACCAGATGGGCTTTTACTACAATCGACAATGGTTTCATGGCCGTCATTAGACTTGCTTTTTTAATTCCAGATTTATTAATTAAATTCAAATTCCACCTTTTGCTGTGGTGGGGTTTGAACCCCTGCCCCCAGAGAAATACCCTGGGTCTTTGGGTTCCTAGTCCAGTGATAATACCACTACGCCACCGACTACCCTTTGGGCAAGTGGGCACTGATCTTGTAAATCAGAGATGGAGAGTTCAAATTTCCCTGGGTCCGACTAAATTTTTGATTCTGTTTCTAAGTTCACAGTTAGTTTGAAACACGGTTATGCCATAAACAAGAACCATTGGTTCTTCACTTTGCAATCTCCATCCCCAGTCTGTATCCCATCGTTTACATATTAAATCCCAGCCACACCAGTATATCCCGAGATTAAAAATTTTCCACATTCTCTGTTTTCAATCCTAAAATGTGGCCAGGAATGTAGAATGAAATGTTTCGTTTTTAACCAATAATTTAGCCTGTGCAGATTTGTTTCAGCCCTGTTGCCAGTTTGTACATTATACAAGCGTCACCTTGGGGAATTCCAACTCACAACCTGCGGAATGCAAAACCAAGACCATAATCGTTTAGCCACAGCCCCCACATACGCCTTTGAATTGAGGTGGAAACAGCCTATCTCCCATTTTGACCTTTAAAAACACGTGCCATCTAGATAGAGAGAGAAAGAAGGCTGCTTCGTGAAAAAAGTAATTGAGAGCGGGACAGAGAGAGAGATAGACAGAGAATTTGAGATTGGCAGGGAGAGAGGGAAAGGGAGCGAGCCGGAAGATATGGAGAGAGAGAATTTGAGATTGGCAGGGAGAGAGAGAAAGGGAGAGAGTAGGGAGAGACAGAGAAAGATAATTTGAGAAGGGTAGGAAGAGAGAGAAAGTGAAATGGCAGGGAGAGACAGAGAGATAGCCAGAGCGAATGTGAGAGGGGCAGGGAGGGAGAAAATGTGAGAGGGCATGGGGAGACAGAGAGATAAAGAGAATGTGGGAGGGCAGAGTGAGAGAGAAATGGAAAGAGGGAGCTGCAAGACTGCTCAATGGTTTAATATCAGCTTGTAGGGCAGTTGGGTATAAAAGGGTCATAACTTGGCGAAATAATGTCGCCTTTAAAAAACTGGTTTGAAAGTGATCAGTTTTATTTCTTTCACTGGGAACAGTCAGCATTTTATCCTCTCATGTTTGGAAATTAATTGGTTGAATCTACAGGTTTGTCTTTGCCTCTCACAAAAATGGCAGCCACTGAGGGGCAACGAGACCGGCCGTGGCTGCCATTCAGTGGCACCGTGGGATGAGGATCTAACAGGAGGCAGGAGTGAAGAAAAAGTATCCATTTCCTCCATCAGTGCCAGCAAAAGCTTGTGGCCAGTTACTGAAAGAGTTTTTGTTTGTTTGTTTGTTGGTTTAAAATAGACATGAAGGTTACTTTTCTTTGTCACAATTTCTTCCTTACCTTCCCTCTTTCAAGTGGCCTGCTATTCACCTGTGAAAACCGCCAGGGGGTATTGACAACCTATTCGGCAATGGAATTATGCACAACTGAGCCAGATCCTGGAACTCTTTCAATAGCTGCAACTGTGAAAGCGCTATCGCCATAGCGTCTAGCAGCTGGTTCAAGATATATGGCCTAAGCCCACATTTTCGAGAGGTATTTAAGGATTGGTATTAATCAAATCCTTGAATCAAACTATGTTGTGAGTTAATGCTGGTTTAAAAACGTTTAATATTTGTTCAGGGTTTTTCACAAACCCTGGTGAGTTGGGATTATTCCTGCAGTATGTAGTCAGGGTCTCCGAGCAAGTATGTATGCATCAGGACTGCATTAATATGCAGTTTCGATCCCACGGTACCACTGAATATGAGCAGCAGGTGGGTGAACAATGCTCATCTCCTCCCCTGAACCATTTCATCTGCAGCTGAAACCCTGATCCATGCCTTTGTTGTCTCCAATCTTGACCAATTCAATGCTCTCCATTGTGGCCTCCCATTGTCCACCCTCCATTAACGTCTGTGCATCCAACTCTCTGATGTCTCATGTCCAAACTCACAGCAGGTCACATTCGCCCACCTCCCCCATGTTCGCTGACCGACATTCGCTCTTGGTCCAACAACATCTCCTTTTTAAAACTATCATCTTTGTGTTCAAATCCCTCCACGGGCTTGGCCCGATCTCTTGCACCTCCTCCAGCTCCTAGAATACTCACTATCTGTGTGATCTCCTCCAGCCTCGAGAACTCTCCCTATCTGTATAACCTCATCATGTCTCTGCAAACCTTCCTTTCTCTTTAATAACCCCCAGCCTCCTAACCCTCTCCAAATAGATAATCTCCTTCATTCCCCACAACACACGTTATCTCTGTAACATCCTCCACCTCAACTGCCCTCCCAGTATCTGGACCCTCATTCAACCCTTACCACACTCTGAGGTCTCTGCGCTGATCGATTTCTGGCATCTTGATAATCCCCCAATAGCAGCCACCAACACCACCGTCTGACTGGAGGGGGGAGAGAGAGATGGCAGTGACTGGGTTGGGAAAATGGAAGGGAGACGGACTCAATAAAGTGTCTTCAAAAAATAAAGCACAAAATAATAATGAACTGACACGAGAATATTTCAAGCATCTGTAACATTTTTCTTCAGTAAGCGCAAGATTTGACTCTTGAGCTGATGTGAGGAACTGAGAATGGAATTTATGGAAGTAGAGGAGGGAGTGTGGCTGCTGTTTCACCGCCTGTCAAACAAAAGTGCTTTGACTCTTCTCCTTCCCACTTTCTGTCCTCTGCTCTAAAGGTCACCTCTTGCCCACCTCCCTGGTGCTTTATTCTGCGTGAGAAAGCTGCCCCCACCAGTGTGTTTCAGCTTATCCAGCTGCTGGCCACCACGTGCCTACCACCGTGCTGCCTGCAGCGTGTGTGATCATCCCCCTGTCCTCCCCACCAGTGTATGTCATGTCATACATTTGTCGGTGAGCGTTTCCCTGATGCCCCACTGCACTTCGGCGAGTGTGGCTTCATCACCCGCCAGTGTATTTTTGGTCACCCAACTGTCAGTCAGCTCTTTTACGTTGGGGATAAATATTCCATTCATTGTCCGGAAACAGTGGAACCTGCCTCAGGGCTGTTCTCCATTGTATTGTTTATTCATTAATTAAAATAATTGATGTAACAGGATATTTCACCGCGCTCTTGAGCTGATCTCTGAACTTGGAATGAGTCGCCCGATAAATAAATGTGTTTGTGCAACAACATAAAGTCAGCAGCATCAATCTGACTTGTTGAAATGTATATTCAGAATTGTTGTACTCCCTGTGATTTGTTCCTGCAATGTTATAATTTAAGAATTCTATAACATGCACCAACCACAGAAGAATGAAGCTGTCAGATATGGTGAAGAGTAAAACCACAGACTTCCTTCTGCTCTGAATCTCTGGGTCACTGCGATTCTCTCCCCTGCTCTGACCCATCAGGCCCTTATGGACTCGACTGGCCACTGAAATGTGTCTGACTTTCAGAGCGTTGAGCAACAGAATTAATGCAAATGGGAGCGATGGACTTAAAACCGTATCGAACATGTCAAATCCCACCCATCCATGCTCAGTATAATAGCTTGACTTTCCAGTGGAGAACCACAGTACACTGTACATTATTCATGCAGGTTCAAATGTAAAGTAGTAGGTAATGTTTTTTAAACAGAGCAGTATGCAGGTTGTTGCTAGAACCACAAACACAATATTTTCAGTGAAATATTTTGTTTTTAGCTTCTGGCAACAATTCGCCAGAAATTGATCAAAGGTGAGAATGACGGTGAACCAGGCAGAAGTGTCTCGGGTTGCACAGAGTGGGACAAGAACAATATTGCTCACAGGGGTGATGTCCAAGAAAGATATCTGGAAATAATAAAAATAACTGATCCTGAACAGTATGAACATAGTGACAATGACCAATATATCCGCGGGTGCCGTGACCACCAGATAGCGAATGGTGCAAGTGGAGATTTCACATTTTCCCCGGGACAGGATCACAGTCGCCAGCAAAGTCACTGCAAGAGAGAGAGAAGGGGAAAAAATACCAGAAATTACTGATCACATATTCTCCATGTCTGAGTCAGACAGTTAGGAGAGGATTTTAGCAACAAAAACAAGTGTGTTAGGAAGGTTCAGAGGTTAAAATTAAAGAACACTAAACACTGACAGCAAACGACCTCAGACCGGCCTACTTCCAGTTTTATCAGAGTCGGGACATGGGACGGTCAAGTAACCACTCCCAGGAGGCAGAGTGACAATATAAATATTTTAATGAGGCTGGAAGTGTCTGATTTAATTTGTTTTACAGGTTTAACTCTCAATGGCTGGGTTTCCACATTATACCCCATGCCACATACAAAGAAACTTGGCATTGGCAATCATAACCGTCCCTCACTCCGGGATTGCAACACGTCCCCGGGATCTGAGAGAGAGAGAGAGAGAGAAACCCACACACAGACGCATATATTCACTTTGACCAACTTAGACAGATAAACACAAACACTTCCTTCTGTGTAAAGAATGCTTTTACAAACATCAAAAGCTCTCTTTTCTCCTTTTATATTTTACCCTCGGGGTTTAAATTTATTGTCAATCTGATTTCACAGGGACCAGAATAATTTTTGTTTTCCTTTTCTTGTCTTTGGTTTCAGGGGGTCACGGGTCAATCCTGGTGTCTGTGCAGTCTGTGACCCCTGACCCAGCGCTGTGACCCCTAGGGGATTGGGGGAGGCAGCAGGGAGAGGGTCAGTCCCAACCTCTGAAGGGGATCCCGCACCGTCAGAACAGTTCCTTTGATTTAAACCTTCGAGTCAGTCAGTAGGAGTTTGAACAAGGATGGGAACAAAGTGCCATTGAATCTTCCAATATTTGTTTATTCAATGATGTTAATAAACAGCAAATTATCTGTCAAGCCCAAATTCACACAAGTAACATTGTGAATTCGGATTAATAATTTTAAAGGAGAACCTGTTGTTCATTAATTCCATTTCATTTGCCAAAAATTATCATCACAATCTTGTTTATTTCTGGATTTAATATGAATAAAGCCCTTAGGAAGACATGAGGAGGCCGTTCGGCCCATTGAGCCTGTCCAATCTCTTTGAGACATTTTCTTCCTCACCCTCTCCCTTATGTGTGTGTGTGTCGCTCTCTCGCTCTCTCTCTCACTGTCCCTCAGCCAGACTGTCTCTCTCTCCTCCTTAACCGTCTCTCTCCCTCCCTCACCCTGTCTCCATCTATCTCTCTCTTAACCTGTCTCCCTCTCTCTCTCTCTCCCCCTCACCCCATCTCTGTATCTTTCTTTCACTCTCTCTCCCACACTACATCTATCTCTGTCTCTCTCTCTCTTTCTCTGTCTCTCTCTCTCAGAAGAGACCATAGAATCATAGAGTAATACAATACAATAGGAGGCGATAGGATCAGTAATCAGAAATGAGAAACTATTGTTAATTAATTCAATTCTATTTTCTCAAAATTATCATCACGACCTTGTTTATTTCATGATGTAATATTAATAAAGCCCTTCGGAAGACAGGAGGAGACTGTTCTGCCCTTCAAGCCTGTACTATCCCTTTGGGATGTTTTATTCCTTTCCCTCTCCCTGTGTGTCTCTCTCCGTCCCTCACCCTGTCACTCTCTCTCCAGCAGCCCATCTCTTTCTCTCTTTCACTCACCCCATCGCTCTCTCTCTCTCTCTCCCCACCCCATCGCGGCACAGTGGCGCAGTGGTTAGCACCGCAGCCTCACAGCTCCAGCGACCCGGGTTCGATTCCGGGTACTGCCTGTGCGGAGTTTGCAAGTTCTCCCTGTGTCTGCGTGGGTTTTCTCCGGGTGCTCCGGTTTCCTCCCACAAGCCAAAAGACTTGCAGGTTGATAGGTAAATTGGCCATTATAAATTGTCACTAGTATAGGTAGGTGGTAGGGAAATATAGGGACAGGTGGGGATGTTTGGTAGGAATATGGGATTAGCGTAGGATTAGTAAAAATGGGTGGTTGATGTTCGGCACAGACTCGGTGGGCCGAAGGGCCTGTTTCAGTGCTGTATCTCTAATCTAATCTCTCTCTCTCCCTTGCCCCATTTCTCTCTCTCTCTCTCTCTCTCTCTCTCTCTCTCTCTCTCTCTCTCTCTCTCTCTCTCTCTCTCTCTCTCTCTCTCTCTCTCTCTCTCTCTCTCTCTCTCTCTCTCTCTCTCCAGCTAGCAAATTCAACGGTGGCCACTTGGACTTCATCCCATCGTATCTTATGTCCATTCTCTCAGGATAGCAGGTATAACTGTCGTCACAGTATTCAGCTGAAAATTGATCAGTTACATAGTTATTTCAGTCCATATTTACAATACACACGGTACATTAGTGTTGCAATAAGTTCATATGGTATCTAATCATCCCACTGGGGCAAAATGTCACTGGCTCAACGTTCTCACTAAACACTGAAGAATTCCAGAAAGCGAAGCTCACAAATTCAACATAAGTTTCTTTTTTTTCATTCTCCCATGCCTTTTCTGATTCACTGAGGGATTACTGATTCTTATCCTCCACATGAGCAGTCGTCCTAATCCTGTGTGCCTGTCCCACTCCCAAACCCAGTATCCGCTTACATTAAGGCAAGTGATACAGGAGTGTCTCAGTGACTGAGGCAGGTGAGTCTTGAGCCTGAGCCGGGCATAGTGAGTGACCGTGGTTAATCCAACACTCCAGGCAAAAAGTGGTAGTAGTTTGGAACGTGTCTTCTGCGCACACACATTGATGCAAAATCAATTGTCGTTTTTAAATCTAAGGTTGATCTCATCAAATGCCTTTTGAAAATTGAAATATTCTTCTTTCGCTCTCTGTCCCTGAAGCCCTCTGCTTCTCTGTTTGTATGTGTTTGTGTGTGTGTGTGCTTCTGTGTGTGTGTTTATGTGTGTGTGTGTGTGTCTGTCTGTCTGTCTGTTTCTCTCTCCTCTCTCAGACACTTTGTAAAGCTCGACATACATCCGTTTGCAATTTGAAGTCAGCTGCTTTTGGTTTCACTGCATCTGCAGAGGTTGCACTTCCTTATGCAGGCTGGTAAGAAACCTGCATTCCGCAGTTGGCTCCAATGTTGCCATGAAAATTTATATGTTGTGCGTGCCCAGTTTCTTTTCCGTGAGCTGTCCCTTGAAATTTTTGTAGAATCTTTGAAGACGTGTGCTATTTATTGTGGAACAGGATCTGCATGGGACCTTTGAGGCTGCTGCACGCAGATTTGCAGGAACACTGACCGACACGCTCCATCCCAATCTCTTCCTCTTTCTCTCTGGTAATCTCTGCCCATTGCTATCCTTCCCTCTCTTGTGTTACTCTCCATATCTATCCCTCTTCTTTCTCACTGTTACTCTCTCCATCTCAATGGAGGAGGAGAAAGAGAGGCATATACAAAGGCAGCTTTACTCTGTATCTAAATCCACACTGTACCTGCCTCCTAGTTCTAGACTCCCTCACAAGGGGAACATCCTCCCAGAATCCGCCCTGCAAAGTCCCCTCAGAATCTTGTATGTTTCAATAAGATCACCTCTCATTCTACGAAACTCCAATGTGTATAAGCCCAACCAGTTGCACCATACCTCAAAGATAACATCTTCATCCCAGGAATCAGCCCAGTGAACCTTCTCTGAACTGATTCCAATGCATCCAGGCCTGACCATTTATCCACTTTCAAAGCTGCCAAACACCTTCATATTTCCCCTCTCACTTTGTTTATCCCATCAAATATTTCACACTCCTCTTTAACGACAATTTCTGCATCGTTTCCCCTCTTTTATGAAGATAAACACAAAGTATTCATTAAGAACCATGCCCACATCATCCACCACCACAGCTAGGAAGAAGGAGAGGCAATCTAAACTAAAGGATATCGTTATAAAGGGGCTAACGTTATATGCCTCTTCCTTTGCTGTAATATAATCCTTGATTTCTATCGTTAGCAACGGTTGGAACAATTTACTGAGGTTCTGTCATGGTCCACTCACATTCTTTATCTGTGTCTCTCTGTCCCAGAAGGATGGTGAAAAAACTATTGTTGTGTGTCGTTCAGTTACGTTTGATGTCAGTGTTTCCCCAGGATGTTGACACTGGGGGATTCAGCGATGGGATAATGCTTTGAATGCCAAGGGGATGTGTTTGGATTCTCGCATGTTGCAGATGGTCATTGCCTGGCACTTGTGTGACATGAATGTTACTTGCCACTGGTCGGCCCAAGCCTGAATGTTGTCCGGGTCTTGGTGCATATGGCTCTGGATTGCTTCATTGTCTGAGGCAAAATATAGAACATACAGCACAGAACAGGCCCTTCGGCCCACAATGTTGTGCCGATCCTTTGTCCTCTGTCAAGGACAATTTAATCTATACCCCATCATTCTCCTTTATCCATATACCTATCCAAAAGCCTTTTGAAAGTCCCTAAAGTTTCTGACTCAACAACTTCCCCGGGCAAGGCATTCCATGCCTCGACCACTCTCTGGGTAAAGAACCTTCCCCTGACATCCCCCTTATATCTCCCACCCTTCACCTTAAATTTATGACCCCTTGTAACGCTTTGCTCCACCCGGGGAAAAAGTTTCTGACTGTCTACCCTATCTATTCCCCTGATCATCTTATAAACCTCTATCATGTCACCCCTCATCCTTCTCCTTTCTAATGAGAAGAGGCCTAGAATGTTCAGCCTTTCCTCGTAAGACTTATTCTCCATTCCAGGCAACATCCTGGTAAATCTCCTCTGCACCCTCTCCAAGGCTTCCACATCCTTCCTAAAATGAGGCGACCAGAACTGCACACAGTACTCCAAATGAGGCCTTACCAAGGTCCTGTACAGCTGCATCATCACCTCACGGCTCTTAAATTCAATCCCTCTGCTAATGAACGCTAACACCCCATATGCCTTCTTCACAGCCCTATCCACTTGAGTTGCAACTTTCAATGATCTATGCACATAGACCCCAAGGTCTCTCTGCTCCTCCACATGCCCAAGAACCCTACCGTTAACCCAGTATTTTGCATTCATGTTTGTCCTTCCAAAATGGACGACCTCACACTTTTCAGGGTTAAACTCCATCTGCCACTTTTCAGCCCAGCACTGCAACCTATCCAAGTCCCCCTGCAGACGACAATAGCCCTCCTCGGTATCCACAACTCCACCAACCTTTGTATCATCTGCAAATTTACTGACCCACCCTTCGACTTCCTCATCCAAGTCGTTAATAAAAATCACAAACAGGAGAGGACCCAGAACTGATCCCTGCGGCACGCCACTGGTCACTGGGCTCCAGGCTGAGTATTTACCATCTAAGACCACTCTCTGCCTTCTATCAGTTAGCCAATTCTTAATCCAACTGGCCACATTCCCCACTATCCCATGCCTCCTGACTTTCTCCATAAGTCTACCATGGGGGACCTTATCAAATGCCTTACTAAAATCCATGTACACCACATCCACTGGTTTACCCTCATCCACTTGCTTGGTCACCTGCTCAAAGAATTCAATCAGGCTTGTGAGGCAAGACCTACCCCTCACAAAACCGTGCTGACTGTCCCGAATCAAGCAGTGTCTTTCCAGATGCTCAGAAATCCTATCCCTCAGCACCTTTTCCATCAACTTGCCTACCACCGAAGTAAGACTAACTGGCCTGTAATTCCCAGGGTTGTTCCTATTCCCTTTCTTGAACAGGGGCACAACATTTGCCACCCTCCAATCACCTGGTACCACCCCCGTCAGCAGAGAAGATGAAAAGATCATTGCCAGCGGCTCTGCAATTTCATCCCTTGCTTCCCATAACATCCTTGGATATACCCCGTCAGGCCCGGGAGACTTGTCTATCTTCAAGTTATTCAAAAACCCCAACACATCTTCCCTCCTAACGAGCACTTCCTCGAGCTTACCAGTCTGTTTCACACCGTCCTCTTCAGTAATACACCCCTTCTCATTCGTAAATACCGAAGAGAAGTACTCATTCAAAACCTCACTTATCTCTTCCGGCTCAACACACAGTCTCCCGCTATTGTCCTTGACCGGACCTATGGTCCCCCTGGTCATCCTCATATTTCTGACATACGCGTAAAAGGCCTTGGGGTTTTCTTTTATCCTACCCGCCAAGCATTTTTCATGCCCTCTCTTAGCTCTCCTAATCCCTTTCTTCAGATCCTTCCTGGCCATCTTGTATCCCTCCAGAGCTATGCCTGTGCCCTTTTTCCTCAACTTTATATACGCATCCTTCTTCTTCCTAACAAGACTCTCAACCTCTCTTGTCAACCACGGTTCCCTCACATGACCATCCCTTCCCTGTCTGACAGGGACATGCTTATCAATGGCCCCTACTATCTGCTCCTTGAAAAAGTTCCACATTTCGACCGTGCCCTTCCCTGCCAGCATATGCTCCCAACTTATGCTCCTCAGTTCCTGCCTGACAGCATCATATCTACCCTTCCCCCAATTGTAAACCTTGCCCTGTTGCACATACCTATCCCTCTCCATTACCACAGTGAATGCTACAGAATTGTGATCACTATCTCCAAAGTGCTCGCCCACCAACAGCTCTATCACTTGCCCTGGTTCATTACCTAGTACCAAATCCAATATTGCCTCCCCTCTGGTCGGGCAGTCTACATACTGAGTCAAAAAAGCTTCCTGGACATACTGCACAAACACTACCCCATCCAAACTATTCGATCTAAAGAGTTGCCAATCAATATTTGGGAAGTTGAAATCCCCCATAATTACTACCCTGTGACTTCTGCTCCTTTCCAAAATCTGTTTCCCAATCTGCTCTTCCACCTCCCTGCTGCTATTGGGGGGCCTATAGAAAACTCCCATCAAGGTGACTGCTCCTTTCCTGTTCCTGACCTCAGCCCACAGTGCCTCAGTCGGCAGATCCTCCTCGAAAATTCTTTCAGCAGTTGTTACACTATTTCTAACTAACAATGCCACCCCCCCACCTCTTTTACCACCATTCCTAATCTTATGAAAACATCTATAACCAGGTACCTCCAAAAACCATTCCTCCCCCTCACCTATCCACGTTTCAGTGATGGCCACAACATCGTAGTCCCAAGTGCCCATCCACGCCTTCAATTCACTCACCTTATTCCTGATGCTTCTTGCGTTGAAGTATACGCACTTTAACCCTTCTCCGTGCCCATCTGTCCTCTGTGACAGTGCTACCTTCCCCAATACCTCACTACACTCTTTGTCTTTCTGAGTGGACCCACTGGTCCCTGGATTACAAGTCCGGTTCCCATCCCCCTCCCAAACTAGTTTAAACCCTCCCGAACAGTACTAGCAAACCTCCCTCCCAGGATATTGGTGCCCCTCTGGTTCAGATGCAGCCCGTCCTGTTTGAACAGGTCCCATCTTCCCCAGAATGCAGTCCAATTATCCAAGAACTGGAAGCCCTCCCTCCTACACCATTCCTGCAGCCACGTGTTCAGCTGTGCTCTCTCCCTATTCCTAGCCTCACTGTCACGTGGCGCCGGCAACAAACCAGAGATAACAACTCTGTCCGTCCGAGCTTTCAGCTTCCAGCCTAACTCCCTAAACTCACTTCTAACATCTGTGCCACCCTTCCTTCCTACGTCGTTGGTGCCAATGTGCACCACGACCTCTGGCTGCTCCCCCTCCCCTTTAAGGATCCTGAAGACGCGATCACTGTGGATGCAGGAAATCTGGAAAGTTTCGAGCTGAATCACTAACTCTGTTTCTCTCTCCACAGATGCTGCTTGCCCTGCTCAGTATATCCAGCACTTTCTGCTGGGATCTCAGCTGAAGATGGTTGGGCTGAGGACACTACTCTGATAAACTCCTGCAGTGAAGGCCTGGGACTGAGATGATTGACTTCCAACAACCACAACCATCTTCCTTTGTGCTCGGTATGTTTTAGTTTTAGAGATACAGCAATGAAACAGGCCCTTCGGCCCACCGAGTCTGTGCCGACCATCAACCACCCATTTATACTAACCCTACACTAATTCCATATTCCTACCACATCCCCACCTGTCCCTATATTTCCCTATCACCTACCTATACTAGGGGCAATTTATAATGGCCAATTAACCTATCAACCTGCAAGTCTTCGGCATGTGGGAGGAAACCCACGCAGACACAGGGAGAACTTGCAAACTCCACACAGGCAGTACCCAGAATTGAACCCAGGTCGCTGGAGCTGTGAGGCTGCGGTGCTAACCACTGCGCCACTGTGCCGCCCGGTATGATTCCAACCAGTGGAGAGTTTTCCCCCGATTCCCACTGACTTCAGTTTTACTCGGGCTTCTCGATGCCACACTTTGTCAAATGCTGCCTTGATGTTAAGGTCAGTCTCTCTTCTCAGTAGCAGACAGGAGTGAATCATTCCCTTTGACCCATTGTGTACTGAACATGCCCTGCTTCTTCACAGCCTGATACAGGACTGTACACGGCTGATTAATGTAGCCCATCAAACACTCCCAGAGCAGCTTCAGCACAGCTCAGGAACAGAGTACAGTTCCTTCAACATTCTCTCTCTGTCTCTCCCTCCTGCGATCTCTGAGATTAGGAGAGAGACAGAGGGAGAGAGGGTTAGATATGAAGGCAGAGAGAGGGCTGTAGAGAGGGACAAAGTTGGAGAGAGAGAGTTATTTGAGGTGGATGGAAAGGATAATGTAAGAGATTTTAATTTGATGTCATCCTTCACTGCTGTGCACACAAACATTTAAGAGATAGATATGGAGAGAAAAAAGCATCGGGAGAGGGGGAAATGTAGATGAAGTTGGGGCCCAGGAGGATACTTTTGATGATCCAGAAGGAATAGCCTCCATTTTAAACATCCAGCAAGCAATGGCACTGTGGGAGCCGAAACACCCTCATGATATTGGTTGTGCAAATTTCATGCTGGCATATTGGTTAATTTTTAAATCTGTGATTGATAGATTCTTGTTAACCAAAGGTTAAGGGGCAAAGGCAGGATATATGGTGTAAGTTAGATCACAGATCAGCCATGATCTCATTGAATGCAGGAACAGGGTTGTGGGGTTAAATTGCATCCTCCTCTTCCAATATCCCCTGTGAAGTACCCTTCTTTCTCTTTTTGTCACCCTGTCAGTCTATGTCTCTCTGTTTCTCTCTTTCTGTCTCTCTCTTTGTCTGTTTCGGACAGTGTAGAGTGAGATTCACTCTGTATCCACCCATGATGTTCCTGCCCTGGGAGTGTGTAATGGGACAGTGTAGAGGGAAATTTACTCTGTGTCAAAGGCAACATTACGCTTTGCTTGGGAATGTTAAATGGGACAGTGTAGCTGGAGCTTTACTCTGTATCCCTGGAATTTTGAAGACTAAGGAGTGATTTGTTGATTGTTTTCAAGATAATAAGGGAAACTGATAGGGTGGACAGAGAGTAACAATTCCCACTGGCTGCAGAGACAGGAACGTGGGGGCATAGTCTAAAAATATAAACGTAGTCTAAAAACCTTTCAGGATTGAAATGAAGAAACACTTCAACACACCAGGTGTGGTTTCAGTTTGGAACTCTCTTGCACAAACAGCAATTGATGCTGAGACACTTGTTAATTTATAAATCTGAGTTTGATAGATGTATGTCAACCAAAAGTATGTAAGGGGCAAAGATAGGTACATGGAGTTAGATCAAACATCAACCATGAGCTCAGTGAATGACAGAACAGGGTTGAGGGGCCAAATGGCCTCCTCCTCTTCCTCTGTCCTCCGACAAATATACTGCTATCACTCTTTGCGTCTTGGTCTCTGTCTCCCTCTTTGTTTCTCTTTCTGCCTGTCTCTCTCTCTCTCCCCTCACATCTGTGGAAATCCACACACATCAGTCAGCCATTTTAGATTGGTTTTCGGTGGCCATTTTATTTTACCACAACACTGGGACATTTATTTCAGAGACTGACTCCTCACTAATGTAAGGTTAGTGTTCAAAACATGACAGAGACACAGACATGGAGACACTGAGACACACAGTACTAGAAAGGAGTGAATACTCACCCTTATACCCAATAATTTGTCCTCCACTGTGATTAGGCTGGGTGGCCTGAAATTACTCAGTCTATTACTTTCTCCCTTGTACAACATTAGCAGTCCTCCAGTCCTCTGGCACTACGCCTTTAACCAGAGAGGATTGGAAAATGATGGTCAGAGCCTCTGCTATTTCCTCACTTGCACCTCTTAGCAGTCTGCATCTAGTGAATTATCAGCTTTCAAAGATGCTAAACCCCTGAATATTTCCTCTCTCACTGTTTATCCTATTCAATATTTCAAATCGCTCCTCATTGACTACAATGTCTGCGTCGTCCCCTCCTTCGTAAAGACTGATGTAAAATATTCACGAAGAACCATGTCCACATCTTCTGTCACCACAGATAGGAAGCATGAGGATATAAACTAGAGGGTTCAATTTTAAATGAGGTGCAGAAATAGACAGATCTGGAGCGGGTAGTTGGCATTTGTACACACATCACTGAAGGTGGCAGAGAAGGTTGAGAAAGTGGTTAAAAGGCATAAGGTGTCCTGGGCTTTATAAATAAGAGATATAGAGTACAAAAGCAATGAGGCTGTGTCAGACCTGTGCAAAACACTGGTTTGGCCTCGCCTGGAGTATTGTATCCAATTCTGCGCACTGCACTTGAGGAACGATATGGAGGCATTAGAGAGGGTGCAGAAAAGAGTCACAAGCCTGGTTCCAGGGATGAGAGACTTCAGTTACGTGGATAGATTGGAGAAGCTGGTGTTGTTCTGTGTCTTTCTCTGCCTTCCTCTCTCTATCTCTCCCTCCTACTATCTCTGACGCTAAGAGGGAGACAGAGGGAGAGAGGGTTAGATATGCAGACAGAGAGAGGGCTGTACAGAGGGATAAGGTTGGAGAGAGAGAGGTTGTTGCGGTGGACTGAAAGGGAGAATATAATACATATTAATTTGATTTAATCCTTTACTGCTGTGTGCACAAAGATATTAGAGTTAGGTATGGAGAGAAAAAACATCAGGAGAGGGACAAATATCGAAGAGGTTGGGGCGCAGGCGGACACTTTTGATGATCCAGAAGGAATAGCCTCTAATTTAAACATCCAGCAAGCTATTCCACAATGGGAGCCATCACACCATCATGATATTGGTTGTGGAAATTTCATTTTGGATTATTGGTGAATTTTAAAATCTGTGATTGAAAGATTCTTGTTAACCAAAGAGAGTAAGAGATAAGGAGCAAAGTCAGGATATATGGTGTAAGCTAGATCACAGATCAGCCCTGGTCTCATTGAATGCTGGAACAGGGTTGTGGGGTTAAATTACATCCTCCTCTTCCAATATCCGATCTTAAAAATATCCTTCTTTCTCTGTCAGTCACCCTGTCAGTCTATGTCTCTCTGTTTCCCTCTTTCTGTCTCTCTTTGTGTCTGTTTTGGACAGTGTAGAGTGAGATTCATTCTGTATCCACCCCATGATGTTCCTGTCCTGGGAGTATGTGATGGGGCAGCGTAGAGGGAAATTTACTCTGTATCAAACCCAACATTGTTCTTGGTTTGGGAATGTTTAATGGGACAGTGTAGCTGGAGCTTTACTGTGTATCCCTGGAATTTAGAAGGTTATGGGATGATTTGATGAATGTTTTCAAGATAATGAGGGAAACTGATTGGGTCGACAGAGAGTAACTATTCCCACTGGCTGTCAGGAACTTGGGGGCATAGTCTAATAATATAAACGTGGTCTAAAAATCTTTCGGGAGTGAAATTAAGAAACACTTCAATACACCAGGTGTGGTATCAGTTTGGAAATCTCTTTCACGAACGGCAATTGATGCTGAGACACTTGTTAATTTTTAAATCTGAGTTTGATAGATTTTTGTCAACCAAAAGTATTAAGGGGCAAAGACAGGTACATGGAATTAGATCACAAATCAGCCATGAGCTCAGTGAATGGCAGAAGAGGGTTGAGGGGCAAAATGGCCTCCTCCTCTTCCTCTGTCCAACGACAAATATCCTCCTGTCACTGTCAGTGTCTCGGTCTGTGTCCCTCTTTGTCTCTTTTTCTGTCTGTCTGCCTCACTCACTCTCCTCTCAAACATCTGTGAAAATCCACAAACATTAGTCAGCCATTTTAGGATTGTTCTCGGTGGTCATTCTATGTTACCACAACATTGGGACATTTATTTCAGAGACTGACTCCTCACTAATGTGAGGTTAGTACTTAAAATGTGACAGAGACACAGACATGGAGACACACAGTACTAGAAAGGAGTTAATTATTCCCTTGTACCCAATGATTCGCCCTCCACTGTGATTAGTCTGGGTGGCCTGTCATCACTCAGTCTTTTACTTTCTCCCTTGTTCACCAACAGTACAACATTAGAAGTCCTCCAGTCCTCTGGAACCACGCCTGTAACCAGAGAGGATTGGAAAATGATGGTCAAAGCCTCTGCTATTTCCTCCCTTGTATCTCTCAACAGTCTGAGCCTGGTGAATTATCAGCTTTCAAAGATGCAAAACCCCTTTATACTTCCCTTCTCATTGTTTATCCCATTCAATCTTTCAAACCCCTCCTCATTGACTACTATGTTTGCACCGTCCCCTCTTTTGTGAAGACAGTTATCGAGCATGCATGAAGAACCACGCCCGCAACTTCCGCCTCCACTGGTAGGAAAACCGAGTAGAGACGTTTGCACAGTGATATTCCCCAGGAGTTTGGATTAGGACCACTGATCCTTTTGAGATATATTAATGACTTAGATTTGGGTATACAGGGCATTACTTCAACATTGTGCCATCTGCAATGTAATAAACAGGGAAGGGAATAGTAGCAGATTTCAGAAGGATAGAGACAGTCTGGTGAAATGGTCATACACATGGTGGGTTAAACTCAACGCTGAGAAATGTAAAATGATGCATTTTGGAAGGAAGGCTGAAGAGAAGCGATATAAACTGAAACGTTCGATTTTAAAATCGGTGCAGTGGCAAAGAGATCTGGGATTTCATTTGTGACACTATTTAAATCTTAAAGATTCTATTTGGGACTTGGAATCTGGTCAGTTGAATTTAGCTTCATCCTGAAATGTGTTAGCAAACGTGTTGGGAAATGTATCAAAGCTGTTTCCATTCAGACATTCCTACATTGTGGAAGTGTGAGCTATCTTTGCAGAGACAGGAAATAGGGGTGTTTGCATGGACCTGCAGGTTTTGGTTGATGCAATAAGGTGAAAATTTGAATCGCGTCCCTTGCAGATACACAGAATTGAAGGTAGTTACACAACACCAAATGAAGTAGTTGACCAATGTCTGACAAACATCAAAGACTTCAGACACATAGAAGAAGAGGAGAAGGGAACAATATACAAAACCCGAGATAGTCAGACAACAAACGGAATCTCTTTTCATGGGTTTTATTTTGAAAGCCTGATCAGATGATTGAAAAAGCAGGAGTTCAAATCCCACACTAGGCTGTTGTGAATATGAATTCTGTTTTTTCTTAAAAAAATAAATCTGGAATATCAGGTCCTGGCAACTTCTCAACCTTCAGCCCCATTAATTTCTCCAATACAACCTTCTTACTAATACCAATGTCCTTCAATTCCCCATTCCACCTAATCCCTTGGATCTCGAATTCTGAAAGATTTCTTCTATCTTTCTCAGTGAAGACAGACAGAAAGTCATCATTTAGGTGATACCACAACTGCAGAGGGTGCACTTCCTTCTGCAGGCTGGTAGGAAACCCATATCCCGCTCTTTAACGGCATATTCTGTCTGATTTGTATACTGTAATTGATTAATACCTAATAATTGATCAAATCTGACATTGATTACTGTTTGAAAGTCTCAAGGTTGACTTTCCTCCCAGGGCTGATTAAAAGTTCGAGTTTACCTCAGTGTTTCAGAAATATCAAACCCTGATCCCACACCCAGCAAAGTATTTTATATGATGGGACGCTGCAAATGTTGTTATACTCAGTACGCGTGGTATCTTCATGTTGCAATAAGATGTTATAATCTCTATGCAGATAACTCTCATCCCACAGGGGCAAAATTTCACTGGGTCAACATTCTGACCAAACACTAAAACATTACAGAAAGCGAGGCTCACAAATTCAACACAAGTTTCCTTTTCTGAGTCTCGCTGGTCTGTTCTGATTTTCTGTTGGGTGGCATCAGCCTAGATTTTGTGTTCAGCCTTGAACACACAAACGGAGAACTCAGAGGTAGGATTATTACCCACTGAGCTACAGCTGGCTCCAGTGTTCCCAGAAAATGTAGTTGTTGTGCATGGCAATTTTGTTTTGTCCCGTGTGCAGTCCCTTAAAATTTTTAATCTATCCCTGTCTTTCTCACTGTTATTCTCTCCATCTGGATGGAGAAGGAGAAAGAGAGGAATATATAGAGGCAGCTTGACTCGGTATCTAACCCCACACTGTACCTGCCCTGCAACTGTTTGATAGAACAGAGAGGACAGAGGTTTGCTCTGTAGATAACCCCAAGATGCACTTGGCTTGGCAGCAATTGAAGTGACAGTTTGGACGGAGCTTTACTCTGTATCCCTGAAATTTCGAACGGTATGGGGTGAATTGATCAAGGTTTACAAGACAATATTGGAAACTGATGGGGTAGATAGAGATAAACTCTTCTCACCGGTTGGAGGAGTCTTGGACGAGGGGCACAGTCGAAAAATCGATCATTAGTCGAAGACCCTTTCAAGGGTGACATTTATTAACACTTCTACACACAATGGATGGTGGAATTTTGGAAGTGTCTTCCACAAATGACCCCTCACTATCTCTGCAATCTCCTCCAGCTCCACAATCCACCAATATATGTGATTCTCTAATTATGGCCTCTTGAACATCCCCAATTTGAATTGTTCCACCATTGTTGGCCGTGCCTTCAAGCTGCCAAGGCCCTAACTCTGGAATTCCTTTCCTAAACTTCCCCGTCTCATTAACTCTCTTCCCTGTTTGAAGATTCTCCCTCAAAGCAACCTCTGACCAGGTTTTTGGTCGTCTGGTCTATATCTCCTGAAGCGACTCTGTGTCAAATTTTTATTTTCTTTATTCATTTGTTGGATGTGTGCATTAGTGGCAAGGACAGCATTTATTGCCCATTCATAACTTCCCTTGAGAAGGTGGTGTTGAGCCTTCCTCTTGAACCGCTGAAGTCCATGTCGGGTAGGTACACCCACAGTGCTGTTCGGAAGCGAGATCCAGGAATTTGACCCAGTTACAGTGAACGAGCGGCGATATAGTTCCAAGTCAGGATGGTGTATGACTTAAGGGAAACTTGCAGGTGGTGGTGTTCCCATACGTGTTTCCTGTTTGTTTGCTCTCTCTCTCCCCTCCTTCTTTCTAGATCTCCCTGTCCTCCTGTTCCTCTCTGTTATGAGAACCTAAGAACAGAAGAAAGTGGGTGCAGGGACAGAGAGACCTGGGGATATCTGTGCACAAATTGAAGGTGGCAGGGCGAGTTGAGAAAGTGGTTAAAAGGCATGTGGCATCCCTGGCTTTGTTAATAGAGGCTTAGAGTATAAAAGCAAGGAGGTTATGATGAAGCTTTATAAAACACTGCTTCATCCTCAACTGGTATTGTGTCCAATTCTGGACACCGTACTTTAGGAAGGATGTGAGGGCATTAGAGAGAATGCAGAACAGATGCAAGAGAAATGTTCCAGGGATGAGGGACTTCAGTTACGTGGATAGATTGGAGAAACAGGGGTTGTTCTCCATAGAGAAGAGAAACTTGAGATTAGATTTGATAGAGGTGTTCAAAATCATGAGGGGTCCGGACAGAGTAGATGTAGGAGTAGGAATGCAGCACATAGGAAATTCCATACCCATTTCTGTTGAGTGTTTACTCAAACAAGCGAATTGACCATTTAATATTTTTAACTTTCTTAACCCTTGTGTTCCCACAAAGATCAAGCTGGCAAATTCAACAGTGACCACTTTGACTTCATCCCATCGTGTCTTATGTACATTCTCACTGGATAGCAGGTATAACTGTAGTCATAGTATTCAGCTGAAAGTTGTTATTTCAGTCCATATTTACAGTACACACGGTGCCTTACTGTTGTAATAAAGTCATATAGTATCCACTCATCCCACTGGGGCAAAATTTCACTGGCTCAACATTCTCACCTAATACTAAAGCATTCCACAATGCAAGACTCACAAATTCAACACAAGTTTCCTTTTCTGAGTCTCACTGGCCTGTTCTGATTCTCTGAGGGATTCGTGATGCTTATCCTCCACACAAGCAGTCGTCCTAATCCCAAACCCGGCATCCACTTCTGTTAAGGCAAGTGATACAGGAGCGTCTCAGTGACTGACGCAGGTCAGTCTTGAGGCTGAGCCGGGCACAGTGAGTGACCCGGGTTAATCCGACACTCCGGGGAATGTTTAAACGGAGCTTTACTCTGTATCTAACCCATGCTGCACCTTCTCTGAGTATATTCGATGGGACAGTGCAGAAGTGGAAATATTATCACTTCAAGTGAATATCCAAGTGTTTCTTTTTTGATATGATGAGGATTTATGTCCGTAACATCCTTTCAGGCTGTGAGTTCCAGACCCCCACCAGCCGCTGAGTGAAAAAAATACTCAGGGACAGGGTAGACATGAAGAAATTATTCCTTGAAGTGCATATCGAACAATAGAACCATATAAAAGATAGGGCACAAAAAGAGGCCTAAAGTACCCCTCAGCTCGCTTCTAATTCCTCAACCAATTAATTTAAATCTATGGTCCCTGCTGATCGACCCCTCTTCTAAGGGATATAGGTCCATCCTATCGATTCTGTCTAGGCCCATCATCATTTTATACACCTCCATTAAATCTCCCATTCAGCCAACTCTGTCCCAAAGAAATCAATTTCAGCCGGTTTAACCTTTCCTCAAACCAAAAATTCTTCATTCCAGACAACATCCTCTCCCATTCACCAGGTTTTGGTGTTTTTTTAAATCTGCTCCTCTCCATCTACTTCTCTCTTATTCACCAGGATTTGGTGCTTTTTATATGCGCTCCTCTTCCTCTGCTCATCTCTAATTCACCAGGTTTTGGTGCTTTTTAAAACCACTCCTCTCCCTCTGCTCCTCCCTTATTCACCAGATTTTGGTGCTTTTTAAATCCGCTCCTCTCCCACTTCTCATCTTTTATTCACCAGGTTTTGGTGCTTTTTAAATCCACTCCTCTCCCATTTCTCCTCTCTTATTCACCAGGTTTTGGTGCTTTATAAATCCACTCCTCCCCCACTGCTTCTCTCTTAGTCACCAGTTTTTTTGTGCTTTTTAAAATCCACTCCTCTCCCACTGCTCCCCTCTTATTCGCCAGATATTGGTGTTTTTTAAATCCGCTCCTCTCCCACTGCTCATCTCTTATTCGCCAGATATTGGTGTTTTTTAAATCCACTCCTCTCCCACTGCTCCCCTCTTATTCGCCAGATATTGGTGCTTTTTAAATCCACTCCTCTCCTCTGTTCATCTCTTATTCGCCAGATTTTGGTATTTTTTAAATCCACTCCTCTCCCGCTGCTCCTCCCTTGTTCACCAGGTTCTGGTGATGTTTAAATCCACTCCTCTCCCACTGCTCCTCTCTTATTCACCAGGTTTTGGTGATGCTTAAATCCACTCCTCTACCACTCCTTGTCTCTTATTCACCAGGTTTTGATGCATTTTAAATCCACTCCTCTCCCACGGCTCCTCTCGTATTCACCAGGTGTTGGTGCTTTTTAAATCCACTCCTCTCCCACTCCTTGTCTCTTATTCACCAGGTTTTGATGCATTTTAAATCCACTCCTCTCCCACGGCACCTCTATTATTCACCAGGTTTTGGTGATGTTTAAATCCACTGCTCTCCTGATGTTCCTCTCTTATTCACCAGGTTTTGGTGTTTTTTAAATCCACTCGTCTCCCACTCCTTTTCCTTTATTTGCCAGGTTTTGGGGCATTTTAAATCCACTCCTCTCCCGCTGCTCCTCTCTTTGCTGATGGATTCCTATTTCTTTTGCCCAGGCTCTGTGTTATTGCATGGAGCTTTACATTAAAGGCAGAAATGCTTGAAACTATCTCTCCTTCTCAATCGTAATTAATGATATTAAGATAAATAATAGCCAAAGTTTTAGAGAAGGCAAAGCCTTTAAACTAAACTGTGACAATTCTGTGACATTTGATGTCTGCAGATAACTTCTGTAATTCTTAAAGCTGATGGTTCTCTTGCTGTGGTATCAGTTCTCATGTGACCCTGGAAACTAGTGTCACCTGTTCAAAAAACCACATAGAATCCATTGTAGCTCTGCCCCAAAACCCAATGATTTAATTTGTCCAATTTTATTTGTCAATTTAGAAATTGAAAGTCTACTAATGTCCAATATATAAATTTTACTCTCAGCAATGCAAATGTTGTGTGGTGAATTAAATGAATAATACAGCTGCAGCGGGGTTAATCTATTTGCTTGACTCCAAAGGGGGCGGAGCAAAACATTCTCAGATGCATCACTTTATATAACTTAGTTGAAAAAAATCTCAATTGAAAGATTTCTTCTGCCCTACCATATCTTGAATGAAGTTTATAACTTCCTTCTATTTCTCCTCGAAGACTCCTTCATCATCTTGAACAGCATGAATTCATTTATTCTCTTTATATATTTTCGTATAAGTGCCTTTGATCACTGGTGGGTCCATTAATTTCTCTACATTCGCCAAAAGGGTTTTCCTCCCAAGATGGCCAGTCCCACGAACACGAGATCCTTCTATTCCCTCAAAAAGCATTCACAATGTGCCAAGTCCCATCTGGGGTGTCACAATTTAACAAGCAATAAGATAGGGGTGGTGTATGCACTCTTCTAAGGTGGTAACAGACTTGACAGCACAAAGCATGCTGTAAATCGACTTTATTGAGAGATAAAGGGAAAGACAAGTTTGTTGAGTTTTCAGATTAACCACAGTCACATGCTCAGGCAGTAATAAACAGTCTAACTCAGATACTACATACGAACATGCGAATTAGGGGCAGGATTCGGCCATTCGGCCCTTCCAGCCTGCTCTGCCGTTCAATAAGTTCATGGCTAAACTGATTACTCCACATTTCCACCCGATAAACCTCGATCCCCTTGCTTATCAAGAATCTATCTATCTCTGCCTTGAACATATTCAAAGACTCTGCTTCCACCAGATGACGAATTAAGGAAGAGAATTACAAAGACTCACGACCATCTGAGAGAAAAAAAATCTCTCTGCCTTATTTTTAAACAGTGACCCCTACTCCTAGTCCCCATATTAGAGATTGGGCAGCAGAGCGCAGAACACTTTCTCTTTCAGTTTTTGCCCTTCAGGTCATTGGTGGGTCCCTCTCTCTTGTCTCATTGTTGTTTGAACATTCTCTGCCATACGGTATCAAAGCCATGACTCCTTTTATTCTGGCAGCTTTCCAGTTAACCCTCCCCTCTCCCAATCAGTGATAATTCTTGCATTAAAGGTTGCCTTTCTGAACCAACCAACTATAATTTTGTGATGGTTGCTAGCCTTTTGAATTTGTGCAATTAGTATCCGTTTGTCTTGACTACTTTATTGCAATGCTTTTACATTTTGAGTTGTTTTTTTAATCTCATTACGAGACAAATCTACACAGGTTGATTTCACTGTCTGCTCTCAATGTCTCACCCTTTTGCTGCAAATAAGCAATTTAAAACTTGCCATAATCTCCCAGAATCCCTCTCCCTTGAAATGTTTCCTATACTATGCCCTATTTCCTAAGTTTCCCCACTTTACCATACTGCAATGAATTGTTCGAATGAAGCTAAGTGTTAGTTTACAATAAACGTCAATTGTTAGATATAATAGGTAGATTCGCAATTTTTAACAATTAGTAACCTGGTTATTTGCATTTAGTAACCTAATAACCTTACACAGATGCGCGATTGAGCCTTTTCAGTGCCTGAAGGCAGGGGCAGGGACAGAGGCTGGAGATGTTACAGAGGTGGAAGGAGGTGTCATTTCTGACGGAGACAACATCAGGTCCGAAGCTCAGGTCAGGGATGAATAGGGAGCATATTTTACACAACATCATATTTAGTCTTATACAACAGCTAGGAATGGTGATGGAATCAATGACAAGGGAGTGGAGTTTGTGGTGGAACCAAAAGTGGAGGCTTCGCTCTGTGCTATGTTTAATTGGAGGAAATTGCAGCTCATGGGAGCAGACTTTTACAGTCTGATAACACAGAGGAAGTGGAGGATCTAGAGAGCTGGAGACGGGTCTTGTCAGCACACATTTGGAAGCTTTCCCCATATCTGTAGATGATGTGGCCAATGGGCAGTGAGTGAATGAGGAAGAGGATGGAACAAGAATAGAAAGTTCAGGGTCTCCAGAGGTAACAGTGCTGGTGTGGGAAGAGAGGCCATTGCTGGAGATGCTCTAGTTACAATCAGATCAGCAATATTGGAACCAGGCAGGTGCAATCCCACTGAAAAATACCAATGTCAGAGGTATGGGGAGATCACAGATGGGTTGGCCACAGGCTTGGAGGAGTGGCCGGAGATGAGGAGTGGTGAGGACATGGAAGAATGTTAACCCAATGTTTAGAATTATAAATTTAAATACTTAGAGGACTGGGGGTCTGGTTCGCAGTGACCTGGAGGAAAGGAGTCAGGAGTTGGTGCAGTTGTAATTTTACTGTAGGCATTAACCACTATAGAATAAACAGGGAAATATCTGCAGTGAAATAGTGGAGACAAGATTTTCTTTTATTATTTCATGTGATGTGAGCTCCGCTGACAAGGTCAGCAGTTGTTGACCTTGACAACTTGCTGGGCCATTTCAGAGAGCAGTTAAGAGTCAGCCACATTGCTCTGGGTCTGCAGCCACATGTAGGCCAGACCAGGTAAGGATGGCAGATTTCCATACCTGAAAGGAATTAGCGAACCAAATGAGTTTTTACAGCAATCTATGATAGTATTATGGCACCATTACAGAAACTAGCTTTCAATTGCAGACTTTTGTTAATTGATTGGATTTAAATTACAGCAGCTGCCATGGTACGATTTGAACCCCTGTCCCCAGGCCCTTGGGTTGGACCTCTGGATTACTAGCCCAGTAATATTGTCACTCCATGACTGCCTCCCAATTGGCGTGTACAGTGTCTGTCCCCTAATATCACCCACAATAGTTTCTGGACTGTAACCCCGAACGTGGTCCCGAATCAGAGACTCAAAGTTCACAGTTTAACTGGGAAAAGGCAGGAACAGACTAAGACGGGATTGTTTTTGTCCCTGGATTCAGTGCACACTGCAGGCAGTTAGTTACATTTACAATAGGAATGCCAGGAGTGAACAAGGTCAATACAATAATATGGAAAATGAAAATGACTCCACTCATAATTGTAGCATCTGTACAGTATGAGTACAGATTTCAGGTCTAGTCCCGAGAGAGGTCTTGCGAAGAAAATATCATTACCATTGAAATTATTGTGTTTTATCCATCACATTATTTACATCAGAGTCAAAGCTGCTGATGTAATGTGTTTGTTCAGGTGAGTGTAACTAATAGCAATGATCAGGGGTATAACCGTGTCAGTGGAGACTTATCCACTGTATAAATCAGGACCCATTGGAATGGATTAGCTCAGAGTGTCTGCTGGAGCTGTGGGTTCCAGGCTAACAGAAGCCTCAGCTTCTGAGAAATGGTCTATCCAGTAATCTATCAGATAGAAGGCATTTATTATCCTGTACTTGCAGCAACTGGAGTTCCTGGTAAGCCAGTATCTCAGCTGTTAATGGTGCAAATCGATATTAACTCTGCTGCTGCACTCAGCATTATTTCACAGTGTGTGTTTCCATCAATTTACTGATTGAATCTCCTCATTGTTTACTCTTTCCATCTTGCAGGAGCTGTATTCAATTGTATTGGTTTAAGTAACCCTGACATTGTTACTGGATTATTCTGTGTATTGAAAGTATTTGAATCAGATGTCTCGGTTCGGATCAAGAATCAGATCATCAGGAGATTGTCATAGTTTCAAGATGTGCAACTAACTGGTCCTGGAATATTTTTATGATTGCTTTTTCACTGATTGCTAATGAGACAAGTCACAGTGTCAGTGTGACAAGGGGACAGAACAAAGTCCTCCATGCGCATTAATATGGTTCAGTTTAACTGGGATTTCAATGTATTTATTCATTATCACTGTCATAAAATATTATTTCATATTATGTGTGTCTGAAGTTGCTTCAGAGGTCTTGCTACTGAACTGAGTTTGCTGCTGCCTCTTTCACATCTCCTTCTCTGCTTCACTGTGGAGCCTTCACTGTCACTGGAATTCATTTCAAAAGAGAATGTATTGATCTGATGTTTTATTGGGGTTTACACTCTATCAGTTGGAATCAGGAGTCTTTCCATTTATCTGTAGATTATCAGCTGCAGCGCTGATGTTGGTGTTTTATTAATTAAACAATCCCACATTCTAACGGTGTACTTTATAAATCCAGGAGAAGGAATTTCAATGATTGTGAAGTTAATGTGGAAGAAGCTTTAAATCCTGTTTAATCCATGTATTGTAGATGAAGTGGAGAGTGTAGGTGAACAGGTGGAGACTTGGGTGTTCTGTAGACACAGTAAATTATTCAGATGTTTCACCATTGAACAAACTGACTCTGAGAATAGAATCAATGAACACGGGGCTGGTGAACAGAACACAGGCACTGAATGTTAGGAATAAATCGTATGTGAAAAACGGCTTTAAGTAACAGCTTGCAGGGTGTGAGCACTCCAGAGAGATAGGGAAGGAGAAAAGAAGCAGGGAGAAGGAAAGCGAGGGAAAGAGATAATTAGAAGTAAAGAGAAAGAAGCAGCAGTGTGAATAATTCACTGTCATAAAGTGCTGAAATATCCAGAACAGTTAGTGAGAGAACCTGTGGGTTGAAGTTGTTTGCTGTCAGATTGTGCTCATTTTACTGTTGGAATTGATCCTCTGTGTTTATTTATGTCTGGGTCTTATCATGTTTTGTAGAAATTTCCTTTTCCTTACTTAGTGACTGAATAAACATCATAGAATCAGTTGTTCACTGACGGTAAGTCATTATTTAAATACTGCACTTTAAAATCTCTGTGACTGCTGAATGCAATAAAGAGTGAGGTTGATATCAGAAATATATTTAAATTTATATTTAATTGCCTGTACAAACCATCGGCTCCTGTCTCCCCTCCGCTCCAACATGTCCTTTTCCTTACCTCCCTCCCAACTCACTCACTTGTTCCACCACCAGCCGCCTCTTCCAAATAAATCCTAACCCTGAAACTCATTGCAGCATCTCTCAGCCTTTTCCCATTCTCTACCAGCCCCTGTCAGCTCTCTGAACCCACAGCAACAAACCAGCTGCAACCTCCACTGGCTCCAAACCTTCCTGACCAATAATCTGGAGACAAATTCCCATTTAACCCATTGGATTCCATCTCTGTGAAACATCTTCACATTTCCCCACCTGCACTGCATCCACACTCATTACTTCCAGTAGATCCAGTGTTGACCATATTCACTTTCTGTATCAATTTCCCAATTCATTATTAATAATTGTGTTTTAAACATTTCACTGTGACAAAGCACTGCCAAGGTCAATGAATCAGTTTTCATCGTTCAATGCAGCAACAAACTGGAAATTTCAGCTCTGATCCTGTCAAACTGCTGCTTTGTCTCCAGGTCTGATCAGTAATTTCTCTGCTTCCTTTTCTCTCTGTTCCAGTTAACTTGGCGGCGATTGTGATCCTGTCCCGAGGAAAGTGCGGTCTCTCCAAATGTATCACTGTCCACCTGGTGGGAATGACAGTGTCTGATCTCCTGGTCATTATCACTGGTCCCATATTGTTGTGAATTGTTTTAATTTATTTCCCAGATACATTCCTGAACATTACTCCTGTTTTTTCTCTCAATGTTGTTCTGATTTCTGCATCCACATTTATTTCTGTTTGGCTCACAGTCACTTTCACCTTTGATCGATTTGTGGCCATTTGCTGTGAGAAGCTAAAAACAAAATATTGCACCGAGAAAACAGCGGCTGCGGTTGCAGGAACAGTGAGTGTGCTGGGCGGTTTAGTGTCTGTCCCCTGGTACTTTACAGTGGAACAAGATTACATTATTGATAATGTTCCCATGGGTTTTGTTTATAAACTGAGCTTCTTCACTTCCCCCACATGGATCACATTTGAATTGTTTCATTATGTTTTGACCCCTTGTGTCCCTGTCTTTCTGATTTTGCTGTTCAATGTTCTGACGGTCAGACGAATTTTATTCTCCAGTAATGTCCGCAGGCGATTCTGGCGCCACAGCAATGGAGAGAATCACAAGGACCCAGAGATGGAGAATCGGAGAAAATCAATTATTTTACTCTTCAGTATATCCAGCAGTTTTATATTGTTATGGGTGATCCAGGTTGTGTTCATCATTTATGGGCGCATTGCAGATATTCGGTATAATTCCTCCTTCACTGACCCTCCCTATATCACTGAACGCACATCAAAGATGCTGCAGCTTCTCAGTTCCTGCACCAACACATGTATTTACATTGTGACCCAGAGTAAATTCAGACAGAAGCTGAAGAAGGGGGTGAAATACCCTCTCAATCTCATTGTTAAATTAGTGAAATCATAGAAAGAGATAAACACTGGAACTAAACCACATTTCATATTCCATTCACGACACTCCCCACAGGACAGAAAGTACATTTTATATTCACAGCACTGAGCCCTATCATTATTTTTAATCTGATTCAGAGATAAGAATATTGAGAATCTGAGCTATTGAGTTGGGACTTGCTCTGCCCCCCTCTCACCATCTCCATCTGCTGGTGTTCCTGTCTCACTGCAGTTACTGTCCCCCTATCACCATCTCCATCTGCTGGTGTCCATGTCTCACTGCAGCTACTTTCCCCCTCTCACCTTTTGGTGCAGCAGCTTTGACAGAAGCGGAGGTGCAGAGCGAACTTGCAGCTGGGAGGACAGTTTCAGTGCAAGTGAAAGTTAATTCCCTTTTGTTTTCGGGGGACCAGGGGACTGCTGGGTAAGTAAAAACTATATATTTGGGCGGTGGCTGTACCCGAGACACGACAAATGTAGTGTCTCCCACCCAACCTCCTCCTCTAACCAAAAAAAAGGACTCTGGTGTGTTGATAAGGTAAGCTTTCTATTTAAAAAGTTCTGTCCGTCAGATTGCTAAGCTAACAAGTTTTGACTTTTTTTTGGTTTTTCAGTAGATTTGTTGGGAATTTAGAATAGTGGGAATGGAGGTTAAGGCAGTTGTATGTTCCTCCTGCAGAATGTGGGAGGTAAGTGTCGCCAAGAGTGTCCCTGCTGACTGCATCTGCATCCAGCTCCTCGAGAACCGCGTTAGGGAACTGGAGCTGGAGCTGGATGAACTTCGGATCATTCGGGAGGCGGAGGGGGTTATTGAGAGGAGTTATAGGGAGGTAGTTACAACTCAGGTAAAAGAAGTAGATAGATGGGTTACCGTCAGAGGAAGGAGAGGGAAACAGCAGGCAGTACAGGGATCCCCTGTGGCCGTTTCCCTCAACAACAGGTTTGGATACTGTTGCGGGGGCGACTTACCAGGGGTAAGCAATGGGGTACAGGTCTCTGGCACAGAGTCTGTCCCTGTTGCTCAGAAGGGAAAGGGGAAGAGGAGCAGAGCATTAGTCATTGGGGACTCCATAGTTAGGGGAACAGATAGGAGGTTCTGTGGGAATGAGAGAGACTCACGGTTGGTGTGTTGCCTCCCAGGTGCCAGGGTTCGTGATGTCTCGGATCGTGTTTTTGGGATCCTTAAGGGGGAGGGGGAGCAGCCCCAAGTCGTAGTCCACATAGGCACCAACGACATAGGTAGGAAGAGAGATTGGGATTTAAGGCAGAAATTCAGGGAGCTAGGGTGGAAGTTTAGAGCGAGAACAAACATAGTTGTTATCTCTGGGTTGTTGCCCGTGCCACGTGCTAGCGAAGCGAGGAATAGGGAGAGAGAGGAGTTGAACAGGTGGCTGCAGGGATGGTGTAGCAGGGAGGGTTTTGGTTTCCTGGATAATTGGGGCTCTTTCTGGGGTAGGTGGGCCCTCTACAAACAGGATGGTCTTCACCTGAACCAGAGGGGTACCAATATCCCGGGGGTGGGGGGGTGGGGGAGATTTGCTAGTGGGGTTTAAACTAATTCAGCAGGGGAATGGGAACCTAAATTGTAGTGCCAGTGTACAGGATGTTGAGAGTAGTAAGGTCAGGGGTAAGTTTACAAGGACGCAAGAGGGCACTGGCAAGCAAGAACTTGGTTTAAAGTGTGTCTACTTCAACGCCAGGAGCATCCGGAATAAGGTGGGTGAGCTTGCAGCATGGGTTGGTACCTGGGATCTCGATGTAGTGGCCATTTCGGAGACATGGGTAGAGCAGCGGCAGGAATGGATGTTGCAGATTCCGGGATTTGGATGTTTCAGTAAGAACAGAGAAGATGATAAAGTGGGGGGGGGGGGGGGTGTGGCATTGCTAATCAAGGAGAGTATTACAGCGGCAGAAAGGACGTTTGAGGACTCGTCTACTGAGGTAGTATAGGCCGAGGTTAGAAACAGGAGAGGATAGGTCACCCTGTTGGGAGTTTTCTATAGACCTCCGAATAGTTCCAGAGATGTAGAGGAAAGGATATCGAAGATGATTCTCGACAGGAGCGAGAGTAACAGGGTAGTGGTTATGGGGGGACTTTAACTTTCCAAATATTGACTGGAAATACTATAGTTCGAGTACTTTAGATGGGTCAGTTTTTGTCCAGTGTGTGTAGGAGGGTTTTCTGACACAGTATGTAGACAGGCCAACCAGGGGCGATGCCACATTGGATTTGGTACTGGGTAATGAACCCGGCCAGATGTTAGATTTAGATGTAGGTGAGCACTTTGGTGATAGTGATCACAATTCGTTTAGGTTTATCTTAGCGATGGGCAGGGACAGGTATATACCGCAGGGCAAGAATTATAGCTGGGGGAAAGGAAATTATGATGCGATGAGGCAAGATTTATGATGCTTAGGATGGGGAAGGAAACTGCAGGGGATGGGCACAATCGAAATGTGGAACTTATTCAATGAGCAGCTACTGCGTGTCCTTGATAAGTATGTACCTGTCAGGCAGGGAGGAAGTTGTCGAGCGAGGGAGCCGTGGTTTACTAAAGAAGTTGAAGCGCTTGTCAAGAGGAAGAAGAAGGCTTATGTTAGGATGAGACGTGAATGCTCAGTTCGGGTGCTTGAGAGTTACAAGCTAGCCAGGAAGGATCTAAAGGGAGAGCTAAGAAGAGCAAGGAGAGGACACGAGAAGTCATTGGCGGATAGGATCAAGGAAAACCCTAAGGCTTTCTATAGGTATATCAGGAATAAAAGAATGACTAGAGTTAGATTAGGGCCAATCATGGATAGTAGTTGGAAGTTGTGTGTGGAATCAGAGGAGATAGGGGAAGCGTTAAATGCATATTTTTCGCCATTATTTACACTAGAGAAACAAAATGTTGTCGAGGAGACTACTGCGATTCAGTCTACTAGGCGAGATGGAATTGAGGTTCACAAAGAGGAGATGTTAGCAATTTTGGAAAGTGTGAAAATAGATAAGTCCCCTGGGCCAGATGGGATTTATCCTAGGATTCTCTGGGAAGCCAGGGAGGAGATTGCAGAGCCTTTGTCCTTGATACTTATGTCGTCATTCTCGACAGGAATCGTGCCGGAAGACTGGATGATTGCAAATGTTGTCCCCTTGTTCAAGAAGGGGAATAGAGACAGCCCTGGTAATTATGGACCTGTGAGCCTTACTTCGGTTGTGGGTAAAATTTTGGAAAAGGTTATAAGAGATAGGATTTATAATCATCTTGAAAAGAATAAGTTCATTCGCGATAGTCAGCACGGTTTTGTGAAGGGTAGGTCGTGCCTCACAAACCTTATTGAGTTTTTCGAGAAGGTGACCAAACAGGTGGATGAGGGTAAAGCAGTGGATGTGGTGTATATGGATTTCAGTAAGGCGTTTGATAAGGTTCCCCACGGTAGGCTATTGCAGAAAATACGGAAGTATGGGGTTGAAGGTGATTTAGAGCTTTGGATCAGAAATTGGCTAGCTGAAAGAAGACAGAGGGTGGTGGTTGATGGCAAATGTACATTCTGGAGTTTAGTTACTAGTGGTGTACCGCAAGGATCTGTTTTGGGGCCACTGCTGTTTGTCATTTTTATAAATGACCTGGAAGAGGGTATAGAAGGGTGGGTTAGTAAATTTGCGGATGACACGAAGGTCGGTGGAGTTGTGGATAGTGCCGTAGGATGTTGTAGGATACAGAGGGACATAGATAGGCTGCAGAGCTGGGCTGAGAGATGGCAAATGGAGTTTAATGCGGAAAAGTGTGAGGTGATTCACTTTGGAAGGAGTAACAGGAATGCAGAGTACTGGGCTAATGGGAAGATTCTTGATAATGTAGATGAGCAGAGAGATCTTGGTGTCCATGTGCATAAATCCCTGAAAGTTGCTACCCAGGTTAATAGGGCTGTTAAGAAGGCATATGGGGTGTTAGCTTTTATTAGTAGGGGGATCGAGTTTCGGAGCCACGAGGTCATGCTGCAGCTGTACAAAACTCTGGTGAGGCTGCACCTGGAGTATTGCGTGCAGTTCTGGTCACCGCATTATAGGAAGGATGTGGAAGCTTTGGAAAGGGTGCAGAGGAGATTTACTAGGATGTTCTCTGGTATGGATGGAAGTTCTTACGAGGAAAGGCTGAGGGACTTGAGGTTGTTTTCGTTGGAGAGAAGGAGGAGGAGAGGTGACTTAATAGAGACATATAAGATAATCAGAGGGTTAGATAGGGTGGATAGTGAGAGTTTTTTTCCTCGGATGGTGATGGCAAACAGGAGGGGACATAGCTTTAAGTTGAGGGGTGATAGATATAGGACAGATGTTAGAGTTAGTTTCTTTACTCAGAGAGCAGTAGGGGCGTGGAACGACCTGCCAGCAACAGTAGTAGACTCGCCAACTGTAAAGGCATTTAAGTGGTCATTTTATAGATATATGGATGAAAATGGAATAGTGTAGGTCAGATGGTTTCACAGGTCGGCGCAACATCGAGGGCCGAAGGGCCTGTATTGCGCTGTTATGTTCTATTGTTCTAATGTTCTCACTATCTCCACCTGCTGGTGTCCCTGTCTCACTGTAGTTACTGACCACCTCTCACCATCTCCATCTGCTGGTGTCCCTGTCTCACTGCAGTTACTGTTCCCCCTCTCGCCATCTCCAGCTGCTGGTGTCCCTGTCTGACTGCAGTTACTGACCACCTCTCACCATCTCCATCTGCTGGTGTCCCTGTCTCACAGCAGTTGCTGCCCCCCTCTCATCATCTCCATCTGCTGGTGTCCCTGTCTCACTGCAGTTACTGTTCCCCCTCTCGCCATCTCCATTTGCTGGTGTCCCTGTCTCACTGCAGCTACTGTCCCCATCTCACCATCTCCATGTGCTGCTGTCCCTGTCTCACTGCAGTTACAACCCCCCTCTCACCATCTCCATCTGCTGGTGTCCCTGTCTCACTGCAATTACGGCCCCCCTCTCATCATCTCCATCTGCTGGAGTCCCTGTCTCACTGCAGTTACTGTCCCCCCTCTCGCCATCTCCATTTGCTGGTGTCCCTGTCTCACTGCAGTTACTGTCCCCATCTCCCCATCTCCATCTGCTGGTGTCCCTGTCTCACTGCATTCCTTCCCCCCGAGTCTTCATCTCCATCCCCGTCTCACTGCAGTTTCTGCCGCCTCTCACCATCGACATCTGCTGGTGTCGCTGTCTCACTGCAGTTACCAATATATTTGGGATGTTTAAAATAACTTGCCTTTTCGTTGCAGCAGCTTATTCGGAAGCAGAGGGTGCTGAGCGAGTGATCAGCTGGGAAGGTCAGTTTCAACTTCAACTTAATTTTCCTTTTGTTTTCGGCGGACCAGGGGGCTGCTGGGTAAGTAAAAACCTATATATTTGGGCTGTTTAAAATAACTTGCCTTTCATTGCAGCAGCTTATTTGGAAGCAGAGGGTGCTGAGCGAGTGATCAGCTGGGAAGGTCAGTTTCAACTTCAACTTAATTTTCCTTTTGTTTTCGGCGGACCAGGGGGCTGCTGGGTAAGTAAAAACCTATATATTTGGGCTGTTTAAAATAACTTGCCTTTCATTGCAGCAGCTTATTTGGAAGCAGAGAGTGCTGAGCGAGTATTCAGCTGGGAAGGTCAGTTTCAACTTAAACTTAATTTTCCTTTTGTTTTCGGCGGACCAGGGGGCTGCTGGGTAAGTAAAAACCTATAAATTTGAGCTGTTTAAAACAACTTGCGTTTCATTGCAGCAGCTTATTTGGAAGCAGAGAGTGCTGAGCGAGTATTCAGCTGGGAAGGTCAGTTTCAACTTAAACTTAATTTTCCTTTTGTTTTCGGCGGTCCAGGGGGCTGCTGGGGAAGTAAAAACCTCTATATTTGGGCTATTTCTGAACCCGTGACACTTCACGTGTAGTGGCTCCCACCCGCCCTCCTCCTCTAACCAAAATAAAAGGACTCGGTGGTGTGTAGATAAGGCAAGGCTTTTTCCGTTTCTCTTTTTTTTTATCGTGAGATTGGTAAAAATCTTTAGTTCCTTTTTCATTTATCTAGGTTATGCTTAAGATTAAAAATGGCAGGATATCTCAGACCCGTGTTCTGCTCATCTTGATCAATGTGGGAGCTCAGGGACACGGCTGATGTCCCTGACTCCTTCACGTGCAGGAAGTGTGTCCAGCTGCAGCTCTTGTTAGACCGCATGACGGCTCTGGAGCTGCGGATGGACTCACTTTGGAGCATCCGCGATGCTGAGGACGTCGTGGATAGCACGTTTAGCGAATTGGTCACACCACAGATTAGGATTGCTGAGGGAGAAAGGGAATGGGTGACCAAAAGGCAGAGAAAGAGCAGGAAGGCAGTGCTGGTGTCCCCTGCGGTCATCTCCCTCCAAAACAGGTATACCGTTTAGGATACTGTTGAGGGAGATGGCTTAACGGGGGAAGGCAGCAGTAGCCAGGTTCATTGCACCGTGGCTGGCTCTGCTGTTCGGAAGGGCGGGAAAAAGTGTGGAAGGGCTATAGTATAGGGGATTCGATTGTAATGGGAGTAGATAGGAGGTTCTGTGGTCGAAAACGAGACTCTCGAATGGTATGTTGCCTCCCAGGTGGACGGGTCAGGGATGTCTCAGATCGGCTGCAGAACTTTCTGAAGGGGGAGGGTGAACAGCCAGTTGTCGTTGTGCACATAGACACCAATAATATAGGTAAAAAACGGGATGAGGTCCTGCAAGCAGAATTTAGGGAGCTAGGAGCCAAATTAAAAAGTAGTTAGGCTGGAAGCTGAAAGCTCGGACGGACAGAGTTGTTATCTCTGGTTTGTTGCCAGCGCCACGTGATAGTGAGGCTAGGAATAGGGAGAGAGCACAGCTGAACACGTGGCTGCAGGAATGGTGTAGGAGAGAGGGCTTCCAGTTCTTGGATAATTGGACTGCATTCTGGGGAAGATGGGACCTGTTCAAACAGGACGGGCTGCATCTGAACCAGAGGGGCACCAATATCCTGGGAGGGAGGTTTGCTAGTACTGTTCGGGAGGGTTTAAACTAGTTTGGGAGGGGGATGGGAAGCGGACTTGTAGTCCAGGGACCAGTGGGTCCACTCAGAAAGACAAAGAGTGTAGTGAGGTATTGGGGAAGGTAGCACTGTCGCAGAGGACAGATGGGCACGGAGAAGGGTTGAAGTGCGTATACTTCAACGCAAGAAGCATCAGGAATAAGGTGAGTGAATTGAAGGCGTGGATGGGCACTTGGGACTACGATGTTGTGGCCATCACTGAAACGTGGATAGGTGAGGGGGAGGAATGGTTCTTGGAGGTACCTGGTTATAGATGTTTTCATAAGATTAGGAATGGTGGTAAAAGAGGTGGGGGGGTGGCATTGTTAGTTAGAAATAGTGTAACAACTGCTGAAAGAATTTTCGAGGAGGATCTGCCGACTGAGGCACTGTGGGTTGAGGTCAGGAACAGGAAAGGAGCAGTCACCTTGATGGGAGTTTTCTATCGGCCCCCCAATAGCAGCAGGGAGGTGGAAGAGCAGATTGGGAAACAGATTTTGGAAAGGAGCAGAAGTCACAGGGTAGTAATTATGGGGGATTTCAACTTCCCAAATATTGATTGGCAACTCTTTAGATCGAATAGTTTGGATGGGGTAGTGTTTGTGCAGTATGTCCAGGAAGCTTTTCTGACTCAGTATGTAGACTGCCCGACCAGAGGGGAGGCAATATTGGATTTGGTACTAGGTAATGAACCAGGGCAAGTGATAGAGCTGTTGGTGGGCGAGCACTTTGGAGATAGTGATCACAATTCTGTAGCATTCACTGTGGTAATGGAGAGGGATAGGTATGTGCAACAGGGCGAGGTTTACAATTGGGGGAAGGGTAGATATGATGCTGTCAGGCAGGAACTGAGGAGCATAAGTTGGGAGCATATGCTGGCAGGGAAGGGCACGGTCGAAATGTGGAACTTTTTCAAGGAGCAGATAGTAGGGGCCATTGATAAGCATGTCCCTGTCAGACAGGGAAGGGATGGTCATGTGAGGGAACCGTGGTTGACAAGAGAGGTTGAGAGTCTTGTTAGGAAGAAGAAGGATGCGTATATAAGGTTGAGGAAAAAGGGCACAGGCATAGCTCTGGAGGGATACAAGATGGCCAGGAAGGATCTGAAGAAAGGGATTAGGAGAGCTAAGAGAGGGCATGAAAAATGCTTGGCGGGTAGGATAAAAGAAAACCCCAAGGCCTTTTACGCGTATGTCAGAAATATGAGGATGACTAGGGGGACCGTAGGTCCGGTCAAGGACAATAGCGGGAGACTGTGTGTTGAGCCGGAAGAGATAAGTGAGGTTTTGAATGAGTACTTCTCTTCGGTATTTACGAATGAGAAGGGGTGTATTACTGAAGAGGACGGTGTGAAACAGACTGGTAAGCTCGAGGAAGTGCTCGTTAGGAGGGAAGATGTGTTGGGGTTTTTGAATAACTTGAAGATAGACAAGTCTCCCGGGCCTGACGGGGTATATCCAAGGATGTTATGGGAAGCAAGGGATGAAATTGCAGAGCCGCTGGCAATGATCTTTTCATCTTCTCTGTTGACGGGGGTGGTACCAGGTGATTGGAGGGTGGCAAATGTTGTGCCCCTGTTCAAGAAAGGGAATAGGAACAACCCTGGGAATTACAGGCCAGTTAGTCTTACTTCGGTGGTAGGCAAGTTGATGGAAAAGGTGCTGAGGGATAGGATTTCTGAGCATCTGGAAAGACACTGCTTGATTCGGGACAGTCAGCACGGTTTTGTGAGGGGTAGGTCTTGCCTCACAAGCCTGATTGAATTCTTTGAGCAGGTGACCAAGCAAGTGGATGAGGGTAAACCAGTGGATGTGGTGTACATGGATTTTAGTAAGGCATTTGATAAGGTCCCCCATGGTAGACTTATGGAGAAAGTCAGGAGGCATGGGATAGTGGGGAATGTGGCCAGTTGGATTAAGAATTGGCTAACTGATAGAAGGCAGAGAGTGGTCTTAGATGGTAAATACTCAGCCTGGAGCCCAGTTACCAGTGGCGTGCCACAGGGATCAGTTCTGGGTCCTCTCCTGTTTGTGATTTTTATTAACGACTTGGATGAGGAAGTCGAAGGGTGGGTCAGTAAATTTGCAGATGATACAAAGGTTGGTGGAGTTGTGGATACCGAGGAGGGCTATTGTCGTCTGCAAAGGGACTTGGATAGGTTGCAGTGCTGGGCTGAAAAGTGGCAGATGGAGTTTAACCCTGAAAAGTGTGAGGTCGTCCATTTTGGAAGGACAAACACGAATGCAAAATACTGGGTTAACGGTAGGGTTCTTGGGCATGTGGAGGAGCAGAGAGACCTTGGGGTCTATGTGCATAGATCGTTGAAAGTTGCAACTCAAGTGGATAGGGCTGTGAAGAAGGCATATGGGGTGTTAGCGTTCATTAGCAGAGGGATTGAATTTAAGAGCCGTGAGGTGATGATGCAGCTGTACAGGACCTTGGTAAGGCCTCATTTGGAGTACTGTGTGCAGTTCTGGTCGCCTCATTTTAGGAAGGATGTGGAAGCCTTGGAGAGGGTGCAGAGGAGATTTACCAGGATGTTGCCTGGAATGGAGAATAAGTCTTACGAGGAAAGGCTGAACATTCTAGGCCTCTTCTCATTAGAACGGAGAAGGATGAGGGGTGACATGATAGAGGTTTATAAGATGATCAGGGGAATAGATAGGGTAGACAGTCAGAAACTTTTTCCCCGGGTGGAGCAAAGCGTTACAAGGGGTCATAAATTTAAGGTGAAGGGTGGGAGATATAAGGGGGATGTCAGGGGAAGGTTCTTTACCCAGAGAGTGGTCGGGGCATGGAATGCCTTGCCTGGGGAAGTTGTTGAGTCAGAAACTTTAGGGACTTTCAAACGGCTTTTAGATAGGTATATGGATAAAGGAGAATGATGGGGTATAGATTAAATTGTCCTTGACAGAGGACAAAGGATCGGCACAACATCGTGGGCCGAAGGGCCTGTTCTGTGCTGTATTTTTCTATGTTCTATGTTCTAGTACCTCAGAGGTAGTAATCTCAGGATTGCTACCAGTGCCACGTGATAGTCAGAGGAGAAATGAAAGATTAGTCAGGATGAATGCGGGGCTTGACAGATGGTGCAGGAGGGATGGGTTCAGATTTTTGGGACATTGGGAACGGTTCTGGGGGAGGTGGGACTATTACAAATTGGACGGTCTACACATGGGCCGGACTGGAACCCATGTCCTTGGGGGTGCCTTTGCTAACGCTGTTGGAGAGGGTTTAAACTAATGTGGCAGGGGGATGGGAACCAAATGAGGAGGTCAGTGGACAGTAAGGAGGTAGTAACTAAAGCCTGTAAGCAACTATATATTGAAGTCAGCGTGACAAAGGGAAAGAGTAGGCAGGGAGCAGATGATGTATGCAAAGAGACTGGTGGTCTGAGGTGCATTTGTTTTAATGCAAGAAGTGTAGTAGGTAAGGCAGATGAACTTAGGGCTTGGATTAGTACCTGGGAGTATGATGTTATTGCTATTACTGAGTCTTGGTTGAGGGAAAGGCATGAAATGCAACTAAATATCCCAGGAAACCGATGCTTCAGGCGGGATAGAGAGGGAGGTAAAAGGGGTGGAGGAGTTGCATTACTGGTCAAAGAGGATATCACAGCTGTGCTGAAGGAGGGCACTATGGATGACTCGATTAGTGAGGCAAAATCGGCAGAACTCAGAAATACGAAGGGTGCGGTAACAATGTTGGGGCTGTACTACAGGCCTCCCAACAGCGAGCGTGAGATAGAGGTACACATATGTAAACAGATTATGGAAAGATGTAGGAGCAACAGGGTGGTGGCGATAGGAGATTTTAATTTTCCCAACATTGACTGGGATTCACTGAGTGTTAGAGGTCGAGATGGAGCAGAATTTGTAAGGAACATCCAGGAGGGTTTTCTAGAACAGTATGTAAATAGTACAACTCGGGAAGGGGCCATACTGGACCTGGTGTTGGGGAATGAGCCCGGCCAATTGGTTGAAGCTTTAGTAGGGGACTACTTTGGGAATAGCGATCACAATTCCGTAAGTTTTAGAATACTCATGGTCAAAGACGAGAGTGGTCCGAAAGGAAGAGTGCTAAATTGGGGGAAGGCCAACTATAGCAAAATTCGGCAGGAGCTGGAGAATGTGGATTGATAGCAGCTGTTTGAAGGTAAATCCACATTTGATATGTGGGAGGCCTTTAAAGAGAGGTTGATTAGCGTGCAGGAGAGACATGTTCCTGTGAAAATGAGGGATAGAAATGGCAAGATTAGGGAACCATGGATGACAGGTGAAATTGTGAGACTAGCTAAGAGGAAAAAGGAAGCATACATAAGGTGTAGGCGGCTGAAGAAAGACGAAGCTTTGAAAGAATATCGAGAATGTAGGACCAATCTGAAACGAGGAATTAAGAGGGCTAAAAGGAGTCATGAAATATCTTTAGCAAACAGGGTGAAGGAAAATCCCAAAGCCTTTTATTCATATATAAGGAGCAAGAGGGTAACTCGAGAAAGGATTGGCCCACTTAAGGACAAAGGAGGAAAGTTATGCGTGGAGTCAGAGAAAATGGGTGAGATTTTAAACGAGTACTTTGCTTCGGTAGACACCGAGGAGAGGGACATGACGGATGTTGAGGTTAGGGATAAATGTTTGATGACTCTAGGTCAAGTCGACATAATGAGGGAGGAAGTGCTGGGTATTCTAAAAGGCATTAAGGTGGACAAGTCCCCAGGTCGGGATGGGATCTATCCCAGGTTACTGTGGGAAGCGAGAGAGGAAATAGCTGGGGCCTAACAGATATCTTTGCAGCATCCTTAAACACGGGTGAGGTCCCGGATGACTGGAGAATTGCTAATGTTGTTCCCTTGTTTAAGAAGGATAGCAGGGATAATCCAGGTAATTATAGACCTGTGAGCCTGACGTCAGTGGTAGGGAAGCTGCTGGAGATGATACTGAGGGATAGGATCTATTCCCATTTGGAAGAAAATGGGCTTATCAGTGATAGGAAACATGGTTTTGTGCAGGGAAGGTCATGTCTTACCAACTTAATAGAATTCTTTGAGGAAGTGACAAAGTTGATTGATGAGGGAAGGGCTGTAGATGTCATATACATGGACTTCAGTAAGGCGTTTGTTAAGGTTCCCCATGGTAGGTTGATGGAGAAAGTGAAGTCGAATGGGGTCCAAGGTGTACTAGCCAGATGGATAAAGAACTGGCTGGGCAACAGGAGACAGAGAGTAGCAGTCGAAGGGAGTTTCTCAAAATGGAGACGTGTGACCAGTGGTGTTCCACAGGGATCCGTGCTGGGACCACTGTTGTTTGTGATATACATTAATGATTTGGAGGAAAGTATCAGTGATCTGATTAGCAAGTTTGCAGACGACACTAAGATTGGTGGAGTAGCAGATAGTGAAGCGGACTGTCAGAGAATACAGCAGAATATAGATAGATTGGAGAGTTGGGCAGAGAAATGCAGATGGTGTTCAATCAGGGCAAATGCGAGGTGATGCATTTTGGAAGATCCAACTCAAGAGTGAACTATACAGTAAATGGAAAAGTCCTGGGGCAAATTGATGTACAGAGAGATTTGTGTGTTCAGGTCCATTGTTCCCTGCAGGTGGCAGCGCAGGTCAATAGATTGGTCAAGAAGGCAGACGGCATGCTTTCCTTCATCGGACGGGGAAATGAGCACAAGAGTTGGCAGGTCATGTTACAGTTGTATAATAGTTTGGTTCGGCCACATTTGGAATACTGCGTGCAGTTCTGGTCGCCACATTACCAAAAGGATGTAGATGCTTTGGAGAGGGTGCAGAGGAGGTTCACCAGGATGTTGCCTGGTATGGAGGGCGCTAGCTATGAAGAGAGGTTGAGTAGAATAGGATTATTTTCATTAGAAAGACGAAGGTTGAGGGGGCACCTGATTGAGGTGTACAAAATCATGAGCGGTATGGACAGGGTTGATAGCAAGAAGCTTTTTCCCAGAGTGGGGGTTCAATTACTAGGGGTCACGACTTCAAAGTGAGAGGGTAAATGTTTAGGGGAGATATGAGTGGAAAGTTCTTTACGCAGAGGGTGGTGGGTGCCTGGAATGCGGTGCCAGCGGAAGTGGTAGACGCGGGTACGATAGCGTCTTTTAAGATGTGTCCAGACAGATACATGAATGGGTCGGAAGCAAAGAGATACAGACCCTTAGAAAATAGGCGACATGTTTAGATAGAGGATCTGGATCGGCGCAGGCTTGGAGGGCCGAAGGGACTGTTCCTGTGCTGTAATTTTCTTTGTTCTTTGTTCTTTGTTACTGACCCCCTCGCACCATCTGCATCTGCTAGTGTCGCTGTGTCACTGCAGTTACGGTCCCCCTCTCACCATCTCCATCTGCTGGTGTCCCTGTCTCACTGCAGTTACTGCCCCCCTCTCACCATACCCATCTGCTGGTGTCCCTGTCTCACTGCAGTTACTGTCCCCCCTCACCATCTGCATTGCTGGTGTTCCTGCTCACTGCAGTTACTTTCCCTGCTTTCATCATCTCCATCCGCTGGTGTCCTTGCCTCACTGCAGATATCTGTCTCCTCTTATCATCTCCTTCTGCTGGTGTCCCTGTCTCACTGAAGTTACTGTCCCCTCTCACCATCTCCATCTGCTGGAGTCCCTGTCTCACTGAAGTTACTGTCCCCTCTCACCATTTCCATCTGCTGGTCTCCCAGCCTCACAGCAGTTAATGCCCCCTCTCACCATCTCCATCTGCTGCTGTCCCTGTCTCACTGCAATTACTGTCCTCCTCTCACCATCTCCATCTGCTGGTGTCCCTGTCTCATTGCAGTTACCGCCCACTCTCACCATTCCCATCTGCTGGTGTCCCTGTCTCACTGCAGTTACTGTCCCCCCTCATCATCTGCATTGCTGGTGTTCCTGTCTCACTGCAGTTACTTTCCCTGCTTTCACCATCTCCATCAGCTGGTGTCCTTGCCTCACTGCAGCTATCTGCCTCCTCTTATCAACTCCTTCTGCTGGTGTCCCTGTCTCACTGAAGTTACTGTCCCCTCTCACCATCTCCATTTGCTGGTGTCCCTGTATCACTGAAGTTACTCTCCACCTCTCATCATCTCCATCTGCTGGTCTCCCAGCCACATTGCAGTTACTGTCCCCCCTCTCACCATCTCTATCTGCTGGTGTCCCTGCCTCACTGCAGTTACTGCTCCCTCTCACCATCCCCATCTGCTGCTGTCCCTGTCTCACTGCAATTTCTGTCCTCCTCTCACCATCTCCATCTGCTGGTGTCCCTGTCTCACTGCAGTTACTATGCCCCTCTCACCATCCCCATCTGCTGGTGTCCCTGTCTCACTGCAGTTACTGACCCCGCTCACCATTTCCATCTGCTGGTGTCCCTGTCTCACTGCAGTTACTGCCCCCTCTCAACATCTCCATCTGCTGGTGTCCCTGTCTCACTGCAGTTTCTGAGCCACTCTCACCATCTCCGCTGCCCCTCTCTTATTCACCAGGTTTCAGTGCTTTTTAAATCCACTCCTCTCCCACTGCTCCTCTCTTATTCACCAGGTTTTAGTGCTTTTTAATTCCACTCCTCTCCCACTGCTCCTCTCTTATTCACCAGGTTTCGGTGGTTTCTAAATCCGCTCCTCTCTCACTGTTCCTGTCTTATGCACCAGGTTTGGTGCTTTTTAAATCCACTCCTCCCCACTGCTCCTCTCTTATTCAGCAGGTTTCGGTGCGTTCTAAATCCCTTCCTCTCCCGCTGCTCCTGTCTTATTCACCAGGTTTTGATGCTTTTTAAAACCACTCCTCTCCCACTGCTCCTCTCTTATTCACCAGGTTTTGATGCTATTTAAATCCACTCCTCTCCCACCGCTCCTCTCCTATTCAGCAGGTTTCGGTGCGTTCTAAATCCGCTCCTCTCCCACTGCTCCTCTCTTATCCAACAGGTTTTGATGCTTTTTAAATCCACTCCTCTCCCACTGCTCCTCTCTTATTCACCAGGTTTCGGTGCTTTTTAAATCCACTCCTCTCCCACTGCTCCTCTCTTATTTACCAGGTTTTAGTTATTTTTAAATCCACTCCTCTCCCACTGCTCCTCTCTTATTTACCAGGTTTTAGTTATTTTTAAATCCACTCCTCTCCCGCTGCTACTCTCTTATTCACCAGGTTTTAGTTATTTTTAAATCCACTACTCCCCCACTGCTATTCTCTTATTCACCAGATTTTAGTGTATTTTAAATCCACTCCTCCCCCACTGCTCCTCTCTTATTCACCAGATTTCAGTGTTTTTTAGATCCACTCCTCTCCCACTGCTTCTCTGTTATTCACCAGCTTTTGGTGCTTGTTAATTCCTCTCCTCTCCCACTGCTCCTCTCTTATTCACCAGGTTCGGAGCTTTTTAAATCCACTCCTCTCCCACTGCTGCTCTCCTTTTCACCAGGTTTTGGTGCTTATTAAATCCTCTCCTCCCCCACTGATCCTCTCTTATTCACCTGGTGTTAGTGCTTTTTAATTCTTCTCCACCCCCACTGCCCCTCTCTTATTCACCAGGTTTTGGTGCTTTTTAATCCACTCCTGTCCCACTGCTCCTCTCTTATTCACCTGGTTTTAGTGCTTTTTAATTCCACTCCTTTCCCACTGCTCCTCTCTTATTCACCAGGATTCTGCAGATCTCCTTTAAGTTCAAATGAATTCTCCTTTGATTGCTTGAGATAAGTACTCATATAAATTTAATTTTGCAAATGGATTCCTATTTTTAATGCCGGACTTGGCGGTATTGCGTGGAGTTTTACATTAATGACAGAAACGCTGCAACTATCTCTCCTTCTCAAACTCTTGGTTTCAAAAGATAACAAATAACCAAAGTTTTTGAAAAGGCAAAGCCTTTAACCCAAATTGTGACAATGCTGTGACATTTGATGTCTGCAGATAAGTTCTGTAATTCATAAAGCTGCTGGACCTCTTGCTGTGGTATCAGTTCTCATATGACCCTGGAAACTATTGGCACCTGTTTTAAAAAAAATAGCACAAACAATCCACTGTCGCTCTGCCCCAAAACCCAATCTGTTAATCTGTCCAATTTTATTTGTCAGTTTAGAAATTGAAAGTCTAATAATATTCAATATATAAATTTTACTCTCAGCAATGCAAACGTTGTATGGTGAATTAAATACAAACAACAGCTGCTGCGGAGTTTATTTCTTTGCTTGTCCCCAAAGGGAAAAGAGCAAAACATTCTCAGATGTGTCACTTTATGTAACTTCTTTGGAAAACATATCGATTGAAAAACACTTTCTGGCCTACCTTATCTTGAATGAACTTTATAACTTACTTTATTTCTCCTCGAAGACTCGTTTATGATCTTTAACAACATGAATTCATTTATTCTCTTTATATATTTTCTTATAAGTGCCTTTGATCACTTGTGGGGGCATTACTTTCTCCACATTCGCCAAAATGATTTTTCCTCCCAAGATGCATGTTGGCCAGTCTCACGAACTCGAGATCCTTCTTTTCTGTTAAAAAGATTTTGCAATGTGTCAAGTCCCATCTGGGGTGTCATAATGTAAGATTCAATAAGAAAGAGGTCGTTTATAGCCCCTTCTAAGGTGGGAAAAGACTTTGCAGTACCAAGCTTGATGTGAATCGACTTTATTGAGATAAATGTAAAGACAAGTTTGTTCAGTTTTCATATAAACCATAGGCACTAGCTCAGACAGTAATTAACAGCCTAACACAGATAATGCATATGAACATACTAACATACGAATTAGGAGCAGGAGCAGGCCACTCTGCCCTTCCAGACTACTCCGCCATTCAGTATGGTCATGTCTGAAGTGATTACTCCTCATTTCCACCGACCCCCGACAACCTTCCAACCCCTTGCTTATCAAGAAACTATCCACCTCTGGCTTCAAAATATTCCGAGACTCTGCTTCCACCATTTGTTGAGGAAAAGAATTCCAAAGAATCATTCCCCTCTGAGAGAAAATAATTCTCCTGATCTCTGTCTTAAATGGACGTCCCCTTATTTTTAAACAGTGACCCCTAGTTCCAGCAACAGTATCAGAGACTGGATGGCAAAGTACAAAGCTCTTTCCCTTGCAGTTTTTCTCTTCAACTTATTGATCAATCTCTTTCTCTTGTCTCATTGTTGTGCGAAAAATCTGTGTCGTACAGTATCAAAAACTGGACTTCTTCAACCTGGCAGCTTTCCAGTTAGCCTTCCCCTCTCCCAAACAATGACTACTCTTGTATTGAAGGATGCCTTTCTGAACCAACCAAGAATATTTTTTGATGGTTGCTAACCTTTCAAATTTGTGCAATTCGTATCCCTTTGTTTTGACTGCTTTATCTCAATATTTTTCCATTTCGAGATTCTTTATCTCATTACGAGACAAATCTACACAGGAGCTGTTTTCACTGTCTGCTTTCAAAGTCTCACCTTTTTCTGCATGTAAGCATTTTAAAATTTGACATAATCTCCCAGAATGGCCCTACTTTGACATCTAGTCTATACTGTGCCCTACCTTGACCTCTTGTCGAGACTGTGCCCTATTTCATAAGATCATAAGATCATAAGAACTATGAGCAGGAGTAGGCCGTCCAGCCCCTCGAACCTGCTCCGCCGTTCAATAAGATCATGGCTGATCTTTTCATGGACTCATATCCACTTACCCGCGCTCCCACCGGATCCCTTAATTCCTTTATTGTTCAAAAAGGTATCTAGCTTAGCTTTAAAGACGTTTCCTGAAGAAAAGTCAACTACTTCACTGGGCAAGGAATTCCATAGATTAACAACCCTCTGGGTGAAGAAGTTACTTCTTAATTCTGTCCTAAACCTGCTCCCTCTAATCCTGAGGCTATGCCCTCTTGTCCTAGCTTCACCTGCCAGTGGAAACATCCTCTCTACTTGTATATTATCTATTCCCTTCATAATTTTATATGTTTCTATAAGATCCCCCCTCATTCTTCTGGAACTGCAATGAATATAATCCCAATCTATTCAGTCTCTCCTCATAAGCCTCAACTCCAGAATCAACCTAGTGAACCTCCTCTGCACCCTCTCCAGTGCCAGTATATCCTTTCTCAAGTAAGGAGACCAAAACTGCACACAGTACTCCAGGTGCGGCCTCACCAGTACCTTGTACAGCTGAAACATAACCTCTCTGCTTTTAAACTCAATCCCTTTAGCAATGAAGGACAAAATTCCATTTGCCTTCCTAATTACTTGCTGCACCTGCAGACCAACCTTCTGCGATTCATGCACAAGGACACCCAGGTCCCTCTGCATAGCAGCATGCTGCAACTTTTTACCATTCAAGTAATAATACTTTTTACTGTTACTCCTACCCAAATGAATGACTTCACATTTATTAACATTGTATTCCATCTGCCAGCCTTTGCCCACTCACTCAATGTATCTATGTTCCTCTGCAAAGTTTCACAGTCATCTGCACATTTTGCTCTGCCACTCAGCTTAGTGTCATCTGCAAACTTTGACACCCTACACGTGGTCCCCAACTCCTAATCATCTATATGAATTGTAAATAATTGTGGTACCAACACCGATCCCTGAGCCACACCACTCGTGACTGATTGCCAACCAGAATAGCACTCATTTTTCCACACTCTCTGCTTCCTGTTAGTCAACCAATCCTCTATCCATGCTAATACTTTACCCCTAACGCCATGCATCCTTATCTTATGCAGCAGCCTCTTATGTGGCACGTTGTCGAAGGACTTTTGGAAATCTAGGTACACCACATCCACTGGGTCCCCATTGTCCACCTTGCTCGTAATGTCATCATAGAATTCCAAAAGATTTGTCAAGCATGACTTGCCCTTCATGAACCCATGCTGTGTCTGCCCAACGGGACAATTTCTATCGAGATGCCCTGCTATTTCTTCCTTGATAAGAGACTCAAGCATCTTCCCCACTACAGAGATTAAGCTAACCGGTCTATAATTCCCCATCTTTTGTCTACCTCCCTTTTTAAACAGAGGCGTCACATCTGTTGTTTTCCAATCAACTGGGACTACCCCAGAGTCCAGCGAATTTTGGAAAATTACCGTCAGTGCACCTGCTATTTCTCCCGCCATCTCATTTAGTACCCTGGGATGCATTACATCAGGGCCAGGAGACTTATCAATCCTTATCTCCATAAGCTTGCCCAACACTACCTCTTCTATAATAATGATTGTTTCCAGGTCCTCACCTTCTCTTTGTCAATTCTTCTTTGGCCTCCTTATCTCGAGAGACAATGGGTACGCGCCTGGTGGTTTGTGATTTGTGAAGCAGCGCCTGGAGTGGCTATAAAGGCCAATTCTAGAGTGACAGGCTCTTCCACAGGTGCTGCAGAGAAATTTGTTTGTCGGGGCTGTTGCACAGTTGGCTCTCCCCTTGCGCCTCTATCTTTTTTCCTGCCAACTACTAAGCCTCTTCGACTCGCCATATTTTAGCCCCGTCTTTATGGCTGCCCGCCAGCTCTGGCGAACGCTGGCAATTGACTCCCACGACTTGTGTTTCCAGGTCCTCACCTACGAAAGCAGGTAGGATGACTGAGTGAATCTCTTCCCACACTCTGAGCAGGTGAAAGGTCTCTCCCCAGTGTGAACTCACTGGTGTCTCAGCAGGCAGGATGACTGAGCGAATCTCTGCCCACATTCTGAGCAGTTGAATGGTCTCTCTCCAGTCTCAACTCACTGTTGTATCAGCAGGTAGGATGACTGAGTGAATCTCTTTCCACACTCTGAGCAGGTGAACGGTCTCTCCCCAGTGTGAACTCACTAGTGTATCAGCAGGTAGGATGACTGAGTGAATCCATTCCCACAATCTGAACAGTTGAACGGTCTCTCCCCAGTAATAACACACTGGTGTATCAGCTGGTAGGATGACAGAGTGAATCTCTTCCCACACTCTGAGCAGGTGAATGGTCTCTCCCCATTGTGAACTCACTGGTGTAGAAGCAGGTACGATGTCTGAGTGAATCTCTTCCCACAATCTGAACAGTTGAACGGTCTCTCCCCAGTAATAACACACTGGTGTATCAGCTGGTAGGATGACAGAGTGAATCTCTTCCCACACTCTGAGCAGGTGAAAGGTCTCTCCCCACTGTGAACTCACTGGTGTATCAGCAGGTTGGATGACTGAGTGTATCACTTCCCACACTCTGAGCAGGTGAATGGTCTCTCTTCAATGTGAACTCATTCTTGTTTCAGCAGGTAGGATGACTGAGTGAATCTCCGTCCAGACTCTGAGCAGGTGAATGGTCTCTCTCCAGTGGTAACTCAGTGGTGTATCAGCAGGTAGGATGACAGAGTGAATCTCTTTCCCACACTCTGAGCAGGTGAAAGATCTCTCCCCAGTCTGAACTCACTGGTGTATCAGCAGGTTGGATGACTGAGTGAATCACTTCCCACACTCTGAGCAGGTGAATGGTCTCTCTTCAATGTGAACTCACTGTTGTTTCAGCAGGTAGGATGACTGAGTGAATCTCCGTCCAGACTCTGAGCAGTTGAATGGTCTCTCCCCAGTGTTAACTTACTGGTGTATCAGCAGGTAGGATGACTGAATGCATCCCTTCCCACACTCTGAGCAGGTGAATGGTCTCTCTTCAATGTGAACTCACTGTTGTTTCAGCAGGTAGGATGACTGAGTGAATCTCCGTCCAGACTCTGAGCAGGTGAATGGTCTCTCCCCAGTGTTAACTCACCGGTGTATCAGCAGGTAGGATGACTGAGTGAATGTCTTCCCACACCATGAGCAGGTGAACGGTCTCTACCAAGTGTGAACTCACTGGTGTATCAGCAGGTAGGATGACTGAATGCATCCCTTCCCACACTCTGAACAGGAGAACGGTCTCTACCCAGTGATAACTCATTGTTATATGAGCTGGTAGGATGACTGAGTGAATCTCTGTCCACACTCTGAGCAGGTGAACGGTCTCTCCACAGTGTTAACTCACTAGTGTATCAGCAGGTAGGATGACAGAGTGAATCTCTTTCCCACACTCTGAGCAGGTGAAAGGTCTCTCCCCAGGGTGAAATCACTGGTGTATCACCAGGCAGGATGACTGAGTGAATCTCATCCCACACTCTGAGCAGCTGAATGGTCTCTCCCCAGTGTGAACTCAATGGTGCATCAGCAGGCAGAATGACGGAGTGAATCTCTTCCCACACTCTGAGCAGGTGAATGGACAAACCGCAGTGTGAACTCACTGGTGTATCAGGAGGTAGGATGACTGAGTGAATCTCTTTCTTACACTCTGAGCAGGTGAACGGTCCCTGCCCAGTGTGAACTCACTGGTGTATCAGCAGGCAGGATGACTGAGTGAATCTCTTTCACACAATCTGAACAGGTGAACGGTCTCGCCCCAGTGTGAGCTCACTGGTGTATCAGCAGGTAGGATGACTGAGTAAATCTCATCCCACACTCTGAGCAGGTGAACGTTCTGTCCCAAGTGTGAACTCACTGGTATATCAGCAGGTTGGATGACTGAGTGAATCACTTCCCACACTCTGAGCAGGTGAACGGTCTCTCCCCATTGTCAACTCACTGTTGTATCAGCAGGTAGGATGACTGAGTGAATCTCTTCCCACACTCAGAGCGGGTGAACGGTCTCTCCCCATTGTGAACTCACTGGTGTATCAGCAGGTAGGATGACTGAGTGAAACCTTTCCTACACTCTGAGCAGGGGAATGGACTCTCCCCAGTGTGAACTCACTGGTGTATCAGCGGGTAGGATGACTGAGTGAATCACTGTCCACACTGTGAGCAGGTGATCGGTCTCTCCCCAGTGTTAACAAACTGGTGTATCAGCAGATAGGATGACAGAGTGAATCTCTTCCCACACTCTGAGCAGGTGAAAGGTCTCTCCCCAGTGTGAACTCAATGGTGTATCAGCAGGCAGGATGACTGAGCGAACTCTGCCCACATTCTGAGCAGTTGAATGGTCTCTCTCCAGTCTCAACGCACTGTTGTATCAGCAGGTAGGATGACTGAGTGAATCTCCTACCAGACTCTGAGCAGGTGAATGGTCTCTCCCCAGTGTTAACTCACTGGTGTATCAGCAGGTAGGATGACAGAGTGAATCTCTTTCCCACACTCTGAGCAGGTGAAAGGCCTCTCCCCAGTGTGAACGCACTGGTGTATAAGCAGGTTGGATGACTGAGTGAATCACTTCCCAATCTCTGAGCAGGTGAATGGTCTCTCCTCAATGTGAACTCACTGTTGTTTCAGCAGGTGGGATGACTGAGTGAATCTCCTACCAGACTCTGAGCAGGTGAATGGTCTCTCCCCAGTGTGAGCTCACTGGTGTATCAGCAGGTAGGATGACTGAGTGAATCTCATCACACAATCTGAGCAGGTGAACGGTCTCTCCCCAGTGTTAACAAACTGGTGTATCAGCAGGTAGGATGACTGAGTGAATCTCTTCCCACACTCTGAGCAGGTGAAAGGTCTCACCCCAGTGTGAACTCACTGGTGTCTCAGCAGGCAGGATGACTGAGCGAATCTCTGCCCACATTCTGAGCAGTTGAATGGTCTCTCTCCAGTCTCAACTCACTGTTGTATCAGCAGGTAGGATGACTGAGTGAATCTCTTTCCACACTCTGAGCAGGTGAATGGTCTCTCCCCAGTGTGAGCTCACTGGTGTATCAGCAGGTAGGATGACTGAGTGAATCTCATCCCACAATCTGAGCAGGTGAACGGTCTCTCCCCAGTGTTAACAAACTGGTGTATCAGCAGGTAGGATGACTGAGTGAATCTCTTCCCACACTCGGAGCAGGTGAAAGGTCTCACCCCAGTGTGAACTCACTGGTGTCTCAGCAGGCAGGATGACTGAGCGAATCTCTGCCCACATTCTGAGCAGTTGAATGGTCTCTCTCCAGTCTCAACTCACTGTTGTATCAGCAGGTAGGATGACTGAGTGAATCTCTTTCCACACTCTGAGCAGGTGAACGGTCTCTCCACAGTGTGAACTCACTGGTGTATCAGCAGGTAGGATGACTGAGTGAATCCATTCCCACAATCTGAACAGTTGAACGGTATCTCCCCAGTAATAACACACTGGTGTATCAGCTGGTAGGATGACAGAGTGAATCTCTTCCCACACTCGGAGCAGGTGAATGGTCTCTCCCCATTGTGAATTCACTGGTGTATAAGCAGGTAGGATGTCTGAGTGAATCCAATCCCACAATCTGAACAGTTGAACGGTCTCTCCCCAGTAATAACACACTGGTGTATCAGCTGGTCGGATGACAGAGTGAATCTCTTTCCCACACTCTGAGCAGGTGAAAGGTCTCTCCCCACTGTGAACTCACTGGTGTATCAGCAGGTAGGAACACTGAGTGAATCACTTCCCACACTCTGAGCAGGTGAATGGTCTCTCTTCAATGTGAACTCACTGTTGTTTCAGCAGGTAGGATGACTGAGTGAATCTCCGTCCAGACTCTGAGCAGGTGAATGGTCTCTCCCCAGTGTTAACTCAGTGGTGTATCAGCAGGTAGGATGACAGAGTGAATCTCTTTCCCACACTCTGAGCAGGTGAAAGGTCTCTCCCCAGTGTGAACTCACTGGTGTGTCAGCAGGTTGGATGACTGAGTGAATCACTTCCCACACTCTGAGCAGGTGAAAGGTCTCTCCTCAATGTGAACTCACTGTTGTTTCAGCAGGTGGGATGACTGAGTGAATCTCCTACCTGACTCTGCACAGCTGAATGTTCTCTCCCCAGTGTGAGCTCACTGGTGTATCAGCAGGTAGGAAGACTGAGTGAATCTCATCCCACAATCTGAGCAGGTGAACGGTCTCTCCCCTGTGTGAATTCACTGGTGTATCAGCAGGTAGGATGACTGAGTGAATCCCTTCCCACACTCTGAGCAGGTGAACGGTCTCTCCCCAGTGTGAACTCACTGGTATATCAGCAGGTAGGATGACTGAGTGAATCTCTTCCCACACTCTGAGCAGGTGAATGGTCTCTCCCCAGTGTGAACTCACTGGTGTATCAGCAGGCTGGATGACTGAGTGAATCTCATCCCACAGTCTGAGCAGGTGAATGGTCTCTCCCCAGTGTGAACTCACTGGTGTATCAGAAGGTAGGCTGACAGAGTGAATCTCTTCCGACACTCTGAGCAGGAGAACGGTCTCTCCCCAGTGTGAACTCACTGGTATATCAGCAGGTAGGATGACTGAGTGAATCTCCTACCAGCGTCTGAGCAGGTGAATGGTATCTCCCCAGTGTGAACTCACTGTTGCATCAGCAGGCAGGATGACTGAGTGAATCCCTTCCCACAATCTGAACAGATGAACGGTCTCTCACCAGTGATAACTCACTGGTGTATCAGCTGGTAGGATGACTGAGTGAATCTATATCCACACTCAGAGCAGGTGAACGGTCTCTCCCCAGTGTTAACTCAATGGTGTATCAGCAGTTTGGATGACTGAGTGAATCTCATCCCACTGTCTGTGCAGGTGAATGGTCTCTCCCCAGTGTGAACTCACTGGTGTATCAGAAGGTAGCATGACTGAGTGAATCTCTTCCGACACTCTGAGCAGGAGAACGGTCTCTCCCCAGTGTGAACTCACTGGTGTATCAGCAGGATGCAAGACTGAGTGAATCACTTCCCACACTCTGAGCAGGTGAATGGTCTCTCCCCAATGTGAACTCACTTTTGTTTCTGCAGGTAGGATGTCTGAGTGAATCTCCAACCAGACTCTGAGCAGGTGAATGGTCTCCCCCCAGTGTGAACTCACTGGTGTATCAGCAGGTAGGATGACTGAGTGAAACTCTTCCCGTACACTGAGCAGGTGAACGGTCTCTCCCCAGTGTGAACTCACTTGCGTATCAGCAGGACGGATGACTGATTTCATCCCTTCCCACACACTGAACAGGTGAACGGCCTCTCCCAAGTGTGAACTCACTGGTGTATCAGCAGGTAGAATGACTGAGTGCATCTCTTTCCCACACACTGAGCAGGTGAAAGGTCTCTCCCCAGTGTGAACTGATTGGTAAATCAGCAGGTTGGATGATTGAGTGAATCTCTTCCCACACTCTGAGCAGCTAAATCGTCTCTCCCCATTGTGAACTCACTGTTGTTTCAGCAGGTAGGATGACTGAGTGAATCTCCTACCTGAGTCTGAGCAGGTGAATGGTATCACCCCAGTGTGAACTCAGTGGTGTATCAGCAGGCAGGATGACGGAGTGAATCTCATCCCACACTCTGAGCAGCTGAATGGTCTCTCCCCAGTGGAACTCACTAGTGTATTAAAAGGTAGGATGACTGAGTGAATCTCTGTCCTCACTCAGAGTGGGTGAACGGTCTCTCCCCAGTGTTAACTCACTGGTGTATCAGCAGGTAGGATGACAGAGTGAATCTCTTTCCCACACTCTGAGCAGGTGAAAGGTCTCTCCCCTGTGTGAACTCACTGGTATATCAGCAGGTTGGATGACTGAGTGAATCACTTCCCACACTCTGAGAAGGTGAACGGTCTGTCCCCATTGTTAACTCACAGCTGTATCAGCAGTTAGGATGACTGAGTGAATCTCTTCCCACACTCTGAGCAAGTGAATGGTCTCTCCCCATTGTGAACTCACTGTTGTTTCAGCAGGTGGGATGCCTGACTGAATCTCCAACCAGACGCTGAGCAGGTGAATGGTCTCTCCCCAGTGCGAACTCACTGGTGTAACAGCAGGCAGGATGACTGAGTGAATATCATCCAACACTCTGAGCAGGGGAATGGTCTCTCCCCAGTGTGAACTCACTGGTGTATCAGAAGGTAGAATGAATGTGTGAAGCTCTTCCGACACGCTGAGCAGGTGAACGGTCTCTCCCCAGTGTGAACTCACTGGTGTATCAGCAGGTAGGATGACTGAGTGAATCTCTTCCGACACTCTGAGCAGGTGAACGGTGTCTCCCCAGTGTGAACTGATTGGTATCTCAGCAGGTTGGATGACTGATTGAATCACCTCCCACACTCTGAGCAGGTGAACGGTCTCTCCCCATTGTCAACTCACTGTTGTATCAGCAGGTAGGATAACTGAGTGAATCTCTTGCCACACTCTGAGCAGCTGAATGGTCTCTGCCCATTGTGAACTCACGGTTGTTTCAGCAGGTAGGATGACTGAGTGAATCACCTACCAGAGTCTGAGCAGGTGAATGGTCTCTCCCCAGTGTGAACTCACTGGTGTATCAGAAGGTAGGATGACTGAGTGCATCCCTTCCCACAATCTGAACAGGTGAACGGTCTCACCCCAGTGTTAACTCACTGATGTATCAGCAGGTAGGATGACAGAGTGAATCTCTTTCCCACACTCTGAGCAGGTGAAAGGTCTCTCCCCAGTGTGAACTCACTGGTATATCAGCAGATTGGATGACTGAGTGAATCACTTCCCACACTCTGAGCAGGTGAAAGGTCTCTCCCCAGTGTGAACTCACTGGTATATCAGCAGTTAGGATGACTGAGTGAATCTCTTCCCACACTCTGAGCAAGTGAATGGTCTCTCCACATTGTGAACTCACTGTTGTTTCAGCAGGTGGGATGCCTGACTGAATCTCCAACCAGACGCAGAGCAGGTGAATGGTCTCTCCCCAGTGTGAACTCACTGGTGTAACAGCAGGCAGGTTGACTGAGTGAATCTCATCCAACACTCTGAGCAGGGGAATGGTCTCTCCCCAGTGTGAACTCACTGGTGTATCAGAAGGTAGAATGACTGAGTGAATCTCTTCCGACACGCTGAGCAGGTGAACGGTCACGCCCCAGTGATAACACACTGGTGTATCAGCTTGTAGGATGACTGAGTGAATCTCTGTCCACACTCAGAGCAGGTGAACGGTCTCTCCCCACTGTCAACTCACTGGGGTATCAGCAGGTAGGATGACTGAGTAAATCCCTTCCCACACTCGGAACAGGTGAACGGTCTCTCCCAAGTGTGAACTCACTGGTGTATCAGCTGGCAGGATGACTGAGTGAATCTCATCCCACACTCTGAGCAGCTGAATGGTCTCTCCCCAGTGTGAACTCACAAGTGTATCAAAAAGTAGGATGACTGAGTGAATCTCTTCCGACACTCTGAGCAGGTGAACGGTCTCTCCCCAGTGTTAACTGATTGGTATATCAGCAGGTTGGATGACTGATTGAATCACCTCCCACACTCTGAGCAGGTGAACAGTCTCTCCCCATTGTGAACTCTACTGTTGTATCAGCAGGTAGGATGACTGAGTGAATCTCTTCCCACACTCTGAGCCGCTGAATGGTCTCTCCCCATTTTGAACTCACTGTTGTTTCAGCAGGTAGGATGACTGAGTGAATCTCCTACCAGAGTCTGAGCAGGTGAATGGTATCTCCCCAGTGTGAACTCACTTTTGTATCAGCAGGCAGGATGTCGGAGTGAATCTCATCCCACACTCTGAGCAGGTGAATGGTCTCTCCCCAGTGTGAACTCACTGGTGTATCAGAAGGTAGGATGACTGAGTGAATCCCTTCCCACAATCTGAACAGGTGAACGGTCTCTCACCAGTGATAACGCACTGGTGTATCAGCTGGTAGGATGACTGAGTGAATCTCTTCCCACACTCTGAGCAGTTGAATGGTCTCTCCCCATTGTGAACTCACTGTTGTTTCAGCAGGTAGGATGACTGAGTGAATCTCCTACCAGAGTCTGAGCAGGTGAATGGTATCTCCCCAGTGTGAAATCACTTGTGTGTCAGCAGGCAGTATGACTGAGTGAATCTCATCCCACACTCTGAGCAGCTGAATGGTCCCACCCCAGTGTGAACTCACTGGTGTATCAGCTGGTAGGATGACTGAGTGAATCTCATCCCACACTCTGAGCAGGTGAATGGTCTCTCCCCAGTGTGAACTCACTGAAGTATCAGAAGGTAGGATGACTGAGTGAATCCCTTCCCACAATCTGAACAGGTGAACGGTCTCTCCCCAGTGATAACTCACTGGTATATCAGCTGGTAGGATGACTGAGTGAATCTCCCTCCTCACTCTGACCAGGTGAACGGTCTCTCCCCAGTGTTAACTCACTTGTTTATCAGCACGTAGGATGACAGAGTGAATCTCTTTCCCACACTCTGAGCAGGTGAAATGTCTCTCCCCAGTATGAACTCATTGGTGTATCAGCAGGTAGGATGACTGAGTGAATCCCTTCCCACAATCTGAACAGGTGAACGGTCTCTCACCAGTGATAACGCACTGGTGTATCAGCTGGTATGATGACTGAGTGAATCTCTGTCCTCACTCAGAGCAGGTGAACGGTCTCTCCCCAGTGTTAACTCAATGGTGTATCAGCAGGCAGGATGACAGAGTGAATCTCTTTCCCACACTCTGAGCAGGTGAAAGGTCTCTCCCCAGTGTGAACCCACTGGTAAATCAGCAGGTTGGATGACTGAGTGAATCACTTCCCACACTCTGAGCAGGTGAACGGTCTCTCCCCATTGTTAACTCACTGATGTATCAGCTGTTAGGATGACTGAGTGAATCTCTTCCCACACTCTAAGCAAGTGAATGGTCTCTCCCCATTGTGAACTCACTGTTGTTTCTGCAGGTGGGATGTTTGACTGAATCTCCAACCAGACGCTGAGCAGGTGAAAGGTCTCTCCCCAGTGTGAACTCACTGGTGCAACAGCAGGCAGGATGACTGAGTGAATCTCATCCAACACTCTGATCAGGGGAATGGTCTCTCCCCAGTGTGAACTCACTGGTGTATCAGAAGGTAGAATGACTGAGTGAATCTCTTCCGACACGCTGAGCAGGTGAACGGTCTCTCCCCAGTGATAACACACTGGTATATCAGCTGGTCGGATGACTGAGTGAATCTCTGTCCAAACTCAGAGCAGGTGAACGGTCTCTCCCCACTGTCAACTCACTGGTGTATCAGCAGGTACTATGACTGATTGAATCTCTTCCCACACTCTGAACAGGTGAACGGTCTCTCCCCTGTGTGAACGCACTGATGTATCAGCAGGTAGGATGACTGAGTGAATCAATTCCCACACTCTGAACAGGTGAACGGTCTCTCCCAAGTGTGAAATCACTTGTGTGTCAGCAGGCAGTATGACTGAGTGAATCTCATCCCACACTCTGAGCAGCTGAATGGTCCCACCCCAGTGTGAACTCACTGGTGTATCAGCTGGTAGGATGACTGAGTGAATCTCATCCCACACTCTGAGCAGGTGAATGGTCTCTCCCCAGTGTGAACTCACTGAAGTATCAGAAGGTAGGATGACTGAGTGAATACCTTCCCACAATCTGAACAGGTGAACGGTCTCTCCCCAGTGATAACTCACTGGTATATCAGCTGGTAGGATGACTGAGTGAATCTCCCTCCTCACTCTGACCAGGTGAACGGTCTCTCCCCAGTGTTAACTCACTTGTTTATCAGCACGTAGGATGACAGAGTGAATCTCTTTCCCACACTCTGAGCAGGTGAAATGTCTCTCCCCAGTATGAACTCATTGGTGTATCAGCAGGTAGGATGACTGAGTGAATCTCTTCCGACACTCTGAAAAGGTGAACGGTCTCTCCCCAGTGTGAACTCACTGGTGTATCAGCAGGCAGGATGTCTGAGTGAATCTCATCCCACACTCTGAGATGCTGTCTGGTCTCACCCCAGTGTGAACTCACTGGTGTATCAGCTGGTAGGATGACTGAGTGAATCTCATCCCACACTCTGAGCAGGTGAACGGTATCTCCCCTGTGTGAACTCACTGGTGTATCCGCAGGTAGGATGACGAAGTGAATCTCTGTCCACACTCAGAGCAGGTGAACGGTCTCTCCCCAGTGTCAACTCACTGGTGCATCAGCAGGTAGGATGACAGTGTGAATCTCTTTCCCACTCTCTGAGCAGTTGAAAGGTCTCTCCCCAGTGTGAACCCACTGGTGCATCAGCAGGTAGAATGACAGAGTGAATCTCATCCATCACTCTGAGAAGGTGAGCGGTCTCTCCCAAGTGTGAACTCACTGGTGTATCAGCAAACAGGATGACTGAGTGAATCTCATCCCACACTCTGAGCAGCTGAATGATCTCTCCCCCGTGTGAACTCACTGGTGTATCAGCAGGTAGGATGACTGAGTGAATCTCATCCCACACTCTGAGAAGGTGAGTGGCCTCTCCCCAGTGTGAACTCACTGGTATACCGGCAGGTTGGATGACTGAGTGAATCACGTCCCACACTCTGAGGAGTTGAACGGTCTGTCCCACTTGTTAACTCACTCCTGTATCAGCAGTTAGGATGACTGATTGAATCACCTCCCACACTCTGAGCAGGTGAACGGTCTCTCCCCATTGTCAACTCACTGTTGTATCAGCAGGTAGGATGACTGAGTGAATCTCATCCCACACTCTGAGCAGCTGAACGGTCTCTCCCCAATGTGAACTCACTTTTGTTTCTGCAGGTAGGATGTCTGAGTGAATCTCCAACCAGAGTCTGAGCAGGTGAATGGTATTTCCCCAGTGTGAACTCACTGGTGTATCAGCAGGCAGGATGACTGAGTGAATCCCTTCCCACAATCTGAACAGGTGAACGGTCTCTCCCCAGTGTGAACTTACTGGTGTATCAGCAGGTAGGATGACTGAGTGAATCCCTTCCCACAATCTGAACAGGTGAACGGTCTCTCCCCACTGTTAACCCACTGGTGTATCAGCAGGTAGGATGAGAGAGGGAATCTCTTTCACACAGTCTGAGCAGGTGAAATGTCTCTCCCGTGTGTGAACTCCCTGGTGTATCAGAAGGTAGGATGACTGAGTGAATCTCTTCCGACACTCTGAGCAGGTGAACGGTCTCTCCCCAGTGTGAACTCACTGGTATATCAGCAGGTTGGATTACTGAGTGAATCACTTCCCATACTCTGAGCAGGTGAACGGTCTGTCCCCATTGTTAACTCACTGCTGTCTCAGCAGTTAGGATGACTGAGTGAATCTCCAACCAGACGCTGAGCAGGTGTATCGTCTCTCCCCAGTGTGAACGCACTGGTGCAACAGCAGGTAGGATGACTGAGTGAATCTCATCCCACACTCTGAGCAGCTGAATGGTCCCACCCCCGTGTGAACTCACTGGTTTATCAGAAGGTAGGATGACTGAGTGAATCTCTTCCGACACTCTGAGCAGGTGAACGGTCTCTCCCCATTGTGAACTCACTGGTGTATCAGCAGGCAGGATGACTGACTGAATCTCATCCCACACTCTGAGCAGGTGAATGGTCTCTCCCCAAAGTGAACTCACTGGTGTATCAGCACGTCGGATGACTGAGTGAATCTCATCCCACACTATGAGCAGGTGAATGGTCTCTCCCCAGTGTGAACTCACTGGTGTATCATAAGGTAGGATGACTGAGTGAATCTCTTCCCACAATCTGAACAGGTGAACGGTCTCTCCCCAGTGATAAGTAACTGGTGTATCAGCTGGTAGGATGACTGAGTGAATCTCCGTCCACACTCTGACCAGGTGAACGGTCTATCCCCAGTGTTAACTGACTGGTTTATCAGCAGGTAGGATGAAAGAGTGAATCTCTGTCCTCACTCAGAGCTGATGAACGGTCTCTCCCCAGTGTGAATCTCTTACCCACACACTGAGCAGGTTTAATGTCTCTCCCCATTGTGAACTCACTGGTGCATCAGCAGTTTGGATGACTGAGTGAATCTCATCCCACACTCTGAGCAGCTGATTGGTCTCTCCCCAGTTTGAAATCACTGGTGTATCAGCAGGTAGGATGACTGAGTGAATCTCTTCCGACACTCTGAAAAAGTGAACGGTCTCTCCCCAGTGTGAACTCACTTGTGTATCAGCAGGCAGGATGACTGAGTGAATCTCAACCCACACTCTGAGCTGCTGAATGGTCTCTCCCCAGTGTGAACTCACTGGTGTATCAGCAGGTAGGATGACAGAGTGAATCTCATCCCACACTCTGAGCAGGTGAACGGTATCTCCCCTGTGTGAACTCACTGGTGTATCAGCAGTTAGGATGACTGAGTGAATCCCTTCCCACACTCTGAACAGGTGAACGGTCTCTCCCAAGTGTGAACTCACTGTTGTATCAGCAGGCAGGATGACTGAGTGAATCTCATCCCTCACTCTGAGCAGCTGAATGGTCTCTCCACAGTGTGAACTCACTGGTGTATCAAAAGGTTGGTAAGACTGAGTGAATCTCTTCCGACACTCTGAGCAGGTGAACGGTCTCTCCCCAGTGTGAACTCACTGGTGTATCAGCAGGTAGTATGACTGAGTGAATCTCTTCCCAAACTCTGAGCAAGAGAATGGTCTCTCCCCATTGTGCACTCCCTGTTGTTTCAGAAGGTAGGATGCCTGACTGAATCTCCTACCAGACGCTGAGCAGGTGAATGGTCTCTCCCCAGTGTGAACTCACTGGTGTCACATCAGGCAGGATGAATGAGTGAATCTCATCCAACACTCTGAGCAGGGGATTGGTCTCTCCCCAGTGTGAACTCACTGGTGTATCAGAAGGTAGAATGACTGAGTGAATCTCTTCCGACTCGCTGAGCAGGTGAATGGTCTCTCCCCATTGTGAACTCACTGCTGTATCAGCAGGTAGGATGACTGAGTGAATCCCTTCCACACTCAGAGCAGGTGAACGGTCTCTCCCCACTGTCAACTCACTGGTGTATCAGCAGGTAGCGTGACTGAGTGAATGCCTTCCCACACTCTGATCAGGTGAACGGTCTCTCCCAAGAGTGAACTCACTGGTGTATCAGCAGGCAGGATGACTGAGTGTATCTCATTCCACACTCTGAGCATGTGAACGGTCTCTCCTGTGTGTGAACGCACTGGTGTATCAGCAGGTAGGATGACTGAGTGAATCCCTTCCCACACTCTGAACAGGTGAACGGTCTCTCCCAAGTGTGAACTCACTTGTGTAGCAGCAGGCAGGATGACTGAGTGAATCACCTCCCACACTCTGAGCAGGTGAATGGTCTCTCCCCAGTGTGAACTCACTGGTGTATCAGCAGGTAGGATGACTGAGTGAATCCCTTCCCACAATCTGAACAGGTGAACGGTCTCTCCCCAGTGATAACTCACTGGTGTATCAGCTGGTAGGATGACAGAGTGAATCTCTGTCCTCACTCAGAGCTGGTGAACGGTCTCTCCCCAGTGTGAACTCACTGGTGTATCAGCAGGTAGGATGACAGAGTGAATCTCTTTCCCACACTCTGAGAATGTGAAAGGTCTCTCCCCAGTGTGAACTCACTTGTGTATCAGCAGGCAGGATGACTGAGTGAATCACCTCCCACACTCTGAGCAGCTGAATGGTCTCTCCCCAGTGTGAACTCACTGGAGTATCAGAAGGTAGGATGACTGAGTGCATCTTTTTTTTTTTTTTTTTTTTTTTTTTTTTTTTTTTTCCCGGCGGAGCAGCAGGAGAAGGTAGCGACTCTTCGTTGGGTGAGTGAAGGCATCAGGAGCTGTGTTTTAAAAGTAAGTACTTACTGTTTTACTTACTGTTTTCCTTGTCTTTGAGTTTCTTTTGGCGCCGGAGGAACCGGAAGCTGGTCGGCAGCGAGGACTCCTGGGTAGGTATTTTCCTTAAAGGTGCGGAGCTGAGTAAACCCGAGCCACTACGCATGTAGTGTGTCCCACCCATCCTCCTCCTCTAACCTAATAATAAGACCCTTTTTACCCTCCTCCTCTAACCAAAAAGGACTGAGAAAGTAAGCTATTTACTGTTTTTGTTAATATCTATAGTTGTACTTAACTAAGGGGTAATTGAATAAAAGAAATGGCAGCCAGTGTAGTGTATTGCTCCTCCTGCAGAATGTTCGAGGTGAGGGGAACCTCCGGTGACCCTGCCGACTTCACCTGCTGGAAGTGCATCCGTCTCCAGCTCCTATCAGACCGTGTTAGGGAATTGGAGCTGGAGCTGGATGAACTGAGGATCATTCGGGAAGCTGAGGGGTTGATAGATAGAAGCTACACGGAGGTCGTTACTCCACAAATCAAAGGCAGCTGGGTAACAGTTAGAGGTGGGAAGAGGTCAGTGCAGGGATCTCCTGTGGTCGTTCCCCTCAACAACAAGTATACAGTTTTAGATACTGTTGGGGGGGACGGCCTATCGGGGGCAGGCTGCAGTGACCGGGCCTCTGGCACGGGGTCCTGCACTGTGGCTCAGAAGGGAAGGAGGGAAAATGGGAGAGCACTAGTCATCGGGGACTCGATGGTGAGGAGTACGGACAGGCGGTTCTGTGGGCGCAGGCGAGACGCACGGATGGTTTGTTGCCTCCCTGGTGCCAGGGTCCGTGATGTTTGTGATCGCGCCTTCAGGATCCTTAAAGGGGAGGGGGAGCAGCCAGAGGTCGTGGTGCACATTGGCACCAACGACGTAGGAAGGAAGGGTGGCACAGATGTTAGAAGTGAGTTTAGGGAGTTAGGCTGGAAGCTGAAAGCTCGGACGGACAGAGTTGTTATCTCTGGTTTGTTGCCGGCGCCACGTGATAGTGAGGCTAGGAATAGGGAGAGAGCACAGCTGAACACGTGGCTGCAGGAATGGTGTAGGAGGGAGGGCTTCCAGTTCTTGGATAATTGGACTGCATTCTGGGGAAGATGGGACCTGTTCAAACAGGACGGGCTGCATCTGAACCAGAGGGGCACCAATATCCTGGGAGGGAGGTTTGCTAGTACTGTTCGGGAGGGTTTAAACTAGTTTGGGAGGGGGATGGGAACCGGACTTGTAATCCAGGGACCAGTGGGTCCACTCAGAAAGACAAAGAGTGTAGTGAGGTATTGGGGAAGGTAGCACTGTCACAGAGGACAGACAGATGGGCACGGAGAAGGGTTAAAGTGCGTATACTTCAACGCAAGAAGTATCAGGAATAAGGTGAGTGAATTGAAGGCGTGGATGGGCACTTGGGACTACGATGTTGTGGCCATCACTGAAACGTGGATAGGTGAGGGGGAGGAATGGTTCTTGGAGGTACCTGGTTATAGATGTTTTCATAAGATTAGGAATGGTGGTAAAAGAGGTGGGGGGGTGGCATTGTTAGTTAGAAATAGTGTAACAACTGCTGAAAGAATTTTCGAGGAGGATCTGCCGACTGAGGCACTGTGGGTTGAGGTCAGGAACAGGAAAGGAGCAGTCACCTTGATGGGAGTTTTCTATAGGCCCCCCAATAGCAGCACGGAGGTGGAAGAGCAGATTGGGAAACAGATTTTGGAAAGGAGCAGAAGTCACAGGGTAGTAATTATGGGGGATTTCAACTTCCCAAATATTGATTGGCAACTCTTTAGATCGAATAGTTTGGATGGGGTAGTGTTTGTGCAGTATGTCCAGGAAGCTTTTCTGACTCAGTATGTAGACTGCCCGACCAGAGGGGAGGCAATATTGGATTTGGTACTAGGTAATGAACCAGGGCAAGTGATAGAGCTGTTGGTGGGCGAGCACTTTGGAGATAGTGATCACAATTCTGTAGCATTCACTGTGGTAATGGAGAGGGATAGGTATGTGCAACAGGGCAAGGTTTACAATTGGGGGAAGGGTAGATATGATGCTGTCAGGCAGGAACTGAGGAGCATAAGTTGGGAGCATATGCTGGCAGGGAAGGGCACGGTCGAAATGTGGAACTTTTTCAAGGAGCAGATAGTAGGGGCCATTGATAAGCATGTCCCTGTCAGACAGGGAAGGGATGGTCATGTGAGGGAACCGTGGTTGACAAGAGAGGTTGAGAGTCTTGTTAGGAAGAAGAAGGATGCGTATATAAAGTTGAGGAAAAAGGGCACAGGCATAGCTCTGGAGGGATACAAGATGGCCAGGAAGGATCTGAAGAAAGGGATTAGGAGAGCTAAGAGAGGGCATGAAAAATGCTTGGCGGGTAGGATAAAAGAAAACCCCAAGGCCTTTTACGCGTATGTCAGAAATATGAGGATGACCAGGGGGACCATAGGTCCGGTCAAGGACAATAGCGGGAGACTGTGTGTTGAGCCGGAAGAGATAAGTGAGGTTTTGAATGAGTACTTCTCTTCGGTATTTACGAATGAGAAGGGGTGTATTACTGAAGAGGACGGTGTGAAACAGACTGGTAAGCTCGAGGAAGTGCTCGTTAGGAGGGAAGATGTGTTGGGGTTTTTGAATAACTTGAAGATAGACAAGTCTCCCGGGCCTGACGGGGTATATCCAAGGATGTTATGGGAAGCAAGGGATGAAATTGCAGAGCCGTTGGCAATGATCTTTTCATCTTCTCTGCTGACGGGGGTGGTACCAGGTGATTGGAGGGTGGCAAATGTTGTGCCCCTGTTCAAGAAAGGGAATAGGAACAACCCTGGGAATTACAGGCCAGTTAGTCTTACTTCGGTGGTAGGCAAGTTGATGGAAAAGGTGCTGAGGGATAGGATTTCTGAGCATCTGGAAAGACACTGCTTGATTCGGGACAGTCAGCACGGTTTTGTGAGGGGTAGGTCTTGCCTCACAAGCCTGATTGAATTCTTTGAGCAGGTGACCAAGCAAGTGGATGAGGGTAAACCAGTGGATGTGGTGTACATGGATTTTAGTAAGGCATTTGATAAGGTCCCCCATGGTAGACTTATGGAGAAAGTCAGGAGGCATGGGATAGTGGGGAATGTGGCCAGTTGGATTAAGAATTGGCTAACTGATAGAAGGCAGAGAGTGGTCTTAGATGGTAAATACTCAGCCTGGAGCCCAGTTACCAGTGGCGTGCCGCAGGGATCAGTTCTGGGTCCTCTCCTGTTTGTGATTTTTATTAACGACTTGGATGAGGAAGTCGAAGGGTGGGTCAGTAAATTTGCAGATGATACAAAGGTTGGTGGAGTTGTGGATACCGAGGAGGGCTATTGTCGTCTGCAAAGGGACTTGGATAGGTTGCAGTGCTGGGCTGAAAAGTGGCAGATGGAGTTTAACCCTGAAAAGTGTGAGGTCGTCCATTTTGGAAGGACAAACATGAATGCAAAATACTGGGTTAACGGTAGGGTTCTTGGGCATGTGGAGGAGCAGAGAGACCTTGGGGTCTATGTGCATAGATCATTGAAAGTTGCAACTCAAGTGGATAGGGCTGTGAAGAAGGCATATGGGGTGTTAGCGTTCATTAGCAGAGGGATTGAATTTAAGAGCCGTGAGGTGATGATGCAGCTGTACAGGACCTTGGTAAGGCCTCATTTGGAGTACTGTGTGCAGTTCTGGTCGCCTCATTTTAGGAAGGATGTGGAAGCCTTGGAGAGGGTGCAGAGGAGATTTACCAGGATGTTGCCTGGAATGGAGAATAAGTCTTACGAGGAAAGGCTGAACATTCTAGGCCTCTTCTCATTAGAAAGGAGAAGGATGAGGGGTGACATGATAGAGGTTTATAAGATGATCAGGGGAATAGATAGGGTAGACAGTCAGAAACTTTTTCCCCGGGTGGAGCAAAGCGTTACAAGGGGTCATAAATTTAAGGTGAAGGGTGGGAGATATAAGGGGGATGTCAGGGGAAGGTTCTTTACCCAGAGAGTGGTCGAGGCATGGAATGCCTTGCCCGGGGAAGTTGTTGAGTCAGAAACTTTAGGGACTTTCAAAAGGCTTTTGGATAGGTATATGGATAAAGGAGAATGATGGGGTATAGATTAAATTGTCCTTGACAGAGGACAAAGGATCGGCACAACATTGTGGGCCGAAGGGCCTGTTCTGTGCTGTATGTTCTATGTTCTATGTTCTATGTTCTATCTCATCCCACACTCTGAGCAGGTGAACGGTCTCTCCCCTGTGTGAACGCACTGGTGTATCAGCAGGTAGGATGACTGAGTGAATCTCTTCCCACACTCTGAACAGGTGAACGGTCTCTCCCATTTGTGAACTCACTTGTGTATCAGCAGGCGAGATGACTGAGTGAATCACCTCCCACACTCTGAGCAGCTGAATGGTCTCTCCCCAGTGTGCACTCACTGGTGTATCATAAGGTAGTATGACTGAGTGAATCTCATCCCACACTCTGAGCATGTGAACGGTATCTCCCCTGTGTTAACTCACTGGTGTATCAGCAGGTAGGATGACTGAGTGAATCTCATCCCACACTCTGAGCATGTGAACGGTATCTCCCCTGTGTTAACTCACTGGTGTATCAGCATTTCGGATGACTGAGTAAATCTCATCCCACAGTCTGAGCAGGTGAATGGTCTCTCCCCAGTGTGAACTCACTGGTGTATCAGCAGGCAGGATGACTGAGTGAATCTCATCCCACACTCTGAGCTGCTGAATGGTCTCTCCCCAGTGTGAACTCACTGGTGTATCAGCAGGTAGGATGACTGAGTGAATCACATCCCACACTCTGAGCATGTGAACAGTATCTCCCCTGTGTTCACTCACTGGTGTATCAGCAGGTAGGATGACTGAGTGAATCCCTTCTCACACTCTGAGCAGGTGAACGGTCTCTCCCCTGTGTGAACTCACTGGTATATCAGCAGGTTGGATGACTGAGTGAATAACTTCCCACACTCTGAGCAGGTGAACGGTCTGTCCCCATTGTTAACTCACTGTTGTATCAGCAGTTAGGATGACTGAGTGAATCTCTTCCCACACTCTGAGCAAGTGAATGGTCTCTCCCCATTGTGAACTCACTGTTGTTTCAGCAGGTGGGATGCCTGACTGAATCTCCTACCAGACGCTGAGCAGGTGAATGGTCTCTCCCCAGTGTGAACCCACTGGTGTATCAGCAGGTAGGATGACTGAGTGAATCTCGTCCGACACTCTGAGCAGGTGAACGGTCTCTCCCCAGTGTGAACTCACTGGTGTATCAGCAGGTAGGATGACTGAGTGAATCCATTCCACACTCTGAAAAGGTGAACGGTTTCTCCCCAGTGATAACTCACTAGTGTATCAGCTGGTAGGATGACTGAGTGAATCTCTGTCCACACTCTGAACAGGTGAACGGTCTCTCCCATTTGTGAACTCACTTGTGTATCAGCAGGCGAGATGACTGAGTGAATCACCTCCCACACTCTGAGCAGCTGAATGGTCTCTCCCCAGTGTGAACTCACTGGTCTATCAGCAGGCAGGATGACTGAGTGAATCTCATCCCACACTCTGAGCATGTGAACGGTATCTCCCCTGTGTTAACTCACTGGTGTATCAGCATTTCGGATGACTGAGTAAATCTCATCCCACAGTCTGAGCAGGTGAATGGTCTCTCCCCAGTGTGAACTCACTGGTGTATCAGCAGGCAGGATGACTGAGTGAATCTCATCCCACACTCTGAGCTGCTGAATGGTCTCTCTCCAGTGTGAACTCACTGGTGTATCAGCAGGTAGGATGACTGAGTGAATCACATCCCACACTCTGAGCATGTGAACGGTATCTCCCCTGTGTTAACTCACTGGTGTATCAGCAGGTAGGATGACTGAGTGAATCCCTTCTCACACTCTGAGCAGGTGAACGGTCTCTCCCCTGTGTGAACTCACTGGTATATCAGCAGGTTGGATGACTGAGTGAATAACTTCCCACACTCTGAGCAGGTGAACGGTCTGTCCCCATTGTTAACTCACTGTTGTATCAGCAGTTAGGATGACTGAGTGAATCTCTTCCCACACTCTGAGCAAGTGAATGGTCTCTCCCCATTGTGAACTCACTGTTGTTTCAGCAGGTGGGATGCCTGACTGAATCTCCTACCAGACGCTGAGCAGGTGAATGGTCTCTCCCCAGTGTGAACCCACTGGTGTATCAGCAGGTAGGATGACTGAGTGAATCTCGTCCGACACTCTGAGCAGGTGAACGGTCTCTCCCCAGTGTGAACTCACTGGTGTATCAGCAGGTAGGATGACTGAGTGAATCCATTCCACACTCTGAAAAGGTGAACGGTTTCTCCCCAGTGATAACTCACTAGTGTATCAGCTGGTAGGATGACTGAGTGAATCTCTGTCCACACTCTGAACAGGTGAACGGTCTCTCCCATTTGTGAACTCACTTGTGTATCAGCAGGCGAGATGACTGAGTGAATCACCTCCCACACTCTGAGCAGCTGAATGGTCTCTCCCCAGTGTGAACTCACTGGTGTATCATAAGGTAGTATGACTGAGTGAATCTCATCCCACACTCTGAGCATGTGAACGGTATCTCCCCTGTGTTAACTCACTGGTGTATCAGCAGGTAGGATGACTGAGTGAATCTCATCCCACACTCTGAGCATGTGAACGGTATCTCCCCTGTGTTAACTCACTGGTGTATCAGCATTTCGGATGACTGAGTGAATCTCATCCCACACTCTGAGCTGCTGATTGGTCTCTCCCCAGTGTGAATTCACTGTTGTATCAGCAGGTAGGATGACTGAGTGAATCACATCCCACACTCTGAGCATGTGAACGGTATCTCCCCTGTGTTAACTCACTGGTGTATCAGCAGGTAGGATGACTGAGTGAATCCCTTCTCACACTCTGAGCAGGTGAACGGTCTCTCCCCAGTGTGAACTCACTGGTATATCAGCAGGTTGGATGACTGAGTGAATCACTTCCCACACTCTGAGCAGGGGAATGGTCTCTCCCCAGTGTGAACTCACTGGTGTATCAGCAGGTAGGATGACTGAGTGAATCCATTCCACACTCTGAAAAGGTGAACGGTTTCTCCCCAGTGATAACTCACTAGTGTATCAGCTGGTAGGATGACTGAGTGAATCTCTGTCCACACTCAGAGCAGGTGAACGGTCTCTCCCCACTGTCAACTCACTGGTGTATCAGCAGGTAGGATGACTGAGTGAATCCCTTCCCACACTCTGAACAGATGAACGGTCTCTCCCAAGTGTGAACTCACTGGTGTATCAGCAGGCAGGATGACAGAGCGAATCTCATCCCACACTCTGAGCAGGTGAACGGTCTCTCCCCTGTGCGAACGCACTGGTGTATCAGCAGGTAGGATGAATGAGTGAATCCCTTCCCACACGCTGAACAGGTGAACGGTCTCTACCAAGTGTGAACTCACTTGTGTATCAGCAGGCAGGATGACTGAGTGAATCACCTCCCACACTCTGAGCAGCTGAATGGTCTCTCCCCAGTGTGAACTCACTGGTGTATCAGAAGGTAGGATGACTGAGTGCATCTCATCCCACACTTTGAACAGGTGAACGGTCTCTCCCCTGTGCGAACGCACTGGTGTATCAGCAGGTAGGATGACTGAGTGAATCCCTTCCCACACGCTGAACAGGTGAACGGTCTCTCCCAAGTGTGAACTCACTTGTGTATCAGCAGGCAGGATGACTGAGTGAATCACCTCCCGCACTCTGAGCAGCTGAATGGTCTCTCCCCAGTGTGAACTCACTGGTGTATCAGAAGGTAGGATGACTGATTGCATCTCATCCCACACTCTGAGCAGGTGAACGGTCTCTCCCCTGTGTGAACGCACTGGTGTATCAGAAGGTAGGATGACTGAGTATATCTCATCCCACACTCTGAGCAGGTGAACGGTCTCTCCCCTGTGTGAACGCACTGGTGTCTCAGCAGGCGAGATGACTGAGTGAATCACCTCCCACACTCTGAGCAGCTGAATGGTCTCTCCCCAGTGTGAACTCACTGGTGTATCAGAAGGTAGTATGACTGAGTGAATCTCTTCCGAAACTCTGAGCAGGTGAACGGTCTCTCCCCAGTGAAAACTCTCTGGTGTATCAGAAGGTAGGATGACTGAGTGAATCCCTTCCCACAATCTGAACAGGTGAACGGTCTCTCCCCAGTGATAACTCACTGGTGTATCAGCTGGTAGGATGACTGAGTGAATCTCTTTCCTCACTCAGAGCTGGTGAACGGTCCCTCCCCAGTGTTAACTCACTGGTGTATAAGCAGGTAGGATGACAGAGTGAATCTCTTTCCCACACTCTGAGCAGGTGAAATGTCTCTCCCCATTTTGAACTCACTTGTATATCAGCAGGTTGGATGACAGAGTGAATCACTTCCCACACTCTGAGCTGCTGAATGGTCTCTCCCCAGTGTGAACTCACTGGTGTATCAGCAGGTAGGATGACTGAGTGAATCACATCCCACACTCTGAGCATGTGAACGGTATCTCCCCTGTGTTAACTCACTGGTGTATCAGCAGGTAGGATGACTGAGTGAATCCCTTCTCACACTCTGAGCAGGTGAACGGTCTCTCCCCTGTGTGAACTCACTGGTATATCAGCAGGTTGGATGACTGAGTGAATAACTTCCCACACTCTGAGCAGGTGAACGGTCTGTCCCCATTGTTAACTCACTGTTGTATCAGCAGTTAGGATGACTGAGTGAATCTCTTCCCACACTCTGAGCAAGTGAATGGTCTCTCCCCATTGTGAACTCACTGTTGTTTCAGCAGGTGGGATGCCTGACTGAATCTCCTACCAGACGCTGAGCAGGTGAATGGTCTCTCCCCAGTGTGAACCCACTGGTGTATCAGCAGGTAGGATGACTGAGTGAATCTCGTCCGACACTCTGAGCAGGTGAACGGTCTCTCCCCAGTGTGAACTCACTGGTGTATCAGCAGGTAGGATGACTGAGTGAATCCATTCCACACTCTGAAAAGGTGAACGGTTTCTCCCCAGTGATAACTCACTAGTGTATCAGCTGGTAGGATGACTGAGTGAATCTCTGTCCACACTCTGAACAGGTGAACGGTCTCTCCCATTTGTGAACTCACTTGTGTATCAGCAGGCGAGATGACTGAGTGAATCACCTCCCACACTCTGAGCAGCTGAATGGTCTCTCCCCAGTGTGAACTCACTGGTGTATCATAAGGTAGTATGACTGAGTGAATCTCATCCCACACTCTGAGCATGTGAACGGTATCTCCCCTGTGTTAACTCACTGGTGTATCAGCAGGTAGGATGACTGAGTGAATCTCATCCCACACTCTGAGCATGTGAACGGTATCTCCCCTGTGTTAACTCACTGGTGTATCAGCATTTCGGATGACTGAGTGAATCTCATCCCACACTCTGAGCTGCTGATTGGTCTCTCCCCAGTGTGAATTCACTGTTGTATCAGCAGGTAGGATGACTGAGTGAATCACATCCCACACTCTGAGCATGTGAACGGTATCTCCCCTGTGTTAACTCACTGGTGTATCAGCAGGTAGGATGACTGAGTGAATCCCTTCTCACACTCTGAGCAGGTGAACGGTCTCTCCCCAGTGTGAACTCACTGGTATATCAGCAGGTTGGATGACTGAGTGAATCACTTCCCACACTCTGAGCAGGGGAATGGTCTCTCCCCAGTGTGAACTCACTGGTGTATCAGCAGGTAGGATGACTGAGTGAATCCATTCCACACTCTGAAAAGGTGAACGGTTTCTCCCCAGTGATAACTCACTAGTGTATCAGCTGGTAGGATGACTGAGTGAATCTCTGTCCACACTCAGAGCAGGTGAACGGTCTCTCCCCACTGTCAACTCACTGGTGTATCAGCAGGTAGGATGACTGAGTGAATCCCTTCCCACACTCTGAACAGATGAACGGTCTCTCCCAAGTGTGAACTCACTGGTGTATCAGCAGGCAGGATGACAGAGCGAATCTCATCCCACACTCTGAGCAGGTGAACGGTCTCTCCCCTGTGCGAACGCACTGGTGTATCAGCAGGTAGGATGAATGAGTGAATCCCTTCCCACACGCTGAACAGGTGAACGGTCTCTACCAAGTGTGAACTCACTTGTGTATCAGCAGGCAGGATGACTGAGTGAATCACCTCCCACACTCTGAGCAGCTGAATGGTCTCTCCCCAGTGTGAACTCACTGGTGTATCAGAAGGTAGGATGACTGAGTGCATCTCATCCCACACTTTGAACAGGTGAACGGTCTCTCCCCTGTGCGAACGCACTGGTGTATCAGCAGGTAGGATGACTGAGTGAATCCCTTCCCACACGCTGAACAGGTGAACGGTCTCTCCCAAGTGTGAACTCACTTGTGTATCAGCAGGCAGGATGACTGAGTGAATCACCTCCCGCACTCTGAGCAGCTGAATGGTCTCTCCCCAGTGTGAACTCACTGGTGTATCAGAAGGTAGGATGACTGATTGCATCTCATCCCACACTCTGAGCAGGTGAACGGTCTCTCCCCTGTGTGAACGCACTGGTGTATCAGAAGGTAGGATGACTGAGTATATCTCATCCCACACTCTGAGCAGGTGAACGGTCTCTCCCCTGTGTGAACGCACTGGTGTCTCAGCAGGCGAGATGACTGAGTGAATCACCTCCCACACTCTGAGCAGCTGAATGGTCTCTCCCCAGTGTGAACTCACTGGTGTATCAGAAGGTAGTATGACTGAGTGAATCTCTTCCGAAACTCTGAGCAGGTGAACGGTCTCTCCCCAGTGAAAACTCTCTGGTGTATCAGAAGGTAGGATGACTGAGTGAATCCCTTCCCACAATCTGAACAGGTGAACGGTCTCTCCCCAGTGATAACTCACTGGTGTATCAGCTGGTAGGATGACTGAGTGAATCTCTTTCCTCACTCAGAGCTGGTGAACGGTCCCTCCCCAGTGTTAACTCACTGGTCTATAAGCAGGTAGGATGACAGAGTGAATCTCTTTCCCACACTCTGAGCAGGTGAAATGTCTCTCCCCATTTTGAACTCACTTGTATATCAGCAGGTTGGATGACAGAGTGAATCACTTCCCACACTCTGAGCAGCTGAACGGTCTCTCCCCATTGTCAACTCACTGTTGTATCAGCAGGTAGGATGACAGAGTGAATCTCCTACCACACTCTGAGCAGGTGAATGGTCTCTCCCCAGTGTGAACTCACTGGTGTATCAGAAGGTTGGATGACTGAGTGAATCCCTTCCCACAATCTGAACAGGTGAACGGTCTCTCGCCAGTGATATCCAACTGGTGCATCAGCTGGTAGGATGACTGAGTGAATCTCCGTCCACACTCAGACCAGGTGAACGGTCTATCCCCAGTGTTAACTCAGTGGTTTATCAGCAGGTAGGATGACAGAGTGAATCTCTTTCCCACACTCTGAGCAGGTTTAATGTCTCTCCCCAGTGTGAGCTCACTGGTGTATCAGCAGTTTGGATGACTGAGTGAATCTCATCCCACACTCTGAGCAGCTGAATGGTCTCTCCCCAGTTTGAACTCACTGGTGTATCAGCTGGTAGGATGACTGAGTGCATCTCTTCCGACACTCTGAAAATGTGAAAGGTCTCTCCCCAGTGTGAACTCACTTGTGTATCAGCAGGCAGGATGACTGAGTGAATCTCATCCCACACTCTGAGCTGCTGAATGGTCTATCCCCAGTGTGAACTCACTGGTGTATCAGCAGGTAGGATGACTGAGTGAATCTCATCCCACACTCTGAGCAGGTGAACGGTATCTCACCTGTGTGAACTCACTGGTGCATCAGCAGTTAGGATGACTGAGTGAATCCCTTCCCACATTCTGAACAGGTGAACGGTCTCTCCCAAGTGTGAACTCACTGGTGTATCAGCAGGAAGGATGACTGAGTGAATCTCATCCCACACTCTGAGCAGCTGAATGTTCTCTCCCCAGTGTGAACTCACTGGTGTATCAAAAGGTAGGATGACTGAGTGAATCTCTTCCGACACTCTGAGCTGGTGAACGGTCTCTCCCCAGTGTGAACTCACTGGTATATCAGCAGGTTGAATGACTGAATGAATCACTTCCCACACTCTGAGCAGGTGAACTGTCTCTCCCCATTGTTAACTCACTGTTGTATCAGCAGTTAGGATGACTGAGTGAATCTCTTCCCACACTCTGAGCAGGTGAATGGTCTCTCCCCAGTGTGAACTCACTGGTGTAACAGCAGGCAGGATGACTGAGTGAATCTCATCCAACACTCTGAGCAGGGGAATTGTCTCTCCCCAGTGTGAACTCACTGGCGTATCAGCAGGTAGGATGACTGAGCGAATCCCTTCCCACACTCTGAACAGGTGAACGGTCTCTCCCAAGTGTGAACTCACTGGTGTATCAGCAGGCAGGATGACTGAGTGCATCTCATCCCACACTCTGAGCAGGTGAACGGTCTCTCCCCTGTGTGAACGCACTGGTGTATCAGCAGGTAGGATGACTGAGTGAATCACTTCCAACACTCTGAACAGGTGAACGGTCTCTCCCAAGTGTGAACTCACTTGTGTATCAGCAGGCGAGATGACTGAGTGAATCACCTCCCGCACTCTGAGCAGCTGGATGGTCTCTCCCCAGTGTGAACTCACTGGTGTATCAGAAGGTAGGATGACTGAGTGAATCTCTTCCGACACTCTGAGCAGTTGAACGGTCACTCCACAGTGAGAACTCACTGTTGTATCAGCAGGCAGGATGACTGACTGAATCTCATCCCACACTCTGAGCAGGTGAATGGTCTCTCCCCAGTGAAAACCCACTGGGGTATCAGCTGTTAGGATTACTGAGTGAATCTCTGTCCTCACTCAGAGCAGGTGAACGGTCTCTCCCCAGTGTTAACTCACTGGTGTATCAGCAGGGAGGATGACAGAGTGAATCTCTTTCCCAAACTCTGAATATGTGAAACGTCTCTCCCCAGTGTGAACTCACTGGTGTATCAGCTGTTAGGATTACTGAGTGAATCTCTGTCCTCACTCAGAGCAGGTGAACGGTCTCACCCCATTGTTAACTCACTGTTGTATCAGCTGTTAGGATGACTGAGTGAATCTCTTCCCTCTCTCTGATCAAGTGAATGCTCTCTCCCCATTGTGAACTCACTGTTGTTTCAGCAGGTGGGATGCCTGACTGAATCTCCGACCAGTCGCTGAGCAGGTGAATGGTCTCTCCCCAGTGTGAACCCACTGGTGTATCAGCAGGTAGGATGACTGAGTAAATCCTTTCCCACACTCTGAAAGGGGAACGGTCTCTCCCCAGTGTGAACTCACTTATGTATCAGCAGATAGGATGACTGAGTGAACCTCTTCCCGTACACTGAGCAGGTGAACGGTCTCTCCCCAGTGTGAACTCACTGGTATATCAGCAGGTTGGATGACTGAGTGAATCACCTCCAACACTCTGATCAGCTGAATGGTCTCTCCCCATTGTCAACTCACTGTTGTATAAGCAGGTAGGATGACTGAGTGAATCTCCTACCAGAGTCTGAGCAGGTGAATGGTATCTCCCCAGTGTGAACTTACTGGTGTATCAGCAGGCAGCATGACTGAGTGAATCTCATCACACACTCTGAGCAGGTGAATGGTCTCTCCCCAGTGTGAACTCACTGGTGTAACAGAAGGTAGGATGACTGAGTGAATACCTTCCCACAATCTGAGCAGGTGAACGGTCTCTCACCAGTGATAAGTCACTGGTGTATCAGCTGGTAGGATGACTGAGTGGATCTCTGTCCACACTCAGAATAGGTGAACGGTCTCTGACCAGTGTTAACTCACTGGTGTATCTGCAGGTAGGATGACAGAGTGAATCACTTTCCCACACTCTGAGCTGGTGAATGATCTCGCCCCAGTGTGAACTCACTGGTGTATCAGAAGGTACGATGACTGAGTGAATCCATTCCGACACTCTGAGCAGGTGAACGGTCTCTCCCCATTGAGAACTCACTGGTGTATCAGCAGGTTGCATGACTGAGTGAATCACTTCCCACACTCTGAGCAGGTGAATGGTCTCTCCCCATTGTGAACTCACTTTTGTTTCAGCAGGTAGGATGTCTGAGTGAATCTCCTACCAGACTCTGAGCAGGTGAATGGTCTCTCCCCAGTGTGAAATCACTGGTGTATCAGCAGGTAGGATGACTGAGGAAATCCTTTCCCACACTCCGAAAGGGGAATGATCTCTCCCCAGTGTGAACGCACTGGTGTATCAGCAGGTAGGATGACTGAGTGAATCCCTTTGCAGCATCCTTAAACACGGGTGAGGTCCCGGAGGACTGGAGAATTGCTAATGTTGTCCCCTTGTTTAAGAAGGGTAGCAGGGATAATCCAGGTAATTATAGACCGGTGAGCCTGACGTCAGTGGTAGGGAAGCTGCTGGAGAAGATACTGAGGGATAGGATCTATTCCCATTTGGAAGAAAATGGGCTCATCAGTGATAGGCAACATGGTTTTGTGCAGGGAAGGTCATGTCTTAATAGAATTCTTTGAGGAAGTGACAAAGTTGGTTGATGAGGGAAGGGCTTTCGATGTCATATACATGGACTTCAGTAAGGCGTTTGATAAGGTTCCCCATGGCAGGCTGATGGAGAAAGTGAAGGCGCTTGGGGTCCAAGGTGTACTAGCTAGATGGATAAAGAACTGGCTGGGCAACAGGAGACAGAGAGTAGCAGTAGAAGGGAGTTTCTCAAAATGGAGACTTGTGACCAGTGGTGTTCCACAGGGATCCGTGCTGGGACCACTGTTGTTTGTGATATACATTAATGATTTGGGGGAAAGTATAGGTGGACTGATTAGCAAGTTTGCAGACGACACTAAGATTGGTGGAGTAGCAGATAGTGAAGGGGACTGTCAGAGAATACAGCAGAATATAGATAGATTAGAGAGTTGGGCAGAGAAATGGCAGATGGAGTTCAATCAGGGCAAATGCGAGGTGATGCATTTTGGAAGATCCAATTCAAGAGCGAACTATACAGTAAATGGAAAAGTCCTGGGGAAAATTGATGTCCAGAGAGATTTGGGTGTTCAGGTCCACTGTTCCCTGAAGGTGGCAACGCAGGTAAATAGAGTGGTCAAGAAGGCATACGGCATGCTTTCCTTCATCGGACGGGGCATTGAGTACAAGAGTTGGCAGGTCATGTTACAGTTGTATAGGACTTTGGTTCGGCCACATTTGGAATACTGCGTACAGTTCGGGTCGCCACATTATCAAAAGGATGTGGATGCTTTGGAGAGGGTGCAGAGGACTTTCACCAGGATGTTGCCTGGTATGGAGGGCGCTAGCTATGAAGAGAGGTTGAGTAGATTAGGATTATTTTCATTAGAAAGACGGAGGTTGAGGGGGGACCTGATTGAGGTGTACAAAATCATGAGAGGTATAGACGGGGTGGACAGCAAGAGGCTTTTTCCCAGAGTGGGGGTTTCAATTACGAGAGGACACGAGTTCAAAGTGAAAGGGGAAATGTTTAGGGGGGACATGCGTGGAAAGTTCTTTACGCAGAGGGTGGTGGGCACCTGGAACGCGTTGCCAGCGGAGGTGGTAGACGCGGGCACGATGGAGTCTTTTAAGATGTATCTAGACAGATACATGAATGGGAAGGAAGAAAAGAGATACAGAACCTTTGAAAATAGGCGACATGTTTAGACAGAGGATCCGGATCGGCGCAGGCTTGGAGGGCCGAAGGGCCTGTTCCTGCGCTGTAATTATCTTTGTTCTTTGTTCTTTGAATCCCTTCCCACACTCTGAACAGGTGAACGGTCTCTCCCCAGTGTGAACTCACTGGTGTATCAGCAGGTAGGATGACAGAGTGAAACTCTTTCCCACACTCTGAGAATGTGAAAGGTCTCTCCCCAGTGTGAACTCACTGGTGTATCAGCAGATCGGATGACTGAGTGAATCTCATCCCACAGTCTGAGCAGGTGAATGGTCTCTCCCCAGTGTGAACTCACTGGTGTATCAGCAGGCAGGATGACTGAGTGAATCTCATCCCACACTCTGAGCTGCTGAATGATCTCTCCCCAGTGTGAACTCACTGGTGTATCAGCAGGTAGGATGACTGAGTGAATCTCATCCCACACTCTGAGCAGGTGAACGGTATCTCCCCTGTGTTAACTCACTGGTGTATCAGCAGGTAGATGACTGAGTGAATCCCTTCTCACACTCTGAGCAGGTGAACGGTCTCTCCCCTGTGTGAACTCACTGGTATATCAGCAGGTTGGATGACTGAGTGAATCTCTTCCCACACTCTGAGCAAGTGAATGGTCTCTCCCCATTTTGAACTCACTGTTGTTTCAGCAGGTAGGATGACTGAGTGAATCTCTTACCAGACGCTGAGCAGGTGAACGGTCTGTCCCCATTGTGAACTCACTGGTGTATCAGAACGTAGGATGACTGAGTGAATCCATTCCACACTCTTAAAAGGTGAACGGTTTCTCCCCAGTGATAACTCACTAGTGTATCAGCTGGTAGGATGACTGAGTGAATCTCTGTCCACACTCAGAGCAGGTGAACGGTCTCTCCCCAGTGTGAACTCACTGGTGTATCAGCAGGTAGGATGACTGAGTGAATCCCTTCCCACACACTGAAAAGATGAACGGTCTCTCCCAAGTGTGAACTCACTGGTGTATCAGCAGGCAGGATGACTGAGTGTATCTCATCCCACACTCTGAGCAGGTGAACGGTCTCTCCCCTGTGTGAACGCACTGGTGTATCAGCAGGTAGGATGACTGAGTGAATCCCTTCCCACACGCTGAACAGGTGAACGGTCTCTCCCAAGTGTGAACTCACTTGTGTATCAGCAGGCAGGATGACTGAGTGAATCACTTCCCACACTCTGAGCAGCTGAATTGTCCATCCCCAGTGTGAACTCACTGGTGTATCAGAAGGTAGGATGACTGAGTGCATCTCATCCCACACTCTGAGCAGGTGAACGGTCTCTCCCCTGTGTGAACGCACTGGTGTATCAGCAGGTAGGATAACTGAGTGAATCTCTTCCCACACTCTGAACAGGTGAACGGTCTCTCCCAAGTGTGAACTCACTTGTGTATCAGCAGGTAGGATGCCTGACTGAATCTCCTACCAGACGCTGAGCAGGTGAATGGTCTCTCCAAAGTGTGAACTCACTGGTGTAACAGCAGGCAGGATGACTGAGTGAATCTCATCCAACACTCTGAGCAGGGGAATGGTCTCTCCCCTGTGTGAACTCCCTCGTGTATCAGAAGGTGGAATGACTGAGTTCATCTCTTCCGACACTCTGAGCAGGTGACCGGTCTCTCCCCAGTGAGAATTCACTGGTCTGTCAGCAGGTTGGATGACTGAGTGAATCACTTCCCACACTCTGAGCAGCTGAACGGTCTCTCCCCATTTTCAACTCACTGTTGTATCAGCAGGTAGGATGACAGAGTGAATCTCTTTCCCACACTCTGAGCAGGTTTAATGTCTCTCCCCAGTGTGAGCTCACTGGTGTATCAGCAGTTTGGATGACTGAGTGAATCTCATCCCACACTCTGAGCAGCTGAATGGTCTCTCCCCAGTTTGAACTCACTGGTGTATCAGCTGGTAGGATGACTGAGTGCATCTCTTCCGACACTCTGAAAATGTGAAAGGTCTCTCCCCAGTGTGAACTCACTTGTGTATCAGCAGGCAGGATGACTGAGTGAATCTCATCCCACACTCTGAGCTGCTGAATGGTCTCTCCCCAGTGTGAACTCACTGGTGTATCAGCAGGTAGGATGACTGAGTGAATCTCATCCCACACTCTGAGCAGGTGAACGGTATCTCACCTGTGTGAACTCACTGGTGCATCAGCAGTTAGGATGACTGAGTGAATCCCTTCCCACACTCTGAACAGGTGAACGGTCTCTCCCAACTGTGAACTCACTGGTGTATCAGCAGGAAGGATGACTGAGTGAATCTCATCCCACACTCTGAGCAGCTGAATGTTCTCTCCCCAGTGTGAACTCACTGGTGTATCAAAAGGTAGGATGACTGAGTGAATCTCTTCCGACACTCTGAGCTGGTGAACAGTCTCTCCCCAGTGTGAACTCACTGGTATATCAGCAGGTTGGATGACTGAATGAATCACTTCCCACACTCTGAGCAGGTGAACTGTCTCTCCCCATTGTTAACTCACTGTTGTATCAGCAGTTAGGATGACTGAGTGAATCTCATCCAACACTCTGAGCAGGGGAATGGTCTCTCCCCAGTGTGAACTCACTGGTGTCTCAGAAGGTAGGATGACTGAGTGAATCTCTTCCGACACTCTGAGCAGGTGAACGGTCTCTCCACAGTGAGAACTCACTGTTGTATCAGCAGGCAGGATGACTGACTGAATCTCATCCCACACTCTGAACAGGTGAACGGTCTCTCCCAACTGTGAACTCACTGGTGTATCAGCAGGAAGGATGACTGAGTGAATCTCATCCCACACTCTGAGCAGCTGAATGTTCTCTCCCCAGTGTGAACTCACTGGTGTATCAAAAGGTAGGATGACTGAGTGAATCTCTTCCGACACTCTGAGCTGGTGAACAGTCTCTCCCCAGTGTGAACTCACTGGTATATCAGCAGGTTGGATGACTGAATGAATCACTTCCCACACTCTGAGCAGGTGAACTGTCTCTCCCCATTGTTAACTCACTGTTGTATCAGCAGTTAGGATGACTGAGTGAATCTCATCCAACACTATGAGCAGGGGAATGGTCTCTCCCCAGTGTGAACTCACTGGTGTCTCAGAAGGTAGGATGACTGAGTGAATCTCTTCCGACACTCTGAGCAGGTGAACGGTCTCTCCACAGTGAGAACTCACTGTTGTATCAGCAGGCAGGATGACTGACTGAATCTCATCCCACACTCTGAGCAGGTGAATGGTCTCGCCCCAGTGTGAACTCACTGGTGTATCAGAAGGTACGATGACTGAGTGAATCCCTTCCCACAATCTGAACAGGTGAACGGTCTCTCCCCATTGATATCTCACTGGTGTATCAGCTGTTAGGATTACTGAGTGAATCTCTGTCCTCACTCAGAGCAGGTGAACTGTCTCTCCCCAGTGTTAACTCACTGGTGTATCAGCAGGGAGGATGACAGAGTGAATCTCTTTCCCACACTCTGAATAGGTGAAACGTCTCTCCCCAGTGTGAACTCACTGGTATATCAGCAGGTTGGATGACTGAGTGAATCACTTCCCACACTCTGAGCAGGTGAACGGTCTGTCCCCATTGTTAACTCACTGTTGTATCAGCTGTTAGGATGACTGAGTGAATCTCTTCCCTCTCTCTGATCAAGTGAATGCTCTCTCCCTATTGTGAACTCACTGTTGTTTCAGCAGGTGGGATGCCTGACTGAATCTCCGACCAGACGCTGAGCAGGTGAATGGTCTCTCCCCAGTGTGAACCCACTGGTGTATCAGCAGATAGGATGACTGAGTAAATCCTTTCCCACACTCTGAAAGGGGAACGGTCTCTCCCCAGTGTGAACTCACTTATGTATTAGCAGGTAGGATGACTGAGTGAACCTCTTCCCGTACACTGACCAGGTGAACAGTCTCTCCCCAGTGTGAACTCACTGGTATATCAGCAGGTTGGATGACTGAGTGAATCACCTCCCACACTCTGATCAGCTGAATGGTCTCTCCCCATTGTCAACTCACTGTTGTATAAGCAGGTAGGATGACTGAGTGAATCTCCTACCAGAGTCTGAGCAGGTGAATGGTATCTCCCCAGTGTGAACTAAGTGGTGTCTCAGCAGGCAGCATGACTGAGTGAATCTCATCACACACTCTGAGCAGGTGAATGGTCTCTCCCCAGTGTGAACTCACTGGTGTAACAGAAGGTAGGATGACTGAGTGAATCCCTTCCCACAATCTGAACAGGTGAACGGTCTCTCACCAGAGATAAGTCACTGGTGTATCAGCTGGTAGGATGACTGAGTGAATCTCTGTCCACACTCAGAATAGGTGAACGGTCTCTGACCAGTGTTAACTCACTGGTGTATCTGCAGGTAGGATGACAGAGTGAATCACTTACCCACACTCTGAGCTGGTGAATGGTCTCGCCCCAGTGTGAACTCACTGGTGTATCAGAAGGTACGATGACTGAGTGAATCCCTTCCCACAATCTGAACAGGTGAACGGTCTCTCACCAGTGATAACTCACTGGTGTATCAGCAGGGAGGATGACATAGTGAATCTCTTTCCCACACTCTGAATAGGTGAAACGTCTCTCCCCAGTGTGAACTCACTGGTGTATCAGCAGGTTGCATGACTGAGTGAATCACTTCCCACACTCTGAGCAGGTGAATGGTCTCTCCCCATTGTGAACTCACTTTTGTTTCAGCAGGTAGGATGTCTGAGTGAATCTCCTACCAGACTCTGAGCAGGTGAATGGTCTCTCCCCAGTGTTAAATCACTGGTGTATCAGCAGGTAGGATGACTGAGGAAATCCTTTCCCACACTCCGAAAGGGGAATGATCTCTCCCCAGTGTGAACTCCCCAGCATCCTTAAACACGGGCGAGGTCCCGGAGGACTGGAGAATTGCTAATGTTGTCCCCTTGTTTAAGAAGGGTAGCAGGGATAATCCAGGTAATTATAGACCGGTGAGCCTGACGTCAGTGGTAGGGAAGCTGCTGGAGAAGATACTGAGGGATAGGATATATTCCCATTTGGAAGAAAATGGGCTCATCAGTGATAGGCAACATGGTTTTGTGCAGGGAAGGTCATGTCTTACCAACTTAATAGAATTCTTGGAGGAAGTGACAAAGTTGATTGATGAGGGAAGGGCTGTAGATGTCATATACATGGACTTCAGTAAGGCGTTTGATAAGGTTCCCCATGGCAGGCTGATGGAGAAAGTGAAGGCGCTTGGGGTCCAAGGTGTACTAGCTAGATGGATAAAGAACTGGCTGGGCAACAGGAGACAGAGAGTAGCAGTAGAAGGGAGTTTCTCAAAATGGAGACGTGTGACCAGTGGTGTTCCACAGGGATCCGTGCTGGGACCACTGTTGTTTGTGATATACATTAATGATTTGGAGGAAAGTATAGGTGGTCTGATTAGCAAGTTTGCAGACGACATCAAGATTGGTGGAGTAGCAGATAGTGAAGGGGACTGTCAGAGAATACAGCAGAATATAGATAGATTAGAGAGTTGGGCAGAGAAATGGCAGATGGAGTTCAATCAGGGCAAATGCGAGGTGATGCATTTTGGAAGATCCAATTCAAGAGCGAACTATACAGTAAATGGAAAAGTCCTGGGGAAAATTGATGTCCAGAGAGATTTGGGTGTTCAGGTCCACTGTTCCCTGAAGGTGGCAACGCAGGTAAATAGAGTGGTCAAGAAGGCATACGGCATGCTTTCCTTCATCGGACGGGGCATTGAGTACAAGAGTTGGCAGGTCATGTTACAGTTGTATAGGACTTTGGTTCGGCCACATTTGGAATACTGACGACAGTTCGGGTCGCCACATTATCAAAAGGATGTGGATGCTTTGGAGAGGGTGCAGAGGAGGTTCACCAGGATGTTGCCTGGTATGGAGGGCGCTAGCTATGAAGAGCGGTTGAGTAGATTAGGATTATTTTCATTAGAAAGACGGAGGTTGAGGGGGGACCTGATTGAGGTGTACAAAATCATGAGAGGTATAGACAGGGTGGACAGCAAGAGGCTTTTTCCCAGAGTGGGGGTTTCAATTACGAGAGGACACGAGTTCAAAGTGAAAGGGGAAATGTTTAGGGGGGATATGCGTGGAAAGTTCTTTACGCAGAGGGTGGTGGGCACCTGGAACGCGTTGCCAGCGGAGGTGGTAGACGCGGGCACGATGGAGTCTTTTAAGATGTATCTAGACAGATGCATGAATGGGCAGGAAGAAAAGAGATACAGAACCTTAGAAAATAGGCGACATGTTTAGAGAGAGGATCTGGATCGGCGCAGTCTTGGAGGGCCGAAGGGCCTGTACCTGTGCTGTAATTATCTTTGTTCTTTGTTCTTTGAATCCCTTCCCACACTCTGAACAGGTGAACGGTCTCTCCCAAGTGTGAACTCACTTGTGTAGCAGCAGGCAGGATGACTGAGTGAATCACCTCCCACACTCTGAGCAGGTGAACGGTCTCTCCCCAGTGTGAACTCACTGGTGTATCAGCAGGCAGGATGACTGACAGAATCTCACCCACACTCTGAGCAGGTGAATGGTCTCTCCCCAGTGTGAACTCACTGGTGTATCAGCAGGTAGGATGACTGAGTGAATCCCTTCCCACAATCTGAACAGGTGAACGGTCTCTCCCCAGTGATAACTCACTGGTGTATCAGCTGGGAGGATGACAGAGTGAATCTCTGTCCTCATTCAGAGCTGGTGCACGGTCTCTCCCCAGTGTGAACTCACTGGTGTATCAGCAGGTAGGATGACAGAGTGAATCTCTTTCCCACACTCTGAGAATGTGAAAGGTCTCTCCCCAGTGTGAACTCACTGGTGTATCAGCAGTTCGGATGACTGAGTGAATCTCATCCCACAGTCTGAGCAGGTGAATGGTCTCTCCCCAGTGTGAACTCACTGGTGTAACAGCAGGCAGGATGACTGAGTGAATCTCATCCCACACTCTGAGCAGGTGAACGGTATCTCCCCTGTGTTAACTCACTGGTGTATCAGCAGGTAGATGACTGAGTGAATCCCTTCTCACACTCTGAGCAGGTGAACGGTCTCTCCCCAGTGAAAACTCACTAGTGTATCAGCTGGTAGGATGACTGAGTGAATCTCTTCCCACACTCTGAGCAAGTGAACGGTCTCTCCCCAGTGTGAACTCACTGGTGTATCAGAACGTAGGATGACTGAGTGAATCCCTTCCCACACTCTGTAAAGATGAACGGTCTCTCCCAAGTGTGAACTCAATGGTGTATCAGCAGGCAGGATGACTGAGTGTATCTCATCCCACACTCTGAGCAGGTGAACGGTCTCTCCCCTGTGTGAACGCACTGGTGTATCAGCAGGTAGGATGACTGAGTGAATCCCTTCCTACACGCTGAACAGGTGAACGGTCTCTCCCAAGTGTGAACTCACTTGTGTATCAGCAGGCAGGATGACTGAGTGAATCACCTCCCACACTCTGAGCAGCTGAATGGTCCATCCCCAGTGTGAACTCACTGGTGTATCAGAAGGTAGGATGACTGAGTGCATCTCATCCCACACTCTGACCAGGTGAACGGTCTCTCCCCTGTGTGAACGCACTGGTGTATCAGCAGGTAGAATAACTGAGTGAATCTCTTCCCACACTCTGAACAGGTGAACGGTCTCTCCCATTTGTGAACTCACTTGTGTATCAGCAGGCGAGATGACTGAGTGAATCACCTCCCACACTCTGAGCAGCTGAATGGTCTCTCCCCAGTGTGAACTCACTGGTGTATCAGAAGGTAGTATGACTGAGTGAATCTCTGTCCTCACTCAGAGCAGGTGAACGGTCTCTCCCCAGTGTTAACTCACTGGTGTATCAGCAGGTAGGATGACAGAGTGAATCTCTTTCCCACACTCTGAGCAGGTGAAATGTCTCTCCCCATTGTGAACTCACTTGTATATCAGCAGGATGGATGCCTGACTGAATCTCCTACCAGACGCGGAGCAGGTGAATGGTCTCTCCAAAGTGTGAACTCACTGATGTAACAGCAGGCAGGATGACTGAGTGAATCTCATCCAACACTCTGAGCAGGGGAATGGTCTCTCCCCTGTGTGAACTCCCTAGTGTATCAGAAGGTAGAATGACTGAGTTAATCTCTTCCAACACTCTGAGCAGGTGAACGGTCTCTCCCCAGTGTGAATTCACTGGTCTATCAGCAGGTTGGATGACTGAGTGAATCACTTCCCACACTCTTAGCAGGTGAACGGTCTCTCCCCATTGTCAACACACTGTTGTATCAGCAGGTAGGATGACAGAGTGAATCTCCTACCACACTCTGAGCAGGTGAATGGTCTCTCCCCAGTGTGAACTCACTGGTATATCAGAAGGTTGGATGACTGAGTGAATCCCTTCCCACAATCTGAACAGGTGAACGGTCTCTCCCCAGTGATAACTAACTGGTGCATCAGCTGGTAGGATGACTGAGTGAATCTCCGTCCACACTCTGACCAGGTGAACGGTCTATCCCCAGTGTTAACTCAATGGTTTATCAGCAGGTAGGATGACAGAGTGAATCTCTTTCCCACACTCTGAGCAGGTTTAATGTCTCTCCCCAGTGTGAACTCACTGGTGTATCAGCAGTTTGGATGACTGAGTGAATCTCATCCCACACTCTGAGCAGGTGAATGGTCTCTTCCCAGTTTGAACTCAATGGTGTATCAGCAGGTAGGATGACTGAGTGCATCTCTTCCGACACTCTGAACAGGTGAACGGTCTCTCCCAAGTGTGAACTCACTGGTGTATCAGCAGGAAGGATGACTGAGTGAATCTCATCCCACACTCTGAGCAGCTGAATGTTCTCTCCCCAGTGTGAACTCACTGGTGTATCAAAAGGTAGGATGACTGAGTGAATCTCATCCCACACTCTGAGCTGCTGAATGGTCTCTCCACAGTGGGAACTCACTGGTGTATCAGCAGGTAGGATGACTGAGTGAATCTCATCCCACACTCTGAGCAGGTGAACGGTATCTCACCTGTGTGAACTCACTGGTGCATCAGCAGTTAGGATGACTGAGTGAATCCCTTCCCACACTCTGAACAGGTGAACGGTCTCTCCCAAGTGTGAACTTATTGGTGTATCAGCAGGAAGGATGACTGAGTGAATCTCATCCCACACTCTGAGCAGCTGAATGTTCTCTCCCCAGTGTGAACTCACTGGTGTATCAAAAGGTAGGATGACTGAGTGAATCTCTTCCGACACTCTGAGCAGGGGAATGGTCTCTCCCAAGTGTGAACTCACTGGTATATCAGCAGGTTGGATGACTGAGTGAATCACTTCCCACACTCTGAGCAGGTGAACTGTCTCTCCCCATTGTTAACTCACTGTTGTATCAGCAGTTAGGATGACTGAGTGAATCTCTTCCCACACTCTGAGCAGGTGAATGGTCTCTCCCCAGTGTGAACTCACTGGTGTAACAGCAGGCAGGATGACTGAGTGAATCTCAGCCAACACTCTGAGCAGGGGAATGGTCTCTCCCCAGTGTGAACTCACTGGAGTATCAGCAGGTAGGATGACTGAGCGAATCCCTTCCCACACTCTCAACAGGTGAACGGTCTCTCCCAAGTGTGAACTCACTGGTGTATCAGCAGCCAGGATGACTGAGTGCATCTCATCCCACACTCTGAGCAGGTGAACGGTCTCTCCCCTTTGTGAACGCACTGGTGTATCAGCAGGTAGGATGACTGAGTGAATCCCTTCCCACACTCTGAACAGGTGAAAGGTCTCTCCCAAGTGTGAACTCACTGGTGTATCAGCAGGCGAGATGACTGAGTGAATCACCTCCCACACTCTGAGCAGCTGAATGGTCTCTCCCCAGTGTCAACTCACTGGTGTATCAGAAGGTAGGATGACTGAGTGAATCTCTTCCGACACTCTGAGCAGGTGACCGGTCTCTCCCCAGTGAGAACTCACTGTTGTATCAGCAGGTAGGATGACTGACTGAATCTCATCCCACACTCTGAGCAGGTGAATGGTCTCTCCCCAGTGAAAACCCACTGGTGCATCAGAAGGTAGGATGACTGAGTGAATCCCTTCCCACAATCTGAACAGGTGAACGGTCTCTCCCCATTGTTAACTCACTGTTGTTTCGGCAGTTAGGATGACTGAGTGAATCTCTTCCCTCTCTCTGATCAAGTGAATGGTCTCTCCCCATTGTGAACTCACTGTTGTTTCAGCAGGTGGGATGCCTGACTGAATCTCCTACCAGACGCTGAGCAGGTGAATGGTCTCTCCCCAGTGTGAACCCACTGGTGTATCAGCAGGTAGGATGACTGAGTAAATCCTTTCCCACACTCTGAAAGGCGAACGGTCTCTCCCCAGTGTGAACTCACTTATGTATCAGCAGGTAGGATGACTGAGAGAACCTCTTCCCGTACACTGAGCATGTGAACGGTCTCTCCCCAGTGTGAACTCACTGGTATATCAGCAGGTAGGATGACTGAGTGAATCTCCTACCAGAGTCTGAGCAGGTGTATGGTATCTCCGCAGTGTGAACTCAAAGGTGTATTAGCAGGCAGCATGTCTGACTGAATCTCATCACACACTCTGAGCAGGTGAATGGTCACTCCCCATTGTGAACTCACTGGTGTAACAGAAGGTAGGATGACTGAGTGAATCCCTTCCCACAATCTGAACAGGTGAACGGTCTCTCACCAGTGATAAGTCACTGGTGTATCAGCTGGTAGGATGACTGAGTGAATCTCTGACCACACTCAGAACAGGGGAACGGTCTCTGACCAGTGTTAACTCACTGGTGTATCTGCAGGTAGGATGACAGAGTGAATCTCTTTCCCACACTCAGAACTGGTGAATGGTCTCGCCCCAGTGTGAACTCACTGGTGTATCAGAAGGTTGGATGACTGAGTGAATCACTTCCCACACTCTGAGCAGGTGAACTGTCTCTCCCCATTGTTAACTCACTGTTGTATCAGCAGTTAGGATGACTGAGTGAATCTCTTCCCACACTCTGAGCAGGTGAATGGTCTCTCCCCAGTGTGAACTCACTGGTGTAACAGCAGGCAGGATGACTGAGTGAATCTCAGCCAACACTCTGAGCAGGGGAATGGTCTCTCCCCAGTGTGAACTCACTGGAGTATCAGCAGGTAGGATGACTGAGCGAATCCCTTCCCACACTCTCAACAGGTGAACGGTCTCTCCCAAGTGTGAACTCACTGGTGTATCAGCAGCCAGGATGACTGAGTGCATCTCATCCCACACTCTGAGCAGGTGAACGGTCTCTCCCCTTTGTGAACGCACTGGTGTATCAGCAGGTAGGATGACTGAGTGAATCCCTTCCCACACTCTGAACAGGTGAAAGGTCTCTCCCAAGTGTGAACTCACTGGTGTATCAGCAGGCGAGATGACTGAGTGAATCACCTCCCACACTCTGAGCAGCTGAATGGTCTCTCCCCAGTGTCAACTCACTGGTGTATCAGAAGGTAGGATGACTGAGTGAATCTCTTCCGACACTCTGAGCAGGTGACCGGTCTCTCCCCAGTGAGAACTCACTGTTGTATCAGCAGGTAGGATGACTGACTGAATCTCATCCCACACTCTGAGCAGGTGAATGGTCTCTCCCCAGTGAAAACCCACTGGTGCATCAGAAGGTAGGATGACTGAGTGAATCCCTTCCCACAATCTGAACAGGTGAACGGTCTCTCCCCATTGTTAACTCACTGTTGTTTCGGCAGTTAGGATGACTGAGTGAATCTCTTCCCTCTCTCTGATCAAGTGAATGGTCTCTCCCCATTGTGAACTCACTGTTGTTTCAGCAGGTGGGATGCCTGACTGAATCTCCTACCAGACGCTGAGCAGGTGAATGGTCTCTCCCCAGTGTGAACCCACTGGTGTATCAGCAGGTAGGATGACTGAGTAAATCCTTTCCCACACTCTGAAAGGCGAACGGTCTCTCCCCAGTGTGAACTCACTTATGTATCAGCAGGTAGGATGACTGAGAGAACCTCTTCCCGTACACTGAGCATGTGAACGGTCTCTCCCCAGTGTGAACTCACTGGTATATCAGCAGGTAGGATGACTGAGTGAATCTCCTACCAGAGTCTGAGCAGGTGTATGGTATCTCCGCAGTGTGAACTCAAAGGTGTATTAGCAGGCAGCATGTCTGACTGAATCTCATCACACACTCTGAGCAGGTGAATGGTCACTCCCCATTGTGAACTCACTGGTGTAACAGAAGGTAGGATGACTGAGTGAATCCCTTCCCACAATCTGAACAGGTGAACGGTCTCTCACCAGTGATAAGTCACTGGTGTATCAGCTGGTAGGATGACTGAGTGAATCTCTGACCACACTCAGAACAGGGGAACGGTCTCTGACCAGTGTTAACTCACTGGTGTATCTGCAGGTAGGATGACAGAGTGAATCTCTTTCCCACACTCAGAACTGGTGAATGGTCTCGCCCCAGTGTGAACTCACTGGTGTATCAGAAGGTAGGATGACTGAGTGAATCCATTCCGACACTCTGAGCAGGTGAACGGTCTCTCCCCAGTTTGAACTCACTGGTGTATCAGCAGGTAGGATGACTGAGTGCATCTCTTCCGACACTCTGAAAAGGTGAAAGGTCTTTCCCCAGTCTGAACTCACTTGTGTATCAGCAGGCAGGATGACTGAGTGAATCTCATCCCACACTCTGAGCAGCTGAATGGTCTCTCCCCAGTGTGAACGCACTGGTGTATCAGCAGGTAGGATGACTGAGTGAATCTCATGCCACACTCTGAGCAGGTGAACGGTATCTCACCTGTGTGAACTCACTGGTGCATCAGCAGTTAGGATGACTGAGTGAACCCCTTCCCACACTCTGAACAGGTGAACGGTCTCTCCCAAGTGTGAACTCACTGGTGTATCAGCAGGAAAGATGACTGAGTGAATCTCATCCCACACTCTGAGCAGCTGAATGTTCTCTCCCCAGTGTGAACTCACTGGTGTATCAAAAGGTAGGATGACTGAGTGAATCACATCCCACACTCTGAGCTGCTGAATGGTCTCTCCACAGTGTGAACTCACTGGTGTATCAGCAGGTAGGATGACTGAGTGAATCTCATCCCACACTCTGAGCAGGTGAACGGTATCTCACCTGTGTGAACTCACTGGTGCATCAGCAGTTAGGATGACTGAGTGAATCCCTTCCCACACTCTGAACAGGTGAACGGTCTCTCCCAAGTGTGAACTCACTGGTGTATCAGCAGGAAGGATGACTGAGTGAATCTCATCGCAAACTCCGAGCAGCTGAATGTTCTCTCCCCAGTGTGAACTCACTGGTGTATCAAAAGGTAGGATGACTGAGTGAATCTCTTCCGACACTCTGAGCTGTTGAACGGTCTCTCCCCAGTGTGAACTCACTGGTATATCAGCAGGTTGGATGACTGAGTGAATCACTTCCCACACTCTGAGCAGGTGAACTGTCTCTCCCCATTGTTAACTCACTGTTGTATCAGCAGTTAGGATGACTGAGTGAATCTCTTCCCACACTCTGAGCAGGTGAATGGTCTCTCCCCAGTGTGAACTCACTGGTGTAACAGCAGGCAGGATGACTGAGATAATCTCAGCCAACACTCTGAGCAGGGGAATGGTCTCTCCCCAGTGTGAACTCACTGGAGTATCAGCAGGTAGGATGACTGAGCGAATCCCTTCCCACACTCTGAACAGGTGAACGGTCTCTCCCAAGTGTGAACTCACTGGTGTATCAGCAGCCAGGATGACTGAGTGCATCTCATCCCACACTCTGAGCAGGTGAACGGTCTCTCCCCTTTGTGAACGCACTGGTGTATCAGCAGGTAGGATGACTGAGTGAATCCCTTCCCACACTCTGAACAGGTGAATGGTCTCTCCCCAGTGAGAACTCACTGTTGTATCAGCAGGTAGGATGACTGACTGAATCCCTTCCCACAATCTGAACAGGTGAACGGTCTCACCCCATTGTTAACTCACTGTTGTTTCGGCAGTTAGGATGACTGAGAGAAACTGTTCCCGTACACTGAGCAGGTGAACGGTCTCTCCCCAGTGTGAACTCACTGGTATATCAGCAGGTAGGATGACTGAGTGAATCTCCTACCAGAGTCTGAGCAGCTGTATGGTATCTCCGCAGTGTGAACTCACTGGTGTATCAGCAGGCAGCATGACTGAGTGAATTTCATCACACACTCTGAGCAGGTGAATGGTCTATCCCCAGTGTGAACTCACTGGTGTAACAGAAGGTAGGATGACTGAGTGAATCCCTTCCCACAATCTGAACAGGTGAACGGTCTCTCACCAGTGATAAGTCACTGGTGTATCAGCTGGTAGGATGACTGAGTGAATCTCTGTCCACACTCAGAACAGGTGAACGGTCTCTGACCAGTGTTAACTCACTGGTGTATCTGCAGGTAGGATGACAGAGTGAATCTCTTTCCCACACTCTGAGCTGGTGAATGGTCTCGCCCCAGTGTGAACTCACTGGTGTATCAGAAGGTAGGATGACTGAGTGAATCCATTCCGACACTCTGAGCAGGTGAACGGTCTCTCCCCATTGAGAACTCACTGGTGTATCAGCAGGTTGCATGACTGAGTGAATCACTTCCCACACTCTGAGCAGGTGAATGGTCTCTCCCCATTGTGAACTCACTTTTGTTTCAGCAGGTAGGATGTCTGAGTGAATCTCCTACCAGACTCTGAGCAGGTGAATGGTCTCTCCCCAGTGTGAACTCACTGGTGTATCAGCAGGTAGGATGACTGAGGAAATCCTTTCCCACACTCCGAAAGGGGAATGATCTCTCCCCAGTGTGAACTCACTGGTGTATCAGCAGGTAGGATGACTGAGTGAAACTCTTCCCGTACACTGAGCAGGTGAACGGTATATCCCCTGTGTGAACGCACTGGTGTATCAGCAGGTAGGATGACTGAGTGAATCTCTTCCCAGACTCTGAGCAAGTGAATGGTCTCTACCCATTGTGAACTCACTGTTGTTTCAGCAGGCAGGATGCCTGACTGAATCTCCTACCAGACGCTGAGCAGTTGAATGGTCTATCCCCAGTCTGAACTCACTGGTATATCAGCAGGCAGCATGACTGAGTGAATCTCATCGCACACTCTGAGCAGGTGAATGGTCTCTCCCCAGTGTGAACTCACTGGTGTATCAGAAGGTAGGATGACTGAGTGAATCCCTTCCCACAATCTGAACAGGTGAACGGTCTCTCACCAGTGATAACTCACTGTTGTATCAGCTGGTAGGATGACTGAGTGAATCTCATCCCACACTCTGAGCAGGTGAACGGTATCTCACCTGTGTGAACTCACTGGTGCATCAGCAGTTAGGATGACTGACTGAATCCCTTCCCACACTCTGAACAGGTGAACGGTCTCTCCCAAGTGTGAACTCACTGGTGTATCAGCAGGAAGGATGACTGAGTGAATCTCATCGCAAACTCTGAGCAGCTGAATGTTCTCTCCCCAGTGTGAACTCACTGGTGTATCAAAAGGTAGGATGACTGAGTGAATCTCTTCCGACACTCTGAGCTGTTGAACGGTCTCTCCCCAGTGTGAACTCACTGGTATATCAGCAGGTTGGATGACTGAGTGAATCACTTCCCACACTCTGAGCAGGTGAACTGTCTCTCCCCATTGTTAACTCACTGTTGTATCAGCAGTTAGGATGACTGAGTGAATCTCTTCCCACACTCTGAGCAGGTGAATGGTCTCTCCCCAGTGTGAACTCACTGGTGTAACAGCAGGCAGGATGACTGAGATAATCTCAGCCAACACTCTGAGCAGGGGAATGGTCTCTCCCCAGTGTGAACTCACTGGAGTATCAGCAGGTAGGATGACTGAGCGAATCCCTTCCCACACTCTGAACAGGTGAACGGTCTCTCCCAAGTGTGAACTCACTGGTGTATCAGCAGCCAGGATGACTGAGTGCATCTCATCCCACACTCTGAGCAGGTGAACGGTCTCTCCCCTTTGTGAACGCACTGGTGTATCAGCAGGTAGGATGACTGAGTGAATCCCTTCCCACACTCTGAACAGGTGAATGGTCTCTCCCCAGTGAGAACTCACTGTTGTATCAGCAGGTAGGATGACTGACTGAATCTCATCCCACACTCTGAGCAGGTGAATGGTCTCTCCCCAGTGAAAACCCACTGGTGTATCAGAAGGTAGGATGACTGAGTGAATCCCTTCCCACAATCTGAACAGGTGAACGGTCTCACCCCATTGTTAACTCACTGTTGTTTCGGCAGTTAGGATGACTGAGAGAAACTGTTCCCGTACACTGAGCAGGTGAACGGTCTCTCCCCAGTGTGAACTCACTGGTATATCAGCAGGTAGGATGACTGAGTGAATCTCCTACCAGAGTCTGAGCAGGTGTATGGTATCTCCGCAGTGTGAACTCACTGGTGTATCAGCAGGCAGCATGACTGAGTGAATCTCATCACACACTCTGAGCAGGTGAATGGTCTATCCCCAGTGTGAACTCACTGGTGTAACAGAAGGTAGGATGACTGAGTGAATCCCTTCCCACAATCTGAACAGGTGAACGGTCTCTCACCAGTGATAAGTCACTGGTGTATCAGCTGGTAGGATGACTGAGTGAATCTCTGTCCACACTCAGAACAGGTGAACGGTCTCTGACCAGTGTTAACTCACTGGTGTATCTGCAGGTAGGATGACAGAGTGAATCTCTTTCCCACACTCTGAGCTGGTGAATGGTCTCGCCCCAGTGTGAACTCACTGGTGTATCAGAAGGTAGGATGACTGAGTGAATCCATTCCGACACTCTGAGCAGGTGAACGGTCTCTCCCCATTGAGAACTCACTGGTGTATCAGCAGGTTGCATGACTGAGTGAATCACTTCCCACACTCTGAGCAGGTGAATGGTCTCTCCCCATTGTGAACTCACTTTTGTTTCAGCAGGTAGGATGTCTGAGTGAATCTCCTACCAGACTCTGAGCAGGTGAATGGTCTCTCCCCAGTGTGAACTCACTGGTGTATCAGCAGGTAGGATGACTGAGGAAATCCTTTCCCACACTCCGAAAGGGGAATGATCTCTCCCCAGTGTGAACTCACTGGTGTATCAGCAGGTAGGATGACTGAGTGAAACTCTTCCCGTACACTGAGCAGGTGAACGGTATATCCCCTGTGTGAACGCACTGGTGTATCAGCAGGTAGGATGACTGAGTGAATCTCTTCCCAGACTCTGAGCAAGTGAATGGTCTCTACCCATTGTGAACTCACTGTTGTTTCAGCAGGCAGGATGCCTGACTGAATCTCCTACCAGACGCTGAGCAGTTGAATGGTCTATCCCCAGTCTGAACTCACTGGTATATCAGCAGGCAGCATGACTGAGTGAATCTCATCGCACACTCTGAGCAGGTGAATGGTCTCTCCCCAGTGTGAACTCACTGGTGTATCAGAAGGTAGGATGACTGAGTGAATCCCTTCCCACAATCTGAACAGGTGAACGGTCTCTCACCAGTGATAACTCACTGTTGTATCAGCTGGTAGGATGACTGAGTGAATCTCTGTCCACACTCAGAACAGGTGAACGGTCTCTGACCAGTGTTAACTCACTGGTGTATCTGCAGGTAGGATGACAGAGTGAATCTCTTTCCCACACTATGAGCTGGTGAAAGGTCTCTCACCAGTGTGAACTCACTGGTGTATCAGCAGTTTGGATGACTGAGTGAATCTCATCCCAGTCTGAGCAGGTAATTGGTCTCTCCCCAGTGTGAACTCACTGGTGTATCAGAAGGTAGGATGACTGCGTGAATCTCTTCCGACACTCTGAGCAGGTGAACGGTCTCTCCCCAGTGAGAACTCACTGGTGTATCAGCAGGCAGGATGACTGAGTGTATCTCATCCCACACTCTGAGCAGGTGAACGGTCTCTCCCCTGTTTGAACGCACTGGTGTATCAGCAGGTAGGATGACTGAGTGAATCTCTTCCCACACTCTGAACAGGTGAACGGTCTCTCCCAAGTGTGAACTCACTTGTGTATCAGCAGGCGAGATGACTGAGTGAATCACCTCCCACACTCTGAGCAGCTGAATGGTCTCTCCCCAGTGTGAACTCACTGGTGTATCAGAAGGTAGGATGACAGAGTGAATCTCTTGCCCACACTCTGAGCAGGTGAAATGTCTCTCCACATTGTGAACTCACTTGTATATCAGCAGGTTGGATGACTGAGTGAATCACTTCCCACACTCTGAGCAGGTGAACGGTCTGTCCCCATTGTTAACTCACTGTTGTATCAGCAGTTAGGATGACTGAGTGAATCTCTTCCCAGACTCTGAGTAAGTGAATGGTCTCTCCCCATTGTGAACTCACTGTTGTTTCAGCAGGTAGGATGCCTGACTGAATCTCCTACCAGACGCGGAGCAGGTGAATGGTCTCTCCAAAGTGTGAACTCACTGGTGTAACAGCAGGCAGGATGACTGAGTGAATCTCATCCAACACTCTGAGCAGGGGAATGGTCTCTCCCCTGTGTGAACTCCCTAGTGTATCAGAAGGTAGAATGACTGAGTTGATCTCTTCCGACACTCTGAGCAGGTGAACGGTCTCTCCCCAGTGTGAATTCACTGGTCTATCAGCAGGTTGGATGACTGAGTGAATCACTTCCCACACTCTGTGCAGGTGAACGGTCTCTCCCCATTGTCAACTCACTGTTGTATCAGCAGGTAGGATGCCTGACTGAATCTCCTACCCGACTCTGAGCAGGTGAATGGTCTCTCCAAAGCGTGAACTCACTGGTGTAACAGCAGGCAGGATGTCTGAGTGAATCTCATCCAACACTCTGAGCAGGTTTAATGTCTCTCCCCAGTGTGAACTCACTGGTGTATCAGCAGTTTGGATGACTGAGTGAATCTCATCCCATACTCTGAGCAGGTGAGTGGTCTCTCCCCAGTTTGAACTCACTGGTGTATCAGCAGGTAGGATGACTGAGTGCATCTCTTCCGACACTCTGAAAAGGTGAAAGGTCTCTCCCCAGTGTGAACTCACTTGTGTATCAGCAGGCAGGATGACTGAGTGAATCTCATCCCACACTCTGAGCTGATGAATGGTCTCTCCCCAGTGTGAACTCACTGGTGTATCAGCAGGTAGGATGACTGAGTGAATCTCATCCCACACTCTGAGCAGGTGAACGGTATCTCACCTGTGTGAACTCACTGGTGTATCAACTGGAAGGATGACTGAGTGAATCTCATCCCACACTCTGAGCAGCTGAATGTTCTCTCCCCAGTGTGAACTCACTGGTGTATCAAAAGGTAGGATGACTGAATGAATCTCTTCCGACACTCTGAGCTGGTGAACGGTCTCTCCCCAGTGTGAACTCACTGGTATATCAGCAGGTTGGATGACTGAGTGAATCACTTCCCACACTCTGAGCAGGTGAACTGTCTCTCCCCATTGTTAACTCACTGTTGTATCAGCAGTTAGGATGACTGAGTGAATCTCTTCCCACACTCTGAGCAGGTGAATGGTCTCTCCCCAGTGTGAACTCACTGGTGTAACAGCAGGCAGGATGACTGAGTGAATCTCATCCAACACTCTGAGCAGGGGAATGGTCTCTCCCAAGTGTGAACTCACTGGTGTATCAGCAGGCAGGATGACTGAGTGCATCTCATCCCACACTCCGAGCAGGTGAACGGTCTCACCCCTGTGTGAACGCACTGGTGTATCAGCAGGTAGGATGACTGAGTGAATCCCTTCCCACACTCTGAACAGGTGCACGGTCTCTCCCAAGTGTGAACTCACTTGTGTATCAGCAGGCGAGATGACTGAGTGAATCACCTCCCACATTCTGAGCAGGTGAAAGGTCTCTCCCCAGTGAGAACTCACTGTTGTATCAGCAGGCAGGATGACTGAGTGAATCCCTTCCCACAATCTGAACAGGTGAACGGTCTCTCCCCAGTGTTAACTCACGGGTGTATCAGCAGGTAGGATGACTGAGTGAATCTCTTCCCAGACTCTGAGCAAGTGAATGGTCTCTACCCATTGTGAACTCACTGTTGTTTCAGCAGGCAGGATGCCTGACTGAATCTCCTACCAGACGCTGAGCAGTTGAATGGTCTATCCCCAGTCTGAACTCACTGGTATATCAGCAGGCAGCATGACTGAGTGAATCTCATCGCACACTCTGAGCAGGTGAATGGTCTCTCCCCAGTGTGAACTCACTGGTGTATCAGAAGGTAGGATGACTGAGTGAATCCCTTCCCACAATCTGAACAGGTGAACGGTCTCTCACCAGTGATAACTCACTGTTGTATCAGCTGGTAGGATGACTGAGTGAATCTCTGTCCACACTCAGAACAGGTGAACGGTCTCTGACCAGTGTTAACTCACTGGTGTATCTGCAGGTAGGATGACAGAGTGAATCTCTTTCCCACACTATGAGCTGGTGAAAGGTCTCTCACCAGTGTGAACTCACTGGTGTATCAGCAGTTTGGATGACTGAGTGAATCTCATCCCAGTCTGAGCAGGTAATTGGTCTCTCCCCAGTGTGAACTCACTGGTGTATCAGAAGGTAGGATGACTGCGTGAATCTCTTCCGACACTCTGAGCAGGTGAACGGTCTCTCCCCAGTGAGAACTCACTGGTGTATCAGCAGGCAGGATGACTGAGTGTATCTCATCCCACACTCTGAGCAGGTGAACGGTCTCTCCCCTGTTTGAACGCACTGGTGTATCAGCAGGTAGGATGACTGAGTGAATCTCTTCCCACACTCTGAACAGGTGAACGGTCTCTCCCAAGTGTGAACTCACTTGTGTATCAGCAGGCGAGATGACTGAGTGAATCACCTCCCACACTCTGAGCAGCTGAATGGTCTCTCCCCAGTGTGAACTCACTGGTGTATCAGAAGGTAGGATGACAGAGTGAATCTCTTGCCCACACTCTGAGCAGGTGAAATGTCTCTCCCCATTGTGAACTCACTTGTATATCAGCAGGTTGGATGACTGAGTGAATCACTTCCCACACTCTGAGCAGGTGAACGGTCTGTCCCCATTGTTAACTCACTGTTGTATCAGCAGTTAGGATGACTGAGTGAATCTCTTCCCAGACTCTGAGTAAGTGAATGGTCTCTCCCCATTGTGAACTCACTGTTGTTTCAGCAGGTAGGATGCCTGACTGAATCTCCTACCAGACGCGGAGCAGGTGAATGGTCTCTCCAAAGTGTGAACTCACTGGTGTAACAGCAGGCAGGATGACTGAGTGAATCTCATCCAACACTCTGAGCAGGGGAATGGTCTCTCCCCTGTGTGAACTCCCTAGTGTATCAGAAGGTAGAATGACTGAGTTAATCTCTTCCGACACTCTGAGCAGGTGAACGGTCTCTCCCCAGTGTGAATTCACTGGTCTATCAGCAGGTTGGATGACTGAGTGAATCACTTCCCACACTCTGTGCAGGTGAACGGTCTCTCCCCATTGTCAACTCACTGTTGTATCAGCAGGTAGGATGCCTGACTGAATCTCCTACCCGACTCTGAGCAGGTGAATGGTCTCTCCAAAGCGTGAACTCACTGGTGTAACAGCAGGCAGGATGTCTGAGTGAATCTCATCCAACACTCTGAGCAGGTTTAATGTCTCTCCCCAGTGTGAACTCACTGGTGTATCAGCAGTTTGGATGACTGAGTGAATCTCATCCCATACTCTGAGCAGGTGAGTGGTCTCTCCCCAGTTTGAACTCACTGGTGTATCAGCAGGTAGGATGACTGAGTGCATCTCTTCCGACACTCTGAAAAGGTGAAAGGTCTCTCCCCAGTGTGAACTCACTTGTGTATCAGCAGGCAGGATGACTGAGTGAATCTCATCCCACACTCTGAGCTGCTGAATGGTCTCTCCCCAGTGTGAACTCACTGGTGTATCAGCAGGTAGGATGACTGAGTGAATCTCATCCCACACTCTGAGCAGGTGAACGGTATCTCACCTGTGTGAACTCACTGGTGTATCAGCTGGAAGGATGACTGAGTGAATCTCATCCCACACTCTGAGCAGCTGAATGTTCTCTCCCCAGTGTGAACTCACTGGTGTATCAAAAGGTAGGATGACTGAATGAATCTCTTCCGACACTCTGAGCTGGTGAACGGTCTCTCCCCAGTGTGAACTCACTGGTATATCAGCAGGTTGGATGACTGAGTGAATCACTTCCCACACTCTGAGCAGGTGAACTGTCTCTCCCCATTGTTAACTCACTGTTGTATCAGCAGTTAGGATGACTGAGTGAATCTCTTCCCACACTCTGAGCAGGTGAATGGTCTCTCCCCAGTGTGAACTCACTGGTGTAACAGCAGGCAGGATGACTGAGTGAATCTCATCCAACACTCAGAGCAGGGGAATGGTCTCTCCCAAGTGTGAACTCACTGGTGTATCAGCAGGCAGGATGACTGAGTGCATCTCATCCCACACTCCGAGCAGGTGAACGGTCTCACCCCTGTGTGAACGCACTGGTGTATCAGCAGGTAGGATGACTGAGTGAATCCCTTCCCACACTCTGAACAGGTGCACGGTCTCTCCCAAGTCTGAACTCACTTGTGTATCAGCAGGCGAGATGACTGAGTGAATCACCTCCCACATTCTGAGCAGGTGAACGGTCTCTCCCCAGTGAGAACTCACTGTTGTATCAGCAGGCAGGATGACTGAGTGAATCCCTTCCCACAATCTGAACAGGTGAACGGTCTCTCCCCAGTGTTAACTCACGGGTGTATCAGCAGGTAGGATGACAGAGTGAATCTCTTTCCCACACTCTGAACAGGTGAACGGTCTCTCCCAAGTGTGAACTCACTGGTGTATCAGCAGGAAGGATGACTGCGTGAATCTCATCGCAAACTCTGAGCAGCTGAATGTTCTCTCCCCAGTGTGAACTCACTGGTGTATCAAAAGGTAGGATGACTGAGTGAATCTCTTCCGACACTCTGAGCTGTTGAACGGTCTCTCCCCAGTGTGAACTCACTGGTATATCAGCAGGTTGGATGACTGAGTGAATCACTTCCCACACTCTGAGCAGGTGAACTGTCTCTCCCCATTGTTAACTCACTGTTGTATCAGCAGTTAGGATGACTGAGTGAATCTCTTCCCACACTCTGAGCAGGTGAATGGTCTCTCCCCAGTGTGAACTCACTGGTGTAACAGCAGGCAGGATGACTGAGATAATCTCAGCCAACACTCTGAGCAGGGGAATGGTCTCTCCCCAGTGTGAACTCACTGGAGTATCAGCAGGTAGGATGACTGAGCGAATCCCTTCCCACACTCTGAACAGGTGAACGGTCTCTCCCAAGTGTGAACTCACTGGTGTATCAGCAGCCAGGATGACTGAGTGCATCTCATCCCACACTCTGAGCAGGTGAACGGTCTCTCCCCTTTGTGAACGCACTGGTGTATCAGCAGGTAGGATGACTGAGTGAATCCCTTCCCACACTCTGAACAGGTGAATGGTCTCTCCCCAGTGAAAACCCACTGGTGTATCAGAAGGTAGGATGACTGAGTGAATCCCTTCCCACAATCTGTACAGGTGAACGGTCTCACCCCATTGTTAACTCACTGTTATTTCGGCAGTTAGGATGACTGAGTGAATCTCTTCCCTCTCTCTGATCAAGTGAATGGTCTCTCCCCATTGTGAACTCACTGTTGTTTCAGCTGGTGGGATGCCTGACTGAATCTCCTACCAGACGCTGAGCAGGTGAATGGTCTCTCCCCAGTGTGAACCCACTGGTGTATCAGCAGGTAGGATGACTGAGTAAATCCTTTCCCACACTCTGAAAGGGGAACGGTCTCTCCCCGGTGTGAACTCACTTATGTATCAGCAGGTAGGATGACTGAGAGAAACTGTTCCCGTACACTGAGCAGGTGAACGGTCTCTCCCCAGTGTGAACTCACTGGTATAACAGCAGGTAGGATGACTGAGTGAATCTCCTACCAGAGTCTGAGCAGGTGTATGGTATCTCCGCAGTGTGAACTCACTGGTGTATCAGCAGGCAGCATGACTGAGTGAATCTCATCACACACTCTGAGCAGGTGAATGGTCTATCCCCAGTGTGAACTCACTGGTGTAACAGAAGGTAGGATGACTGAGTGAATCCCTTCCCACAATCTGAACAGGTGAACGGTCTCTCACCAGTGATAAGTCACTGGTGTATCAGCTGGTAGGATGACTGAGTGAATCTCTGTCCACACTCAGAATAGGTGAACGGTCTCTGACCAGTGTTAACTCACTGGTGTATCTGCAGGTAGGATGACAGAGTGAATCTCTTTCCCACACTCTGAGCTGGTGCATGGTCTCGCCCCAGTGTGAACTCACTGGTGTATCAGAAGGTAGGATGACTGAGTGAATCCATTCCGACACTCTGAGCTGTTGAACGGTCTCTCCCCAGTGTGAACTCACTAGTATATCAGCAGGTTGGATGACTGAGTGAATCACTTCCCACACTCTGAGCAGGTGAACTGTCTCTCCCCATTGTTAACTCACTGTTGTATCAGCAGTTAGGATGACTGAGTGAATCTCTTCCCACACTCTGAGCAGGTGAATGGTCTCTCCCCAGTGTGAACTCACTGGTGTAACAGCAGGCAGGATGACTGAGATAATCTCAGCCAACACTCTGAGCAGGGGAATGGTCTCTCCCCAGTGTGAACTCACTGGAGTATCAGCAGGTAGGATGACTGAGCGAATCCCTTCCCACACTCAGAACAGGTGAACGGTCTCTCCCAAGTGTGAACTCACTGGTGTATCAGCAGCCAGGATGACTGAGTGCATCTCATCCCACACTCTGAGCAGGTGAACGGTCTCTCCCCTTTGTGAACGCACTGGTGTATCAGCAGGTAGGATGACTGAGTGAATCCCTTCCCACACTCTGAACAGGTGAATGGTCTCTCCCCAGTGAAAACCCACTGGTGTATCAGAAGGTAGGATGACTGAGTGAATCACTTCCCACAATCTGAACAGGTGAACGGTCTCACCCCATTGTTAACTCACTGTTGTTTCGGCAGTTAGGATGACTGAGTGAATCTCTTCCCTCTCTCTGATCAAGTGAATGGTCTCTCCCCATTGTGAACTCACCGTTGTTTCAGCTGGTGGGATGACTGACTGAATCTCCTACCAGACGCTGAGCAGGTGAATGGTCTCTCCCCAGTGTGAACCCACTGGTGTATCAGCAGGTAGGATGACTGAGTAAATCCTTTCCCACACTCTGAAAGGGGAACGGTCTCTCCCCGGTGTGAACTTTACTTATGTATCAGCAGGTAGGATGACTGAGAGAAACTGTTCCCGTACACTGAGCAGGTGAACGGTCTCTCCCCAGTGTGAACTCACTGGTATATCAGCAGGTAGGATGACTGAGTGAATCTCCTACCAGAGTCTGAGCAGGTGTATGGTATCTCCGCAGTGTGAACTCACTGGTGTATCAGCAGGCAGCATGACTGAGTGAATCTCATCACACACTCTGAGCATGTGAATGGTCTATCCCGAGTGTGAACTCACTGGTGTAACAGAAGGTAGGATGACTGAGTGAATCCCTTCCCACAATCTGAACAGGTGAACGGTCTCTCACCAGTGATAAGTCACTGGTGTATCAGCTGGTAGGATGACTGAGTGAATCTCTGTCCACACTCAGAATAGGTGAACGGTCTCTGACCAGTGTTAACTCACTGGTGTATCTGCAGGTAGGATGACAGAGTGAATCTCTTTCCCACACTCTGAGCTGGTGAATGGTCTCGCCCCAGTGTGAACTCACTGGTGTATCAGAAGGTAGGATGACTGAGTGAATCCATTCCGACACTCTGAGCAGGTGAACGGTCTCTCCCCATTGAGAACTCACTGGTGTATCAGCAGGTTGCATGACTGAGTGAATCACTTCCCACACTCTGAGCAGGTGAATGGTCTCTCCCCATTGTGAACTCACTTTTGTTTCAGCAGGTAGGATGTCTGAGTGAATCTCCTACCAGACTCTGAGCAGGTGAATGGTCTCTCCCCAGTGTGAACTCACTGGTGTATCAGCAGGTAGGATGACTGAGGAAATCCTTTCCCACACTCCGAAAGGGGAATGATCTCTCCCCAGTGTGAACTCACTGGTGTATCAGCAGGTAGAATGACTGAGTGAAACTCTTCCCGTACACTGAGCAGGTGAACGGTATATCCCCTGTGTGAACGCACTGGTGTATCAGCAGGTAGGATGACTGAGTGAATCTCTTCCCAGACTCTGAGCAAGTGAATGGTCTCTACCCATTGTGAACTCACTGTTGTTTCAGCAGGCAGGATGCCTGACTGAATCTCCTACCAGACGCTGAGCAGTTGAATGGTCTATCCCCAGTCTGAAATCACTGGTATATCAGCAGGCAGCATGACTGAGTGAATCTCATCGCACACTCTGAGCAGGTGAATGGTCTCTCCCCAGTGTGAACTCACTGGTGTATCAGAAGGTAGGATGACTGAGTGAATCCCTTCCCACAATCTGAACAGGTGAACGGTCTCTCACCAGTGATAACTCACTGTTGTATCAGCTGGTAGGATGACTGAGTGAATCTCTGTCCACACTCAGAACAGGTGAACGGTCTCTGACCAGTGTTAACTCACTGGTGTATCTGCAGGTAGGATGACAGAGTGAATCTCTTTCCCACACTATGAGCTGGTGAAAGGTCTCTCACCAGTGTGAACTCACTGGTGTATCAGCAGTTTGGATGACTGAGTGAATCTCATCCCAGTCTGAGCAGGTAATTGGTCTCTCCCCAGTGTGAACTCACTGGTGTATCAGAAGGTAGGATGACTGCGTGAATCTCTTCCGACACTCTGAGCAGGTGAACGGTCTCTCCCCAGTGAGAACTCACTGGTGTATCAGCAGGCAGGATGACTGAGTGTATCTCATCCCACACTCTGAGCAGGTGAACGGTCTCTCCCCTGTTTGAACGCACTGGTGTATCAGCAGGTAGGATGACTGAGTGAATCTCTTCCCACACTCTGAACAGGTGAACGGTCTCTCCCAAGTGTGAACTCACTTGTGTATCAGCAGGCGAGATGACTGAGTGAATCACCTCCCACACTCTGAGCAGCTGAATGGTCTCTCCCCAGTGTGAACTCACTGGTGTATCAGAAGGTAGGATGACAGAGTGAATCCCTTGCCCACACTCTGAGCAGGTGAAATGTCTCTCCCCATTGTGAACTCACTTGTATATCAGCAGGTTGGATGACTGAGTGAATCACTTCCCACACTCTGAGCAGGTGAACGGTCTGTCCCCATTGTTAACTCACTGTTGTATCAGCAGTTAGGATGACTGAGTGAATCTCTTCCCAGACTCTGAGTAAGTGAATGGTCTCTCCCCATTGTGAACTCACTGTTGTTTCAGCAGGTAGGATGCCTGACTGAATCTCCTACCAGACGCGGAGCAGGTGAATGGTCTCTCCAAAGTGTGAACTCACTGGTGTAACAGCAGGCAGGATGACTGAGTGAATCTCATCCAACACTCTGAGCAGGGGAATGGTCTCTCCCCTGTGTGAACTCCCTAGTGTATCAGAAGGTAGAATGACTGAGTTAATCTCTTCCGACACTCTGAGCAGGTGAACGGTCTCTCCCCAGTGTGAATTCACTGGTCTATCAGCAGGTTGGATGACTGAGTGAATCACTTCCCACACTCTGTGCAGGTGAACGGTCTCTCCCCATTGTCAACTCACTGTTGTATCAGCAGGTAGGATGCCTGACTGAATCTCCTACCCGACTCTGAGCAGGTGAATGGTCTCTCCAAAGCGTGAACTCACTGGTGTAACAGCAGGCAGGATGTCTGAGTGAATCTCATCCAACACTCTGAGCAGGTTTAATGTCTCTCCCCAGTGTGAACTCACTGGTGTATCAGCAGTTTGGATGACTGAGTGAATCTCATCCCATACTCAGAGCAGGTGAGTGGTCTCTCCCCAGTTTGAACTCACTGGTGTATCAGCAGGTAGGATGACTGAGTGCATCTATTCCGACACTCTGAAAAGGTGAAAGGTCTCTCCCCAGTGTGAACTCACTTGTGTATCAGCAGGCAGGATGACTGAGTGAATCTCATCCCACACTCTGAGCTGCTGAATGGTCTCTCCCCAGTGTGAACTCACTGGTGTATCAGCAGGTAGGATGACTGAGTGAATCTCATCCCACACTCTGAGCAGGTGAACGGTATCTCACCTGTGTGAACTCACTGGTGTATCAGCTGGAAGGATGACTGAGTGAATCTCATCCCACACTCTGAGCAGCTGAATGTTCTCTCCCCAGTGTGAACTCACTGGTGTATCAAAAGGTAGGATGACTGAGTGAATCTCTTCCGACACTCTGAGCTGGTGAACGGTCTCTCCCCAGTGTGAACTCACTGGTATATCAGCAGGTTGGATGACTGAGTGAATCACTTCCCACACTCTGAGCAGGTGAACTGTCTCTCCCCATTGTTAACTCACTGTTGTATCAGCAGTTAGGATGACTGAGTGAATCTCTTCCCACACTCTGAGCAGGTGAATGGTCTCTCCCCAGTGTGAACTCACTGGTGTAACAGCAGGCAGGATGACTGAGTGAATCTCATCCAACACTCTGAGCAGGGGAATGGTCTCTCCCAAGTGTGAACTCACTGGTGTATCAGCAGGCAGGATGACTGAGTGCATCTCATCCCACACTCCGAGCAGGTGAACGGTCTCACCCCTGTGTGAACGCACTGGTGTATCAGCAGGTAGGATGACTGAGTGAATCCCTTCCCACACTCTGAACAGGTGCACGGTCTCTCCCAAGTGTGAACTCACTTGTGTATCAGCAGGCGAGATGACTGAGTGAATCACCTCCCACATTCTGAGCAGGTGAACGGTCTCTCCCCAGTGAGAACTCACTGTTGTATCAGCAGGCAGGATGACTGAGTTAATCCCTTCCCACAATCTGAACAGGTGAACGGTCTCTCCCCAGTGTTAACTCACGGGTGTATCAGCAGGTAGGATGACAGAGTGAATCTCTTTCCCACACTCTGAACAGGTGAAAGGTCTCTCCCCAGTGTGAACTCACTGGTATATCAGCAGGTTGGATGACTGAGTGAATCACTTCCCACACTCTGAGCAGGTGAACTGTCTGTCCCCATTGTTAACTCACTGTTGTATCAGCAGTTAGGATGACAGAGTGAACCTCTGCCCGTACACTGAGCAGGTGAACGGTCTCTCCCCAGTGTGAACTCACTGGTATATCAGCAGGTAGGATGACTGAGTGAATCTCCTACCAGAGTCTGAGCAGGTGAATGGTATTAGAATTAGAATTAGAATTAGAATATTATAGCGCAGTACAGGCCCTTCGGCCCTCGATGTTGCGCCGATCATCTGACCTACACTATTCCATTTACATCCATATGTCTATCCAATGACCACTTAAATGCCCTTAAAGTTGGCGAGTCTACTACTGTTGCAGGCAGGGCGTTCCACGCCCCTACTACTCTCTGCGTAAAGAAACTACCTCTGACATCTGTCCGATATCTTTCACCCCTCAACTTAAAGCTATGTCCCCTCGTGTTTGCCATCCTCATCCGAGGAAAAAGACTCTCACTATCCACCCTATCTAACCCTCTGATTATCTTGTATGTCTCTATTAAGTCACCTCTCCTCCTCCTTCTCTCTAACGAAAACAACCCCAAGTCCCTCAGCCTTTCCTCGTAAGACCTTCCTTCCATACCAGGCAACATCCTAGTAAATCTCCTCTGCACCCTTTCCAAAGCTTCGACATCCTTCCTATAATGCGGTGACCAGAACTGCACGCAATACTCCAGGTGCGGCCTCACCAGAGTTTTGTACAGCTGCATCATGACCCCGTGGCTCTGAAACTCGATCCCCCTACTAATAAAGGCTAACACACCATATGCCTTCTTAACAGCCCTATTAACCTGGGTAGCAACTTTCAGGGATTTATGTACCTGGATACCAAGATCTCTCTGCTCATCTACACTACCAAGAATCTTCCCATTAGCCCAGTACTCTGCATTGCTGTTACTCCTTCCAAAGTGAATCACCTCACACTTCTCCGCATTAAACTCCATTTGCCATCTCTCAGCCCAGCTCTGCAGCCTATCTATGTCCCTCTGTACCCTACAACACCCTTCGACACTATCCACAACTCCACCGACCTTCGTGTCATCCGCAAATTTACTAACCCACCCTTCTACACCCTCATCCAGGTCGTTTATAAAAATGACAAACAGCAGTGGCCCCAAAACAGAACCTTGCGGTACACCACTAGTAACTAAACTCCAGGATGAACATTTGCCATCAACCACCACCCTCTGTCTTCTTTCAGCTAGCCAATTTCTGATCCAAAGCTCTAAATCACCTTCAACCCCATACTTGCGTATTTTCTGCAATCGCCTACCGTGGGGAACCTTATCAAACGCCTTACTGAAATCCATATACACCACATCCACGGCTTTACCCTCATCCACCTGTTTGGTCACCTTCTCGAAAAACTCAATAAGGTTTGTGAGGCACGACCTACCTTTCACAAAACCGTGCTGACTATCGCAAATGAACTTATTCTTTTCAAGATGATTATAAATCCTATCTCTTATAACCTTTTCCAACATTTTACCCACAACCGAAGTAAGGCTCACAGGTCTATAATTACCAGGGCTGTCTCTACTCCCCTTCTTGAACAAGGGGACAACATTTGCTATCCTCCAGTCCTCCGGCACTACTCCTGTCGACAATGACGACTTAAAGATCAACAAGAACGGCTCTGCAATCTTCTCCCTGGCTTCCCAGAGAATCCTAGGATAAATCCCATCTGGCCCAGGGGACTTATCTATTTTCACTCTTTCCAAAATTGCTAACACCTCCTCCTTGTGAATCTCAATCCCATCTAGCCTAGTAGGCTGTATCTCAGTAATCTCCTCGGCAACATTTTCTTTCTCTACTGTAAATACTGACGAAAAATATTCATTTAACGCTTCCCCTATCTCCTCTGATTCCGCACACAACTTCCCACTACTATCCTTGATTGGCCCTGTTCTAACTCTTATCATTCGTTTATTCCTGATATACCTATAGAAAGCCTTAGGGTTTTCTTTGATCCTATCCGCCAATGACTTCTCGTGTCCTCTCCTTGCTCTTCTTAGCCCTCCCTTTAGATCCTTCCTGGCTAGCTTGTAACTCTCAAGCGCCCTAACTGAGCCTTCACGTCTCATCCTAACATAAGCCGCCCTCTTCCTCTTGACAAGCGCTTCAACTTCTTGAGTAAACCACGGCTCCCTTGCTCGACAACTTCCTCCCTGCCTGACAGGTACATACTTATCAAGGACACGCATTAGCTGCTCCTTGAATAAGCTCCACATTTCGTTTGTGCCCATCCCCTGCAGTTTCCTTCCCCATCCTACACATCCTAAATCTTGCCTAATCGCGTCATAATTTCCTTTCCCCCAGCTATAATTCTTGCCCTGTGGTATATACCTGTCCCTGCCCATCGCTAAGGTAAACCTAACCGAATTGTGATCACTATCGCCAAAGTGCTCACCTACATCTAAATCGAACACCTGGCCGGGTTCATTACCCAGTACCAAATCCAATGTGGCATCGCCCCTGGTTGGCCTGTCCACATACTGTGTCAGAAAACCCTCCTGCACACACTGGACAAAAACAGACCCATCTAAAGTACTCGAACTATAGTATTTCCAGTCAATATTTGGAAAGTTAAAGTCCCCCATAACCACTACCCTGTTACTCTCGCTCCTGTCGAGAATCATCTTCGCTATCCTTTCCTCTACATCTCTGGAACTATTCGGAGGTCTATAGAAAACTCCCAACAGGGTGACCTCTCCTCTCCTGTTTCTAACCTTGGCCCATACTACCTCAGTAGACGAGTCCTCAAACGTCCTTTCTGCCGCTGTAATACTTTCCTTGATTAACAATGCCACACCCTCCCCCCTCTTTTACCCTCTTCTCTGTTCTTTCTGAAACATCTAAATCCCGGAACCTGCAACATCCATTCCTGCCCCTGCTCTACCCATGTCTCCGAAATGGCCACAACATCAGGATCCCAGGTACCAACCCATGCTGCAAGCTCACCCACCTTATTCCGGATGCTCCTGGCGTTGAAGTAGACACACTTTAAACCAAGTTCTTGCTTGCCAGTGCCCTCTTGCGTCCCTGTAACCTTATCCCCTACCTCACTACTCTCAACAGCCTGTACACTGGCACTGCAATTTAGGTTCCCATTCCCCTGCTGATTTAGTTTAAACCCCCCCGAAGAGCACTAACAAATCTCCCCCCCAGGATATTGGTACCCCTCTGGTTCAGGTGAAGACCATCCTGTTTGTAGAGGTCCCACCTACCCCAGAAAGAGCCCCAATTATCCAGGAAACCAAAACCCTCCCTCCTACACCATCCCTGCAGCCACGTGTTCAACTCCTCTCTCTCCCTATTCCTCTCTTCGCTATCTCCCCAGTGTGAACTCACTGGTGTATCAGCAAGCAGCATGACTGAGTGAATCTCATCACACACTCTGAGCAGGTGAATGGTCTCTCCCCAGTGTGAACTCACTGGTATATCAGCAGGTTGGATGACTGAGTGAATCACTTCCCACACTCTGAGCAGGTGAACTGTCTGTCCCCATTGTTAACTCACTGTTGTATCAGCAGTTAGGATGACAGAGTGAACCTCTGCCCGTACACTGAGCAGGTGAACGGTCTCTCCCCAGTGTGAACTCACTGGTATATCAGCAGGTAGGATGACTGAGTGAATCTCCTACCAGAGTCTGAACAGGTGAACGGTCACTCACCAGTGATAAGTCACTGGTGTATCAGCTGGTAGCATGACTGAGTGAATCTCTGTCCACACTCACAACAGGTGAACGGTCTCTGACCAGTGTTAACTCACTGGTGTATCTGCAGGTAGGATGACAGAGTGAATCTCTTTCCCACACTCTGAGCCGGTGAATGGTCTCGCCCCAGTGTGAACTCACTGGTGTTTCAGATGGTAGGATGACTGAGTGAATCCATTCCGCCACTCTGAGCAGGTGAACGGTCTCTCCCCATTGAGAACTCACTGGTGTATCAGCAGGTTGCATGACTGAGTGAATCACTTCCCACACTCTGAGCAGGTGAATGGTCTCTCCCCATTGTGAACTCACTTTTGTTTCAGCAGGTAGGATGTCTGAGTGAATCTCCTACCAGACTCTGAGCAGGTGAATGGTCTCTCCCCAGTGTGAACTCACTGGTGTATCAGCAGGTAGGATGACTGAGGAAATCCTTTCCCACACTCCGAAAGGGGAATGATCTCTCCCCAGTGTGAATCACTGGTGTATCAGCAGGTAGGATGACTGAGTGAAACTCTTCCCGTACACTGAGCAGGTGAACGGTATATCCCCTGTGTGAACTCACTGGTGTATCAGCAGGTAGGATGACTGAGTGAATCCCTTCCCACACTCTGAACAGGTGAAAGGTCTCTCCCAAGTGTGAACTCACTGGTGCATCAGCAGGCAGGATGACTGATTGAATCTCATCCCACACTCTGCGCAGCTGAATGGTCTCTCCCCAGTGTGAACTCACTGGTGTATCAGAAGGTAGGATGGCAGAGTGAATCTCGTCCGACACTCTAAGCAGGTGAACGGTCTCTCCCCAGTGTGACCTCACTGGTATATCAGCAGTTTGGATGACTGAGTGAATCACTTCCCACACTCTGAGCAGGTGAACTGTCTGTCCCCATTGTTAACTCACTGATGTATCAGCAGTTAGGATGACAGAGTGAACCTCTGCCCGTACACTGAGCAGGTGAACGGTCTCTCCCCAGTGTGAACTCACTGGTATATCAGCAGGTAGGATGACTGAGTGAAACTCCTACCAGAGTCTGAACAGGTGAACGGTCACTCACCAGTGATAAGTCACTGGTGTATCAGCTGGTAGGATGACTGAGTGAATCTCTGTCCACACTCACAACAGGTGAACGGTCTCTGACCAGTGTTAACTCACTGGTGTATCTGCAGGTAGGATGACAGAGTGAATCTCTTTCCCACACTCTGAGCTGGTGAATGGTCTCGCCCCAGTGTGAACTCACTGGTGTTTCAGATGGTAGGATGACTGAGTGAATCCATTCCGACACTCTGAGCAGGTGAACGGTCTCTCCCCATTGAGAACTCACTGGTGTATCAGCAGGTTGCATGACTGAGTGAATCACTTCCCACACTCTGAGCAGGTGAATGGTCTCTCCCCATTGTGAACTCACTTTTGTTTCAGCAGGTAGGATGTCTGAGTGAATCTCCTACCAGACTCTGAGCAGGTGAATGGTCTCTCCCCAGTGTGAACTCACTGGTGTATCAGCAGGTAGGATGACTAAGGAAATCCTTTCCCACACTCCGAAAGGGGAATGATCTCTCCCCAGTGTGAATCACTGGTGTATCAGCAGGTAGGATGACTGAGTGAAACTCTTCCCGTACACTGAGCAGGTGAACGGTATATCCCCTGTGTGAACTCACTGGTGTATCAGCAGGTAGGATGACTGAGTGAATCCCTTCCCACACTCTGAACAGGTGAAAGGTCTCTCCCAAGTGTGAACTCACTGGTGCATCAGCAGGCAGGATGACTGAGTGAATCTCATCCCACACTCTGCGCAGCTGAATGGTCTCTCCCCAGTGTGAACTCACTGGTGTATCAGAAGGTAGGATGGCAGAGTGAATCTCGTCCGACACTCTAAGCAGGTGAACGGTCTCTCCCCAGTGTGACCTCACTGGTATATCAGCAGTTTGGATGACTGAGTGAATCACTTCCCACACTCTGAGCAGGTGAACGGTCTCTCCCCATTGTTAACTCACTGATGTATCAGCAGTTAGGATGACAGAGTGAACCTCTGCCCGTACACTGAGCAGGTGAACGGTCTCTCCCCAGTGTGAACTCACTGGTATATCAGCAGGTTGGATGACTGAGTGAATCGCTTCCCAGACTCTGAGCAAGTGAATGGTCTCTACCCATTGTGAACTCACTGTTGTTTCAGCAGGCAGGATGCCTGACTGAACCTCCTACCAGAGGCTGAGCAGTTGAATGGTCTATCCCCAGTGTGAACTCACTGGTGTATCAGAAGGTAGGATGACTGAGTGAATCCCTTCCCACAATCTGAACAGGTGAACGGTCTCTCACCAGTGATAACTCACTGTTGTATCAGCTGGTAGGATGACTGAGTGAATCTCTGTCCACACTCAGAACAGGTGAACGGTCTCTGACCAGTGTTAACTCACTGGTGTATCTGCAGGTAGGATGACAGAGTGAATCTCTTTCCCACACTATGAGCTGGTGAAAGGTCTCTCACCAGTGTGAACTCACTGGTGTATCAGCAGTTTGGATGACTGAGTGAATCTCATCCCAGTCTGAGCAGGTAATTGGTCTCTCCCCAGTGTGAACTCACTGGTGTATCAGAAGGCAGGATGACTGAGTGAATCACCTCCCACACTCTGAGCAGGTGAACGGTCTCTCCCCTGTGTGAACGCACTGGTGTATCAGCAGGTAGGATGACTTAGTGAATCTCTTCCCACACTCTGAACAGGTGAACGGTCTCTCCCAAGTGTGAACTCACTTGTGTATCAGCAGGTAGGATGACTGAGTGAATCTCTGTCCTCACTCAGAGCAGGTGAACGGTCTCTCCCCAGTGTTAACTCACTGGTGTATCAGCAGGTAGGATGACTGAGTGAATCTATTTCCCACACTCTGAGCAGGTGAAATGTCTCTCCCCATTGTGAACTCACTTGTATATCAGCAGTTAGGATGACTGAGTGAATCTCTTCCAACACTCTGAGCAAATGAATGGACTCTCCCCATTGTGAACTCACTGTTGTTTCAGCAGGTAGGATGACTGAGTGAATCTCATCCAACACACTGAGCAGGGGAATGGTCTCTCCCCTGTGTAAACTCCCTAGTGTATCAGAAGATAGAAAGACTGAGTGAATCTCTTCCGACACTCTGAGCAGGTGAACGGTCTCTCCCCATTGTCAACTCACTGTTGTATCAGCAGGTAGGATGACAGAGTGAATCTCCTACCACACTCTGAGCAGGTGAATGGTCTCTCCCCAGTGTGAACTCACTGGTATATCAGAAGGTTGGATGACTGAGTGAATCCCTTCCCACAATCTGAACAGGTGAACGGTCTCTCCCCAGTGATAACTAACTGGTGCATCAGCTGGTAGGATGACTGAGTGAATCTCCGTCCACACTCTGACCAGGTGAACGGTCTATCCCCAGTGTGAACTCACTGGTTTATCAGCAGGAAGGATGACTGAGTGAATCACTTCCCTCACTCTCAGCAGGTGAACGGTCTGTCCCCATTGTTAACTCACTGATGTATCAGCAGTTAGGATGACTGAGTGAATCTCTTCCCACACTCTGAGCAGGTTTAATGTCTCTCCCCAGTGTGAACGCACTGGTGTATCAGAAGTTAGGATGGCAGAGTGAATCTCGTCCGACACTCCGAGCAGGTGAACGGTCTCTCCCCAGTGTGAACTCACTGGTTTTTCAGCAGTTTGGATGACTGAGTGAATCACTTCCCTCACTCTCAGCAGGTGAACGGTCTGTCCCCATTGTTAACTCACTGATGTATCAGCAGTTAGGATGACTGAGTGAATCTCTTCCCACACTCTGAGCAAGTGAATGGTCTCTACCCATTGTGAACTCACTGTTGTTTCAGCAGGCAGGATGCCTGACTGAATCTCCTACCAGACGCTGAGCAGTTGAATGGTCTATCCCCAGTGTGAACTCACCGGTGTATCAGAAGGTAGGATGACTGAGTGAATCCCTTCCCACAATCTGAACAGGTGAACGGTCTCTCATCAGTGATAACTCACTGTTGTATCAGCTGGTAGGATGACTGAGTGAATCTCATCCCACACTCTGAGCAGGTGAACGGTCTCTCCCCTGTGTGAACGCACTGGTGTATCAGCAGGTAGGATGACTGAGTGAATCCCTTCCACACGCTGAACAGGTGAACGGTCTCTCCCAAGTGTGAACTCACTTGTGTATCAGCAGGCAGGATGACTGAGTGAATCACCTCCCACACTCTGAGCAGGTGAACGGTCTCTCCCCTGTGTGAACGCACTGGTGTATCAGCAGGTAGGATGACTGAGTGAATCTCTTCCCACACTCTGAACAGGTGAACGGTCTCTCCCAAGTGTGAACTCACTTGTGTATCAGCAGGCGAGATGACTGAGTGAATCACCTCCCACACTCTGAGCAGCTGAATGGTCTCTCCCCAGTGTGAACTCACTGGTGTATCAGAAGGTAGTATGACTGAGTGAATCCCTTCCCACAATCTGAACAGGTGAACGGTCTCTCCCCAGTGATAACTCACTGGTGTATCAGCTGGTAGGATGACTGAGTGAATCTCTGTCCTCACTCAGAGCAGGTGAACGGTCTCTCCCCAGTGTTAACTCACTGGTGTATCAGCAGGTAGGATGACAGAGTGAATCTCTTTCCCACACTCTGAGCAGGTGAAATGTCTCTCCCCATTGTGAACTCACTTGTATATCAGCAGGTTGGATGACTGAGTGAATCACTTCCCACACTCTGAGCAGGTGAATGGTCTGTCCCCATTGTTAACTCACTGTTGTATCAGCAGTTAGGATGACTGAGTGAATCTCTTCCCACACTCTGAGCAAATGAATGGTCTCTCACCATTGTGAACTCACTGTTGTTTCAGCAGGTAGGATGCCTGACTGAATCTCCTACCAGACTCTGAGCAGGTGAATGGTCTCTCTAAAGTGTGAACTCACTGGTGTAACAGCAGGCAGGATGACTGAGTGAATCTCATCCAACACACTGAGCAGGGGAATGGTCTCTCCCCTGTGTGAACTCCCTAGTGTATCAGAAGATAGAAAGACTGAGTGAATCTCTTCCGACACTCTGAGCAGGTGAACGGTCTCTCCCCATTGTCAACTAACTGTTGTATCAGCAGGTTGGATGACAGAGTGAATCTCCTACCACACTCTGAGCAGGTGAATGGTCTCTCCCCAGTGTGAATTCACTGGTCTATCAGCAGGTTGGATGATTGAGTGAATCACTTCCCACACTCTGAGCAGGTGAACGGTCTCTCCCCATTGTCAACTAACTGTTGTATCAGCAGGTTGGATGACAGAGTGAATCTCCTACCACACTTTGAGCAGGTGAATGGTCTCTCACCAGTGTGAACTCACTGGTATATCAGAAGGTTGGATGACTGAGTGAATCCCTTCCCACAATCTGAACAGGTGAACGGTCTCTCCCCAGTGATAACTAACTGGTGCATCAGCTGGTAGGATGACTGAGTGAATCTCCGTCCACACTCTGACCAGGTGAACGGTCTATCCCCAGTGTTAACTCAGTGGTTTATCAGCAGGAAGGATGACAGAGTGAATCTCTTTCCCACACTCTGAGCAGGTTTAATGTCTCTCCCCAGTGTGAACTCACTGGTGTATCAGAAGGTAGGATGGCAGAGTGAATCTCGTCCGACACTCTGAGCAGGTGAACGGTCTCTCCCCAGTGTGAACTCACTGGTTTTTCAGCAGTTTGGATGACTGAGTGAATCACTTCCCTCACTCTGAGCAGGTGAACGGTCTGTCCCCATTGTTAACTCACTGATGTATCAGCAGTTAGGATGACTGAGTGAATCTCTTCCCACACGCTGAACAGGTGAACGGTCTCTCCCAAGTGTGAACTCACTTGTGTATCAGCAGGCAGGATGACTGAGTGAATCACCTCCCACACTCTGAGCAGGTGAACGGTCTCTCCCCTGTGTGAACGCACTGGTGTATCAGCAGGTAGGATGACTGAGTGAATCTCTTCCCACACTCTGAACAGGTGAACGGTCTCTCCCAAGTGTGAACTCACTTGTGTATCAGCAGGCGAGATGACTGAGTGAATCACCTCCCACACTCTGAGCAGCTGAATGGTCTCTCCCCAGTGTGAACTCACTGGTGTATCAGAAGGTAGTATGACTGAGTGAATCCCTTCCCACAATCTGAACAGGTGAACGGTCTCTCCCCAGTGATAACTCACTGGTGTATCAGCTGGTAGGATGACTGAGTGAATCTCTGTCCTCACTCAGAGCAGGTGAACGGTCTCTCCCCAGTGTTAACTCACTGGTGTATCAGCAGGTAGGATGACAGAGTGAATCTCTTTCCCACACTCTGAGCAGGTGAAATGTCTCTCCCCATTGTGAACTCACTTGTATATCAGCAGGTTGGATGACTGAGTGAATCACTTCCCACACTCTGAGCAGGTGAATGGTCTGTCCCCATTGTTAACTCACTGTTGTATCAGCAGTTAGGATGACTGAGTGAATCTCTTCCCACACTCTGAGCAAATGAATGGTCTCTCACCATTGTGAACTCACTGTTGTTTCAGCAGGTAGGATGCCTGACTGAATCTCCTACCAGACTCTGAGCAGGTGAATGGTCTCTCTAAAGTGTGAACTCACTGGTGTAACAGCAGGCAGGATGACTGAGTGAATCTCATCCAACACACTGAGCAGGGGAATGGTCTCTCCCCTGTGTGAACTCCCTAGTGTATCAGAAGATAGAAAGACTGAGTGAATCTCTTCCGACACTCTGAGCAGGTGAACGGTCTCTCCCCATTGTCAACTAACTGTTGTATCAGCAGGTTGGATGACAGAGTGAATCTCCTACCACACTCTGAGCAGGTGAATGGTCTCTCCCCAGTGTGAATTCACTGGTCTATCAGCAGGTTGGATGATTGAGTGAATCACTTCCCACACTCTGAGCAGGTGAACGGTCTCTCCCCATTGTCAACTAACTGTTGTATCAGCAGGTTGGATGACAGAGTGAATCTCCTACCACACTTTGAGCAGGTGAATGGTCTCTCACCAGTGTGAACTCACTGGTATATCAGAAGGTTGGATGACTGAGTGAATCCCTTCCCACAATCTGAACAGGTGAACGGTCTCTCCCCAGTGATAACTAACTGGTGCATCAGCTGGTAGGATGACTGAGTGAATCTCCGTCCACACTCTGACCAGGTGAACGGTCTATCCCCAGTGTTAACTCAGTGGTTTATCAGCAGGAAGGATGACAGAGTGAATCTCTTTCCCACACTCTGAGCAGGTTTAATGTCTCTCCCCAGTGTGAACTCACTGGTGTATCAGAAGGTAGGATGGCAGAGTGAATCTCGTCCGACACTCTGAGCAGGTGAACGGTCTCTCCCCAGTGTGAACTCACTGGTTTTTCAGCAGTTTGGATGACTGAGTGAATCACTTCCCTCACTCTGAGCAGGTGAACGGTCTGTCCCCATTGTTAACTCACTGATGTATCAGCAGTTAGGATGACTGAGTGAATCTCTTCCCACACGCTGAACAGGTGAACGGTCTCTCCCAAGTGTGAACTCACTTGTGTATCAGCAGGCAGGATGACTGAGTGAATCACCTCCCACACTCTGAGCAGGTGAACGGTCTCTCCCCTGTGTGAACGCACTGGTGTATCAGCAGGTAGGATGACTGAGTGAATCTCTTCCCACACTCTGAACAGGTGAACGGTCTCTCCCAAGTGTGAACTCACTTGTGTATCAGCAGGCGAGATGACTGAGTGAATCACCTCCCACACTCTGAGCAGCTGAATGGTCTCTCCCCAGTGTGAACTCACTGGTGTATCAGAAGGTAGTATGACTGAGTGAATCCCTTCCCACAATCTGAACAGGTGAACGGTCTCTCCCCAGTGATAACTCACTGGTGTATCAGCTGGTAGGATGACTGAGTGAATCTCTGTCCTCACTCAGAGCAGGTGAACGGTCTCTCCCCAGTGTTAACTCACTGGTGTATCAGCAGGTAGGATGACAGAGTGAATCTCTTTCCCACACTCTGAGCAGGTGAAATGTCTCTCCCCATTGTGAACTCACTTGTATATCAGCAGGTTGGATGACTGAGTGAATCACTTCCCACACTCTGAGCAGGTGAATGGTCTGTCCCCATTGTTAACTCACTGTTGTATCAGCAGTTAGGATGACTGAGTGAATCTCTTCCCACACTCTGAGCAAATGAATGGTCTCTCACCATTGTGAACTCACTGTTGTTTCAGCAGGTAGGATGCCTGACTGAATCTCCTACCAGACTCTGAGCAGGTGAATGGTCTCTCTAAAGTGTGAACTCACTGGTGTAACAGCAGGCAGGATGACTGAGTGAATCTCATCCAACACACTGAGCAGGGGAATGGTCTCTCCCCTGTGTGAACTCCCTAGTGTATCAGAAGATAGAAAGACTGAGTGAATCTCTTCCGACACTCTGAGCAGGTGAACGGTCTCTCCCCATTGTCAACTAACTGTTGTATCAGCAGGTTGGATGACAGAGTGAATCTCCTACCACACTCTGAGCAGGTGAATGGTCTCTCCCCAGTGTGAATTCACTGGTCTATCAGCAGGTTGGATGATTGAGTGAATCACTTCCCACACTCTGAGCAGGTGAACGGTCTCTCCCCATTGTCAACTAACTGTTGTATCAGCAGGTTGGATGACAGAGTGAATCTCCTACCACACTTTGAGCAGGTGAATGGTCTCTCACCAGTGTGAACTCACTGGTATATCAGAAGGTTGGATGACTGAGTGAATCCCTTCCCACAATCTGAACAGGTGAACGGTCTCTCCCCAGTGATAACTAACTGGTGCATCAGCTGGTAGGATGACTGAGTGAATCTCCGTCCACACTCTGACCAGGTGAACGGTCTATCCCCAGTGTTAACTCAGTGGTTTATCAGCAGGAAGGATGACAGAGTGAATCTCTTTCCCACACTCTGAGCAGGTTTAATGTCTCTCCCCAGTGTGAACTCACTGGTGTATCAGAAGGTAGGATGGCAGAGTGAATCTCGTCCGACACTCTGAGCAGGTGAACGGTCTCTCCCCAGTGTGAACTCACTGGTTTTTCAGCAGTTTGGATGACTGAGTGAATCACTTCCCTCACTCTGAGCAGGTGAACGGTCTGTCCCCATTGTTAACTCACTGATGTATCAGCAGTTAGGATGACTGAGTGAATCTCTTCCCAGACTCTGAGAAAGTGAATGGTCTCTACCCATTGTGAACTCACTGTTGTTTCAGCAGGCAGAATGCCTGACTGAATCTCCTACCAGACGCTGAGCAGTTGAATGGTCTATCCCCAGTGTGAACTCACTGGTGTATCAGAAGGTAGGATGACTGAGTGAATCCCTTCCCACAATCTGAACAGGTGAACGGTCTCTCACCAGTGATAACTCACTGTTGTATCAGCTGGTAGGATGACTGAGTGAATCTCTGTCCACACTCAGAACAGATGAACGGTCTCTGACCAGTGTTAACTCACTGGTGTATCTGCAGGTAGGATGACAGAGTGAATCTCGTTCCCACACTATGAGCTGGTGAAAGGTCTCTCACCAGTGTGAACTCACTGGTGTATCAGCGGTTTGGATGACTGAGTGAATGTCATCCCAGTCTGAGCAGGTAATTGGTCTCTCCCCAGTGTGAACTCACTGGTGTATCAGAAGGTAGGATGACTGCGTGAAGCTCTTCCGACACTCTGAGCAGGTGAACGGTCTCCCCAAGTGAGAACTCACTGGTGTATCAGCAGGTAGGATGACTGAGTGAATCTCTTCCCACACTCTGAACAGGTGAACGGTCTCTCCCAAGTGTGAACTCACTTGTGTATCAGCAGGCGAGATGACTGAGTGAATCACCTCCCACACTCTGAGCAGCTGAATGGTCTCTCCCCAGTGTTAACTCACTGGTGTATCAGCAGGTAGGATGACAGAGTGAATCTCTTTCCCACACTCTGAGCAGGTGAAATGTCTCTCCCCATTGTGAACTCACTTGTATATCAGCAGGTTGGATGACTGAGTGAATCACTTCCCACACTCTGAGCAGGTGAATGGTCTGTCCCCATTGTTAACTCACTGTTGTATCAGCAGTTAGGATGACTGAGTGAATCTCTTCCCACACTCTGAGCAAATGAATGGTCTCTCACCATTGTGAACTCACTGTTGTGTCAGCAGGTAGGATGCCTGACTGAATCTCCTACCAGACTCTGAGCACGTGAATGGTCTCTCTAAAGTGTGAACTCACTGGTGTAACAGCAGGCAGGATGACTGAGTGAATCTCATCCAACACTCTGAGCAGGGGAATGGTCTCTCCCCTGTGTGAACTCCCTAGTGTATCAGAAGATAGAAAGACTGAGTGAATCTCTTCCGACAGTCTGAGCAGGTGAACGGTCTCTCCCCAGTGTGAATTCACTGGTCTATCAGCAGGTAGGATGACTGAGTGCATCTCTTCCGACACTCTGAAAAGGTGAAAGGTATCTCCCCAGTGTGAACTCACTTGTGTATCAGCAGGCAGTATGACTGAGTGAATCTCATCCCACACTCTGAAAAGATGAACGGTATCTCACTTGTGTGAACTCACTGGTGTATCAGCAGTTAATATGACTGAGTGAATCCCTTCCCACACTCTGAACAGGTGAACGGTCTCTCCCAAGTGTGAACTCACTGGTGTATCAGCTGGAAGGATGACTGAGTAAATCTCATCCCACACTCTGAGCAGCTGAATGTTCTCTCCCCAGTGTGAACTCACTGGTGTATCAAAAGGTGGGATGACTGAGTGAATCACTTCCCACACTCTGAGCAGGTGAACTGTCTCTCCCCATTGTTAACTCACTGTTGTATCAGCAGTTAGGATGACAGAGTGAATCTCTTTCCCACACTCTGAGCAGGTTTAATGTCTCTCCCCAGTGTGAACTCACTGGTGTATCAGCAGTTTGGATGACTGAGTGAATCTCATCCCACACTCTGAGCAGGTGAATGGTCTCTCCCCATTTTGAACTCACTGGTGTATCAGCAGGTAGGATGACTGAGTGCATCTATTCCAACACTCTGAAAAGGTGAAAGGTATCTCCCCAGTGTGAACTCACTTGTGTATCAGCAGGCAGGATGACTGAGTGAATCTCATCCCACACTCTGAGCTGCTGAATGGTCTCTCCCCAGTGTGAACTCACTGGTGTATCAAAAGGTAGGATGACTGAGTGAATCTCATCCCACACTCTGAGCTGCTGAATGGTCTCTCCCCAGTGTGAACTCACTGGTGTATCAGCAGGTAGGATGACTGAGTGAATCTCATCCTACACTCTGAGCAGCTGAATGTTCTCTCCCCAGTGTGAACTCACTGGTGTATCAAAAGGTAGGATGACTGAGTGAATCTCATCCCACACTCTGAGCTGCTGAATGGTCTCTCCCCAGTGTGAACTCACTGGTGTAACAGCAGGCAGGATGACTGAGTGAATCTCATCCAACACCCTGAGCAGGGGAATGGTCTCTCCCAAGTGTGAACTCACTGGTGCATCAGCAGGCGGGATAACTGAGTGCATCTCATCCCACACTCTGAGCAGGTGAACGATCTCTCCCCTGTGTGAACGCACTGGTGTATCAGCAGGTAGGATGACTGAGTGAATCCCTTCCCACACTCTGAACAGGTGAACGGTCACTCCCAAGTGTGAACTCACTTGTGTATGAGCAGGCGAGATGACTGAGTGAATCACCTCCCACACTCTGAGCAGCTGAATGGTCTCTCCCCAGTGTGAACTCACTGGTGTATCAGAAGGTAGGATGACTGAGTGAATCTCTTCCTACACTCTGAGCAGGTGAACGGTCTCTCCCCAGTGAGAACTCACTGTTGTATCAGCAGGCAGGATGAGTGACTGAATCTCATCCCACACTCTGAGCAGTTTAATGGTCTCTCCCCAGTGAAAACCCACTGGTGTATCAGAAGGTAGGATGACTGAGTGAATCACATCCCACAATCTGAACAGGTGAGCGGTCTCTCCCCATTGATAACTCACTGGTGTATCAGCTGTTAGGATTACTGAGTGAATCTCTGTCCTCACTCAGAGCAGGTGAACGGTCTCTCCCCAGTGTTAACTCACTGGTGTATCAGCAGGTAGGATGACAGAGTGAATCTCTTTCCCACACTCTGAACAGGTGAAACGTCTCTCCCCAGTGTGAACTCACTGGTATATTAGCAGGTTGGATGACTGAGTGAATCACTTCCCACACTCTGAGCAGGTGAACGGTCTGTCCCCATTGTTAACTCACTGTTGTATCAGCAGTTAGGATGACTGAGTGAATCTCTTCCCACTCTCTGATCAAGTGAATGGTCTCTCCCCATTGTGAACTCACTGTTGTTTCAGCAGGTGGGATGCCTGACTGAATCTCCTACCAGACGCTGAGCAGGTGAATGGTCTCTCCCCAGTGTGAACCCACTGGTGTATCAGCAGGTAGGATGACTGAGTAAATCCTTTCCCACACTCTGAAAGGGGAATGGTCTCTCCCCAGTGTGAACTCACTTATGTATCAGCAGGTAGGATGACTGAGTGAACCTCTTCCCGTACACTGAGCAGGTGAACGGTCTCTCCCCAGTGTGAACCCACTGGTATATCAGCAGGTTGAATGACTGAGTGAATCACCTCCCACACTCTGAGCAGCTGAATGGTCTCTCCCCATTGTCAACTCACTGTTGTATAAGCAGGTAGGATGACTGAGTGAATCTCCTACCAGAGTCTGAGCAGGTGAATGGTATCTCCCCAGTGTGAACTCACTGGTGTATCAGCAGGCAGCATGACTGAGTGAATCTCATCACACACTCTGAGCAGGTGAACGGTCTCTCCCCATTGAGAACTCACTGGTGTATCAGCAGGTTGCATGACTGAGTGAATCAATTCCCACACTCTGAGCAGGTGAATGGTCTCTCCCCATTGTGAACTCACTTTTGTTTCAGCAGGTAGGATGTCTGAGTGAATCTCCTACCAGACTCTGAGCAGGTGAATGGTCTCTCCCCAGTTTGAACTCACTGGTGTATCAGCAGGTAGGATGACTGAGGAAATCCTTTCTCCACACTCCGAAAGGGGAATGATCTCTGCCCAGTGTTGACTCACTGGTGTATCAGCAGGTAGGATGACTGAGTGAAACTCTTCCCGTACACTGTGCAGGTGAACGGTCTCTCCACAGTGTGATCTCACTGGTGTATCAGCAGGTAGGATGACTGAGTGAATCACATCCCACACTCTGAGCTGCTGAATGGTCTCTCCCCAGTGTGAACTCACTGGCGTATCAGCAGGTAGGATGACTGAGTCAATCTCATCCCACACTCTGAGCAGGTGAACGGTATATCCCCTGTGTGAACTCACTGGTGTATCAGCAGGTAGGATGACTGAGTGAATCCCTTCCCACACTCTGAACAGGTGAACGGTCTCTCCCAAGTGTGAACTCACTGGTGCATCAGCAGGCAGGATGACTGAGTGAATCTCATCCCACACTCTGTGCAGCTGCATGGTCTCTCCCCATTGTGAACTCACTGGTGTATCAGAAGGTAGGATGGCTGAGTGAATCTCGTCCGACACTCTGAGCAGGTGAACGGTCTCTCCCCAGTGTGAACCCATTGGTTTATTAGCAGTTTGGATGACTGAGTGAATCACTTCCCACACTCTGAACAGTGAACGGTCTGTCCCCATTGTTAACTCACTGATGTATCAGAAGTTAGGATGACTGAGTGAATCTCATCCCAGTCTGAGCAGGTAATTGGTCTCTCCCCAGTGTGAACTCTCTGGTGTATCAGAAGGTAGGATGACTGCGTGAATCTCTTCCGACACTCAGAGCAGGTGAACATTCTCTCCGCAGTGAGAACTCACTGGTGTATCAGCAGGTTGCATGACTGAGTGAATCACTTCCCACACTCTGAGCAGGTGAATGGTCTCTCCCCATTGTGAACTCACTGTTGTTTCAGTAGGTAGGATATCTGAGTGAATCTGCAACCAGACTCTGAGCAGTGAATGGTCTCTCCCCAATGTGAACTCACTGGTGTATCAGCAGGTAGGATGACTGAGTAAATCCTTTCCCACACTCTGAAAGGGGAATGACCTCTCCCCAGTGTGAACTCACTGGTGTATCAGCAGGTAGGATGACTGAGTGAAACTCTTCCCGTACACTGAGCAGGTGAACGGTCTCTCCACAGTGTAGACTCACTGGTGTATCAGCAGGTAGGATGGCTGAGTGAATCACATCCCACACTCTGAGCTGCTGAATGGTCTCTCCCCAGTGTGGACTCACTGGTGTATCAGCACGTAGGATGACTGAGTCAATCTCATCCCACACTCTGGGCAGGTGAACGGAATCTCCCCTGTGTGAACTCACTGGAGTATCAGCACGTAGGATGACTGAGTGAATCACTTCCCACACTCTGAGCAGGTGAATGGTCTCTCCCCATTGTTATCTCACTGATGTATCAGCAGTTAGGATGACTGAGTGAATCTCTTCCCACACTCTGAGCAAGTGAATGGTCTCTCCCCATTGTGAACTCACTGTTGTTTCAGCAGGTCCGATGCCTGACTGAATCTCCTACCAGACGCTGAGAAGGTGAATGGTCTCTCCCCAGTGCGAACTCACTGGTGTAACAGCAGGCAGGATGACTGAGTGAATCTCATCCAACACTCTGAGCAGGGGAATGGTCTCTCCCCTGTGTGAACTCCCTAGTGTATCAGAAGGTAGAATGACTGAGTGAATCCCATCCGACACTCTGAGCAGGTGAACGGTCTCTCCCCAGTGTGAACTCACATGTCTATCAGCAGGTTGGATGACTGAGTGAATCACTTCCCACACTCTGAGCAGGTGAACGGTCTCTCCCCATTGTCAACTCACTGTTGTATGAGCATTTAGGATAACAGAGTGAATCTCCTGCCATACTCTGTGCAGTTGAATGGTCTCTCCCCAGTGTGAACCCACTGGTGCATCAGCAGGTAGGATGACTGAGTTAATCCTTTCCCACACTCTGAAAGGGGAATGGTCTCTCACCAGTGTGAACTCACTGATGTATCAGCTGGTAGGATGACTGAGTGAACCTCTTCCCGTACACTGAGCAGGTGAACGGTTACTCCCCAGTGAGAACTCACTGGTGTATCAGCAGGTTGCATGACTGAGTGAATCACTTCCCACACTCTGAGCAGGTGAATGGTCTCTCCCCATTGTGAACTCACTGTTGTTTCAGCAGGTAGGATGACTGAGTGAATCTCCTACCAGAGTCTGGACAGGTGAATGGTATCTCCCCAGTGTGAACTCACTGGTGTATCAGCAGGCTGGATGACTGAGTGAATCTCATCCCACACTCTGAGCAGGTGAATGGTCTCTCCCCAGTGTGAACTCTCTGGCGTATCGGCAGGGAGGATGACTGAGTGAATCACTTTCCCACACTCTGAGCTGGTGAAAGGTCTCTCCCCTGTGTGAACGCAATGGTGTATCAGCAGTTTGGATGACTGAGTGAATCTCATCCCACAGTCTGAGCAGGTGAATGGTCTCTCGCCAGTGTGAACTCACTGGTGTATCAGAAGGTAGGATGACTGAGTGAATCTCTTTCCCACACTCTGAGCTGGTGAAAGGTCTCTCCCCTGTGTGAACTCACTGGTGTATCAGAAGGTAGGATGACTGAGTGAATCTCTTCCGACACTCTGAAAAGGTGAACGGTCTCTCCCCAATGTGAACTCACTGGTGTATCAGCAGGCAGGATGACTGAGTGAATCTCATCCCACACTCTGAGCTGCTGAATGATCTCTACCCAGTGTGAAGTCTCTGGTGTATCAGCAGGTAGGATGACTGAGTGAATCTCATCCCAAACTCTGAGCAGGTGAAACGTCTCTCCCCTGTGTGAACTCACTAGTGTATCAGCAGGTAGGATGACAGAGTGAATCCCTTGCCACACTCTGAACAGGTGAACAGTCTCTTCCAAGTTTGAACTGACTGGTGTTCCAGCAGGCAGGATGACTGAGTGAATCTCATCCCACACTCAGAGCAGGTGAATGGTCTCTCCCCACTGTGAACTCACTGGTGTATCGGAAGGTAGGATGACTGAGTGAATCTCTTCCGAATCTCTGAGCAGGTGAACGGTCTCTACCCAAAGTGAACTCACTGGTATATCAGAAGGTTGGATGACTGAGTGAATCACTTCCCACATTCTGACCAGGTGAATGGTCTCTCCCCAGTGTGAACTCACTGGTGTATCAGCAGGCAGGATGACTGAGTGAATCTCATCCCACAGTCTGAGCAGGTGAATCGTCTCTCCCCATTGTGAACTCACTGGTGTATCAACAGGTAGGATGACTGAGTGAATCCCACCCACAATCTGAACAGGTGAACGGTCTCTCCCCAGTGATAACTCACTGGTGTTTAAGATGGAAGGATGACTGAGTGAATCTCTGTCCACACTCTGAACAGGTGAACGGTCTCTCCCCAGTGTTAACTCACTGGTTTATCAGCAGTTTGGATGACAGAGTGAATCTCTTTCCCACACTCTGAGCAGGTGAAATGTCTCTCCCCTGTGCGAACTCATTGGTGTCTCAGCAGTTTGGATGACTGAGTGAATCTCATCCCACAGTCTGAGCAGGTGAATCGTCTCTCCCCAGTGTGATCTCACTGGTGTATCAGAAGGTAGGATGACTGAGTGAATCTCATCCCACACTCTGAGCTGCTGAATGATCTCTCCCCAGTGTGAAGTCTCTGGTGTATCAGCAGGTAGGATGACTGAGTGAATCTCATGCCAAACTCTGAGCAGGTGAAACGTCTCTCCCCTGTGTGAACTCACTAGTGTATCAGCAGGTAGGATGACAGAGTGAATCCCATGCCACACTCTGAACAGGTGAACAGTCTCTTCCAAGTTTGAACTGACTGGTGTTCCAGCAGGCAGGATGACTGAGTGAATCTCATCCCACACTCAGAGCAGGTGAATTGTCTCTCCCCACTGTGAACTCACTGGTGTATCAGAAGGTAGGATGACTGAGTGAATCTCTTCCGAATCTCTGAGCAGGTGAACGGTCTCTACCCAAAGTGAACTCACTGGTATATCAGAAGGTTGGATGACTGAGTGAATCACTTCCCACATTCTGACCAGGTGAATGGTCTCTCCCCAGTGAGAACTCACTGGTGCATCAGAAGGTAGGATGTCTGAGTGAATCCCTTCCCACAATCTGAACAGGTGAACGGTCTCTCCCCAGTGATAACTCACTGGTGTTTAAGCTGGAAGGATGACTGAGTGAATCTCTGTCCACACTCTGAACAGGTGAACGGTCTCTCCCCAGTGTTAACTCACTGGTTTATCAGCAGTTTGGATGACAGAGTGAATCTCTTTCCCACACTCTGAGCAGGTGAAATGTCTCTCCCCTGTGCGAACTCATTGGTGTCTCAGCAGTTTGGATGACTGAGTGAATCTCATCCCACAGTCTGAGCAGGTGAATCGTCTCTCCCCAGTGTGATCTCACTGGTGTATCAGAAGGTAGGATGACTGACTGAATCTCTTCCGACACTCTGAAAAGGTGAACGGTCACACCCCAGTGTGAACACACTGGTGTATCAGCAGACAGGATGACAGATTGAAACTCATCCGACACTCTGAGCTGCTGAATGGTCTCTCCCCAGTGTGAACTCAATGGTGTATCAGCAGGTATGATGACTGAGTGAATCTCATCCCACACTCTGAGGAGGTGAATGGTCTCTCCCAAGTGTGAACTGTCTGGTGTTCCAGCAGGCAGGATGACTGAGTGAATCTCAGCCCACAATCTGAGCAACTGAATGGTCTCACCCCAGTGTGAACTCACTGGTGTATCAGAAGGTAGGATGACAGAGTGAATCTCGTCCGACACGCTGAGCAGGTGTACGGTCTCTCCCCAAAGTGAACTCACTGTTATATCAGCAGGTTGGATGACTGAGTGAATCTCTTCCAACATTCTGAGCAGGTGAATGGTCTCTCCCCATTGTGAACTCACTGTTGTTTCAGCTGGTAGTATGACTGACTGAATCTCCTACTAGACTCTGAGCAGGTGAATGGTCTCTCCCCAGTTTGAACTCACTGGTGTAACAGCAGGCAGGATGACTGAGTGAATCTCATCCAACACTCTGAGCAGGGGAATGGCCTCTCCCCAGTGTGAGCTCACTGGTGTATCAGAAGGTAGAATGACTGAGTGAATATCTTCCGACACTCTGAGAAGGTGAACGATCTCTCCACATTGTGAACTCACTGGTATATCAGCAGGTTGGATGACTGAGTGAATCACTTCCCACACTCAGCAGGTGAATGGTCCATCCCCATTGTCAATTCACTGTTGTATCAGCAGGTAGGATGACTGAGTGAATCTCCTACAAGACTCTGAGCAGGTGAATGGTCTCTCCCCAGTGTGAACTACTGGTGTATTAGCAGGTAGGATGACAGAGTAAATCCTTTCCCACACTCTAAAAGGAGAATGTTCTCTCCCCAGTGCGAACTCACTGGCGTATCAGCAGGTAGGATGACTGAGTGAACCTCTTCCCGTACACTGAGCAGGTGAACGGTCTCTCCCCAGTGTGAACCCATTGGTTTATTAGCAGTTTGGATGACTGAGTGAATCACTTCCCACACTCTGAACAGTGAACGGTCTGTCCCCATTGTTAACTCACTGATGTATCAGAAGTTAGGATGACTGAGTGAATCTCATCCCAGTCTGAGCAGGTAATTGGTCTCTCCCCAGTGTGAACTCTCTGGTGTATCAGAAGGTAGGATGACTGCGTGAATCTCTTCCGACACTCAGAGCAGGTGAACATTCTCTCCGCAGTGAGAACTCACTGGTGTATCAGCAGGTTGCATGACTGAGTGAATCACTTCCCACACTCTGAGCAGGTGAATGGTCTCTCCCCATTGTGAACTCACTGTTGTTTCAGTAGGTAGGATATCTGAGTGAATCTGCAACCAGACTCTGAGCAGTGAATGGTCTCTCCCCAATGTGAACTCACTGGTGTATCAGCAGGTAGGATGACTGAGTGAAACTCTTCCCGTACACTGAGCAGGTGAACGGTCTCTCCACAGTGTAGACTCACTGGTGTATCAGCAGGTAGGATGGCTGAGTGAATCACATCCCACACTCTGAGCTGCTGAATGGTCTCTCCCCAGTGTGAACTCACTGGTGTATCAGCACGTAGGATGACTGAGTCAATCTCATCCCACACTCTGGGCAGGTGAACGGAATCTCCCCTGTGTGAACTCACTGGAGTATCAGCACGTAGGATGACTGAGTGAATCACTTCCCACACTCTGAGCAGGTGAATGGTCTCTCCCCATTGTTATCTCACTGATGTATCAGCAGTTAGGATGACTGAGTGAATCTCTTCCCACACTCTGAGCAAGTGAATGGTCTCTCCCCATTGTGAACTCACTGTTGTTTCAGCAGGTCCGATGCCTGACTGAATCTCCTACCAGACGCTGAGCAGGTGAATGGTCTCTCCCCTGTGTGAACTCCCTAGTGTATCAGAAGGTAGAATGACTGAGTGAATCCCATCCGACACTCTGAGCAGGTGAACGGTCTCTCCCCAGTGTGAACTCACATGTCTATCAGCAGGTTGGATGACTGAGTGAATCACTTCCCACACTCTGAGCAGGTGAACGGTCTCTCCCCATTGTCAACTCACTGTTGTATGAGCATTTAGGATAACAGAGTGAATCTCCTGCCATACTCTGTGCAGTTGAATGGTCTCTCCCCAGTGTGAACCCACTGGTGCATCAGCAGGTAGGATGACTGAGTTAATCCTTTCCCACACTCTGAAAGGGGAATGGTCTCTCACCAGTGTGAACTCACTGATGTATCAGCTGGTAGGATGACTGAGTGAACCTCTTCCCGTACACTGAGCAGGTGAACGGTTACTCCCCAGTGAGAACTCACTGGTGTATCAGCAGGTTGCATGACTGAGTGAATCACTTCCCACACTCTGAGCAGGTGAATGGTCTCTCCCCATTGTGAACTCACTGTTGTTTCAGCAGGTAGGATGACTGAGTGAATCTCCTACCAGAGTCTGGACAGGTGAATGGTATCTCCCCAGTGTGAACTCACTGGTGTATCAGCAGGCTGGATGACTGAGTGAATCTCATCCCACACTCTGAGCAGGTGAATGGTCTCTCCCCAGTGTGAACTCTCTGGCGTATCGGCAGGGAGGATGACTGAGTGAATCACTTTCCCACACTCTGAGCTGGTGAAAGGTCTCTCCCCTGTGTGAACGCAATGGTGTATCAGCAGTTTGGATGACTGAGTGAATCTCATCCCACAGTCTGAGCAGGTGAATGGTCTCTCGCCAGTGTGAACTCACTGGTGTATCAGAAGGTAGGATGACTGAGTGAATCTCTTTCCCACACTCTGAGCTGGTGAAAGGTCTCTCCCCTGTGTGAACTCACTGGTGTATCAGAAGTTTGGATGACTGAGTGAATCTCATCCCACAGTCTGAGCAGGTGAATGGTCTCTCGCCAGCGTGAACTCACTGGTGTATCAGAAGGTAGGATGACTGAGTGAATCTCTTCCGACACTCTGAAAAGGTGAACGGTCTCTCCCCAATGTGAACTCACTGGTGTATCAGCAGGCAGGATGACTGAGTGAATCTCATCCCACACTCTGAGCTGCTGAATGATCTCTACCCAGTGTGAAGTCTCTGGTGTATCAGCAGGTAGGATGACTGAGTGAATCTCATCCCAAACTCTGAGCAGGTGAAACGTCTCTCCCCTGTGTGAACTCACTAGTGTATCAGCAGGTAGGATGACAGAGTGAATCCCTTGCCACACTCTGAACAGGTGAACAGTCTCTTCCAAGTTTGAACTGACTGGTGTTCCAGCAGGCAGGATGACTGAGTGAATCTCATCCCACACTCAGAGCAGGTGAATGGTCTCTCCCCACTGTGAACTCACTGGTGTATCGGAAGGTAGGATGACTGAGTGAATCTCTTCCGAATCTCTGAGCAGGTGAACGGTCTCTACCCAAAGTGAACTCACTGGTATATCAGAAGGTTGGATGACTGAGTGAATCACTTCCCACATTCTGACCAGGTGAATGGTCTCTCCCCAGTGTGAACTCACTGGTGTATCAGCAGGCAGGATGACTGAGTGAATCTCATCCCACAGTCTGAGCAGGTGAATCGTCTCTCCCCAGTGTGAACTCACTGGTGTATCAACAGGTAGGATGACTGAGTGAATCCCACCCACAATCTGAACAGGTGAACGGTCTCTCCCCAGTGATAACTCACTGGTGTTTAAGATGGAAGGATGACTGAGTGAATCTCTGTCCACACTCTGAACAGGTGAACGGTCTCTCCCCAGTGTTAACTCACTGGTTTATCAGCAGTTTGGATGACAGAGTGAATCTCTTTCCCACACTCTGAGCAGGTGAAATGTCTCTCCCCTGTGCGAACTCATTGGTGTCTCAGCAGTTTGGATGACTGAGTGAATCTCATCCCACAGTCTGAGCAGGTGAATCGTCTCTCCCCAGTGTGATCTCACTGGTGTATCAGAAGGTAGGATGACTGACTGAATCTCTTCCGACACTCTGAAAAGGTGAACGGTCTCTCCCCAGTGTGAACTCACTGGTGTATCAGCAGGCAGGATGACTGAGTGAATCTCATCCCACACTCTGAGCTGCTGAATGATCTCTCCCCAGTGTGAAGTCTCTGGTGTATCAGCAGGTAGGATGACTGAGTGAATCTCATGCCAAACTCTGAGCAGGTGAAACGTCTCTCCCCTGTGTGAACTCACTAGTGTATCAGCAGGTAGGATGACAGAGTGAATCCCATGCCACACTCTGAACAGGTGAACAGTCTCTTCCAAGTTTGAACTGACTGGTGTTCCAGCAGGCAGGATGACTGAGTGAATCTCATCCCACACTCAGAGCAGGTGAATGGTCTCTCCCCACTGTGAACTCACTGGTGTATCAGAAGGTAGGATGACTGAGTGAATCTCTTCCGAATCTCTGAGCAGGTGAACGGTCTCTACCCAAAGTGAACTCACTGGTATATCAGAAGGTTGGATGACTGAGTGAATCACTTCCCACATTCTGACCAGGTGAATGGTCTCTCCCCAGTGAGAACTCACTGGTGCATCAGAAGGTAGGATGTCTGAGTGAATCCCTTCCCACAATCTGAACAGGTGAACGGTCTCTCCCCAGTGATAACTCACTGGTGTTTAAGCTGGAAGGATGACTGAGTGAATCTCTGTCCACACTCTGAACAGGTGAACGGTCTCTCCCCAGTGTTAACTCACTGGTTTATCAGCAGTTTGGATGACAGAGTGAATCTCTTTCCCACACTCTGAGCAGGTGAAATGTCTCTCCCCTGTGCGAACTCATTGGTGTCTCAGCAGTTTGGATGACTGAGTGAATCTCATCCCACAGTCTGAGCAGGTGAATCGTCTCTCCCCAGTGTGATCTCACTGGTGTATCAGAAGGTAGGATGACTGACTGAATCTCTTCCGACACTCTGAAAAGGTGAACGGTCACACCCCAGTGTGAACACACTGGTGTATCAGCAGACAGGATGACAGATTGAAACTCATCCGACACTCTGAGCTGCTGAATGGTCTCTCCCCAGTGTGAACTCAATGGTGTATCAGCAGGTATGATGACTGAGTGAATCTCATCCCACACTCTGAGGAGGTGAATGGTCTCTCCCAAGTGTGAACTGTCTGGTGTTCCAGCAGGCAGGATGACTGAGTGAATCTCAGCCCACAATCTGAGCAACTGAATGGTCTCACCCCAGTGTGAACTCACTGGTGTATCAGAAGGTAGGATGACAGAGTGAATCTCGTCCGACACGCTGAGCAGGTGTACGGTCTCTCCCCAAAGTGAACTCACTGTTATATCAGCAGGTTGGATGACTGAGTGAATCTCTTCCAACATTCTGAGCAGGTGAATGGTCTCTCCCCATTGTGAACTCACTGTTGTTTCAGCTGGTAGTATGACTGACTGAATCTCCTACTAGACTCTGAGCAGGTGAATGGTCTCTCCCCAGTTTGAACTCACTGGTGTAACAGCAGGCAGGATGACTGAGTGAATCTCATCCAACACTCTGAGCAGGGGAATGGCCTCTCCCCAGTGTGAGCTCACTGGTGTATCAGAAGGTAGAATGACTGAGTGAATATCTTCCGACACTCTGAGAAGATGAACGATCTCTCCACATTGTGAACTCACTGGTATATCAGCAGGTTGGATGACTGAGTGAATCACTTCCCACACTCAGCAGGTGAATGGTCCATCCCCATTGTCAATTCACTGTTGTATCAGCAGGTAGGATGACTGAGTGAATCTCCTACAAGACTCTGAGCAGGTGAATGGTCTCTCCCCAGTGTGAACTACTGGTGTATTAGCAGGTAGGATGACAGAGTAAATCCTTTCCCACACTCTAAAAGGAGAATGTTCTCTCCCCAGTGCGAACTCACTGGCGTATCAGCAGGTAGGATGACTGAGTGAACCTCTTCCCGTACACTGAGCAGGTGAACGGTCTCTCCCCAGTGTGAACTCACTGGTGTATCAGCAGGTAGGATGACTGAGTGAATCTCTTCCCACACGATGAGCAGTTGAACGGTCTCTCCCCAGTGTGAACTCACTGGTGTATCAACAGGTAGGATGACTGAGTGAATCCCACCCACACTCTGAAAAGGTGAACGGTCTCTCCCCAGTGATAACTCACTGGTGTATCAGCAGGTAGGATGACTGAGTGAATCTCCGTCCACACTCTGAGCAGGTGAACGGTCCCTCCCCAGTGTTAACTCACTGGTTTATCAGCAGGTAGGATGACAGAGTGAATCTCTTTCCCACACTCAGAGCAGGTGAAAGGTCTCTCCCCAGTGTGAACTCACTGTTGTATCAGCAGTTTGGAAGAGTGAGTGAATCTCATCCCACAGTCTGAGCAGTTGAATGGTCTCTCCCCAGTGTGAACTCACTGGTGTATCAGAGGGGAGGATGACTGAGTGAATCTCATCCGACACTCTGAGCGGGTGAACGGTCTCTCCCCAGTGTGAACTCACTGGTGTATCAGCAGGTTGGATGACTCAGTGAATCACTTCCCACACTCTGAGCAGATGAATAGTCTCTCCCCATTGTGAACTCACTGTTGTTTCAGCAGGTAGGATGTCTGAGTGAATCTCCAACCAGACTCTGAGCACGTGAATGGTCTCTCCCCAGTGTGAACTCACTGTTGTATCAGCAGGTAGGATGACTGAGTAATTACTTCCCTACACTCTGAGAGCGGACTGGTCTCTTCCCAGTGTGAACCCACTGGTGTATCAGCAGGTAGAATGACTTAGTGAATCCCTTCCACACTCTGAGCAGGTGATCGGTCTCTCCCCAGTGTGAACTCACTGGTATCTCAGCAGGCAGGATGACTGAGTGAATCCCTTCCACACTCAGAGCAGGTGATCGGTCTCTTCCCAGTGTGAACTCACTGGTGTATCAGCAGGTAGGATGACTGAGTGAATCCCTTCCCACACTCTGAACAGGTGAACGGTCTCTCCCAAGTGTGAACTCACTGGTATCTCAGCAGGCAGGATGACTGAGTGAATCCCTTCCACACTCAGAGCAGGTGATCGGTCTCTCTCCAGTGTGAACTCACTGGTGTATCAGCAGGTAGGATGACTGATTGAATCTCTTCCGACAGTCTGACGAGGTGAACGGTCTCTCCCCAGTGTAAACTCACTGGTATATCAGCAGGTTGGATGACTGAGTGAATCTCTTCCCACACTCTGAGCAGATGAACGGTCTGTCCCCATTGTCAACTCACTGTTGTATCAGCAGTCAGGATGACTGAGTGATTCTCTTCCCACACTCTGAGCAGGTGAATGGTCTCTCCCCAGTGTGAACTCACTGGTGTATCAGAGGGGAGGATGACTGAGTGCATCTCTTCCGACACTCTGAGCGGGTGAACGGTCTCTCCCCAGTGTGAACTCACTGGTGTATCAACAGGTAGGATGACTGAGTGAATACCACCCACACTCTGAAAAGGTGAACGGTCTCTCCCCAGTGATAACTCACTGGTGTATCAGCGGGTAGGATGACTGAGTGAATCTCCGTCCACACTCTGAGCAGGTGAACGGTCTCTCCCCAGTGTTAACTCACTGGTTTATCAGTAGGTAGGATGACAGAGTGAATCTCTTTCCCACAATCAGAGCAGGTGAAAGGTCTCTCCCCAGTGTGAACTCACTAGTGTATCAGCAGTTTGGAAGACTGAGTGAATCTCATCCCACAGTCTGAGCAGTTGAATGGTCTCTCCCCAGTGTGAACTCACTGGTGTATCAGAGGGGAGGATGACTGAGTGAATCTCATCCCATACTCTGAGCAGCTGAATGGTCTCTCCCCAGCGTGAAATCACTGGTGTATCAGAAGGTAGGATGACTGATTGAATCTCTTCCGACAGTCTGATGAGGTAAACGGTCTCTCCCCAGTGTAAACTCACTGGTATATCAGCAGGTTGGATGACTGAGTGAATGTCTTCGCACACTCTGAGCAGATGAACGGTCTGTCCCCATTGTCAACACACTGTTGTATCAGCAGTCAGGATGACTGAGTGATTCTCTTCCCACACTCTGAGCAGGTGAATGGTCTCTCCCCAGTGTGAACTCACTGGTGTATCAGAGGGGAGGATGACTGAGTGCATCTCTTCCGACACACTGAGCGGGTGAACGGTCTCTCCCCAGTGTGAACTCACTGGTGTATCAACAGGTAGGATGACTGAGTGAATCCCACCCACACTCTGAAAAGGTTAACGGTCTCTCCCCAGTGATAACTCACTGGTGTATCAGCGGGTAGGATGACTGAGTGAATCTCATCCCACAGTCTGAGCAGTTGAATGGTCTTTCCCCAGTGTGAACTCACTGGTGTATCAGAGGGGAGGATGACTGAGTGAATCTCTTCCGACACTCTGAGCGGGTGAACGGTCTCTCCCCAGTGTGAACTCACTGGTGTATCAGCAGGTTGGATGACTCAGTGAATCACTTCCAACACTCTGAGCAGATGAATGGTCTCTCCACATTGTGAACTCACTTTAGTTTCAGCAGGTAGGATGTCTGAGTGAATCTCCAACCAGACTCTGAGCACGTGAATGGTCTGTCCCCAGTGTGAACTCACTGTTGTATCAGCAGGTAGGATGACTGAGTAAATCCTTTCCTACACTCTGAGAGGGGACTGGTCTCTTCCCAGTGTGAACTCACTGGTGTATCAGCAGGTAGGATGACTGAGTGAATCCCTTCCCACACTCTGAACAGGTGAACGGTCTCTCCCAAGTGTGAACTCACTGGTGTATCAGAAGGTAAGGTGACTGAGTGAATCTCTTCCGACACTCTGATGAGTTGAACGGTCTCTCCCCAGTGTAAACTCACTGGTATATCAGCAGGTTGGATGACTGAGTGAATCACTTCCCACACTCTGAGCAGGTGAACGGTCTGTCCCCATTGTCAACTCACTGTTGTATCAGCAGTCAGGATGACTGAGTGATTCTATTCCCACACTCTGAGCAGGTGAATGGTCTCTCCCCATTGTGAACTCATTGTTGATTCAGCAGGTAGAATGACTGACTGTATCTCCTACCAGACTCTGAGCAGGTGAATGGTCTCTCCCCAGTGTGAACTCACTTTTACAACAGCAGGCAGGATGACTGAGTGAATCTCATCCAACACTCTGAGCAGGTGAACGGTCTCTCCCCAGTGTGAACTCACTGGTGTATCAGCAAGTTGGATGTCTGAGTGAATCTCCTACCAGACTCTGAGCAGGTGAATGGTCTCTCCCCATTGTGAACTCACTGTTGTTACAGCGGGTAGGATTTCTGAGTGAATCTCCTACCAGACTCTGAGCAGGTGAATGGTATCTCCCCAGTGTGAACTCACTGGTGTATCAGCAGGTAGGAAGATTGAGTGAACCTCTTCCCGTACACTGAGCTGGTGAACGGTCTCTCCCCAATGTGAAATCACTGATATACCAGAAGGTAGGACGACTGAGTGAATCTCTTCCCACACTATGAGCAGGTGAACGGTCTCGCCCCAGTATGAACTCACTGGTGTAACAGCAGGTAGGATGATTGTGTGAATCCCTTCCCACACTCTGAATAAGTGAATTAGAATTAGAATTAGAATTAGAATTAGAATATTACAGCGCAGTACAGGCCCTTCGGCCCTCGATGTTGCGCCGATCATCTGACCTACACTATTCCATTTACATCCATATGTCTATCCAATGACCACTTAAATGCCCTTAAAGTTGGCGAGTCTACTACTGTTGCAGGCAGGGCGTTCCACGCCCCTACTACTCTCTGCGTAAAGAAACTACCTCTGACATCTGTCCTATATCTTTCACCCCTCAACTTAAAGCTATGTCCCCTCGTGTTTGCCATCCTCATCCGAGGAAAAAGACTCTCACTATCCACCCTATCTAACCCTCTGATTATCTTGTATGTCTCTATTAAGTCACCTCTCCTCCTCCTTCTCTCTAACGAAAACAACCCCAAGTCCCTCAGCCTTTCCTCGTAAGACCTTCCTTCCATACCAGGCAACATCCTAGTAAATCTCCTCTGCACCCTTTCCAAAGCTTCGACATCCTTCCTATAATGCGGTGACCAGAATTGCACGCAATACTCCAGGTGCGGCCTCACCAGAGTTTTGTACAGCTGCATCATGACCCCGTGGCTCCGAAACTCGATCCCCCTACTAATAAAGGCTAACACACCATATGCCTTCTTAACAGCCCTATTAACCTGGGTAGCAACTTTCAGGGATTCATGTACCTGGATACCAAGATCTCTCTGCTCATCTACACTACCAAGAATCTTCCCATTAGCCCAGTACTCTGCATTGCTGTTACTCCTTCCAAAGTGAATCACCTCACACTTCTCCGCATTAAACTCCATTTGCCATCTCTCAGCCCAGCTCTGCAGCCTATCTATGTCCCTCTGCAACCTACAACACCCTTCGACACTATCCACAACTCCACAGACCTTCGTGTCATCCGCAAATTTACTAACCCACCCTTCTACACCCTCATCCAGGTCGTTTATAAAAATGACAAACAGCAGTGGCCCCAAAACAGAACCTTGCGGTACACCACTAGTAACTAAACTCCAGGATGAACATTTGCCATCAACCACCACCCTCTGTCTTCTTTCAGCTAGCCAATTTCTGATCCAAAGCTCTAAATCACCTTCAACCCCATACTTGCGTATTTTCTGCAATCGCCTACCGTGGGGAACCTTATCAAACGCCTTACTGAAATCCATATACACCACATCCACGGCTTTACCCTCATCCACCTGTTTGGTCACCTTCTCGAAAAACTCAATAAGGTTTGTGAGGCACGACCTACCTTTCACAAAACCGTGCTGACTATCGCAAATGAACTTATTCTTTTCAAGATGATTATAAATCCTGTCTCTTATAACCTTTTCCAACATTTTACCCACAACCGAAGTAAGGCTCACAGGTCTATAATTACCAGGGCTGTCTCTACTCCCCTTCTTGAACAAGGGGACAACATTTGCTATCCTCCAGTCCTCCGGCACTACTCCTGTCGACAATGACGACTTAAAGATCAACAACAACGGCTCTGCAATCTCCTCCCTGGCTTCCCAGAGAATCCTAGGATAAATCCCATCTGGCCCAGGGGACTTATCTATTTTCACTCTTTCCAAAATTGCTAACACCTCCTCCTTGTGAATCTCAATCCCATCTAGCCTAGTAGGCTGTATCTCAGTAATCTCCTCGGCAACATTTTCTTTCTCTACTGTAAATACTGACGAAAAATATTCATTTAACGCTTCCCCTATCTCCTCTGATTCCGCACACAACTTCCCACTACTATCCTTGATTGGCCCTGTTCTAACTCTTATCATTCGTTTATTCCTGATATACCTATAGAAAGCCTTAGGGTTTTCTTTGATCCTATCCGCCAATGACTTCTCGTGTCCTCTCCTTGCTCTTCTTAGCCCTCCCTTTAGATCCTTCCTGGCTAGCTTGTAACTCTCAAGCGCCCTAACTGAGCCTTCACGTCTCATCCTAACATAAGCCGCCCTCTTCCTCTTGACAAGCGCTTCAACTTCTTGAGTAAACCACGGCTCCCTCGCTCGACAACTTCCTCCCTGCCTGACAGGTACATACTCTCTCCCAAGTGTGAACTCACTGGTGTATCAGCAGGCAGGATGACTGAGTGAATCTCATCCCACACTCTGAGCAGCTGAATGGTCTCCCCCCGGTGTGAACTCACTGGTGTATCAGAAGGTAGGATGGCTGAGTGAATCTCTTCCGACTCTCTGTGGAGGTGAACGGTCTCTCCCCAGTGTGAACTCACTGGTATATCAGCAGGTTGGATGACTGAGTGAATCTCTTCCCACACTCTGAGCAGGTGAACGGTATGTCCCCATTGTCAAATCACTGTTGTATCAGCAGTTAGGATGACTGAGTGAATCTACTACCTGACTCTGAGCAGGTGAATCTTCTCTCCCCAGTGTGAACTCACTGGTGTATCAGCAGGTAGGATGACTGAGTAAATCCTTTCCAACAGTCTGATAGGGGTATCGTCTCTCCCCAGTGTGAACGCACTGGTGTATCAGCAGGTAGGATGACTGAGTGAACCTCTTCCCGAACACTGAGCTGGTGAACGGTCTCTCCCCAATGTGAAATCACATGTATATCTGCAGGTAGGATGACTGAGTGAATCTCTTCCCACACTTGGAGCAGGTGAACGGTCTCTCCCCAGTATGAACTCACTGGTTTGTCAGCAGGTAGGATGATTGAGTGAATCCCTTCCACACTCTGAAAAGGTGAATGGTCTCTCCCCAGTGTGAACTCACTGGTGTCTCAGAAGGTAGGATGACTGAGTGAATCTCTTCCGACACTCTGAGCAGTTGAACGGTCTCTCCCCAGTGATAACTCACTGGTGTATCAGCTGGTCGGATGACTGAGTGAATCTCTGTCCACACTCAGAGTAGGTGAACTCTCTCTCCCCAGTGTCAACTCACTGGTGTATCAGCAGGTAGGATGACAGAGTGAATCTCTTGCCCACACTCTGAGCTCGTGAACGGTCTGTCCCCATTGTCAAATCACTGTTGTATCAGCAGTTATGATGACTGAGTGAATCTCTTCCCACACTCTGAGCAGGTGAATGGTCTCTCCCCTTTTGTGAACTCAATGGTGTAACAGCAGGCAGGATGACTGAGTGAATCTCCAAACTGACTCTGAGCTGCTGAATGGTCTCTCCCCAGTGTGAACTCACTGGTGTATCAGCAGGTAGGATGACTGAGTGAATCTCATCCAAAACTCTGAGCAGGTGAAAGGTCTCTCACCTGTGTGAACTCACTGGTGTATCAGCAGGTAGGATGACAGAGTGAATCCCGTCCCACACTCTGAACAGGTGAACGGTCTCTCCCATGTGTGAATTGACTGGTGTTTCAGCAGGCAGGATGACTGAGTGAATCTCATCCCACACTCTGAGCAGCTGAATGGACTCTCCCCAGTGTGAACTCACTGGTGTATCAGAAGGCAGGATGACTGAGTGAATCTTTTCCGACACTCTGAAAGGTGAACGGTCTCTCCCCAAAGTGAAGTACTGGTATATCAGCAGGTTGGATGACTGAGTGAATCTATTCCCACATTCTGAGCAGGTGAATGGTCTCTCCCCATTGTGAACTCACTGTTGTTTCAGCAGATAGGATGACTGAGTGAATTTCCTACCAGACTCTGAGCAGGTCAATTGTCTCTCCCCAGTGTGAACTCACTGAACAAAGAACAAGAACAAAGATAATTACAGCACAGGAACAGGCCCTTCGGCCCTCCAAGCCTGCGCCGATCCAGATCCTCTCTCTAAACATGTCGCCTATTTTCTAAGGTTCTGTATCTCTTTTCTTCCTGCCCATTCATGTATCTGTCTAGATACATCTTAAAAGACTCCATCGTGCCCGCGTCTACCACCTCCGCTGGCAACGCGTTCCAGGTGCCCACCACCCTCTGCGTAAAGAACCTTCCACGCATATCCCCCCTAAACATTTCCCCTTTCACTTTGAACTCGTGTCCTCTAGTAATTGAAACCCCCTCTCTGGGAAAAATCCTCTTGCTGTCCACTCTGTCTATACCTCTCATGATTTTGTACACCTCAATCAGGTCCCCCCTCAACCTCCGTCTTTCTAATGAAAATAATCCTAATCTGCTCAACCTCTCTTCATAGCTAGCGCCCTCCATACCAGGCAACATCCTGGTGAACCTCCTCTGCACCCTCTCCAAAGCATCCACATCCTTTTGATAATGTGGCGACCAGAACTGTACGCAGTATTCCAAATGTGGCCGAACCAAAGTCCTATACAACTGTAACATGACCTGCCAACTCTTGTACTCAATGCCCCGTCCGATGAAGGAAAGCATGCCGTATGCCTTCTTGACCACTCTATTTACCTGCGTTGCCACCTTCAGGGAACAGTGGACCTGAACACCCAAATCTCTCTGGACATCAATTTTCCCCAGGACTTTTCCATTTACTGTATAGTTCACTCTTGAATTGGATCTTCCAAAATGCATCACCTCGCATTTGCCCTGATTGAACTCCATCTACCATTTCTCTGCCCAACTCTCTAATCTATCTACATTCTGCTGTATTCTCTGACAGTCCCCTTCACGATCTGCTACTCCACCAATATTAGTGTCGTCTGCAAACTTGCTAATCAGTCCACCTATACTTTCCTCCAAATCATTAATGTATATCACAAACAACAGTGGTCCCAGCACGGATCCCTGTGGAACACCACTGGTCACACGTCTCCATTTTGAGAAACTCCCTTCTACTGCTACTCTCTGTCTCCTGTTGCCCAGCCAGTTCTTTATCCATCTAGCTAGTACACCTTGGACCCCAAGCGCCTTCACTTTCTCCATCAGCCTGCCATGGGGAACCTTATCAAACGCCTTACTGAAGTCCATGTATATGACATCGACAGCCCTTCCCTCATCAATCAACGTTGTCACTTCCTCAAAGAATTCTATTAAGTTGGTAAGACATGACCTTCCCTGCACAAAACCATGTTGCCTATCACTGATGAGCCCATTTTCTTCCAAATGGGAATAGATCCTATCCCTCAGTATCTTCTCCAGCAGCTTCCCTACCACTGACGTCAGGCTCACCGGTCTATAATTACGTGGATTATCCCTGCTACCCTTCTTAAACAAGGGGACAACATTAGCAATTCTCCAGTCCTCCGGGACCTCACCCATGTTTAAGGATGCTGCAAAGATATCTGTAAAGGCCCCAGCTATTTCCTCTCTCGCTTCCCTCAGTAACCTGGGATAGATCCCATCCGGACCTGGGGACTTGTCCACCTTAATGCCCTTTAGAATACCCAACACTTCCTCCCTCCTTATGCCGACTTGACCTAGAGTAATCAAACATCTGTTCCTAACCTCAACATCCGTCATGTCCCTCTCCTCGGTGAATACCGATGCAAAGTACTCGTTTAGAATCTCACCCATTTTCTCTGAGTCCAAGCATAACATTCCTCCTTTGTCCTTTAGTGGGCCAATCCTTTCTCTAGTTACCCTCTTTCTCCTTATATATGAATAAAAGGCTTTGGGATTTTCCTTAACCCTGTTTGCTAAAGATATTTCATGACCCCTTTTAGCCCTCTTAATTCCTCGTTTCAGATTGGTCCTACATTCCCGATATTCTTTCAAAGCTTCGTCTTTCATCAGCCGCCTACACCTTATGTATGCTTCCTTTTTCCTCTTAGCTAGTCTCACAATTTCACCTGTCATCCATGGTTCCCTAATCTTGCCATTTTTATCCCTCATTTTCACAGGAACATGTCTCTCCTGAACGCTAATCAACCTCTCTTTAAAAGCCTCCCACATATCACATGTGGATTTACCTTCAAACAGCTGCTCCCAATCTACATTTCCCAGCTCCTGCCGAATTTTGGTATAGTTGGCCTTCCCCCAAATTAGCACTCTTCCTTTAGGACCACTCTCGTCTTTGTCCATGAGTATTTTAAAGCTTACGGAATTGTGATCACTATTCTCAAAGTAGTCCCCTACTGAAACTTCAACAGCCTGGCCGGGCTCATTCCCCAACACCAGGTCTAGTATGGCCCCTTCCCGAGTTGGACTATTTACATACTGCTCTAGAAAACCTTCCTGGATGCTCCTTACAAATTCTGCTCCACCTGGACCTCTAACACTAAGCGAATCCCAGTCAATGTTGGGAAAATTAAAATCTCCTATCACCACCACCCTGTTGCTCCTACATCTTTCCATAATCTGTTTACATATTTGTACCTCTATCTCACGCTCGCTGTTGGGAGGCCTGTAGTACAGCCCTAACATTGTTACCGCACCCTTCCTATTTCTGAGTTCTGTCCATATTGCCTCACTGCTCGAGTCCTCCATAGTGCCCTCCTTCAGCACAGCTGTGATATCCTCTTTGACCAGTAATGCAACTCCTCCACCCCTTTTACCTCCCTCTCTATCCCGCCTGAAGCATCGATATCCTGGGATATTTAGTTGCCAATCATGCCCTTCCCTCAACCAAGTCTCAGTAATAGCAATAACATCATACTCCCAGGTACTAATCCAAGCCCTAAGTTCATCTACCTTACCTACTACACTTCTTGCATTAAAACAAATGCACCTCAGACCACCAGTCCCTTTATATTCATCATCTGCTCCCTGCCTGTTCTTCCCCTTAGTCACACTGACTTCATTATCTAGTTCCTTACAAGCTTTTGTTACTAACTCCTTACTGTCAACTGACCTCAATTGGTTCCCATCCCCCTGCCACATTAGTTTAAACCCTCCCCAACAGCGTTAGCAAAAGCACCTCCAAGGACATTGGTTCCAGTCCGGCCCAGGTGTAGACCGTCCAATTTGTAATAGTCCCACCTCCCCCAGAACCGGTCCCAATGTCCCAAAAATCTGAACCCCTCCTTCCTGCACCATCTCTCAAGCCACGCATTCATCCTGACTATTCTTTCATTTTTACTCTGACTATCACGTGGCACTGGTAGTAATCCTGAGATTACTACCTCTGAGGTCCTACTTTTTAACTTGGCTCCTAACTCCCTAAACTCTGCTTGTAGGACCTCATCCCGTTTTTTACCTATATCATTAGTGCCTATGTGCACAATGACAACTGGCTGTTCACCCTCCCCCTTTAGAATGTTCTGCAGCCGATCTGAGACATCCCTGACCCGTGCACCTGGGAGGCAACATACCATTCGGGAGCCTCGTTTTCGACCACAGAACCGCCTATCTACTCCCCTTACAAAAGAATCCCCTACGACTATAGCCCTTCCACTCTTTTTCCCGCCCTACTGAACAGCAGAGCCAGCCACGGTGCCATGGACCTGGCTACTGCTGCCTTCCCCTGGTGAGCCATCTCCCCCAACAGTATCCAAAACGGTATACTTGTTTTGGAGGGAGAAGACCGCAGGGGACTCCTGCGCTGCCTTCCTGCTCTTTCTCTGCCTTTTGGTCACCCATTCCCTTTCTCCCTCAGCAATCCTAATCTGCGGTGTGACCAATTCACTAAACGTGCAATCCACGACCTCCTCAGCATCGCGCATGCTCCAAAGTGAGTCCATCCGCAGCTCGAGAGCCGTCATGCGGTCTAACAAGAGCTGCAGCTGGACACACTTACTGCACGTGAAGGAGTCAGGGACATCAGCCGTGTCCCTGAGCTCCCACATTGAGCAAGAGGAGCATGACACGGGTCTGAGATCTCCTGCCATTTTTAATCTTAAGCTTAACTTAGTTAAATGAAAAAGGAACGAAAAGTTTTTACCAATCACAATAAAACCAGAGAAATCGAAAAAGCCTTACCTTATAAACACCCCACCGAGTCCTTTTTTTTTGGTTAGAGGAGGAGGGCGGGTGGGAGACACGACAAGTGTGGTGTCTCGGGTTCAGAAACCGCCCAAATATATAGTGTTTTACTTACCCAGCAGCCCCCTGGCCTCCGCCGAAAAACAAAAGGAAATTAAATTTACTTTCAAACTGAGCTTCCCAGCTGCTCACTAGCTCACTCTCTGCTCCCGAAAAAGCTGCTGCAATGAAAGGCCGGTGTAACAGCAGGCAGGATGACTGAGTGAATCTCATCCAACACTCTGAGCAGGGGAATGGTCTCTCCCCACTGTGAACTCACTGGTATATCAGCAGGTTGGATGACTGAGTGAATCACTTCCCACACTCAGCAGGTGAACGGTCTCTCCCCATTGTCAACTCACTGTTGTATCAGCAGGTAGGATGACTGAGTGAATCTCCTACAAGACTCAGAGCAGGTGAATGGTCCCTCCCCAGTGTGAACTACTGGTGCATCAGCAGGTAGGATGACTGAGTAAATCCTTTCCCACACTATGAAAGGGGAATGGTCTCTCCCCAGTGTGAACTCACTGGTGTATCAGCAGGTAGGAAGACTGAGTGAACATCTTCCCGTACACTGAGCAGGTGAACGGTCTCTCCCCAGTGTGAACTCACTGGTGTATCAGCAGGTAAGAAGACTTAGTGAATTCTTCCCACACTATGAGCAGGTGAACGGTCTCTCCCCAGTGTGAACTCACTGGTGTACCAACAGGTAGGATGACTGAGTGAATCCCTTCCACACTCTGAGCAGGTGAACGTTCTCTCCCCAGTGTTAACTCACTGTTTTATCATCAGGTAGGATGACTGAGTGAATCTCATCCCACAGTCTGAGCAGGTGAATGGTCTCTACCCAGTGTGAACTCACTGGTGCATTAGAAGGTAGGATGATTGAGTGAATCTCTTCCCACACTCTGAGCAGGTGAATGGTCTCTCCCCATTGTGAACTCAATGTTGTTTCAGCAGGTAGGATGTCTGAGTCCATCTCCAACCAGACTCTGAGCAGGTGAATGGTCTCTCCCCAGTGTGAACTCACTGGTGTATCAGAAGGTAGGATGACTGAGTGAATCTCTTCCGACACTCTGAGCAGGTGAACGGTCTCTCCCCAGTGTGAACTCACTGGTGTATCAGCAGGTTGGATGACTCAGTGAATCACTTCCCACATTCTGAGCAGGTGAATGGTCTCTCCCCATTGTGAACTCACTGTTGTTTCAGCAGGTAGGATGTCTGAGTCCATCTCCAACCAGACTCTGAGCAGGTGAATGGTCTCTCCCCAGTGTGAACTCACTGGTGTATCAGCAGGTAGGATGACAGAGTAAATCTCTTCCCTCACTATGAGCAGGTGAACGCTCTCTCCCCAGTGTGAACTCACCGGTGTATCAGCAGGTAGGATGACTGAGTGAATCCCTTCCACACACCGAAAAGGTGAACGGTCTATCCCAGTGATAACGAACTGGTGTATTAGCTGGTAGGATGACTGAGTGAATCTCTGTCCACACTCTGAGCAGATGAAAGTTCTCTGCCCACTGTTAACTCACTGGTTTATCAGCAGGTAGGATGACAGAGTGAATCTCTTTCCCACACTCTGAGCAGGTGAAAGGTCTCTCCCCAGTGTGAAGTCACTGGTGTATCAGCAGTTTGGATGACTGAGTGAATTTCATCCCACAGTCTGAGCAGGTGAATGGTCTCTCCCCAGTGTGAACTCACTGGTGTATCAGCAGGTAGGATGACTGAGTAAATCCTTTCCCACACTATGAGCAGGTGAACGGTCTCTCCCCAGTGTGAACTCAGTGGTGTATCAGCTGGTAGGATGACTGAGTGAATCACTTGCCACACTCGGAGCAGGTGAATGGTCTGTCCCCATTGTTAACTCACTGTTGTATCAGCAGTTATAATGACTGAGTGAATCTCTTCCCACATTCTGAGCAGGTGAACGGTCTCTCCCCATTGTGAACTCACTGTTGCTTCAGCAGGTAGGATGACTGACTGAATCTCCTGCCAGACTCTGAGCAGGTGAATGGTCTCTCCCCAGTGTGAACTCACTGGTGTAACAGCAGGCAGGATGACTGAGTGATTCTTTTCCAACACTCTGAGCAGGTGAATGGTCTCTCCCCAGTGTGAACTCACTGTTGTATCAGAAGGTAGAATGACTGAGTGAATCTCTTCCGACACTCTGAGCAGGTGAACGGTCTCTCCCCAGTGTGAACTCACTGGTATATCAGCAGGTTGGATGACTGAGTGAATCACTTCCCACACTCAGCTGGTGAACGGTCTCTCCCCATTGTCAACTCACTCTTGTATCAGCAGGTAGGATGACTGAGTGAATCACCTACAAGACTCTGAGCAGGTGAATGGTCCCTCCCCAGTGTGAACTACTGGTGTATCAGCAGGTAGGATGACTGAGTGAATCTCTTCCAAACTCTGAAAAGGTGAACGGTCTCTCCCCAGTGATACCTCACTGGTGTATCAGCTGGTAGGATGACTGAGTGAATCTCTTACCCACACTCTGAGCAGGTGAACGTTCTCTCCCCAGTGTTAACTCACTGGTTTATCTGAAGGAAGGATGACTGAGTGAATCTCTTTCCCACTCTCTGTGCAGGTGAAAGGTCTCTCCCCAGTGTGAACTCACTGGTGTATCAGAAGGTAGGATGACTGAGTGAATCTCTTCCGACACTCTGAGCAGGTGAACGGTCTCTCCCCAGTGTGAACTCACTGGTGTATCAACAGGTTGGATGACTGAGTGAATCACTTCCCACACTCTGAGCAGGTGAATGGTCTCTCCCCAGTGTGAACTCACTGTTGTTTCAGCAGGTAGGATGTCTCAGTGCATCTCCTACCAGACTCTGAGCAGGTGAATGGTCTCTCCCCAGTGTAAACTCAATGGTATATCAGCAGGTTGGATGACTGAGTGAATCCTTTCCCACACTCTGAGAGGGGAATGGTCTCTCCCCAGTGTGAACTCACTGGTGTATCAGCAGGGAGGATGACTGATTGAATCCCTTCCCACACTCTGACAAGCAGAACGGTCTCTCCTCAGTGATAACTCACTGGTGTATCAGCTGCTAGGATGACTGAGTGAATCTCTGTCCACACTCAGAGCAGGTGAACGGTCTCTCCCCAGTGTCTACTCATTTGTGTAACAGCAGGTAGGATGACAAAGTGAATCTCTTTCCCACATTCTGAGCAGGTGAAAGGTCTCTCCCGAGTGTGAACTCACTTTTGTATCAGCAGGAAAGATGACTGAGTGAATTTCATTCCACACTCTGAGCAGCTGAATCGTCTCTCCCAAGGGTGAACTCACTGGTGTATCAGAAGGTAGGATGACTGAGTGAATCTCTTCCGACACTCTGAGGAGGTGCACAGTCTCTCCCCAGTGTAAACTCACTGGTATATCAGCAGGTTGGATGACTGAGTGAATCACTTCCCACACTCTGAGCAGGTGAACGGTCTGTCCCCATTGTCAACTCACTGTTGTTTCAGCAGTTAGGATGACTGAGTGATTCTATTCCCACACTCTGCGCAGATGAATGGCCTCTCCCCATAATGAACTCATTGTTGTTTCAGCAGTTAGGATGACTGTCTGAATCTCATCCAGACTCTGAGCAGGTGAATGGTCTCTCCCCATTGTGAACTCACTGGTGTATCAGAAGGTAGGATGACTGAGTGAATCTCTTCCGACACTCTGAGCTGGTGAACGGTCTCTCCCCAGTGTGAACTCACTGGTGTATCAGCAGGTTGGATGTCTGAGTGAATCTCCTACCTGACTCTGCGCAGGTGAATGGTCTCTCCCCATTGTGAACTCACTGTTGTTACAGCAGGTAGGATGTCTGAGTGAATCTCCTATCAGACTCTGAGCAGGTGAATGGTCTCTCCCCAGTGTGGACTCACTGGTGTATCAGCAGGTAGGATGACTGAGTAAATCCTTTCCCACACTCTGAAAGGGGAATGGTCTCTCCCCAGTGTGAACTCACTGGTGAATCAGCAGGTAGGATGACTGAGTGACCCTCTTCCGTGCACTGAGCTGGTGAACAGTCTCTCCCTAATGTGAAATCACTGGTATATCTGCAGGTAGGATGACTGAGTGAATGTCGTCCCACACTATGAGCAGGTGAAAGGTCTCTCACCAGTATGAACTCACATGTGTATCAGCAGGTAGGATGATTGAGTGAATCCCTTCCACACTCTGAAAAGGTGAAAGGTCTCTCCCCAGTGATAACTCACAGGTGTATCAGCTGGTAAGATGACTGAGTGAATCTCTGTCCACACTCAGAGCAGGTGAACTGTCTCTCCCCAGGGTCAACTCACTGGTGTATCAGCAGGAAGGATAACAGAGTGAATCTCTTCCCACACTCTGAGCAGGTGAATGTTCTCTCCCCATTGTGAACTCACTGTTGTATCAGCAGGTAGGATGACTGACAGAATCTCCTACCAGACTCTGAGCAGGTGAATGGTCTCTGCCCAGTCTGAACACACTGGTGGAACTGCAGGCAGGATGACTGAGTGAATCTCTTCCCAAACTATGAGAGAGGAATGGTCTCTCCCCAGTGTGAACTCATTGGGTATCAGCAGGTAGGATGACTGAGTGAATCTCTTCCCACACTATGAGCAGGTGAACGGTCTCTCCCCAGTGTGAACTCACTGGTGTATCAGCAGGTAGGATGACGGAGTGAATCTCTTCCCAAACTATGAGCAGGTGAACGGTCTCTCCCCAGTGTGAACTCACTGGTGTATCAGCAGGTAGGATGACTGAGTGAATCTCTTCCCAAACTATGAGCAGGAGAACGGTCTCTCCCCAGTGTGAACTCACTGGTGTTTCAGCTGGTAGGATGACTGAGTGAATCTCTTCCCACATTCTGAGCAGGTGAACGGTCTCTCCCCATTGTGAACTCACTGTTGTTTCGGCAGTTTGGATGACTGAGTGAACCACTTCCCACACTCAGCTGGTGAACGGTCTCTCCCCATTGTCAACTCACTTTTGTATCAGCAGGTAGGATGACTGAGTGAATCACCTACAAGACTCTGAGCAGGTGAATGGTCCCTCCCCAGTGTGAACAACTGGTGTATCAGCAGGTAGGATGACTGAGTGAATCTCTTCCAAACTCTGAAAAGGTGAACGGTCTCACCCCAGTGATAACTCACTGGTGTATCAGCTGGTAGGATGACTGAGTGAATCTCTTTCCCACACTCCGAGCAGGTGAACGTTCTCTCCCCAGTGTTAACTCACTGGTTTATCTGAAGGAAGGATGACTGAGTGAATCTCTTTCCCACTCTCTGAGCAGGTGAAAGGTCTCTCCCCAGTGTGAACTCTCTGGTGTATCAGCAGTTTGGATGACTGAGTGAATCTCATCCCACAGTCTGAGCAGGTGAATGGTCTCTCCCCAGTGTGAACTCACTGGTGTATCAGAAGGTAGGATGACTGAGTGAATCTCTTCCGACACTCTGAGCAGGTGAACGGTCTGTCCCCATTGTCAACTCACTGGTGTATCAGAAGGTAGGATGACTGAGTGAATCTCTGTCCACACTCAGAGCAGGTGAACTGTCTCTCCCCAGGGTCAACTCACTGGTGTATCAGCAGGAAGGATAACTGAGTGAATCTCTTCCCAGACTCTGAGCAGGTGAATGGTCTCTCCCCAGTCTGAACACACTGGTGGAACAGCAGGCAGGATGACTGAGTGAGTCTCATCCAACACTCTGAGCAGCTGAATGGTCTCTCCCCAGTGTGAACTCACTGGTGTATCAGAAGGTAGGATGACTGAGTGACTCTCTCCCGACATTCAGAGCAGGTGAACGGTCTCTCCCCAGTGTGAACTCACCAGTGTATCAGCATGTTGGATGACTGAGTGAATCTCTTCCCACACTGTGAGCATGTGAACGGTCTCTCCCAATTGTCAACTCACTGTTGTATCAGCTGGTAGGATGACTGAGTGAATCTCTTCCCACACCCTGAGCAGGTGAATGGTCTATCCCCATTGTGAACTCACTCTTGTTTCCGCAGGTATGATGACCGAGTGAATCTCCTACTGACACTGAGCAGGTGAATGGTCTCTCCCCAGTGTGAACTCACTGTTGTTTCAGCTGGTAGGATGTCTGAGTGCATCTCCTACCAGACTGTGAGCAGGTGAATGGTCTCTCCGCAGAGTAAACTCACTGGTATATCAGCAGGTTGGATGACTGAGTGAATCACATCCCACACTCTGAGCAGGTGAACGGTCTGTCCCCATTGTCAACTCACTGTTGCATCAGCAGTTAGGATGACTGAGTGATTCTCTTCCCACACTCTGAGCAGGTGAATGGTCACTCCCCAGTGTAAACTCAATGGTATATCAGCAGGTTGGATGACTGAGTGAATCCTTTCCCACACTCTGAGAGGGGAATGGTCTCTCCCCAGTGTGAACTCACTGGTGTATCAGCAGGGAGGATGACTGATTGAATCTGTTCCCACACTCTGACAAGGTGAACGGTCTCTCCTCAGTGGTAACTCACTGGTGTGTCAGCTGCTAGGATGACTGAGTGAATCTCTGTCCACTCTCAGAGCAGGTGAACGGTCTCTCCCCAGTGTCAACTCATTTGTGTAACAGCAGGTAGGATGACAGAGTGAATCTCTTTCCCACATTCTGAGCAGGTGAAAGGTCTCTCCCCAGTGTGAACTCACTTTTGTATCAGCAGGAAAGATGACTGAGTGAATTTCATTCCACACTCTGAGCAGCTGAATCGTCTCTCCCCAGGGTGAACTCACTGGTGTATCAGAAGGTAGGATGACTGAGTGAATCTCTTCCGACACTCTGAGGAGGTGCACGGTCTCTCCCCAGTGTAAACTCGCTGGTATATCAGCAGGTTGGATGACTGAGTGAATCACTTCCCACACTCTGAGCAGGTGAACGGTCTGTCCCCATTTTCAACTCACTGTTGTTTCAGCAGTTAGGATGACTGAGTGATTCTCTTCCCACACTCTGAGCAGATGAATGGTCTCTCCCCATAATGAACTCATTTTTGTTTCAGCAGGTAGGATGACTGTCTGAATCTCATCCAGACTCTGAGCAGGTGAATGGTCTCTCCCCAGTGTGAACTCACTGGTGTATCAGCAGGTTGGATGTCTGAGTGAATTTCCTACCAGACTCTGCGCAGGTGAATGGTCTCTCTCCATTGTGAACTCACTGTTGTTACAGCAGGTAGGATGTCTGAGTGAATACTTTCCCACACTCTGAAAGGGGAATGGTCTCTCCCCAGTGTGAACTCACTGGTGAATCAGCAGGTAGGATGACTGAGTGACCCTCTTCCGTTCACTGAGCTGGTGAACAGTCTCTCCCTAATGTGAAATCACTGGTATATCAGCAGGTAGGAAGACTGAGTGAATGTCGTCCCAAACTATGAGCAGGTGAAAGGTCTCTCACCAGTATGAACTCACTTGTGTATCAGCAGGTAGGATGATTGAGTGAATCCCTTCCACACTCTGAAAAGGTGAAAGGTCTCTCCCCAGTGATACCTCACAGGTGTATCAGCTGGTAGGATGACTGAGTGCCTCTCTCCCGACATTCAGAGCAGGTGAACGGTCTCTCCCCAGTGTGAACTCACCAGTGTATCAGCATGTTGGATGACTGAGTGAATCTCTTCCCACACTGTGAACAGGTGAACGGTCTCTCCCAATTGTCAACTCACTGTTGCATCAGCAGTTAGGATGACTGAGTGAATCTCTTCCCACACCCTGAGCAGGTGAATGGTCTATCCCCATTGTGAACTCACTCTTGTTTCCGCAGGTATGATGACCGAGTGAATCTCCTACTGACACTGAGCAGGTGAATGGTCTCTCCCCAGTGTGAACTCACTGTTGTTTCAGCAGGTAGGATGTCTGAGTGCATCTCCTACCAGACTGTGAGCAGGTGAATGGTCTCTCCGCAGAGTAAACTCACTGGTATATCAGCAGGTTGGATGACTGAGTGAATCACATCCCACACTCTGAGCAGGTGAACGGTCTGTCCCCATTGTCAACTCACTGTTGCATCAGCAGTTAGGATGACTGAGTGATTCTCTTCCCACACTCTGAGCAGGTGAATGTTCTCTCCCCATTGTGAACTCATTGTTGTTTCAGCAGGTAGGATGACTGAGTGAATCTCTTCCCACACCCTGAGCAGGTGAATGGTCTATCCCCATTGTGAACTCTCTCTTGTTTCAGCATGTATGATGACCGAGTGAATCTCCTACTGACACTGAGCAGGTGAATGGTCTCTCCCCAGTGTGAACTCACTGGTGAATCAGCAGTTAGGATGACTGAATGAACCTCTTCCCGCACACTGAGCAGGTGAACGGTCTCTCCCCAGTGATAACTCACTGGTATATCAGCTGGGAGGATGACTGAGTGAATCTCGTTCCCACACTCTGAGCAGGTGAAAGGTCTCTCCCCATTGTGAACTCACTGTTGTATCAGCAGGTAGGTTGACAGAGTGAATCGCTTCCCACACTCTGCGCAGGTGAATGGTCTCTCCCCAGTGTGAACTCACTGGTGTATTAGCAAGTAGGATGACTGAGTGAATCTCATCCCACACTCTGAGCAGGTGAAGGGTCTCTCCCCTGTGTGAACTCACTGGTGTATCAGCAGGTAGGATGACTGAGTAAATCTCTTCCCAGACTCTGAGTAGGTGAACGGTCTCTCCCCAGTGTGAACTCACTGGTGTATCAGCAGGTAGGATAATTGAGTGATTCCCTTCCCACACTCTGAACAGGTGAAAGGTCTCTCCCCAGTGATAACTCATTGGTGTATCAGCTGGTAGGATAACTGAGTGAATCTCTGTCCACACTCAGTAGGTGAACGGTCTCTCCCCAGTGTCAACCCACTGGTGTATCAGCAGGTAGGATGACAGAGTGAATCTCTTTCCCACACTCTGAGCTGTTGAATGGTCTCTCGCCAGTCTCAACTCACTGTTCTATCAGCAGGTAGGATGACTGAGTGAATCTCTTCCTACACTCTGAGCAGGTGAATGATGTCTCCCCAGTGTGAACTCACTGGTGTAACAGCAGGCAGGATGACTGAGTGAATCTCATGCAACAATCTGAGCAGGTGAAAGGTCTCTCCCCAGTGTGAACTCACAGGTGTATCAGCAGTTTGGATGACTGAGGGAATCTCTTCCCACACTCTGAGCTGTTGAATGGTCTCTCGCCAGTCTCAACTCACTGTTTTATCAGCAGGTAGGATGACTGAGTGAATCTCTTCCTACACTCTGAGCAGGTGAATGATGTCTCCCCAGTGTGAACTCACTGGTGTAACAGCAGGCAGGATGACTGAGTGAATCTCATCCAACAATCTGAGCAGGTGAATGGTCTCTCCCCAGTGTGAACTCACTGGTGCATCCGAAGGTAGGATGACTGAGTGAATCTCTTCCAACTTTCTGAGCAGGTGAACGGTCTCTCCCCAGTGTGAACTTTGTGATGTATCAGCAGGGACAATGACCGAGTTATTCTCCCACGAGACTCTGAGCAGATGAATGGTCTCTCCCCATTGTGAACTCACTCTTGTTACAGCAGGTAGGATGTCTGAGTGAATCTCGTACCAGACTCTGAGCAGGTGAGTGGTCTCTCCCAACTGTGAACTCACTGGTGTATCAGCCGGTAGGATGACAGAGTAAATCCTTTCCCACACTCTCAAAGGGGAATGGTCTCTCCCCAGTGTGAACTCACTGGGGTATCAGCAGCTTGGATGACTGAGTGAACCTCTTCCCGTACACTGAGCTGGTGAACGGTCTCTCCCCAATGTGAAATCACTGGTATATCAGCAGGTAGGATGACTGAGTGAATCTCTTCCCACACTATGAGCCGGTGAACGGTCTCTCCCCAGTATGAACTCACTGGTGTATCAGCAGGTAGGATGATTGAGTGAATCAATTCCACACTCTGAAAAGGTGAACGGTCTCTCCCCAGTGTGAACTCACTGGTGTATCAGCTGGGAGGATGACTGAGTGAATCTCTGTCCACAGTCAGAGCAGGTGAACTGTCTCTCCCCAGTGTCATCTCACTGGTGTATCAGCAGGTTGGATGACAGAGTGAAACTCTTGCCCACACCCTGAGCAGGTGAACGGTCTGTCCCCATTGTCAACTCACAGTTGTATCAGCAGTTAGGATGACTGAGTGAATCTCTTCCCACACTCTGAGCAGGTGAATGGTCTCTCCTAAGTATGAACTCACTGGTGTAACAGCAGGCAGGATGACTGAGTGAATCTCTTCCAACAATCTGAGCAGGTGAATGGTCTCTCCCCAGTGTGAACTGACTGGTGTATCATAAGGTAGGATTTCTGAGTGAATCCCATGCCACACTCTGAACAGGTGAACGGTCTCTTCCAAGTGTGAACTCACTGGTGTATCAGCAGGCAAGATGACAGAGTGAATCTCATCCCACACTCTGAGCAGGTGAATTGTCTCTCCCCAGTGTGAACTCACTGGTGTATCAGAAGGTAGGATGACTGAGTGAATCACTTCCCACACTCTGAGCAGGTCAACGGTCTCTTCCCCATTGTCAACTCACTGTTGTTTCAGTAGGTCGGATGACTGAGTGAATCTCCGACCAGACTCTGAGCAGGTGAATGGTCTCTCCCCAGTGTGAACTCACTGGTGGATCAGAAGGTAGGATGACTGAGTGAATCTCTCCCGACATTCAGAGCAGGTGAACGGTCTCTCCCCAGTGTGAACTCACTGGTGTATCAGCAGGTTGGATGACTGAGTGAATCACTTCCCACACTGTGAGCAGGTGAACGGTCTCTCCCCATTGACAACTCACTGTTGCATCAGCAGGTAGGATGACTGAGTGAATCTCGTCCCACACCCTGAGCAGGTGAATGTTCTCTCCCCATTGTGAACTGACTCTTGTTTCAGCAGGTATGATAACCGAGTGAATCTCCTACTGACACTGAGCAGGTGAATGGTCTCTCCCCAGTGTGAACTCACTGGTGTATCAGCAGGTAGGATGACTTAGTAAATCCTTTCCCTCACTCTGAGCAGGGGAATGGTCTCTCCCCAGTGTGAACTCACTAGTGTATCAGCAGTTAGGATGACTGAGTGAATCCCTTCCCACACTCTGAGCAGGTGAATGGTCTCTACACTGTGTGAATTCACTGGTGTATCAGCAGGTAGGACGACTGAGTGAATCCCTTCCCACACTCTGAACAGGTGAACGGTCTCTCCCCAGTGTGAACTCACTGGTATATCAGCAGGTTGGATGACTGAGTGAATCACTTCCCACACTCTGAGCAGGTGAATGGTCTCTCCCCATTGCGAACTCACTGTTGTTTCAGCAGGTAGGATGACTGAGAAAATCCTTTCCCTCACTCTGAGAGGGGAATGGTCTCTCCCCAGTGTGAACTCACTGGGTATCGGCATGTAGCATGACTGAGTGAATCCCTTCCCACACTATGAGCAGGTGAACGGTCTCTCCCCAGTGTGAACTCACTGGTGTATCAGCAGGTAGGATGACTGAGTAAATCCTTTCCCACACTCTGAGAGGGGAATGGTCTCTCACCAGTGTGAACTCACTGGTGTATCAGCAGGTAGGATGACTGAGTGAATCTCTTCCCAAACTATGTGCAGGTGCACGGTCTCTCCCCAGTGTGAACTCACTGGTGTATCAGCAGGTAGGATGACTGAGTGAATCCCTTCCACACTCTGAAAAGATGAACAGTCTCTCTCCAGAGAAAACTCAGTGGTTTATCAGCTGGTAGGATGACTGACTGAATCTACTGCCAGACTCTGAGCAGGTGAATGGTCTCTCCCCAGTGTGAACTCACTGCTGTAACAGCAGGCAGGATGACTGAGTGATTCTCTTCCAACACACTGAGCAGGTGAATGGTCTCTCCCCAGTGTGAACTCACTGTTGTATCAGAAGGTAGAATGACTGAGTGAATCACTTCCGACACTCTGAGCAAGTGAACGGTCTCTCCCCAGTGTGAACTCACTGGTATATCAGCAGGTTGGATGACTGAGTGAATCACTTCCCACACTCAGCTGGTGAACGGTCTCTCCCCATTGTCAACTCACTTTTGTATCAGCAGGTAGGATGACTGAGTGAATCTCCTACAAGACTCTGAGCAGGTGAATGGTCCCTCCCCAGTGTGAACTACTGGTGTATCAGCAGGTAGGATGACAGAGTAAATCCTTTCCAACACTCTGAAAGGGGAATGGTGTCTCCCCAGTGTGAACTCAGTGGTGTATCAGCTGGTAGGAAGACTGAGTGAACATCTTCCCGTACACTGAGCAGGTGAACGGTCTCTCCCCAGTGTGAACTCACCTGTGTATCAGCAGGTAGGATGACTGAGTGAATCTCTTCCAAACTCTGAAAAGGTGAACGGTCTCTCCCCAGTGATAACTCACTGGTGTATCAGCTGGTAGGATGACTGAGTGAAACTCTTTCCCACACTCTGAGCAGGTGAACGTTCTCTCCCCAGTGTTAACTCACTGGTTTATCTGCAGGTAGGATGACTGAGTGAATCTCTTTCCCACACTCTGAGCAGGTGAAAGGTCTCTCCCCAGTGTGAACTCACTGGTGTATCAGCAGTTTGGATGACTGAGTGAATCTCATCCCACAGTCTGCGTAGGTGAATGGTCTCTCCCCAGTGTGAACTCACTGGTGTATCAGAAGGTAGGATGACTGAGTGAATCTCTTCCGACACTCTGAGCAGGTGAACGGTCTCTCCCCAGTGTGAACTCACTGGTGTATCAGCAGGTTGGATGACTGAGTGAATCACTTCCCACACTCTGAGCAGGTGAATGGTGTCTCCCCAGTGTGAACTCACTGTTGTTTCAGCAGGTAAGTTGTCTGAGTGCATCTCCTACCAGACTCTGAGCAGGTGAATGGTCTCTCCCCAGAGTAAACTCACTGGTATATCAGCAGGTTGGATGACTGAGTGAATCACTTCCCACACTCTGAGCAGGTGAACGGTCTGTTCCCATTGTCAACTCACTGTTGCATCAGCAGTTAGGATGACTGAGTGATTCTCTTCCCACACTCTGAGCAGGTGAATGTTCTCTCCCCATTGTGAACTCTTTGTTGTTTCAGCAGGTAGGATGACTGACTGAATCTCCGACCAGACTCTGAGCAGGTGAATGGTCTCTCCCCAGTGTAAACTCAATGGTATATCAGCAGGTTGGATGACTGAGTGAATCCTTTCCCACACTCTGAGAGGGGAATGGTCTCTCCCCAGTTTGAACTCACTGGTGTATCAGCAGGGAGGATGACTGATTGAATCTCTTCCCATACTCTGAAAAGGTGAACGGTCTCTCCTCAGTGATAACTCACTGCTGTATCAGCTGCTAGGATGACTGAGTGAATCTCTGTCCACACTCAGAGCAGGTGAACGGTCTCTCCCCAGTGTGAACACACTTTTGTATCAGCAGGAAAGATGACTGAGTGAATTTCATTCCACACTCTGAGCAGCTGAATCGTCTCTCCCCAGGGTGAACTCACTGGTGTATCAGAAGGTAGGATGACTGAGTGAATCTCTTCCGACACTCTGAGGAGGTGCACGGTCTCTCCCCAGTGTAGACTCACTGGTATATCAGCAGGTTGGATGACTGAGTGAATCACTTCCCACACTCTGAGCAGATGAATGGTCTCTCCCCATAATGAACTCATTGTTGTTTCAGCAGGTAGGATGACTGTCTGAATCTCATCCAGACTCTGAGCAGGTGAATGGTCTCTCCCCAGTGTGAACTCACTGGTGCATCAGAAGGTAGGATGACTGAGTGAATCTCTTCCGACACTCTCAGCAGGTGAACGGTCTCTCCCCAGTGTGAACTCACTGGTGTATCAGCAGGTTGGATGTCTGAGTGAATCTCCTACCAGACTCTGCGCAGGTGAATTGTCTCTCCCCATTGTGAGCTCACTGTTGTTACAGCAGGTAGGATGACTGAGTAAATCCTTTCCCAAACTCTGAAAGGGGAATGGTCTCTTCCCAGTGTGAACTCACTGGTGAATCAGCAGGTAGGATGACTGACTGACCCTCTTCCGTACACTGAGCTGGTGAACAGTCTCTCCCTAATGTCAAATCACTGGTATATCAGCAGGTAGGATGACTGAGTGAATGTCGTCCCACACTATGAGCAGGTGAAAGGTCTCTCACCAGTATGAACTCACTTGTGTATCAGCAGGTAGGATGATTGAGTGAATCCCTTCCACACTCTGAAACGGTGAAAGGTCTCTCCCCAGTGATAACTCACAGGTGTATCAGCTGGTAGGATGACTGAGTGAATCTCTGTCCACACTCAGAGCAGGTGAACTGTCTCTCCCCAGGGTCAACTCACTGGTGTATCAGCAGGTGGGATAACTGAGTGAATCTCTTCCCACAATCTGAGCTGTTGAATGGTCTCTCGCCAGTCTCAACTCACTGTTCTATCAGCAGGTAGGATGACTGAGTGAATCTCCTCCCAGACTCTGAGCAGTTGAATGGTCTCTCCCCAGTATGAACACACTGGTGGAACAGCAGGCAGGATGACTGAGTGAGTCTCTTCCCACACTGTGAGCAGGTGAACGGTCTCTCCCCATTGTCAACTCACAGTTGTATCAGCAGTTTGGATGACTGAGTGAATCTCTTCCCACAATCTGAGGAGGTGAATGGTCTCTCGCCAGTCTCAACTCACTGTTCTATCAGCAGGTAGGATGACTGAGTGAATCTCCTCCTACACTCTGAGCAGGTGAATGGTGTCTCCCCAGTGTGAACTCACTGGTGTAACAGCAGGCAGGATGACTGAGTGAATCTCATCCAACAATCTGAGCAGGTGAATGGTCTCTCCCCAGTGTGAACTCACTGGTGCATCCGAAGGTAGGATGACTGAGTGAATCTCTTCCAACACTCTGAGCAGGTGAACGGTCTTTCCCCAGTGTAACCTCACTGGTTTATCAGCACGTTGGATGTCTGAGTGAAACTCCCACGAGACTCTGAGCAGGTGAATGGTCTCTCCCCAGTGTGAACTCACTGGTGTATCAGCAGGCAGGATGACTGAGTGAATCTCCTACCAGAGTCTGAGCAGGTGAATGGTCTCTCCCCAGTGTGAACTCACTGGTGTATCAGCAGGCAGGATGACTGAGTGAATCTCCTACCAGACTCTGAGCAGGTGAATGGTCTCTCCCCAGTGTGAACTCACTGGTGTATCAGCAGTTTGGATGACTGAGGGATTCTCTTCCCACACGCTGATCAGATGAATGGTCTCTCCCCAGTCTCAACTCACTGTTGTATCAGCAGCTTGATGACTGAGTGAACCTCTTCCCGTACACTGAGCTGGTGAACGGTCTCTCCCCAATGTGAAATCACTGGTATATCAGCAGGTCGGATGACTGAGTGAATCTCTTCCCACACTCTGAGCAGGTGAACGGTCTCTCCCCAGTGTGAACTCACTGGTGTATCAGCTGGGAGGATGACTGAGTGAATCTCTGTCCACAGTCAGAGCAGGTGAACTGTCTCTCCCCAGTGTGAACTCACTGGTGTATCAGCAGGTAGGATGACTGAGTGAATCATTTCCCACACCCTGAGCAGGTGAACGGTCTGTCCCCGTTGTGAACTCACTGGTGTATCAGCTGGTAGGATGACTGAGTGAATCTCTGTCCACAGTCAGAGCAGGTGAACTGTCTCTCCCCAGTGTGAACTCACTGGTGTAACAGCAGGCAGGATGACTGAGTGAATATCATCCAACAATCTGAGCAGGTGAATTTTCTCTACACTGTGTGAATTCACTGGTGTATCAGCAGGTAGGACGACTGAGTGAATCCCTTCCAACACTCTGAACAGGTGAACGGTCTCTCCCCAGTGTGAACTCACTGGTATATCAGCAGGTTGGATGACTGAGTGAATCTCTTCCCGCACTCTGAGCAGGTGAATGGTCTCTCCCCAGTGTGAACTCACTGTTGTTTCAGCAGGTAGGATGCCTGAGTGAATCTCCTACCAGACTCTGAGCAGGTGAATGGTCTCACCCCTGTGTGAACTCACTGGTGTATCAGCAGGCAGGATGACTGAGTGAATCCATTCACACAATCTGAACAGGTGAACGGTATCTCCCCAGTGCGAACTCACTGGTGTATCAGCTGGTAGGATGACTGAGTGAATCTCTGTCCACACTCAGTGGTGTTGAACGGTCTCTCCAGAGTGATAACTCGCTGGTGTATCAGCAGGTAGAATGACAGAGTGAATCTCTTTCCCAAACTCTGAGCAGGTGAAAGGTCTCTCCCCAGTGTGAACTCACTGGTGTATCAGCAGTTTGGATGACTGAGGGAATCTCTTCCCACACTCTGAGCAGGTGAATGGTCTCTCCCCATTGTGAACTCACTGGTGTATCAGCAGGCAGGATGACTGAGTGAATCCATTCACACAATCTGAACAGGTGAACGGTTTCTCCCCAGTGCGAACTCACTGGTGTATCAGCTGGTAGGATGACTGAGTGAATCTCTGTCCACACTCAGTGGTGGTGAACGGTCTCTCCAGAGTGTTAACTCACTGGTGTATCAGCAGGTAGGATGACAGAGTGAATCTCTTTCCCACACTCTGAGCAGGTGAAAGGTCTCTCCCCAGTGTGAACTCACTGGTGTATCAGCAGTTTGGATGACTGAGGGAATCTCCTCCCACACTCTGAGCAGATGAATGGTCTCTCCCCATTGTGAACTCACTGTTGTTTCAGCAGGTATGATGACCGAGTGAATCTCCTGCCAGACACTGAGCAGGTCAATGGTCTCTCCCCAGTGTGAACTCACTGGTGTATCAGCAGTTTGGATGACTGAGGGATTCTCTTCCCACACGCTGATCAGATGAATGGTCTCTCCCCAGTCTCAACTCACTGTTGTATCAGCAGGTAGGAGGACTGACTGAATCTCTTCCTACACTCTGAGCAGGTGATCGGTATCTCCGCAGTGTGAACTCACTGTTGTTTCAGCAGGTAGGATGACTGAGTGAATCTCCAGCCAGACGCTGAGCAGGTCAATGGTCTCTCACCAGTGTGAACTCACTGGTGTATCAGCAGTTTGGATGACTGAGGGATTCTCTTCCCACACGTTGATCAGATGAATGGTCTCTCCCCAGTCTCAACTCACTGTTGTATCAGCAGGTAGGATGACTGAGTGAATCTCTTCCTACACTCTGAGCAGGTGATCGGTATCTCCGCAGTGTGAACTCACTGTTGTTTCAGCAGGTAGGATGACTGAGGGAATCTCTTCCCACACTCTGAGCAGATGAATGGTCTCTCCCCATTGTGAACTCACTGTTGTTTCAGCAGGTATGATGACCGAGTGAATATCCTGCCAGACACTGAGCAGTTGAACGTTCTCTCCCCAGTGATAACTCACTGGTGTATCAGCTGGTGAGATGACTGAGTGAATCTCTTTCGCACACACTGAGCATTTGAAAGGTCTCTCCCCAGTGTGAACTCACTGGTGTATCAGCAGGTAGGATGACTGAGTGAATCCCTTCCCACACTCTGAACAGGTGAACGGTCTCTCCCCAGTGTGAACTCACTGGTTTATCAGCAGGCAGGATGACAGAGTGAATTTCTTTCCCACACTCTGATTTGGTTAATGGCTTCTCCCCAGTGTGAACTCACAAGTGTTTCAGCAGGCAGGATGACTGAGTGAATTCCTTCCCATAATCTGAACAGGGGAACGGTCTTTCCCCAGTGTTAACTCACTGGTGTATCAGCAGGTAGGATGACAGAGTGAATTTCTTTCCCACACTCTGAGCAGGTGAACGGTCTCTCCCCATTGTGAACTCACTGTAATTTCAGCAGGTAGGATGACTGAATGAATCTCCTACCAGACTCTGAGCAGGTGAATGTTCTCTCCCAAGTGTTAACTCACTGGTGTATCAGCAGGTAGGATGACTGAGTGAATCACATCGCACAATCTGAGCAGGTGAATGGACACTCCCCAGTGTGAACTCACTGGTGTATCAGCAGGTAGGATGACTGAGTAAATCCATTCCCACACTCGGAGCAGGGGAATGGTCTCTCCCCAGTGTGAACTCACTGGTGTATCAGCAGGAAGGATGACTGAGTGAATCCCTTCCCACACTCTGAACAGGTGAAAGGCCTCTCCCCAGTGTGAACTCACTGGTGTATCAGCTGGTAGGATGACTGAATGAATCTCTCTCCACACTCAGAGCAGGTGAACGGTCTCTCCCCAGTGTTGACTCACTGGTGTATCAGCAGGTAGGATGACAGAGTGAATCACTTTCCCACACTCTGAGCAGCTGTAATGTCTCTCCCCAGTGTGAACTCACTGGTGTATCAGCAGTTGGGATGACTGAGGGAATCTCTTCCCACACTCTGATCTGGTGAACGGTCTCTTCCAAGTGTGAACTCACTGGTGTATCAGCAGGCAAGATGACTGAGTGAGTCTCTTCCGACACTCTGAGCATATGAACGGTCTCTCCCCAGTGTGAACTCACTGGTATATCAGCAGGTTGCATGACTGAGTGAATCACCTCCGACACTCTGAGCAGCTGAACGGTCTCTCCCGATTGTGCACTCACTGTTGTTTCAGCAGTTAGGATGACTGAGTGAATCTCCTACCAGACTCTGAGCAGGTGAATGGTCTCTCCCCAGTGTGAACTCACTGGTGTATCAGAAGGTAGGATGACTGAATGAATCTCTTCTGACACTCAGAGCAGGTGAACGGTCTCTCGCCAGTGTGAACTCACTGGTGTATCAGCAAGTTGGATGACTGAGTGAATCCCTTCCCACACTCTGAACATTTGAACGTTCTCTCCCCAGTGATAACTCACTGGTATATCAGCTGGTAGGATGACTGAATGAATCTCTTCCCCACACTGTGAGCAGGTGAACGGTCTCTCCCCATTGTCAACTCACTTTTGTATCAGCAGGTAGGATGACCGAGTGAATCTTCTCCTGACAATGAGCAGATGAATGGTATCCCCCCGGTGTGAACTCACTGGTGCATCAGCAGGTAGGATGACTGAGTAAATCCATTCCCACACATGGATCAGGGGAATGGTCTCTCCCCAGTGTGAACTCACTGGTGTATCAGCAGGAAGGATGACTGAGTGAATCTCATCCCACACTATGAGCAGGTGAACGGTCTCTCCCTAGTGTGAAATCACTGGTGTATCAGCAGGTAGGATGACTGAGTTAATCCCTTCCCACACTCTGAACATTTGAACGTTCTCTCCCCAGTGATAACTCACTGGTATATCAGCTGGTGGGATTACTGAATGAATCTCTTCCCCACACTCTGAGCACGTGAAAGGTCTCTCCCCAGTGTGAACTCACTGGTGTATCAGCAGTTTGGATGACTGAGTGAATCTCTTCCCGCTCTCTGAGCAGTTGAATGGTCTCTCCCCAGTCTCAACTCACTGTTGTATGAGAAGGTAGGATGTCTGAGTGTATCCCTTCCCAAACTCTGAGCAGGTGAAAGGTCTCTCCCCAGTGTGAACTCAATGGTGTATTAGCAGGTAGGATGACTGAGTGAATCTCATCACACGCTCTGAGCAGGTGAACGGTCTCTCCCCAGTGTGAACTCACTGGTGTATCAGCAGGTAGGATGCCTGAGTGAATGTCTTCACAGACTCTGAGCAGGTGAACCGTCTCTCCCCAGTTTGAACTCACTGGTGTATCAGCAGGTAGGATAACTGAGTGAATCCCTTCTCACACTTTGAACAGGTGAACGGTCTCTCCCCAGTGATAACTCACTGGTGTATCAGCTGGTAGGCTGACTGAGTGAATCTCTTTCCCACACTCTGAGCATTTGAAAGGTCTTTCCCCAGTGTGAACTCACTGGTGTATCAGCAGTTTGGATGACTGAGGGTATCTCTTCCCACACTCTGAGCAGATGAATTGTCTCTCCACAGTTTCAACTCAATGTTGTATCAGCAGGTAGGATGACAGAGTGAATCTCTGTCCAAACTCTGAGCAGCTGAAAGGTCTCTCCCCAGTGCAAACTCACTGGTGCATCAGCAGTTTGGATGACTGAGGGAATCTCTTCCCACACTCTGAGCAGGTGAACGGTCTCTCCCCCATTCTCAACTCACTGTTTTATCAGCAGGTAGGATGACTGAGTGAATCTCTTCCCACACTCTGCGCAGGTGAATTGTCGCTCCCCATTGAGAACTCACTGTTGTTTCAGCAGTTATGATGCCCGAGAGAATCTCCTACAAGACACTGAGAAGGTGAATGGTCTCTCCCCAGTGTGAGCTCACAGGTGTATCAGTAGGTAGGATGACTGAGTAAATCCTTTCCCACACTCTGAGCAGGGGAATGGTCTCTCCCCAGTGTGAACGCACAGGTGTATCAGCAGTTTGGATGACTGAGTGAATCTCTTCCCACACTCTGATCAGATGAATGGTCTCTCCCCAGTCTCAACTCACTGTTGTATCAGCAGGTAGGATGACTGAGTGAATCACTTCCCAGACTTTGAGCAGGTGAACGGTCTCTCCCCATTGTCAACTCACTGTTGTATCAGCAGGTAGGATGCCTGAGTGAATCTTCTACCTGACTCTGAGCAGGTGAATGGTCTCTCCCCAGTTTGAACTCACTTGTGTATCAGCAGGCAGGATGACTGAGTGCATCCTTTCCCACAATCTGAACTGGTGAACGGTCTCTCCCAGTGTGAACTCATTGATGTATCAGCTGGTCGGATGACTGAGTGAATCTCTGTCCAAACTCTGAGCAGCTGAAAGGTCTCTCCCCAGTGTAAACTCACTTGTGTATCAGCAGTTTGGATGACTGAGTGAATCTCTTCCCACACTCTGATCAGATGAATGGTCTCTCCCCAGTCTCAACTCACTGTTGTATCAGCAGGTAGGATGACTGAGTGAATCACTTCCCAGACTTTGAGCAGGTGAACGGTCTCTCCCCAGTGTGAACTCAATGGTGAATCAGCAGTTCGGATGACTGAGTGAACCACTTCCCGCACAATGAGCAGGTGAACGGTCTCTCCCCAGTGATAACTCATTGGTGTATCAGCTGGAAGGATGACTGAGTGAATCTCTGTCCACACTCAGAGCAGGTGAATGGTCTCTCCCCAGTGTCAACCCACTGGTGTATCAGCAGGTAGGATGACAGAGTGCATCTCTTTCCCACACTCTGAGCCGGGTAAAGGTCTCTCCCCAGTGTGAATTCACTGTTGTATCAGCAGTTTGGATGACTGAGTGAATCTCTTCCTACACTCTGAGCAGGTGAATGGACTCTCCCCAGTGTGAACTCACTGTTGTTTCAGCAGGTAGGATGACTGAGTGATTCTCATCCCACACTCCGAGCAGGTGAACGGTCTCTCCCCTGTGTGAACTCACTGGTATATCAGCACGTTGCATGACTGAGTGAATCACTTCCGACACTCTGAGCAGGTGAACGGTCTCTCCCGATTGTGAACTCACGGTTGTTTCAGCAGTTAGGATGACTGAGTGAATCTCCTACCAGACTCTGAGCAGGTGAATGGTCTCTCCCCAGTGTGAACTCACTGGTGTATCAGAAGGTAGGATGACTGAGTGAATCTCTTCCGACACTCAGAGCAGGTGAACGGTCTCTCCCCAGTGTGAACTCACTGGTGTATCAGCAAGTTGGATGACTGAGTGAATCACTTCCCACACTGTGAGCAGGTGAACGGTCTCTCCCCATTGTCAACTCACTTTTGTATCAGCAGGGAGGATGACCGAGTTAATCTCCTCCTGACAATGAGCAGGTGAATGTTCTCCCCCGGTGTGAACTCACTGGTGTATCAGCAGGTAGGATGACTGAGTAAATCCTTTCCCACACTCGGAGCAGGGGAATGGTCTCTCCCCAGTGTGAACTGACTGGTGTATCAGCAGGAAGGATGACTGAGTGAATCTCATCCCACACTTTGAACAGGTGAACGGTCTGTCCCCAGTGATAACTCACTGGTGTATCAGCTGGTAGGTTGACTGAGTGAATCTCTTTCCCACACTCTGAGCATTTGAAAGGTCTGTCCCCAGTGTGAACTCACTGGTGTATCAGCAGTTTGGATGACTGATAGAATCTCTTCCCACACTCTGAGCAGATGAATTGTCTCTCCCCAGTCTCAGCTCACTGTTGTATCAGCCGGTAGGATGACAGAGTGAATCTCTTTCCCACACTCTGAGCAGCTGAAAGGTCTATCCACAGTATAAAATCACTAGTGTATCAGCAGTTTGGATGACTGAAGGAATCTCTTCCCACACTCTGAGCAGTTGAATGGTCTAACCCCAGTCTCAACTCATTGTTGTATCAGCAGGTAGGATGACTGAGTGAATCTCTTCCCTCACTCAGAGCAGGTGAACGGACTCTCCCCTGTGTGAGCTCACTGTTGTTTCAGCATGTAGGATGACTGAGTGATTCTCATCCCACACTCCGAGCAGGTGAACGGTCTCTCACCTGTGTGAACTCACTGGTATATCAGCAGGTTGCATGACTGAGTGAATCACTTCCGACACTCTGAGCAGGTGAACGGTCTCTCCCGATTGTGAACTCACTGTTGTTTCAGCAGTTAGGATGACTGAGTGAATCTCCTACCAGACTCTGAGCAGGTGAATGGTCTCTCCCCAGTGTGAAATCACTGGTGGATCAGAAGGTAGGATGACTGAGTGAATCTCTTCCGACACTCAGAGCAGGTGAACGGTCTCTCCCCAGTGTGAACTCACTGGTGTATCAGCAAGTTGGATGACTGAGTGAATCACTTCCCACACTGTGAGCAGGTGAACGGTCTCTCCCCATTGTCAACTCACTTTTGTATCAGCAGGTAGGATGACCGAGTGTATCTCCTCCTGACACTGTGAAGGTGAATGGTCCCCCCCGGTTTGAACTCACTGGTGTATCAGCAGGTAGGATGACTGAGTAATTCCTTTCCCACACTCGGAGCAGGGAAATGGTCTCTCCCCAGTGTGAACTCACTGGTGTATCAGCAGGAAGGATGACTGAGTGAATATCTTCCCACACTATGAACAGGTGAACGGTCTCTCCCCAGTGTGAAATCACTGGTCTATCAGCAAGTAGGATGACTGAGTGAATCCCTTCCCACACTCTGAACAGTTGAACGTTCTCTCCCCAGTGATAACTCACTGGTGTATCAGATGCTCGGATGACTGAGTGAATCTCTTTCCCGCACTCTGAGCAGGTGAAAGGTCTCTCCCCAGTGTGAACTCACTGGTGTATCAGCAGTTTGGATGTCTGAGTGAATCTCTTCCCGCACTCTGAGCAGTTGAATGGTCTCTCCCCATTCTCAACTCACTGTTGTATGAGAAGGTAGGATGTCTGAGTGAATCTCTTCCCAAACTCTGAGCAGGTGAATGGTCTCTCCCCAGTGTGAGCTCACAGGTGCATCAGCAGGTAGGATGACTGAGTGAATGTCTTCCCAGACTCTGAGCAGGAGAATGGTCTCTCCCCAGTGTGAACTCACTGGTGTATCAGCAGGTAGGATGACTGAGTGAATGTCTTCCCAGACTCTGAGCAGGTGAACGGTCTCTCCCCAGTTTGAACTCACTGGTGTATCAGCAGGTAGGATAACTGAGTGAATCTCTTCCCACACTTTGAACAGGTGTATGGACTCTCCCCAGTGATAACTCACTGGTGTATCAGCCGGTAGGATGACTGAGTCAATCTCTTTCCCACACTCTGAGCATTTGAAAGGTCTCTCCCCAGTGTGAACTCACTGGTGTATCAGCAGTTTGGATGACTGAGGGAATCTCTTCCCACACTCTGAAGAGATGAATTGTCTCTCCCCAGTCTCAACTCACTGTTGTATCAGCAGGTAGGATGACAGAGTGAATCTCTTTCCCACACTCTGAGCAGGTGAACGGACTCTCCCCTGTGTGAGCTCACTGGTGTATCAGAAGGTAGGATGACTGAGTGAATCTATTCCGACACTCTGAGCAGGTGAACGGTCTCTCCCCAGTGTGAACTCACTGGTATATCAGCAGGTTGGATGACTGTTTGAATTACTTCCCACACTCTGAGCAGGTGAACGGTCTCTCCCCATTGTCAACTCACTGTTGTATCAGCAGGTAGGATGCCTGAGTGAATCTCCAACCAGACTCTGAGCAGGTGAATGGTCTCTCCCCAGTGTGAAATCACTTGTGTATCAGCAGGCAGGAGTACTGAGTGAATCCCTTCCGACAATCTGAACAGTTGAACGGTCTCTCCCCAGTGTGAACTCACTGGTGTATCAGCTGGTCGGATGACTGAGTGAATCTCTGTCCAAACTCTGAGCAGCTGAAAGGTCTCTCCCCAGTGTAAACTCACTGGTGTATCAGCAGTTTGGCTGACTGAGCGAATCTCTTCCCACACTTTGAGCAGGTGAACGGTCTCTCCCCCATTGTCAACTCACTGTTTTATCAGCAGGTAGGATGACTGAGTGAATCTCTTCCCGCACTCTGCGCAGGTGAATGGTCGCTCCCCATTGAGAACTCACTGTTGTTTCAGCAGGTATGATGCCCGAGAGAATCTCCTACAAGACACTGAGAAGGTGAATGGTCTCTCCCCAGTGTGAGCTCACAGGTATATCAGCAGGTAGGATGACTGAGTGAATGTGTTCCCAGACTCTGAGCAGGTGAACGGTCTCTCCCCAGTTTGAACTCATTGGTGTATCAGCAGGTAGGAAGACAGAGTGAATCTCTTTCCCACACTCTGAGCAGGTGAAAGGTCTCTCCACAGTGTAAACTCACTAGTGTATCAGCAGTTTGGATGACTGAAGGAATCTCTTCCCACACTCTGAGCAGTTGAATGGTCTAACCCCAGTCTCAACTGACTGTTGTATCAGCAGGTAGGATGACTGAGTGAATCTCTTCCCACACTCAGAGCAGGTCAACGGACTCTCCCCTGTGTGAGCTCACTGGTGTATCAGCAGGTAGGATGACTGGGTGAATCCCTTCCCACTCTCTGAGCAGTTGAACGGTCTCTCTCCAGTGTGATCTCACTGGTGTATCAGAAGGTAGGATGACTGAGTGAATCTCCTCCGACACTCAGAGCAGGTGAACGGTCTCTCTCCAGTGTGCACTCACTGGTTAATCAAAAAGTTGGATGACTGAGTGAATCACTTCCCACACTGTGAGCAGGTGTACGGTCTCTCCCCATTGTCAACTCACTGGTGTATCAGCAGGTTGGATGACTGAGTAATTCCTTACCCACACTCGGAGCAGGGGAATGGTCTCTCCCCAGTCTCAACTCACTGGTGTATCAGCAGGAAGGATGACTGAGTGAATATCTTCCCACACTATTCGCAGGTGAACGGTCTCTCCCCAGTGTGAAATCACTGGTGTATCAGCAAGTGGGATGAATGAGTGAATCCCTTCCCACACTCTGAACAGTTGAACGTTCTCTCCCCAGTGATAACTCACTGGTGTATCAGATGGTCGGATGACTGAGTGAATCACTTTCCGCACTCTGAGCAGGTGAAAGGTCTCTCCCCAGTGTGAACTCACTGGTGTATCAGCAGTTTGGATGTCTGAGTGAATCTCTTCCCGCACTCTGAGCAGTTGAATGGTCTCTCCCCAGTCTCAACTCACTGTTGTATGAGAAGGTAGGATGTCTGAGTGAATCTCTTCCCAAACTATGAGCAGGTGAATGGTCTCTCCCCTGTGTGAACTCACTGGTGTATTAGCAGGTAGGATGACTGAGTGAATCTCATCCCACACTCTGTGCAGGTGAACGGTATCTCCCCTGTGTGAACTCACTGGTGTATCAGCTGGTCGGATGACTGTTTGAATTACTTCCCACACTCTGAGCAGGTGAACGGTCTCTCCCCATTGTCAACTCACTGTTGTATCAGCAGGTAGGATGCCTTGAGTGAATGTCCTACCAGACTCTGAGCAGGTGAATGGTCTCGCCCCAGTGTGAACTCACTAGTGTATCATCAGGCAGGATTACTGAGTGAATCCCTTCCCACAATCTGAACAGTTGAACGGTCTCTCCCCAGTGTGAACTCACTGGTGCATCAGCTGGTCGGATGACTGAGTGAATCACTGTCCAAACTCTGAGCAGCTGAAAGGTCTCTCCCCAGTGTAAACTCACTGGTGTATCAGCAGTTTGGCTGACTGAGGGAATCTCTTGCCACACTCTGAGCAGGTGTACTGTCTCACCCCCATTGTCAACTCACTGTTTTATCAGCAGGTAGGATGACTGAGTGAATCTCTTCCCACACTCTGCGCAGGTGAATGGTCGCTCCCCATTGAGAACTCACTGTTGTTTCAGCAGGTATGATGCCCGAGAGAATCTCCTACAAGACAATGAGAAGGTGAAAGGTCTCTCCCCAGTCTCAACTCACTGTTGTATCAGCAGGTCGGATGACTGAGTGAATCACGTCCCACACTCTGAGCAGGTAGTTGGTCTCTCCCCAGTGTGAACTCACTGGTGTATTAGCAGGTAGGATGACTGAGTGAATCTCATCCCACACTCACAGCAGGTGAACGGTCTCTCCCCAGTGTGAACTCACTGGTGTATCAGCAGTTTGGATGCCGAAGGGAATCTCTCCCCACACTCTGAACTGTTGAGTGGTCTCTTCACAGTCTCAACTCACTTTTGTATCGGCAGGTAGGATGACTGAGTGAATCTATTCCTGCACTCCGAGCAGGTGAATAGTCTCTCCCCAGAGTGAACTCACTGTTGTTTCAGCAGGTAGGATGACTGAGTGAATCTCATCCCACACTCTGAGCAGGTGAACGGTCTCTCCCCAGTGTAAACTCACTGGTGTATCAGAAGGTAGGATGACTGGGTGAATCACTTCCGACACTCTGATGATGTGAATGGTCTCTACCCAGTGTGAACTCACTGGTTTATCAGCAGGTAAGATGACTGAGTGAACCTCTTCCCGTACACTGAGAAGGTGAACGGTCTCTCCCCAGTGATAACTCACTGGTGTCTCAGCTGGTAGGATGACTAAGTGAATCTCTGTCCACACTCAGAGCAGGTGAACGGTATCTCCGCAGTGTCAACATCCTGGTGCATCAGCAGGTCGGATGACAGAGTGAATCTCTTTCCCACACTCTGAGCAGGTGAAAGGTCTCTCCCCAGTGTGAACTCACTGGTGTATCAGCAGGTAGGATGACTGAGTGAATAGCATCCCACACTCTGAGCAGGTGAACGGTCTCTCCCCAGTGTGAACTCACTGGTGTATCAGCAGGTAGGATGACTGAGTGAATCCCTTCCCACACTCTGCACAGGTGAACGGTCTCTGTCAAGTGTGAACTCACTGGTGTATCAGCAGGCAGGATGACTGACTGAATCTCATCCCACACTCCGAGCAGCTGAATGGTCTCTCCCCAGGGTGAACTCACTTGTGTATCATAAGGTATGATGACTGAGTGAATCTCTTCCTACACTCTGAGGAGGTGAACGGTCTCTCCACAGTGTGAACTCACTATTATATAAGCAGGTTGGATGACTGAGTGAACCACTTCCCGCACAATGAGCAGGTGAACGGTCTCTCCCCAATGATAACTCATTGTTGTATCACCTGGAAGGATGACAGAGTGAATCTCTTTCCCACACTCTGAGCAGGTGAACGGTCTCTCCCCAATGTGAACTCACTGGAGTATCAGCAGGTAGGATGACAGAGTGAATCTCTTTACCAGACTCTGAGCAGGTGAATGGTCTCTCCCCAGTGTGAACTCACTGGTGTATCAGCAGATAGGATGACAGAGTAAATCTAGGTCCCACACTCTGAGCAGGTGAACGGTCTCTCCCCAATGTCAACTCACTGGTGTATCAGCAGGTAGGATGACAGAGTGAATCTCTTTCCCACACTCTGAGCAGGTGAACGGTCTCTCCCCAGTGTGAACTCACTGGTGTATCAGCAGGCAGGATGACTGACTGAATCTCATCCCAAACTCTGAACAGGAGAATGATCTCTCCCCAGTGTGAACTCACTGGTGTATCAGAAGGTAGGATGACTGACTGAATCTCTTCCGACACTCTGAGCAGGTGAACGGTCACTCCCCAGTGTGAACTCACTGGTGTATCAGCAGGTAGTATGACTGAGTGAATCCCTTGCCACAATCTGAACAGGTGAACGGTCTCTCCGCAGTGTAAACATCCTGGTGCATCAGCAGGTCGGATGACAGAGTGAATCGCATCCCACACTCTGAGCAGGTGAACGGTCTCTCCCCAGTGTGAACTCACTGGTGTATCAGCAGGTAGGATGAATGAGTGAATCCCTTCCCACACTCTGAACAGGTGAACGGTCTCTGCCAGGTGTGAACTCACTGGTGTATCAGCAGGCAGGATGACTGAGTGAATCTCATCCCACGCAACGAGCAGCTGAATGGTCTCTCCCCAGGGTGAACTCACTGGTGTATCAGAAGGTATGATGACTGAGTGAATCTCTTCCGACACTCTGAGGAGGTGAACGGTCTCTCCACAGTGTGAACTCACTATTATATAAGCAGGTTGGATGACTGAGTGAATCACTTCCCACACTCTGAGCAGCTGAATGGACTCTCCCCAGTGTGAATTCACTGGTGTAGCAGCAGGTAGGATGACTGAGTGAATCCCTTCCCACACTCTGAACAGGTGAACGGTCTCTCCCCAGTTTGAACTCACTGGTGTATCAGAAGGTAGGATGACTGAGTGAATCTCTTCCGACACTCTGAGCAGGTGAACGGTCTCTCCCCAGTGTGTACTCACTGGTGCATCAGCAGGCAGGATGACTGAGTGAATCTCTTCCCACACTGTGCGCAGGTGAATGGTCTTTCCCCATTGAGAACTCACTTTTGATTCAGCAGGTATGATGCCCGAGAGAATCTCCTACAAGACACTGAGAAGGTGAATGGTCTCTCCCCAGTTTGAACTCACAGGTGTATCAGCATGTAGGATGACTGAGTAAATCCTTTCCCACACTCTGAGCAGGGGAATGGTCTCTCCCCAGTGTGAACTCACTGTTGTTTCAGCAGGTAGGATGACTGAGTGAATCACTTCCCGGACTCTAAGCAGGTGAACGGTCTCTCCCCACTGTGAACTCACTGGAGTATCAGCAGTTAGGATGACTGAGTGAACCACTTGCCGCACAATGAGCAGGTGAACGGTCTCTCCCCAGTGATAACTCATTGGTGTATCACCTGGAAGGATGACAGAGTGAATCTCTTTCCCACACTCTGAGCAGGTGAACGGTCTCTCCCCAATGTCAACTCACTTGTGTATCAGCAGGTAGGATGACAGAGTGAATCTCTTTCCCACACTCTGAGCAGGTGAACGGTCTCTCCCCAGTGTGTACTCACTGGTGTATCAGCAGGCAGGATGACTGAGTGAATCCCTTCCCGCACTCTGAACAGGTGAACGGTCTCTCCCCAGTGTGAACTCACTGGTGTATCAGCAGGCAGGATGACTGAGTGAATCTCATCCCACACTCTGAACAGGAGAATGATCTCTCCCCAGTGTGAACTCACTGGTGTATCAGAAGGTAGGATGACTCAGTGAATCACTTCCCACACTCTGAGCAGGTGAACGGAGTCTCCCCATTGTCAACTCACTGTTGTATCAGCAGGTATGATGCCTTAGTGAATCTCCTACCAGACTCGGAGCAGGTGAATGGTCTCTCCCCACTGTGAACTCACTGGTGTATCAGCAGGCAGTATGATAGAGTGAATCCCTTGCCACAATCTGAACAGGTGTACGGTCTCTCCCCAGTGTGAACTGAGTGGTGTATCAGCTGGTAGGATGACTGAGTGAATCTCTGTCCACAATCAGAGCAGGTGAACGGTCTCTCCCCAGTGTTAGCTCACTGGTGTATCAGCAGGTCGGATGACAGAGTGAATCACGTCCCACACTCTGAGCAGGTGAATGGTCTCTCCCCAGTCTCAACTCACTGTTGTATCAGCAGGTCGGATGACAGAGTGAATCACGTCCCACACTCTGAGCAGGTGAATGGTCTCTCCCCAGTGTGAACTCACTGGTGTACTAGCAGGTGGAATGACTGAGAGAATCTCATCCCACACTCTGAGCAGGTGAAAGGTCTCTCCCCTGTGTGAACTCACTTGTGTATCAGCAGGTAGGGTGACTGAGTGAATCTCTTCCCAGACTCTGAGCAGGTGAACGGTCTCTCCCCAGTGTGAACTCACTGGTTTATTAGCAGGTAGGATGACTGAGTGAATCCCTTCCCACACTCTGAGCAGGTGAACGGTCTCTCCCCAGTGTTAACTCACTGGTGTAACAGCAGGCAGAATGACTGAGTGAATGTCATCCCACACTCTGAGAAGGTGAACGGTCTCTCCCCTGTGCGAACTCACTGGTGTATCAGCAGGTTGGATGACTGAGTGAATCACTTCCCACACTCTGAGCAGGTGAATGGTCTCTCCCCAGTCTCAATTCACTGTTTTATCAGCGGGTAGGATGACTGAGTGAATCTCTTCCTACACTCTGAGCAGTTGAATGGTCTCTTCCCAGTCTCAATTCACTGTTTTATCTGCGGGTAGGATGACTGAGTGATTCTCTTCCTGCACTCTGAGCAGGTGAATGGACTCTCCCCAGTGTGAACTCACTGTTGTTTCAGCATGTTGGATGTCTGAGTGAATCTCCTCCAACACTGAGCAGGTGAACGGTCTCTCCCCTGTGTGAGCTCACTGGTGTATCAGCAGGCAGGATGACTGAGTGAATCCCTTCCCACACTCTGAACAGGTGAACGGTCTCTCCCCAGTGTGAACTCACTGGTGTATCAGCAGGCAGGATGACTGAGTGAATCTCATCCCACACTCTGAGCAGGTGAACGGTCTCTCCCCAGTGTGAACTCACTGGTGTATCAGCTGGTAGGATGACTGAGTGAATCACTTCCCACACTCTGAGCAGGTGAACGGACTCTCCCCATTGTCAACTCACTGTTGTATCAGCAGGTATGATGTCTGAGTGAATCTCCTACCAGACTCGGAGCAGGTGAATGGTCTCTCCCCAGTGTGAACTCACTGGTGTATCGGCAGGTGGTATGACTGAGTGAATCCATTCACACAATCTGAACAGGTGAACGGTCTCTCACCATTGTGAACTCACTGGTGTATCAGCTGGTAGGATGACTGAGTGAATCTCTGTCCACACTCTGAGCAGGTGAATGGTCTCTCCACAGTGTGAACTCACTGGTGTATTAGCAGGTAGGATGACTGAGTGAATCTCATCCCACACTCTGAGCAGGTGAACAGTCTCGCCCCTGTGTGAACTCACTGGTGTATCAGCAGGTAAGGTGACTGAGTGATTCTCTTCCCAGACTCTGAGCCGGTGAAAGGTCACTCCCCATTGTGAACTCACTGGTGTATCAGCAGTTTGGATGTCTAAGGGAATCTCTCCCCACACTTGGAGCTGTTGAGTGGTCTCTCCCCAGTCTCAGCTCACAGTTGTATCAGCAGGTAGGATGACTGAGTGAATCTCATCCCACACTCTGAGCAGGTGAATGGTCTCTCCCCAGTGTGAACTCTCTTGTGTATCAGCAGGTATAATGACTGAGTGAATCCCTTCCACACTCTGAAAAGGTGAACGGTCTCTCCCCAGTGATAACTCACTGATGCATCAGCTGGTAGGATGACTAAGTGAATCTCTGTCCACACTCAGAGCAGGTGAACGGTCTCTCCGCTGTGTCAACATACTGGTGTATCAGCGGGTAGGATGACTGAGTGAATCCCTTCCCACATTCTGAACAGGTGAACGGTCTCTCCCCAGTTTGAACTCACTGGTGTATCAGAAGGTAGGATGACTGAGTGAATCTCTTCCGACACTCTGAGCAGGTGAACGGTCTCTCCCCAGTGTGTACTCACTGGTGCATCAGCAGGCAGGATGACTGAGTGAATCTCTTCCCACACTGTGCGCAGGTGAATGGTCTTTCCCCATTGAGAACTCACTTTTGATTCAGCAGGTATGATGCCCGAGAGAATCTCCTACAAGACACTGAGAAGGTGAATGGTCTCTCCCCAGTGTCAACTCACTTGTGTATCAGCAGGTAGGATGACAGAGTGAATCTCTTTCCCACACTCTGAGCAGGTGACCGGTCTCTCCCCAGTGATAACTCATTGGTGTATCACCTGGAAGGATGACAGAGTGAATCTCTTTCCCACACTCTGAGCAGGTGAACGGTCTCTCCCCAATGTCAACTCACTTGTGTATCAGCAGGTAGGATGACAGAGTGAATCTCTTTCCCACACTCTGAGCAGGTGAACGGTCTCTCCCCAGTGTGTACTCACTGGTGTATCAGCAGGCAGGATGACTGAGTGAATCCCTTCCCGCACTCTGAACAGGTGAAGGGTCTCTCCCCAGTGTGAACTCACTGGTGTATCAGCAGGCAGGATGACTGAGTGAATCTCATCCCACACTCTGAACAGGAGAATGATCTCTCCCCAGTGTGAACTCACTGGTGTATCAGAAGGTAGGATGACTCAGTGAATCACTTCCCACACTCTGAGCAGGTGAACGGAGTCTCCCCATTGTCAACTCACTGTTGTATCAGCAGGTATGATGCCTTAGTGAATCACCTACCAGACTCGGAGCAGGTGAATGGTCTCTCCCCACTGTGAACTCACTGGTGTATCAGCAGGCAGTATGATAGAGTGAATCCCTTGCCACAATCTGAACAGGTGAACGGTCTCTCCCCAGTGTGAACTGAGTGGTGCATCAGCTGGTAGGATGACTGAGTGAATCTCTGTCCACAATCAGAGCAGGTGAACGGTCTCTCCCCAGTGTTAGCTCACTGGTGTATCAGCAGGTCGGATGACAGAGTGAATCACGTCCCACACTCTGAGCAGGTGAATGGTCTCTCCCCAGTCTCAACTCACTGTTGTATCAGCAGGTCGGATGACAGAGTGAATCACGTCCCACACTCTGAGCAGGTGAATGGTCTCTCCCCAGTGTGAACTCACTGGTGTACTAGCAGGTGGAATGACTGAGAGAATCTCATCCCACACTCTGAGCAGGTGAAAGGTCTCTCCCCTGTGTGAACTCACTTGTGTATCAGCAGGTAGGGTGACTGAGTGAATCTCTTCCCAGACTCTGAGCAGGTGAACGGTCTCTCCCCAGTGTGAACTCACTGGTTTATTAGCAGGTAGGATGACTGAGTGAATCCCTTCCCACACTCTGAGCAGGTGAACGGTCTCTCCCCAGTGTTAACTCACTGGTGTAACAGCAGGCAGAATGACTGAGTGAATGTCATCCCACACTCTGAGAAGGTGAACGGTCTCTCCCCTGTGCGAACTCACTGGTGTATCAGCAGGTTGGATGACTGAGTGAATCACTTCCCACACTCTGAGCAGGTGAATGGTCTCTCCCCAGTCTCAATTCACTGTTTTATCAGCGGGTAGGATGACTGAGTGAATCTCTTCCTACACTCTGAGCAGTTGAATGGTCTCTTCCCAGTCTCAATTCACTGTTTTATCTGCGGGTAGGATGACTGAGTGATTCTCTTCCTGCACTCTGAGCAGGTGAATGGACTCTCCCCAGTGTGAACTCACTGTTGTTTCAGCATGTTGGATGTCTGAGTGAATCTCCTCCAACACTGAGCAGGTGAACGGTCTCTCCCCTGTGTGAGCTCACTGGTGTATCAGCAGGTAGGATGACTGAGTGAATCCCTTCCCACACTCTGAACAGGTGAACGGTCTCTCCCCAGTGTGAACTCACTGGTGTATCAGCAGGCAGGATGACTGAGTGAATCTCATCCCACACTCTGAGCAGGTGAACGGTCTCTCCCCAGTGTGAACTCACTGGTGTATCAGCTGGTAGGATGACTGAGTGAATCACTTCCCACACTCTGAGCAGGTGAACGGACTCTCCCCATTGTCAACTCACTGTTGTATCAGCAGGTATGATGTCTGAGTGAATCTCCTACCAGACTCGGAGCAGGTGAATGGTCTCTCCCCAGTGTGAACTCACTGGTGTATCGGCAGGTGGTATGACTGAGTGAATCCATTCACACAATCTGAACAGGTGAACGGTCTCTCACCATTGTGAACTCACTGGTGTATCAGCTGGTAGGATGACTGAGTGAATCTCTGTCCACACTCTGAGCAGGTGAATGGTCTCTCCACAGTGTGAACTCACTGGTGTATTAGCAGGTAGGATGACTGAGTGAATCTCATCCCACACTCTGAGCAGGTGAACAGTCTCGCCCCTGTGTGAACTCACTGGTGTATCAGCAGGTAAGGTGACTGAGTGATTCTCTTCCCAGACTCTGAGCCGGTGAAAGGTCACTCCCCATTGTGAACTCACTGGTGTATCAGCAGTTTGGATGTCTAAGGGAATCTCTCCCCACACTTGGAGCTGTTGAGTGGTCTCTCCCCAGTCTCAGCTCACAGTTGTATCAGCAGGTAGGATGACTGAGTGAATCTCATCCCACACTCTGAGCAGGTGAATGGTCTCTCCCCAGTGTGAACTCTCTTGTGTATCAGCAGGTATAATGACTGAGTGAATCCCTTCCACACTCTGAAAAGGTGAACGGTCTCTCCCCAGTGATAACTCACTGATGCATCAGCTGGTAGGATGACTAAGTGAATCTCTGTCCACACTCAGAGCAGGTGAACGGTCTCTCCGCTGTGTCAACATACTGGTGCATCAGCAGGTAGGAAGACTGTGTGAATCTCATCCCACACTCTGAGCAGGTCAACGGTCTCATCCCCAGTGTGAACTCACTGGTGTATCATCAGGTAGGATGACTGAGTGAATCCCTTCCCACACTCTGAACAGGTGAACGGTCTCTGCCAAGTGTGAACTCACTGGTGTGTCAGCAGCAGGATGACTGAGTGAATCTCATCCCACACTCTGAGCAGCTGAATGGTCTCTCCCCAGGGTGAACTCACTGGTGTATCAGAAGGTAGGATGACTGAGTGAATCTCTTTCGACAATCTGAGGAGGTGAACGGTCGCTCCACAATGTGAACTCACTATTATATAAGCAGGTTGGATGACTGAGTGAATCACTGCCCACACTCTGAGCAGGTGAACGGTCTCTCCCCAGTGTGAACTCACTGGTGTATCAGCAGGTAGGATGACTGAGTGAATCCCTTCCCACACTCTGAACAGGTGAACGGTCTCTGCCAAGTCTGAACTCACTTGTGTATCAGCAGGCAGGATGACTGAGTGAATCTCATCCCACACTCTGGGCAGCTGAATGGTCTCTCCCCAGGGTGAACTCACTGGTGTATCAGAAGGCATGATGACTGAGTGAATCACTTCCCACACTCTGAGCAGGTGAATGGTCTCTCCGCATTGTGAACTCACTGTTGTTTTAGCAGGAAGGATGACTGACTGAATCTCCGACCAGACTCTGAGCAGGTGAATGGTCTCTCCCCAGTGTGAACTCACTGGTGTATCAGAAGGCAAAATGACTGAGTGAATCTCTTCGGACACTCTGAGCAGGTGAACGGTCTCTCCCCATTGTCAACTCACTGTTGTTTCAGCAGGTAGGATGACTGAGTGAATCTCCTACCAGACATTGAGCAGTTGAATGGTCTCTCCCCAGTGTGAACTCACTGGTGTATCAGAAGGTAGGATGACTGACTGAATCTCTTCCGACACTCTGAGCAGGTGAACGGTCACTCCCCAGTGTGAACTCACTGGTGTATCAGCAGGTAGTATGACTGAGTGAATCCCTTGCCACAATCTGAACAGGTGAACGGTCTCTCCGCAGTGTAAACATCCTGGTGCAACAGCAGGTCGGATGACAGAGTGAATCGCATCCCACACTCTGAGCAGGTGAACGTTCTCTCCCCAGTGTGAACTCACTGGTGTATCAGCAGGTAGGATGACTGAGTGAATCCCTTCCCACACTCTGAACAGGTGAACGGTCTCTGCCAAGTGTGAACTCACTGGTGTATCAGCAGGCAGGATGACTGAGTGAATCTCATCCCACGCAACGAACAGCTGAATGGTCTCTCCTCAGGGTGAACTCACTGGTGTATCAGAAGGTATGATGACTGAGTGAATCTCTTCCGACACTCTGAGGAGGTGAACGGTCTCTCCACAGTGTGAACTCACTATTATATAAGCAGGTTGGATGACTGAGTGAATCACTTCCCACACTCTGAGCAGCTGAATGGATTCACCCCAGTGTGAATTCACTGGTGTAGCAGCAGGTAGGATGACTGAGTGAATCTCATCCCACACTCAGAGCAGGTGAACGGCCTCTCCCCTGTGTGAGCTCACTGGTGTATCAGCGGGTAGGATGACTGAGTGAATCCCTTCCCACATTCTGAACAGGTGAACGGTCTCTCCCCAGTTTGAACTCACTGGTGTATCAGAAGGTAGGATGACTGAGTGAATCTCTTCCGACACTCTGAGCAGGTGAACGGTCTCTCCCCAGTGTGTACTCACTGGTGCATCAGCAGGCAGGATGACTGAGTGAATCTCTTCCCACACTGTGCGCAGGTGAATGGTCTTTCCCCATTGAGAACTCACTTTTGATTCAGCAGGTATGATGCCCGAGAGAATCTCCTACAAGACACTGAGAAGGTGAATGGTCTCTCCCCAGTGTCAACTCACTTGTGTATCAGCAGGTAGGATGACAGAGTGAATCTCTTTCCCACACTCTGAGCAGGTGACCGGTCTCTCCCCAGTGATAACTCATTGGTGTATCACCTGGAAGGATGACAGAGTGAATCTCTTTCCCACACTCTGAGCAGGTGAACGGTCTCTCCCCAATGTCAACTCACTTGTGTATCAGCAGGTAGGATGACAGAGTGAATCTCTTTCCCACACTCTGAGCAGGTGAACGGTCTCTCCCCAGTGTGTACTCACTGGTGTATCAGCAGGCAGGATGACTGAGTGAATCCCTTCCCGCACTCTGAACAGGTGAAGGGTCTCTCCCCAGTGTGAACTCACTGGTGTATCAGCAGGCAGGATGACTGAGTGAATCTCATCCCACACTCTGAACAGGAGAATGATCTCTCCCCAGTGTGAACTCACTGGTGTATCAGAAGGTAGGATGACTCAGTGAATCACTTCCCACACTCTGAGCAGGTGAACGGAGTCTCCCCATTGTCAACTCACTGTTGTATCAGCAGGTATGATGCCTTAGTGAATCACCTACCAGACTCGGAGCAGGTGAATGGTCTCTCCCCACTGTGAACTCACTGGTGTATCAGCAGGCAGTATGATAGAGTGAATCCCTTGCCACAATCTGAACAGGTGAACGGTCTCTCCCCAGTGTGAACTGAGTGGTGCATCAGCTGGTAGGATGACTGAGTGAATCTCTGTCCACAATCAGAGCAGGTGAACGGTCTCTCCCCAGTGTTAGCTCACTGGTGTATCAGCAGGTCGGATGACAGAGTGAATCACGTCCCACACTCTGAGCAGGTGAATGGTCTCTCCCCAGTCTCAACTCACTGTTGTATCAGCAGGTCGGATGACAGAGTGAATCACGTCCCACACTCTGAGCAGGTGAATGGTCTCTCCCCTGTGTGAACTCACTTGTGTATCAGCAGGTAGGGTGACTGAGTGAATCTCTTCCCAGACTCTGAGCAGGTGAACGGTCTCTCCCCAGTGTGAACTCACTGGTGTATCAGCAGGTGGTATGACTGAGTGAATCCCTTGCCACAATCTGGACAGGTGAACGGTCTCTCACCATTGTGAACTCACTGGTGTATCAGCTGGTAGGATGACTGAGTGAATCTCTGTCCACACTCTGAGCAGGTGAATGGTCTCTCCACAGTGTGAACTCACTGGTGTATTAGCAGGTAGGATGACTGAGTGAATCTCATCCCACACTCTGAGCAGGTGAACAGTCTCGCCCCTGTGTGAACTTACTGGTGTATCAGCAGGTAAGGTGACTGAGTGATTCTCTTCCCAGACTCTGAGCCGGTGAAAGGTCACTCCCCATTGTGAACTCACTGGTGTATCAGCAGTTTGGATGTCTAAGGGAATCTCTCCCCACACTCGGAGCTGTTGAGTGGTCTCTCCCCAGTCTCAGCTCACAGTTGTATCAGCAGGTAGGATGACTGAGTGAATCTCATCCCACACTCTGAGCAGGTGAATGGTCTCTACCCAGTGTGAACTCTCTTGTGTATCAGCAGGTATAATGACTGAGTGAATCCCTTCAACACTCTGAAAAGGTGAACGGTCTCTCCCCAGTGATAACTCACTGATGCATCAGCTGGTAGGATGACTAAGTGAATCTCTGTCCACACTCAGAGCAGGTGAACGGTCTCTCCGCTGTGTCAACATACTGGTGCATCAGCAGGTAGGAAGACTGTGTGAATCTCATCCCACACTCTGAGCAGGTCAACGGTCTCATCCCCAGTGTGAACTCACTGGTGTATCATCAGGTAGGATGACTGAGTGAATCCCTTCCCACACTCTGAACAGGTGAACGGTCTCTGCCAAGTGTGAACTCACTGGTGTGTCAGCAGCAGGATGACTGAGTGAATCTCATCCCACACTCTGAGCAGCTGAATGGTCTCTCCCCAGGGTGAACTCACTGGTGTATCAGAAGGTAGGATGACTGAGTGAATCTCTTTCGACAATCTGAGGAGGTGAACGGTCGCTCCACAATGTGAACTCACTATTATATAAGCAGGTTGGATGACTGAGTGAATCACTGCCCACACTCTGAGCAGGTGAACGGTCTCTCCCCAGTGTGAACTCACTGGTGTATCAGCAGGTAGGATGACTGACTGAATCCCTTCCCACAATCTGAACAGGTGAACGGTCTCTGCCAAGTCTGAACTCACTTGTGTATCAGCAGGCAGGATGACTGAGTGAATCTCATCCCACACTCTGAGCAGCTGAATGGTCTCTCCCCAGGGTGAACTCACTGGTGTATCAGAAGGTATGATGACTGAGTGAATCACTTCCCACACTCTGAGCAGGTGAATGGTCTCTCCGCATTGTGAACTCACTGTTGTTTTAGCAGGAAGGATGACTGACTGAATCTCCGACCAGACTCTGAGCAGGTGAATGGTCTCTCCCCAGTGTGAACTCACTGGTGTATCAGAAGGCAAAATGACTGAGTGAATCTCTTCGGACACTCTGAGCAGGTGAACGGTCTCTCCCCATTGTCAACTCACTGTTGTTTCAGCAGGTAGGATGACTGAGTGAATCTCCTACCAGACATTGAGCAGTTGAATGGTCTCTCCCCAGTGTGAACCCACTGGTGTATCAGCAGGTAGGATGACTGATTAAATCCTTTACCACACTCTCAGCAGGGGACTGTTCCCTCCCCAGTGTGAACGAACTGGTGTATCAGCAGTTAGGATGACTGAGTGAACCTCTTCCCGCACACTGAGCAGTTGAATGGTCTCTCCTCTGTCTCAACTCACTGTTGTATCAGCAGGAAGGATGACTGAGTGAATATCTTCCCACACTTTGTGCAGGTGAATCGTCTCTCCCCATTGTGAACTCACTGTTGTTTCAGCAGGTATGATGACTGAGTGAATCTCCTACCAGACACTGAGCAGGTGAATGATCTCTCCCCAGTGTGAGCTCACTGGTGTAACAGCAGGTAGGATGACTGAGAGAATCCCTTCCCACACTCTGAACAGGTGAACGGTCTCTGCCAAGTGTGAACTCACTGGTGTATCAGCAGGCAGGATGACTGAGTGAATCTCATCCCACACTCTGAGCAGGTTAACGGTCTCTCCCCTGTGTGAACTCACTGGTGTATCAGCAGGTAGGATGACTGAGAGAATCCCTTCCCACACTCTGAACAGGTGAACGGTCTCTGCTAAGTGTGAACTCACTGGTGTATCAGCAGGCAGGATGACTGAGTGAATCTCATCCCACACTCTGAGCAGGTGAACGATCTCTCCCCATTGTGAACTCATTGTTGTTTCAGCAGGTAGGATATCTGAGTGAATCTCCTACCATACCCTGAGCAGGTGAATGGTCTCTCCCCAATGAGAACTCACTGGTGTATCAGCAGGTAGGATGACTGAGTGAACCTCTTCCCTTACACTGAGAAGGTGAACGGTCTCTCCCCAGTGTGAACTTACTGGTATATCAGCAGGTTGGATTACTGAGTGAAACACTTCCCACACTCTGAGCAGGTGAACGGTCTTTCCCCAGTGTGAACTCACTGGTGTATCAGCAGGCAGGATGACTGAGTGAATCCCTTCCCACAATCTGAACAGGTGAACGGTCTCTCCCCAGTGTGAACTCACTGGTGTATCAGCTGGAAGGATGACTAAGTGAATCTCTGTCCACACACAGAGCAGGTGAACAGTCTCTCCCCAGTGTTAACTCACAGATGTATCAGAAGGTAGGATGACTGAGTGAATCTCTTCCGACAATCTGAGCAGGTGAACGGACTCCCCCCAGTGTGAACTCACTGGTGTATCAACAGTTTGGATGACTGAGTGAATCACTTCCCACACTCGGAGCAGGTGAATGGTCTCTCCCCATTGTGAACTCACTGTTGTTTCAGCAGGTAGGATGTCTGATTGAATCTCCTACCATACTCTGAGCAAGTGAATGGTCTCTCCCCAGTGATAACGCACTGGTGTATCAGCAGGTAGGATGACTGAGTAAATCCTTTCCCGCACTCTGAAAGGGGAATGGTCTCTCCCCAGTGTGAACTCACTGGTGTATCAGCAGGTCTGATGACTGAGTGAACCTCTTCCCGTACACTGAGAAGGTGAACGGTCTCTCCCCAGTGTGAACTCACTGGTGTATCAGCAGGTAGCATGACTGAGTGAATCCCTTCCACACTCTGAAAAGGTGAACGGCCTCTCCCCAGTGAATACTCACTGGTGTATCAGCAGGTAGGATGACGAAGTGAATCTCTGTCCACACTCAGAGCAGGTGAACGGTCTCTCCCCAGTGTCAACTCACTGGTGTATCAGAAGTTAGAATGACTTAGTGAATCTCTTCCGACACTCTGAGCAGGTGAACGGTCTCTCCCCAGTGTGAACTCACTGTTGTATCAGCAGTTTGGATGACTTAGGGAATCTCTTCCCACACTCTGAGCAGTTGAATGGTCTCGCCCCAGTCTCAACTCACTGTTGTATCAGCAGGTAGGATGACTGAGTGAATCTCTTGCCACACTCTGAGCAATTGAATGGTCTCTCCCCAGTGTGAACTCACTGGTGTATCAGCAGGTAGGATGACTGAGTGAATCCCTTACCACACTCTGAACAGGGGAACGGTCTCTACCCAGTGATAACTCACTGGTGTATCAGCTGGAAGGATGACTAAGTGAATCTCTGTCCACACTCAGAGCAGGTGAACGGTCTCTCCCCAGTGTCAACTCACTGGTGTATCAGCAGGTAGGATGACAGATTGAATGTCTTTCCCACTCTCTGAGCAGGTGAACGGTCTCTCCCCAGTGTGAATTCACTGGTGCATCAGCGGTTTGGATGACTGAGGGAATGTCTTCCCACACTCTGAACAGTTGAATGGTCACTCCCCAGTCTCAACTCACAGTTGTAACAGCAGGTCGGATGACTGAGTGAATCTCATCCCACACTCTGAGCAGCTGAATACTCTCTCCCCAGCGTGAACTCACTGGTGTATCAGAAGGTAAGATGACTGAATGAATCTCTTCCGACACTCTGAGCAGGTGAACGGTCTCTCCCCAATGTGAACGCACTGATATATGAGCAGGTAGGATGACTGATTGAATCTCATCCCACACACTGAGCAGGTGAATGGTCTCTCCCCATGGTGAACTCACTTGTGTCTCAGCAGGCAGGATGACTGAGTGAATCACTTCCCACACTCTGAGCAGGTGAATGGTCTCTCCCCAGTGTGAACTCACTGTTGCATCAGCAGGTAGGAAGACTGAGTAAATCCTTTCCCACTCTCTGAGCAGGGGAATGGTCTCTCTCCAGTGTGAACTCAGTGGTGTATCAGCAGGTAGGATGACAGAGTGAATCTCTTTCCCATCATCTGAGCAGGTGAAAGTTCTCACCCCAGTGTGAACTCACTGGTGTACCAGCAGTTTGGATGACTGAGGGAATCTCTTCCCACACTATGAGCAGGTGAGTGGTCTCCCCCCAGTGTGAACTCACTGGTGTATTGGCAGGTAGGATGACTGAGTGAATCTCATCCCACTCTCTGAGCAGGTGAACGGTCTCTCCCCAGTGTGAACTCACTGGTGTATCAGCAGGTAGGATGACTGAGTGAATCACTTCCCAAACTCTGAACAGGTGAACGGACACTCCCCAGTGATAACTCATTGGTGTATCAACTGGGAGGATAACTAATTGAATCTCTGTCCACACACTGATCAGGTGAACGGTCTATCCCCAGTGTTAACTCACTGGTGCATCAGCAGGTCGGATGACTGACTGAATCTCCTACCAGACTCTGAGCAGGTGAATGCTCACTGCACAGTGTGAACTCACTGGTGCATCAGCAGGCAGGATCACAGTGTGAATCTCATCCAACACTCTGAGCAGGTGAATGGTCTCTCCCCAGTGTGAACTCACTGGTATATCAGAAAGTAGAATGACTAAGTGAATCTCTTCCGACACTCTGAGGAGTTGAACGGTCTCTCCCCAGTGTGAACTCACTGGTGTATCAGCAGGTTGGATGACTGAGTGAATCACTTCAAACACTCTGAGCAGGTGAACGGTCTCTCCTCATTGTCAACTCACTGTTGTATCAGCAGGTAGGATGACTGAGTGAATCTCTTCCCACACTCTGAGCAGGTGAATGGTCTCATCCCCATTGTGAACTCACTGTTGTTTCAGCAGGTATGTTGACTGAGTGAATCTCCTAGCAGACACTGATCAGGTGAACGGTCTATCCCCAGTGTTAACTCAATGGTGCATCAGCAGGTCGGATGACTGACTGAATCTCCTACCAGACTCTGAGCAGGTGAATGCTCACTGCACAGTGTGAACTCACTGGTGCATCAGCAGGCAGGATCACTGTGTGAATCTCATCCAACACTCTGAGCAGGTGAATGGTCTCTCCCCAGTGTGAACTCACTGGTATATCAGAAAGTAGAATGACTAAGTGAATCTCTTCCGACACTCTGAGGAGTTGAACGGTCTCTCCCCAGTGTGAACTCACTGGTGTATCAGCAGGTTGGATGACTGAGTGAATCACTTCAAACACTCTGAGCAGGTGAACGGTCTCTCCTCATTGTCAACTCACTGTTGTATCAGCAGGTAGGATGACTGAGTGAATCTCTTCCCACACTCTGAGCAGGTGAATGGTCTCATCCCAATTGTGAACTCACTGTTGTTTCAGCAGGTATGTTGACTGAGTGAATCTCCTAGCAGACACTAAGCAGGTGAATGGTCTCTCCCCAGTGTGAACTCACTGGTGTATCAGCAGTTAGGATGACTGAGTGAACCTCTTCCCGCACACTGAGCAGGTGAACGGTCTCTCCCCAGTGTGAACTCACTGCTGTATCAGCTGGTAGGATGACTGAGTGAATCTCTTCCCACACTATGAGCAGGTGAACGGTCTCTCCCCAGTGTGAACTCACTGGTGTATCAGCAGGTAGGATGACTGAGTGAATCTCTTCCCACACTATGAGCAGGTGAAAGTTCTCTCCACATTATGAACTCGCTGGTGTATCAGCCGTTTGGATGACTGAGGGAATCACTTCCCACACTATGAGCAGGTGAACGGTCTCTCCCCAGTGTGAACTCACTGGTGTATCAGCAGGTTGGATGACTGAGTGAATCACTTCAAACACTCTGAGCAGGTGAACGGTCTCTCCTCATTGTCAACTCACTGTTGTATCAGCAGGTAGGATGACTGAGTGAATCTCTTCCCACACTCTGAGCAGGTGAATGGTCTCATCCCCATTGTGAACTCACTGTTGTTTCAGCAGGTATGTTGACTGAGTGAATCTCCTAGCAGACACTGATCAGGTGAACGGTCTATCCCCAGTGTTAACTCACTGGTGCATCAGCAGGTCGGATGACTGACTGAATCTCCTACCAGACTCTGAGCAGGTGAATGCTCACTGCACAGTGTGAACTCACTGGTGCATCAGCAGGCAGGATCACTGTGTGAATCTCATCCAACACTCTGAGCAGGTGAATGGTCTCTCCCCAGTGTGAACTCACTGGTATATCAGAAAGTAGAATGACTAAGTGAATCTCTTCCGACACTCTGAGGAGTTGAACGGTCTCTCCCCAGTGTGAACTCACTGGTGTATCAGCAGGTTGGATGACTGAGTGAATCACTTCAAACACTCTGAGCAGGTGAACGGTCTCTCCTCATTGTCAACTCACTGTTGTATCAGCAGGTCGGATGACTGAGTGAATCTGTTCCCACACTCTGAGCAGGTGAATGGTCTCATCCCCATTGTTAACTCACTGTTGTTTCAGCAGGTATGTTGACTGAGTGAATCTCCTAGCAGACACTAAGCAGGTGAATGGTCTCTCCCCAGTGTGAACTCACTGGTGTATCAGCAGTTAGGATGACTGAGTGAACCTCTTCCCGCACACTGAGCAGGTGAACGGTCTCTCCCCAGTGTGAACTCACTGCTGTATCAGCTGGTAGGATGACTGAGTGAATCTCTTCCCACAATATGAGCAGGTGAACGGTCTCTCCCCAGTGTGAACTCACTGGTGTATCAGCAGTTTGGATGACTGAGGGAATCTCTTCCCACACTATGAGCAGGTGAAAGTTCTCTCCACATTATGAACTCGCTGGTGTATCAGCAGTTTGGATGACTGAGGGAATCTCTTCCCACACTATGAGCAGGTGAACGGTCTCTCCCCAGTGTGAACTCACTGCTGTATCAGCTGGTAGGATGACTGAGTGAATCTCTTCCCACACTATGAGCAGGTGAACGCTCTCTCCCCAGTCTCAGCTCACTGTTGTATCAGCTGGTAGGATGACGGAGTGAATCAATTCCCACACTCTGAGCAGGTGAATGGTCTCTCCCCAGTCTGAAATCACTGGTGTCTTACCAGGTTGGATGACTGAGTGAATCTCTTTCCCACACTCTGAGCAGGAGAAAGGTCTCTCCCCAGTGTGAACTCACTGGCGTATCAGAAGTTTGGATGACTGAGTGAACCTCTTCCCGCACACTGAGCAGGTGAACGGTCTCTCCCCAGTGAGAACTCACTGTTGTATCAGCAGGCAGGATGAGTGACTGAATCTCATCCCACACTCTGAGCAGGTTAATGGTCTCTCCCCAGTGAAAACCCACTGGTGTATCAGAAGGTAGGATGACTGAGTGAATCGCTTCCCACAATCTGAACAGGTGAACGGTCTCTCCCCATTGATAACTCACTGGTGTATCAGCTGTTAGGATTACTGAGTGAATCTCTGTCCTCACTCAGAGCAGGTGAACGGTCTGTCCCCATTGTTAACTCACTGTTGTATCAGCAGTTAGGATGACTGAGTGAATCTCTTCCCACTCTCTGATCAAGTGAATGGTCTCTCCCCATTGTGAACTCACTGTTGTTTCAGCAGGTGGGATGCCTGACTGAATCTCCTACCAGACGCTGAGCAGGTGAATGGTCTCTCCCCAGTGTGAACCCACTGGTGTATCAGCAGGTAGGATGACTGAGTAAATCCTTTCCCACACCCTGAAAGGGGAATGGTCTCTCCCCAGTGTGAACTCACTTATGTATCAGCAGGTAGGATGACTGAGTGAACCTCTTCCCGTACACTGAGCAGGTGAACGGTCTCTCCCCAGTGTGAACCCACTGGTATATCAGCAGGTTGAATGACTGAGTGAATCACCTCCCACACTCTGAGCAGCTGAATGGTCTCTCCCCATTGTCAACTCACTGTTGTATAAGCAGGTAGGATGACTAAGTGAATCTCCTACCAGAGTCTGAGCAGGTGAATGGTATCTCCCCAGTGTGAACTCACTGGTGTATCAGCAGGCAGCATGACTGAGTGAATCTCATCACACACTCTGAGCAGGTGAACGGTCTCTCCCCATTGAGAACTCACTGGTGTATCAGCAGGTTGCATGACTGAGTGAATCAATTCCCACACTCTGAGCAGGTGAATGGTCTCTCCCCATTGTGAACTCACTTTTGTTTCAGCAGGTAGGAAGTCTGAGTGAATCTCCTACCAGACTCTGAGCAGGTGAATGGTCTCTCCCCAGTGTGAACTCACTGGTGTATCAGCAGGTAGGATGACTGAGTGAAACTCTTCCCGTACACTGAGCAGGTGAACGGTCTCTCCACAGTGTGAACTCACTGGTGTATCAGCAGGTAGGATGACTGAGTGAATCACATCCCACAATCTGAACAGGTGAACGGTCTCTCCCCATTGATAACTCACTGGTGTATCAGCTGTTAGGATTACTGAGTGAATCTCTGTCCTCACTCAGAGCAGGTGAACGGTCTCTCCCCAGTGTTAACTCACTGGTGTATCAGCAGGTAGGATGACAGAGTGAATCTCTTTCCCACACTCTGAACAGGTGAAACGTCTCTCCCCAGTGTGAACTCACTGGTATATTAGCAGGTTGGATGACTGAGTGAATCACTTCCCACACTCTGAGCAGGTGAACGGTCTGTCCCCATTGTTAACTCACTGTTGTATCAGCAGTTAGGATGACTGAGTGAATCTCTTCCCACTCTCTGATCAAGTGAATGGTCTCTCCCCAGTGTGAACTCACTGGTGTCTCAGCAGGTAGGATGACTGAGTGAATCACATCCCACACTCTGAGCTGCTGAATGGTCTCTCCCCAGTGTGAACTCACTGGCGTATCAGCAGGTAGGATGACTGAGTCAATCTCATCCCACACTCTGAGCAGGTGAACGGTATATCCCCTGTGTGAACTCACTGGTGTACCAGCAGGTAGGATGACTGAGTGAATCCCTTCCCACACTCTGAACAGGTGAACGGTCTCTCCCAAGTGTGAACTCACTGGTGCATCAGCAGGCAGGATGACTGAGTGAATCTCATCCCACACTCTGTGCAGCTGCATGGTCTCTCCCCATTGTGAACTCACTGGTGTATCAGAAGGTAGGATGGCTGAGTGAATCTCGTCCAACACTCTGAGCAGGTGAACGGTCTCTCCCCAGTGTGAACTCACTGGTGTATCAGCAGTTAGGATGACTGAGTGAACCTCTTCCCGCACACTGAGCAGGTGAACGGTCTCTCCCCAGTGTGAACTCACTGCTGTATCAGCTGGTAGGATGACTGAGTGAATCTCTTCCCACACTATGAGCAGGTGAACGGTCTCTCCCCAGTGTGAACTCACTGGTGTATCAGCAGTTTGGATGACTGAGGGAATCTCTTCCCACACTATGAGCAGGTGAAAGTTCTCTCCACATTATGAACTCGCTGGTGTATCAGCAGTTTGGATGACTGAGGGAATCTCTTCCCACACTATGAGCAGGTGAACGGTCTCTCTCCAGTGTGAACTCACTGCTGTATCAGCTGGTAGGATGACTGAGTGAATCTCTTCCCACACTATGAGCAGGTGAACGGTCTCTCCCCAGTCTCAGCTCACTGTTGTATCAGCAGGTAGGATGACGGAGTGAATCAATTCCCACACTCTGAGCAGGTGAATGGTCTCTCCCCAGTCTGAAATCACTGGTGTCTTACCAGGTTGGATGACTGAGTGAATCTCTTTCCCACACTCTGAGCAGGAGAAAGGTCTCTCCCCAGTGTGAACTCACTGGCGTATCAGAAGTTTGGATGACTGAGTGAACCTCTTCCCGCACACTGAGCAGGTGAACGGTCTCTCCCCAGTGAGAACTCACTGTTGTATCAGCAGGCAGGATGAGTGACTGAATCTCATCCCACACTCTGAGCAGGTTAATGGTCTCTCCCCAGTGAAAACCCACTGGTGTATCAGAAGGTAGGATGACTGAGTGAATCGCTTCCCACAATCTGAACAGGTGAACGGTCTCTCCCCATTGATAACTCACTGGTGTATCAGCTGTTAGGATTACTGAGTGAATCTCTGTCCTCACTCAGAGCAGGTGAACGGTCTCTCCCCAGTGTTAACTCACTGGTGTATCAGCAGGTAGGATGACAGAGTGAATCTCTTTCCCACACTCTGAACAGGTGAAACGTCTCTCCCCAGTGTGAACTCACTGGTACATTAGCAGGTTGGATGACTGAGTGAATCACTTCCCACACTCTGAGCAGGTGAACGGTCTGTCCCCATTGTTAACTCACTGTTGTATCAGCAGTTAGGATGACTGAGTGAATCTCTACCCACTCTCTGATCAAGTGAATGGTCTCTCCCCATTGTGAACTCACTGTTGTTTCAGCAGGTGGGATGCCTGACTGAATCTCCTACCAGACGCTGAGCAGGTGAATGGTCTCTCCCCAGTGTGAACCCACTGGTGTATCAGCAGGTAGGATGACTGAGTAAATCCTTTCCCACACCCTGAAAGGGGAATGGTCTCTCCCCAGTGTGAACTCACTTATGTATCAGCAGGTAGGATGACTGAGTGAACCTCTTCCCGTACACTGAGCAGGTGAACGGTCTCTCCCCAGTGTGAACCCACTGGTATATCAGCAGGTTGAATGACTGAGTGAATCACCTCCCACACTCTGAGCAGCTGAATGGTCTCTCCCCATTGTCAACTCACTGTTGTATAAGCAGGTAGGATGACTAAGTGAATCTCCTACCAGAGTCTGAGCAGGTGAATGGTATCTCCCCAGTGTGAACTCACTGGTGTATCAGCAGGCAGCATGACTGAGTGAATCTCATCACACACTCTGAGCAGGTGAACGGTCTCTCCCCATTGAGAACTCACTGGTGTATCAGCAGGTTGCATGACTGAGTGAATCTCTTCCCACACTCTGAGCAGGTGAATGGTCTCTCCCCATTGTGAACTCACTTTTGTTTCAGCAGGTAGGAAGTCTGAGTGAATCTCCTACCAGACTCTGAGCAGGTGAATGGTCTCTCCCCAGTGTGAACTCACTGGTGTATCAGCAGGTAGGATGACTGAGTGAAACTCTTCCCGTACACTGAGCAGGTGAACGGTCTCTCCACAGTGTGAACTCACTGGTGTATCAGCAGGTAGGATGACTGAGTGAATCTCATCCCACAATCTGAACAGGTGAACGGTCTCCCCCATTGATAACTCACTGGTGTATCAGCTGTTAGGATTACTGAGTGAATCTCTGTCCTCACTCAGAGCAGGTGAACGGTCTCTCCCCAGTGTTAACTCACTGGTGTATCAGCAGGTAGGATGACAGAGTGAATCTCTTTCCCACACTCTGAACAGGTGAAACGTCTCTCCCCAGTGTGAACTCACTGGTATATTAGCAGGTTGGATGACTGAGTGAATCACTTCCCACACTCTGAGCAGGTGAACGGTCTGTCCCCATTGTTAACTCACTGTTGTATCAGCAGTTAGGATGACTGAGTGAATCTCTTCCCACTCTCTGATCAAGTGAATGGTCTCTCCCCAGTGTGAACTCACTGGTGTCTCAGCAGGTAGGATGACTGAGTGAATCACATCCCACACTCTGAGCTGCTGAATGGTCTCTCCCCAGTGTGAACTCACTGGCGTATCAGCAGGTAGGATGACTGAGTCAATCTCATCCCACACTCTGAGCAGGTGAACGGTATATCCCCTGTGTGAACTCACTGGTGTACCAGCAGGTAGGATGACTGAGTGAATCCCTTCCCACACTCTGAACAGGTGAACGGTCTCTCCCAAGTGTGAACTCACTGGTGCATCAGCAGGCAGGATGACTGAGTGAATCTCATCCCACACTCTGTGCAGCTGCATGGTCTCTCCCCATTGTGAACTCACTGGTGTATCAGAAGGTAGGATGGCTGAGTGAATCTCGTCCAACACTCTGAGCAGGTGAACGGTCTCTCCCCAGTGTGAACCCACTGGTATATTAGCAGTTTGGATGACTGAGTGAATCACTTCCCACACTCTGAGCAGGTGAACGGTCTCTCCCCAGTGTGAACTCACTGGTGTATCAGAAGGTAGGATGACTGAGTGAATCTCATCCCAGTCTGAGCAGGTAATTGGTCTCTCCCCAGTGTGAACTCACTGGTGTATCAGAAGGTAGGATGACTGAGTGAATCTCATCCCAGTCTGAGCAGGTAATTGGTCTCTCCCCAGTGTGAACTCACTGGTGTATCAGAAGGTAGGATGACTGCGTGAATCTCTTCCGACACTCAGAGCAGGTGAACATTCTCTCCGCAGTGAGAACTCACTGGTGTATCAGCAGGTTGCATGACTGAGTGAATCACTTCCTACACTCTGAGCAGGTGAATGGTCTCTCCCCATTGTGAACTCACTGTTGTTTCAGTAGGTAGGATATCTGAGTGAATCTGCAACCAGACTCTGAGCAGGTGAATGGTCTCTCCCCAATGTGAACTCACTGGTGTATCAGCAGGTAGGATGACTGAGTAAATCCTTTCCCACACTCTGAAAGGGGAATGACCTCTCCCCAGTGTGGACTCACTGGTGTATCAGCAGGTAGGATGACTGAGTAGAACTCTTCCCGTACACTGAGCAGGTGAACGGTCTCTCCACAGTGTAGACTCACTGGTGTATCAGCAGGTAGGATGACTGAGTGAATCACATCCCACACTCTGAGCTGCTGAATGGTCTCTCCCCAGTGTGAACTCACTGGTGTATCAGCAGGTAGGATGACTGAGTGAATCACATCCCACACTCTGAGCTGCTGAATGGTCTCTCCCCAGTGTGAACTCACTGGTGTATCAGCAGTTAGGATGACTGAGTGAATCTCTTCCCACACTCTGAGCAAGTGAATGGTCTCTCCCCATTGTGAACTCACTGTTGTTTCAGCAGGTCCGATGCCTGACTGAATCTCCTACCAGACGCTGAGCAGGTGAATGGTCTCTCCCCATTGTGAACTCACTGGTGTAACAGCAGGCAGGTTGACTGAGTGAATCTCATCCAACACTCTGAGCAGGGGAATGGTCTCTCCCCAGTGTGAACTCCCTAGTGTATCAGAAGGTAGAATGACTGAGTGAATCCCATCCGACACTCTGAGCAGGTGAACGGTCTCTCCCCAGTGTGAACTCACATGTCTATCAGCAGGTTGGATGACTGAGTGAATCACTTCCCACACTCTGAGCAGGTGAACGGTCTCTCCCCATTGTCAACTCACTGTTGTATGAGCATTTAGGATAACAGAGTGAATCTCCTGCCATACTCTGTGCAGTTGAATGGTCTCTCCCCAGTGTGAACCCACTGGTGCATCAGCAGGTAGGATGACTGAGTTAATCCTTTCCCACACTCTGAAAGGGGAATGGTCTCTCACCAGTGTGAACTCACTGATGTATCAGCTGGTAGGATGACTGAGTGAACCTCTTCCCGTACACTGAGCAGGTGAACGGTTACTCCCCAGTGTGAACTCACTGGTATATCAGCAGGTTGGATGACTGATTGAATCTCTTCCCACACTCTGAGCAGCTGAATGGTCTCTCCCCATTGTGAACTCACTGTTGTTTCAGCAGGTAGGATGACTGAGTGAATCTCCTACCAGAGTCTGGGCAGGTGAATGGTATCTCCCCAGTGTGAACTCACTGGTGTATCAGCAGGCTGGATGACTGAGTGAATCTCATCCCACACTCTGAGCAGGTGAATGGTCTCTCCCCAGTGTGAACTCTCTGGCGTATCAGCTGGTAGGATGATTGATTGAATCTCTTTGCACACTCAGAGCAGGTGAACGGTCTCTCCCCAGTGTTAACTCACTGGTGTATCGGCAGGGAGGATGACTGAGTGAATCACTTTCCCACACTCTGAGCTGGTGAAAGGTCTCTCCCCTGTGTGAATGCAATGGTGTATCAGCAGTTTGGATGACTGAGTGAATCTCATCCCACAGTCTGAGCAGGTGAATGGTCTCTCGCCAGTGTGAACTCACTGGTGTATCAGAAGGTAGGATGACTGAGTGAATCTCTTTCCCACACTCTGAGCTGGTGAAAGGTCTCTCCCCTGTGTGAACTCACTGGTGTATCAGAAGTTTGGATGACTGAGTGAATCTCATCCCACAGTCTGTGCAGGTGAATGGTCTCTCGCCAGTGTGAACTCACTGGTGTATCAGAAGGTAGGATGACTGAGTGAATCTCTTCCGACACTCTGAAAAGGTGAACGGTCTCTCCCGAGTGTGAACTCACTGGTGTATCAGCAGGCAGGATGACTGAGTGAATCTCATCCCACACTCTGAGCTGCTGAATGATCTCTCCCCAGTGTGAAGTCTCTGGTGTATCAGCAGGTAGGATGACTGAGTGAATCTCATCCCAAACTCTGAGCAGGTGAAACATCTCTCCCCTGTGTGAACTCACTAGTGTATCAGCAGGTAGGATGACAGAGTGAATCCCTTGCCACACTCTGAACAGGTGAACAGTCTCTTCCAAGTTTGAACTGACTGGTGTTCCAGCAGGCAGGATGACTGAGTGAATCTCATCCCACACTCAGAGCAGGTGAATGGTCTCTCCCCAGTGTGCACTCACTGGTGTATCAGAGGGGAGGATGACTGAGTGCATCTCTTCGGACACTCTGAGCGGGTGAACGGTCTCTCCCCAGTGATAACTCACTGGCGTATCAGCAGGTAGAATGACTGAGTGAATCCCTTCCCACACTCTGAACAGATGAACGGTCTGTCCCCATTGTCAACTCACTGTTGTATCAGCAGTCAGGATGACTGAGTGATTCTCTTCCCACACTCTGAGCAGGTGAATGGTCTCTCCCCAGTGTGAACTCACTGTTGTATCAGCAGGTAGGATGACTGAGTAAATACTTCCCTACACTCTGAGAGCGGACTGATCTCTTCCCAGTGTGAACTCACTGGTGTATCAGCAGGTAGAATGACTGAGTGAATCCCTTCCACACTCAGAGCAGGTGATCGGTCTCTCCCCAGTGTGAACTCACTGGTGTATCAGCAGGTAGGATGACTGAGTGAATCCCTTCCCACACTCTGAACAGGTGAACGGTCTCTCCCAAGTGTGAACTCACTGGTATCTCAGCAGGCAGGATGACTGAGTGAATCCCTTCCACACTCAGAGCAGGTGATCGGTCTCTCTCCAGTGTGAACTCACTGGTGTATCAGCAGGTAGGATGACTGATTGAATCTCTTCCGACAGTCTGACGAGGTGAACGGTCTCTCCCCAGTGTAAACTCACTGGTATATCAGCAGGTTGGATGACTGAGTGAATCTCTTCCCACACTCTGAGCAGATGAACGGTCTGTCCCCATTGTCAACTCACTGTTGTATCAGCAGTCAGGATGACTGAGTGATTCTCTTCCCACACTCTGAGCAGGTGAATGGTCTCTCCCCAGTGTGAACTCACTGGTGTATCAGAGGGGAGGATGACTGAGTGCATCTCTTCCGACACTCTGAGCGGGTGAACGGTCTCTCCCCAGTGTGAACTCACTGGTGTATCAACAGGTAGGATGACTGAGTGAATACCACCCACACTCTGAAAAGGTGAACGGTCTCTCCCCGCTGATAACTCACTGGTGTATCAGCGGGTAGGATGACTGAGTGAATCTCCGTCCACACTCTGAGCAGGTGAACGGTCTCTCCCCAGTGTTAACTCACTGGTTTATCAGCAGGTAGGATGACAGAGTGAATCTCTTTCCCACACTCAGAGCAGGTGAAAGGTCTCTCCCCAGTGTGAACTCACTAGTGTATCAGCAGTTTGGAAGACTGAGTGAATCTCATCCCACAGTCTGAGCAGTTGAATGGTCTCTCCCCAGTGTGAACTCACTGGTGTATCAGCAGGTTGGATGACTGATTGGATCTCTTCCCACACTCTGAGCAGCTGAATGGTCTCTCCCCATTGTGAACTCACTGTTGTTTCAGCAGGTAGGATGACTGAGTGAATCTCCTACCAGAGTCTGGGCAGGTGAATGGTATCTCCCCAGTGTGAACTCACTGGTGTATCAGCAGGCTGGATGACTGAGTGAATCTCATCCCACACTCTGAGCAGGTGAATGGTCTCTCCCCAGTGTGAACTCTCTGGCGTATCAGCTGGTAGGATGACTGAGTGAATCTCTTTGCACACTCAGAGCAGGTGAACGGTCTCTCCCCAGTGTTAACTCACTGGTGTATCGGCAGGGAGGATGACTGAGTGAATCACTTTCCCACACTCTGAGCTGGTGAAAGGTCTCTCCCCTGTGTGAACGCAATGGTGTATCAGCAGTTTGGATGACTGAGTGAATCTCATCCCACAGTCTGAGCAGGTGAATGGTCTCTCGCCAGTGTGAACTCACTGGTGTATCAGAAGGTAGGATGACTGAGTGAATCTCTTTCCCACACTCTGAGCTGGTGAAAGGTCTCTCCCCTGTGTGAACTCACTGGTGTATCAGAAGTTTGGATGACTGAGTGAATCTCATCCCACAGTCTGAGCAGGTGAATGGTCTCTCGCCAGTGTGAACTCACTGGTGTATCAGAAGGTAGGATGACTGAGTGAATCTCTTCCGACACTCTGAAAAGGTGAACGGTCTCTCCCCAGTGTGAACTCACTGGTGTATCAGCAGGCAGGATGACTGAGTGAATCTCATCCCACACTCTGAGCTGCTGAATGATCTCTCCCCAGTGTGAAGTCTCTGGTGTATCAGCAGGTAGGATGACTGAGTGAATCTCATCCCAAACTCTGAGCAGGTGAAACGTCTCTCCCCTGTGTGAACTCACTAGTGTATCAGCAGGTAGGATGACAGAGTGAATCCCTTGCCACACTCTGAACAGGTGAACAGTCTCTTCCAAGTTTGAACTGACTGGTGTTCCAGCAGGCAGGATGACTGAGTGAATCTCATCCCACACTCAGAGCAGGTGAATGGTCTCTCCCCAGTGTGAACTCACTGGTGTATCAGAGGGGAGGATGACTGAGTGCATCTCTTCCGACACTCTGAGCGGGTGAACGGTCTCTCCCCAGTGATAACTCACTGGTGTATCAGCAGGTAGGATGACTGAGTGAATCCCTTCCCACACTCTGAACAGATGAACGGTCTGTCCCCATTGTCAACTCACTGTTGTATCAGCAGTCAGGATGACTGAGTGATTCTCTTCCCACACTCTGAGCAGGTGAATGGTCTCTCCCCAGTGTGAACTCACTGTTGTATCAGCAGGTAGGATGACTGAGTAAATACTTCCCTACACTCTGAGAGCGGACTGATCTCTTCCCAGTGTGAACTCACTGGTGTATCAGCAGGTAGAATGACTGAGTGAATCCCTTCCACACTCAGAGCAGGTGATCGGTCTCTCCCCAGTGTGAACTCACTGGTGTATCAGCAGGTAGGATGACTGAGTGAATCCCTTCCCACACTCTGAACAGGTGAACGGTCTCTCCCAAGTGTGAACTCACTGGTATCTCAGCAGGCAGGATGACTGAGTGAATCCCTTCCACACTCAGAGCAGGTGATCGGTCTCTCTCCAGTGTGAACTCACTGGTGTATCAGCAGGTAGGATGACTGATTGAATCTCTTCCGACAGTCTGACGAGGTGAACGGTCTCTCCCCAGTGTAAACTCACTGGTATATCAGCAGGTTGGATGACTGAGTGAATCTCTTCCCACACTCTGAGCAGATGAACGGTCTGTCCCCATTGTCAACTCACTGTTGTATCAGCAGTCAGGATGACTGAGTGATTCTCTTCCCACACTCTGAGCAGGTGAATGGTCTCTCCCCAGTGTGAACTCACTGGTGTATCAGAGGGGAGGATGACTGAGTGCATCTCTTCCGACACTCTGAGCGGGTGAACGGTCTCTCCCCAGTGTGAACTCACTGGTGTATCAACAGGTAGGATGACTGAGTGAATACCACCCACACTCTGAAAAGGTGAACGGTCTCTCCCCGCTGATAACTCACTGGTGTATCAGCGGGTAGGATGACTGAGTGAATCTCCGTCCACACTCTGAGCAGGTGAACCGTCTCTCCCCAGTGTTAACTCACTGGTTTATCAGCAGGTAGGATGACAGAGTGAATCTCTTTCCCACACTCAGAGCAGGTGAAAGGTCTCTCCCCAGTGTGAACTCACTAGTGTATCAGCAGTTTGGAAGACTGAGTGAATCTCATCCCACAGTCTGAGCAGTTGAATGGTCTCTCCCCAGTGTGAACTCACTGGTGTATCAGAGGGGAGGATGACTGAGTGAATCTCATCCCATACTCTGAGCAGCTGAATGGTCTCTCCCCAGCGTGAAATCACTGGTGTATCAGAAGGTAGGATGACTGATTGAATCTCTTCCGACAGTCTGATGAGGTGAACGGTCTCTCCCCAGTGTAAACTCACTGGTATATCAGCAGGTTGGATGACTGAGTGAATCTCTTCGCACACTCTGAGCAGATGAACGGTCTGTCCCCATTGTCAACTCACTGTTGTATCAGCAGTCAGGATGACTGAGTGATTCTCTTCCCACACTCTGAGCAGGTGAATGGTCTCTCCCCAGTGTGAACTCACTGGTGTATCAGAGGGGAGGATGACTGAGTGCATCTCTTCCGACACTCTGAGCGGGTGAACGGTCTCTCCCCAGTGATAACTCACTGGTGTATCAGCGGGTAGGATGACTGAGTAAATCTCCGTCCACACTCTGAGCAGGTGAACGGTCTCTCCCCATTGTGAACTCACTTTAGTTTCAGCAGGTAGGATGTCTGAGTGAATCTCCAACCAGACTCTGAGCACGTGAATGGTCTTTCCCCAGTGTGAACTCACTGTTGTATCAGCAGGTAGGATGACTGAGTAAATCCTTTCCTACACTCTGAGAGGGGACTGGTCTCTTTCCTGTGTGAACTCACTGGTGTATCAGCAGGTAGGATGACTGAGTGAATCCCTTCCCACACTCTGAACAGGTGAACGGTCTCTCCCAAGTGTGAACTCACTGGTGTATCAGAAGGTAAGGTGACTGAGTGAATCTCTTCCGACACTCTGATGAGGTGAACGGTCTCTCCCCAGTGTAAACTCACTGGTATATCAGCAGGTTGGATGACTGAGTGAATCACTTCCCACACTCTGAGCAGGTGAACGGTCTGTCCCCATTGTCAACTCACTGTTGTATCAGCAGTCAGGATGACTGAGTGATTCTATTCCCACACTCTGAGCAGGTGAATGGTCTCTCCCCATTGTGAACTCATTGTTGATTCAGCAGGTAGAATGACTGACTGTATCTCCTACCAGACTCTGAGCAGGTGAATGGTCTCTCCCCAGTGTGAACTCACTTTTACAACAGCAGGCAGGATGGCTGAGTGAATCTCATCCAACACTCAGAGCAGGTGAACGGTCTCTCCCCAGTGTGAACTCACTGGTGTATCAGCAAGTTGGATGTCTGAGTGAATCTCCTACCAGACTCTGAGCAGGTGAATGGTCTCTCCCCATTGTGAACTCTCTGTTGTTACAGCGGGTAGGATGTCTGAGTGAATCTCCTACCAGACTCTGAGCAGGTGAATGGTATCTCCCCAGTGTGAACTCACTGGTGTATCAGCAGGTAGGAAGATTGAGTGAACCTCTTCCCGTACACTGAGCTGGTGAACGGTCTCTCCCCAATGTGAAATCACTGATATACCAGAAGGTAGGACGACTGAGTGAATCTCTTCCCACACTATGAGCAGGTGAACGGTCTCTCCCCAGTATGAACTCACTGGTGTAACAGCAGGTAGGATGATTGTGTGAATCCCTTCCAACACTCTGAATAAGTGAATGCTCTCTCCCAAGTGTGAACTCACTGGTGTATCAGCAGGCAGGATGACTGAGTGAATCTCATCCCACACTCTGAGCAGCCGAATGGTCTCTCCCCAGTGTGAACTCACTGGTGTATCAGAAGGTAGGATGGCTGAGTGAATCTCTTCCGACTCTCTTTGGAGGTGAACGGTCTCTCCCCATTGTCAAATCACTGTTGTATCAGCAGTTAGGATGACTGAGTGAATCTACTACCTGACTCTGAGCAGGTGAATCTTCTCTCCCCAGTGTGAACGCACTGGTGTATCAGCAGGTAGGATGACTGAGTGAACCTCTTCCCACACTCTGAGCAGGTGAATGGTCTCTCCCCTTTTGTGAACTCAATGGTGTAACAGCAGGCAGGATGACTCAGTGAATCTCCAAACTGACTCTGAGCTGCTGAATGGTCTCTCCCCAGTGTGAACTCACTGGTGTATCAGCAGGTAGGATGACTGAGTGAATCTCATCCAACACTCTGAGCAGGTGAAAGGTCTCTCCCCTGTGTGAACTCACTGGTGTATCAGCAGGTACGATGACAGAGTGAATCCCGTCCCACACTCTGAACAGGTGAACGGTCTCTCCCAAGTGTGAACTGACTGGTGTTTCAGCAGGCAGGATGACTGAGTGAATCTCATCCCACACTCTGAGCAGCTGAATGGACTCTCCCCAGTGTGAACTCACTGGTGTATCAGAAGGCAGGATGACTGAGTGAATCTTTTCCGACACTCTGAGCAGGTGAACGGTCTCTCCCCAAAGTGAAGTACTGGTATATCAGCAGGTTGGATGACTGAGTGAATCTATTCCCACATTCTGAGCAGGTGAATGGTCTCTCCCCATTGTGAACTCACTGTTGTTTCAGCAGATAGGATGACTGAGTGAATTTCCTACCAGACTCTGAGCAGGTCAATTGTCTCTCCCCAGTGTGAACGCAATGAACAAAGAACAAGAACAAAGATAATTACAGCACAGGAACAGGCCCTTCGGCCCTCCAAGCCTGCGCCGATCCAGATCCTCTCTCTAAACATGTCGCCTATTTTCTAAGGTTCTGTATCTCTTTTCTTCCTACCCATTCATGTATCTGTCTAGATACATCTTAAAAGACTCCATCGTGCCCGCGTCTACCACCTCCGCTGGCAACGCGTACCAGTTGCCCACCACCCTCTGCGTAAAGAACCTTCCACGCATATCCCCCCTAAACATTTCCCCTTTCACTTTGAACTCGTGTCCTCTAGTAATTGAAACCCCCTCTCTGGGAAAAAGCCTCTTGCTGTCCACCCTGTCTATACCTCTCATGATTTTGTACACCTCAATCAGGTCCCCCCTCAACCTCCGTCTTTCTAATGAAAATAATCCTAATCTGCTCAACCTCTCTTCATAGCTAGCGCCCTCCATACCAGGCAACATCCTGGTGAACCTCCTCTGCACCCTCTCCAAAGCATCCACATCCTTTTGATCATGTGGCGACCAGAACTGTACGCAGTATTCCAAATGTGGCCGAACCAAAGTCCTATACAACTGTAACATGACCTGCCAACTCTTGTACTCAATGCCCCGTCCGATGAAGGAAAGCATGCCGTATGCCTTCTTGACCACTCTATTTACCTGCGTTGCCACCTTCAGGGAACAGTGGACCTGAACACCCAAATCTCACTGGACATCAATTTTCCCCAGGACTTTTCCATTTACTGTATAGTTCACTCTTGAATTGGATCTTCCAAAATGCATCACCTCGCATTTGCCCTGATTGAACTCCATCTGCCATTTCTCTGCCCAACTCTCTAATCTATCTACATTCTGCTGTATTCTCTGACAGTCCCCTTCACTATCTGCTACTCCACCAATCTTATTGTCGTCTGCAAACTTGCTAATCAGTCCACCTATACCTTCCTCCAAATCATTAATGTATATCACAAACAACAGTGGTCCCAGCACGGATCCCTGTGGAACACCACTGGTCACACGTCTCCATTTTGAGAAACTCCCCTCTACTGCTACTCTCTGTCGCCTGTTGCCCAGCCAGTTCTTTATCCATCCAGCTAGTACACCTTGGACCCCAAGCGCCTTCACTTTCTCCATCAGCCTGCCATGGGGAACCTTATCAAACGCCTTACTGAAGTCCATGTATATGACATCGACAGCCCTTCCCTCATCAATCAACGTTGTCACTTCCTCAAAGAATTCTATTAAGTTGGTAAGACATGACCTTCCCTGCACAAAACCATGTTGCCTATCACTGATGAGCCCATTTTCTTCCAAATGGGAATAGATCCTATCCCTCAGTATCTTCTCCAGCAGCTTCCCTACCACTGACGTCAGGCTCACCGGTCTATAATTACCTGGATTATCCCTGCTACCCTTCTTAAACAAGGGGACAACATTAGCAATTCTCCAGTCCTCCGGGACCTCACCCGTGTTTAAGGATGCTGCAAAGATATCTGTTAAGGCCCCAGCTATTTCCTCTCTCGCTTCCCTCAGTAACCTGGGATAGATCCCATCCGGACCTGGGGACTTGTCCACCTTAATGCCCTTTAGAATACCCAACACTTCCTCCCTCCTTATGCCGACTTGACCTAGAGTAATCAAACATCTGTTCCTAACCTCAACATCCGTCATGTCCCTCTCCTCGGTGAATACCGATGCAAAGTACTCGTTTAGAATCTCACCCATTTTCTCTGAGTCCAAGCATAACATTCCTCCTTTGTCCTTTAGTGGGCCAATCCTTTCTCTAGTTACCCTCTTTCTCCTTATATATGAATAAAAGGCTTTGGGATTTTCCTTAACCCTGTTTGCTAAAGATATTTCATGACCCCTTTTAGCCCTCTTAATTCCTCGTTTCAGATTGGTCCTACATTCCCGATATTCTTTCAAAGCTTCGTCTTTCATCAGCCGCCTACACCTTATGTATGCTTCCTTTTTCCTCTTAGCCAGTCTCACAATTTCACCTGTCATCCATGGTTCCCTAATCTTGCCATTTTTATCCCTCATTTTCACAGGAACATGTCTCTCCTGAACGCTAATCAACCTCTCTTTAAAAGCCTCCCACATATCACATGTGGATTTACCTTCAAACAGCTGCTCCCAATCTACATTTCCCAGCTCCTGCCGAATTTTGGTATAGTTGGCCTTCCCCCAATTTAGCACTCTTCCTTTAGGACCACTCTCGTCTTTGTCCATGAGTATTTTAAAGCTTACGGAATTGTGATCACTATTCCCAAAGTAGTCCCCTACTGAAACTTCAACAGCCTGGCCGGGCTCATTCCCCAACACCAGGTCTAGTATGGCCCCTTCCCGAGTTGGACTATTTACATACTGCTCTAGAAAACCTTCCTGGATGCTCCTTACAAATTCTGCTCCATCTGGACCTCTAACACTAAGCGAATCCCAGTCAATGTTGGGAAAATTAAAATCTCCTATCACCACCACCCTGTTGCTCCTACATCTTTCCATAATCTGTTTACATATTTGTACCTCTATCTCACGCTCGCTGTTGGGAGGCCTGTAGTACAGCCCCAACATTGTTACCGCACCCTTCCTATTTCTGAGTTCTGTCCATATTGCCTCACTGCTCGAGTCCTCCATAGTGCCCTCCTTCAGCACAGCTGTGATATCCTCTTTGACCAGTAATGCAACTCCTCCACCCCTTTTACCTCCCTCTCTATCCCGCCTGAAGCATCGATATCCTGGGATATTTAGTTGCCAATCATGCCCTTCCCTCAACCAAGTCTCAGTAATAGCAATAACATCATACTCCCAGGTACTAATCCAAGCCCTAAGTTCATCTGCCTTACCTACTACACTTCTTGCATTAAAACAAATGCACCTCAGACCACCAGTCCCTTTATATTCATCATCTGCTCCCTGCCTGTTCTTCCCCTTAGTCACACTGACTTCATTATCTAGTTCCTTACAGGCTTTTGTTACTACCTCCTTACTGTCAACTGACCTCAATTGGTTCCCATCCCCCTGCCACATTAGTTTAAACCCTCCCCAACAGCGTTAGCAAAAGCACCTCCAAGGACATTGGTTCCAGTCCGGCCCAGGTGTAGACCGTCCAATTTGTAATAGTCCCAACTCCCCCAGAACCGGTCCCAATGTCCCGAAAATCTGAACCCCTCCTTCCTGCACCATCTCTCAAGCCACGCATTCATCCTGACTATTCTTTCATTTTTACTCTGACTATCACGTGGCACTGGTAGTAATCCTGAGATTACTACCTCTGAGGTCCTACTTTTTAACTTGGCTCCTAACTCCCTAAACTCTGCTTGTAGGACCTCATCCCGTTTTTTACCTATATCATTAGTGCCTATGTGCACAATGACAACTGGCTGTTCACCCTCCCCCTTTAGAATGTTCTGCAGCCGATCTGAGACATCCCTGACCCGTGCACCTGGGAGGCAACATACCATTCGGGAGCCTCGTTTTCGACCACAGAACCGCCTATCTACTCCCCTTACAAAAGAATCCCCTACGACTATAGCCCTTCCACTCTTTTTCCCGCCCTTCTGAACAGCAGAGCCAGCCACGGTGCCATGGACCTGGCTACTGCTGCCTTCCCCTGGTGAGCCATCTCCCCCAACAGTATCCAAAACGGTATACTTGTTTTGGAGGGAGAAGACCGCAGGGGACTCCTGCGCTGCCTTCCTGCTCTTTCTCTGCCTTTTGGTCACCCATTCCCTTTCTCCCTCAGCAATCCTAATCTGCGGTGTGACCAATTCACTAAACGTGCTATCCACGACCTCCTCAGCATCGCGCATGCTCCAAAGTGAGTCCATCCGCAGCTCGAGAGCCGTCATGCGGTCTAACAAGAGCTGCAGTTGGACACACTTACTGCACGTGAAGGAGTCAGGGACATCAGAATCCGCCCAAATATATAGTGTTTTACTTACCCAGCAGCCCCCTGGCCTCCGCCGAAAAACAAAAGGAAATTAAATTTACTTTCAAACTGACCTTCCCAGCTGCTCACTCGCTCACTCTCTGCTCCCGAAAAAGCTGCTGCAATGAAAGGAAAGTTATTTTAAACCGCCCAAATATATAGTGTTTTACTTACCCAGCAGCCCCCTGGCCTCCGCCGAAAAACAAAAGGAAATTAAATTTACTTTCAAACTGACCTTCCCAGCTGCTCACTCGCTCACTCTCTGCTCCCGAAAAAGCTGCTGCAATGAAAGGAAAGTTATTTTAAACCGCCCAAATATATAGTGTTTTACTTACCCAGCAGCCCCCTGGCCTCCGCCGAAAAACAAAAGGAAATTAAATTTACTTTCAAACTGACCTTCCCAGCTGCTCACTAGCTCACTCTCTGCTCCCGAAAAAGCTGCTGCAATGAAAGGCTGGTGTAATAGCAGGCAGGATGACTGAGTGAATCTCATCCAACACTCTGAGCAGGGGAATGGTCTCTCCCCACTGTGAACTCACTGGTATATCAGCAGGTTGGATGACTGAGTGAATCACTTCCCACACTCAGCAGGTGAACGGTCTCTCCCCATTGTCAACTCACTGTTGTATCAGCAGGTAGGATGACTGAGTGAATCTCCTACAAGACTCAGAGCAGGTGAATGGTCCCTCCCCAGTGTGAACTACTGGTGCATCAGCAGGTAGGATGACTGAGTAAATCCTTTCCCACACTATGAAAGGGGAATGGTCTCTCCCCAGTGTGAACTCACTGGTGTATCAGCAGGTAGGAAGACTGAGTGAACATCTTCCCGTACACTGAGCAGGTGAACGGTCTCTCCCCAGTGTGAACTCACTGGTGTATCAGCAGGTAGGAAGACTTAGTGAATTCTTCCCACACTATGAGCAGGTGAACGGTCTCTCCCCAGTGTGAACTCACTGGTGTACCAACAGGTAGGATGACTGAGTGAATCCCTTCCACACTCTGAGCAGGTGAACGTTCTCTCCCCAGTGTTAACTCACTGTTTTATCATCAGGTAGGATGACTGAGTGAATCTCATCCCACAGTCTGAGCAGGTGAATGGTCTCTCCCCAGTGTGAACTCACTGGTGCATTAGAAGGTAGGATGATTGAGTGAAGCTCTTCCCACACTCTGAGCAGGTGAACGGTCTCTCCCCATTGTGAACTCAATGTTGTTTCAGCAGGTAGGATGTCTGAGTCCATCTCCAACCAGACTCTGAGCAGGTGAATGGTCTCTCCCCAGTGTGAACTCACTGGTGTATCAGAAGGTAGGATGACTGAGTGAATCTCTTCCGACACTCTGAGCAGGTGAGCGGTCTCTCCCCAGTGTGAACTCACTGGTGTATCAGCAGGTTGGATGACTGAGTGAATCACTTCCCACACTCTGAGCAGGTGAATGGTCTCTCCCCATTGTGAACTCACTGTTGTTTCAGCAGGTAGGATGTCTGAGTCCATCTCCAACCAGACTCTGAGCAGGTGAATGGTCTCTCCCCAGTGTGAACTCACTGGTGTATCAGCAGGTAGGATGACAGAGTAAATCTCTTCCCTCACTATGAGCAGGTGAACGCTCTCTCCCCAGTGTGAACTCACCGGTGTATCAGCAGGTAGGATGACTGAGTGAATCCCTTCCACACACCGAAAAGGTGAACGGTCTATCCCAGTGATAACTAACTGGTGTATTAGCTGGTAGGATGACTGAGTGAATCTCTGTCCACACTCTGAGCAGATGACAGTTCTCTGCCCAGTGTTAACTCACTGGTTTATCAGCAGGTAGGATGACAGAGTGAATCTCTTTCCCACACTCTGAGCAGGTGAAAGGTCTCTCCCCAGTGTGAAGTCACTGGTGTATCAGCAGTTTGGATGACTGAGTGAATTTCATCCCACAGTCTGAGCAGGTGAATGGTCTCTCCCCAGTGTGAACTCACTGGTGTATCAGCAGGTAGGATGACTGAGTGAATCTCTTCCGACACTCTGAGCAGGTGAACGGTCTCTCCCCAGTGTGAACTCACTGGTGTATCAGCAGGTTGGATGACTGAGTGAATCACTCCCCACACTCTGAGCAGGTGAATGGTCTCTCCCCATTGCGAACTCACTGTTGTTTCAGCAGGTAGGATGACTGAGTAAATCCTTTCCCACACTCAGAGAGGGGAATGGTCTCTCCCCAGTGTGAACTCACTGGGTATCAGCAGGTAGGATGACTGAGTGAATCTGTTCCCACACTATGAGCAGGTGAACGGTCTCTCCCCAGTGTGAACTCACTGGAGTATCAGCAGGTAGGATGACTGAGTGAATCTCTTCCCAAACTATGAGCAGGAGAACGGTCTCTCCCCAGTGTGAACTCACTGGTGTATCAGCAGGTATGATGACTGAGTGAATCCCTTCCACACTCTGGAAAGTTGAACGGTCTTTCTCCAGAGAAAACTCAGTGGTTTATCAGCTGGTAATATGACTGAGTGAATCACTTGCCACACTCGGAGCAGCTGAATGGTCTGTCCCCATTGTTAACTCACTGTTGTATCAGCAGTTATAATGACTGAGTGAATCTCTTCCCACATTCTGAGCAGGTGAACGGTCTCTCCCCATTGTGAACTCACTGTTGTTTCAGCAGGTAGGATGACTGACTGAATCTCCTGCCAGACTCTGAGCAGGTGAATGGTCTCTCCCCAGTGTGAACTCACTGGTGTAACAGCAGGCAGGATGACTGAGTGATTCTTTTCCAACACTCTGAGCAGGTGAATGGTCTCTCCCCAGTGTGAACTCACTGGTTTATCTGAAGGAAGGATGACTGAGTGAATCTCTTTCCCACTCTCTGAGCAGGTGAAAGGTCTCTCCCCAGTGTGAACTCACTGGTGTATCTGCAGTTTGGATGACTGAGTGAATCTCATCCCACAGTCTGAGCAGGTGAATGGTCTCTCCCCAGTGTGAACTCACTGGTGTATCAGAAGGTAGGATGACTGAGTGAATCTCTTCCGACACTCTGAGCAGGTGAACGGTCTCTCCCGAGTGTGAACTCACTGGTGTATCAACAGGTTGGATGACTGAGTGAATCACTTCCCACACTCTGAGCAGGTGAATGGTCTCTCCCCAGTGTGAACTCACTGTTGTTTCAGCAGGTAGGATGTCTGAGTGCATCTCCTACCAGACTATGAGCAGGTGAATGGTCTCTCCCCAGTGTAAACTCAATGGTATATCAGCAGGTTGGATGACTGAGTGAATCCTTTCCCACACTCTTAGAGGGGAATGGTCTCTCCCCAGTGTGAACTCACTGGTGTATCAGCAGGGAGGATGACTGATTGAATCCCTTCCCACACTCTGACAAGCTGAACGGTCTCTCCTCAGTGATAACTCACTGGTGTATCAGCTGCTAGGATGACTGAGTGATTCTCTGTCCACACTCAGAGCTGGTGAACGGTCTCTCCCCAGTGTCTACTCATTTGTGTAACAGCAGGTAGGATGACAGAGTGAATCTCTTTCCCACATTCTGAGCAGGTGAAAGGTCTCTCCCGAGTGTGAACTCACTTTTGTATCAGCAGGAAAGATGACTGAGTGAATTTCATTCCACACTCTGAGCAGCTGAATCGTCTCTCCCCAGGGTGAACTCACTGGTGTATCAGAAGGTAGGATGACTGAGTGAATCTCTTCCGACACTCTGAGGAGGTGCACGGTCTCTCCCCAGTGTAAACTCACTGGTATATCAGCAGGTTGGATGACTGAGTGAATCACTTCCCACACTCTGAGCAGGTGAACGGTCCGTCCCCATTGTCAACTCACTGTTGTTTCAGCAGTTAGGATGACTGAGTGATTCTATTCCCACACTCTGCGCAGATGAATGGCCTCTCCCCATAATGAACTCATTGTTGTTTCAGCAGGTAGGATGACTGTCTGAATCTCATCCAGACTCTGAGCAGGTGAATGGTCTCTCCCCAGTGTGAACTCACTGGTGTATCAGAAGGTAGGATGACTGAGTGAATCTCTTCCGACACTCTGAGCTGGTGAACGGTCTCTCCCCAGTGTGAACTCACTGGTGTATCAGCAGGTTGGATGTCTGAGTGAATCTCCTACCTGAATCTGCGCAGGTGAATGGTCTCTCCCCATTGTGAACTCACTGTTGTTACAGCAGGTAGGATGTCTGAGTGAATCTCCTATCAGACTCTGAGCAGGTGAATGGTCTCTCCCCAGTGTGGACTCACTGGTGTATCAGCAGGTAGGATGACTGAGTAAATCCTTTCCCACACTCTGAAAGGGGAATGGTCTCTCCCCAATGTGAAATCACTGGTATATCTGCAGGTAGGATGACTGAGTGAATGTCGTCCCACACTATGAGCAGGTGAAAGGTCTCTCACCAGTATGAACTCACATGTGTATCAGCAGGTAGGATGATTGAGTGAATCCCTTCCACACTCTGAAAAGGTGAAAGGTCTCTCCCCAGTGATAACTCACAGGTGTATCAGCTGGTAAGATGACTGAGTGAATCTCTGTCCACACTCAGAGCAGGTGAACTGTCTCTCCCCAGGGTCAACTCACTGGTGTATCAGCAGGAAGGATAACAGAGTGAATCTCTTCCCACACTCTGAGCAGGTGAATGGTCTCTGCCCAGTCTGAACACACTGGTGGAACTGCAGGCAGGATGAATGAGTGAATCTCTTCCCAAACTATGAGAGGGGAATGGTCTCTCCCCAGTGTGAACTCATTGGGTATCTGCAGGTAGGATGACTGAGTGAATCTCTTCCCACACTATGAGCAGGTGAACGGTCTCTCCCCAGTGTGAACTCACTGGTGTATCAGCAGGTAGGATGACTGAGTGAATCTCTTCCCAAACTATGAGCAGGAGAACGGTCTCTCCCCAGTGTGAACTCACTGGTGTATCAGCAGGTAGGATGACTGAGTGAATCCCTTCCACACTCTGATAAGATGAACGGTCTCCCTCCAGAGAAAACTCAGTGGTGTATCAGCTGGTAGGATGACTGAGTGAATCTCTTCCCACATTCTGAGCAGGTGAACGGTCTCTCCCCATTGTGAACTCACTGTTGTTTCAGCAGTTTGGATGACTGAGTGAATCTCATCCCACAGTCTGAGCAGGTGAATGGTCTCTCCCCAGTGTGAACTCACTGTTGTATCAGAAGGTAGAATGACTGAGTGAATCTCTTCCGACACTCTGAGCAGGTGAACGGTCTCTCCCCAGTGTGAACTCACTGGTATATCAGCAGGTAGGATGACTGAGTGAATCACCTACAAGACTCTGAGCAGGTGAATGGTCCCTCCCCAGTGTGAACTACTGGTGTATCAGCAGGTAGGATGACTGAGTGAATCTCTTCCAAACTCTGAAAAGGTGAACGGTCTCTCCGCAGTGATATCTCACTGGTGTATCAGCTGGTAGGATGACTGAGTGAATCTCTTTCCCACACTCCGAGCAGGTGAACGTTCTCTCCCCAGTGTTAACTCACTGGTTTATCTGAAGGAAGGATGACTGAGTGAATCTCTTTCCCACTCTCTGAGCAGGTGAAAGGTCTCTCCCCAGTGTGAATTCACTGGTGTATCAGCAGTTTGGATGACTGAGTGAATCTCATCCCACAGTCTGAGCAGGTGAATGGTCTCTCCCCAGTGTGAACTCACTGGTGTATCAGAAGGTAGGATGACTGAGTGAATCTCTTCCGACACTCTGAGCAGGTGAACGGTCTGTCCCCATTGTCAACTCACTGGTGTATCAGAAGGTAGGATGACTGAGTGAATCTCTGTCCACACTCAGAGCAGGTGAACTGTCTCTCCCCAGGGTCAACTCACTGGTGTATCAGCAGGAAGGATAACTGAGTGAATCTCTTCCCAGACTCTGAGCAGGTGAATGGTCTCTCCCCAGTCTGAACGCACTGGTGGAACAGCAGGCAGGATGACTGAGTGAGTCTCATCCAACACTCTGAGCAGCTGAATGGTCTCTCCCCAGTGTGAACTCACTGGTGTATCAGAAGGTAGGATGACTGATTGACTCTCTCCCGACATTCAGAGCAGGTGAACGGTCTCTCCCCAGTGTGAACTCACCAGTGTATCAGCATGTTGGATGACTGAGTGAATCTCTTCCCACACTGTGAGCAGGTGAACGGTCTCTCCCAATTGTCAACTCACTGTTGTATCAGCAGGTAGGATGACTGAGTGAATCTCTTCCCACACCCTGAGCAGGTGAATGGTCTATCCCCATTGTGAACTCACTCTTGTTTCCGCAGGTATGATGACCGAGTGAATCTCCTACTGACACTGAGCAGGTGAATGGGCTCTCCCCAGTGTGAACTCACTGTTGTTTCAGCAGGTAGGATGTCTGAGTGCATCTTCTACCAGACTGTGAGCAGGTGAATGGTCTCTCCGCAGAGTAAACTCACTGGTATATCAGCAGGTTGGATGACTGAGTGAATCACATCCCACACTCTGAGCAGTTGAACGGTCTGTCCCCATTGTCAACTCACTGTTGCATCAGCAGTTAGGATGACTGAGTGATTCTCTTCCCACACTCTGAGCAGGTGAATGGTCTCTCCCCATTGTGAACTCATTGTTGTTTCAGCAGGTAGGATGACTGACAGAATCTCCTACCAGACTCTGAGCAGGTGAATGGTCTCTCCCCAGTGTGAACTCACTGGTGTATCAGCAGGGAGGATGACTGATTGAATCTGTTCCCACACTCTGACAAGGTGAACGGTCTCTCCTCAGTGATAACTCACTGGTGTATCAGCTGCTAGGATGACTGAGTGAATCTCTGTCCACACTCAGAGCAGGTGAACGGTCTCTCCCCAGTGTCAACTCATTTGTGTAACAGCAGGTAGGATGACAGAGTGAATCTCTTTCCCACATTCTGAGCAGGTGAAAGGTCTCTCCCGAGTGTGAACTCACTTTTGTATCAGCAGGAAAGATGACTGAGTGAATTTCATTCCACACTCTGAGCAGCTGAATCGTCTCTCCCCAGGGTGAACTCACTGGTGTATCAGAAGGTAGGATGACTGAGTGAATCTCTTCCGACACTCTGAGGAGGTGCACGGTCTCTTCCCAGTGTAAACTCACTGGTATATCAGCAGGTTGGATGACTGAGTGAATCACTTCCCACACTCTGAGCAGGTGAACGGTCTGTCCCCATTTTCAACTCACTGTTGTTTCAGCAGTTAGGATGACTGAGTGATTCTCTTCCCACACTCTGAGCAGATGAATGGTCTCTCCCCATAATGAACTCATTTTTGTTTCAGCAGGTAGGATGACTGTCTGAATCTCATCCAGACTCTGAGCAGGTGAATGGTCTCTCCCCAGTTTGAACTCACTGGTGTATCAGAAGGTAGGATGACTGAGTGAATCTCTTCCGACACTCTGAGCAGGTGAACGGTCTCTCCCCAGTGTGAACTCACTGGTGTATCAGCAGGTTGGATGTTTGAGTGAATCTCCTACCAGACTCTGCGCAGGTGAATGGTCTCTCCCCATTGTGAACTCACTGTTGTTACAGCAGGTAGGATGTCTGAGTGAATCTCCTATCAGACTCTGAGCAGGTGAATGGTCTCTCCCCAGTGTGGACTCACTGGTGTATCAGCAGGTAGGATGACTGAGTAAATACTTTCCCACACTCTGAAAGGGGAATGGTCTCTCCCCAGTGTGAACTCACTGGTGAATCAGCTGGTAGGATGACTGAGTGACCCTCTTCCGTACACTGAGCTGGTGAACAGTCTCTCCCTAATGTGAAATCACTGGTATATCAGCAGGTAGGATGACTGAGTGAATGTCGTCCCACACTATGAGCAGGTGAACGGTCTCTCCCCAGTGTGAACTCACCAGTGTATCAGCATGTTGGATGACTGAGTGAATCTCTTCCCACACTGTGAGCAGGTGAACGGTCTCTCCCAATTGTCAACTCACTGTTGTATCAGCAGGTAGGATGACTGAGTGAATCTATTCCCACACCCTGAGCAGGTGAATGGTCTATCCCCATTGTGAACTCTCTCTTGTTTCAGCATGTATGATGACCGAGTGAATCTCCTACTGACACTGAGCAGGTGAATGGTCTCTCCCCAGTGTGAACTCACTGGTGTATCAGCAGGTAGGATGACTGAATAAATCCTTTCCCACACTCTGAGCAGGGGAATGGTCTCCCCCAGTGTGAACTCACTGGTGAATCAGCAGTTAGGATGACTGAATGAACCTCTTCCCGCACACTGAGCAGGTGAATGGTCTCTCCCCAGTGTGAACTCACTGGTGTATTAGCAAGTAGGATGACTGAGTGAATCTCTTACCCACACTCTGAGCAGGTGAAGGGTCTCTCCCCTGTGTGAACTCACTGGTGTATCAGCAGGTAGGATGACTGAGTAAATCTCTTCCCAGACTCTGAGTAGGTGAACGGTCTCTCCCCAGTGTGAACTCACTGGTGTATCAGCAGGTAGGATAATTGAGTGAATCCCTTCCCACACTCTGAACAGGTGAAAGGTCTCTCCCCAGTGATAACTCATTGGTGTATCAGCTGGTAGGATAACTGAGTGAATCTCTGTCCACACTCAGTAGGTGAACGGTCTCTCCCCAGTGTCAACCCACTGGTGTATCAGCAGGTAGGATGACAGAGTGAATCTCTTTCCCACACTCTGAGCTGTTGAATGGTCTCTCGCCAGTCTCAACTCACTGTTCTATCAGCAGGTAGGATGACTGAGTGAATCTCTTCCTACACTCTGAGCAGGTGAATGATGTCTCCCCAGTGTGAACTCACTGGTGTAACAGCAGGTAGGATGACTGAGTGAATCTCATCCAACAATCTGAGCAGGTGAAAGGTCTCTACCCATTGTGAACTCACAGGTGTATCAGCAGTTTGGATGACTGAGGGAATCTCTTCCCACACTCTGAGCTGTTGAATGGTCTCTCGCCAGTCTCAACTCACTGTTCTATCAGCAGGTAGGATGACTGAGTGAATCTCTTCCTACACTCTGAGCAGGTGAATGATGTCTCCCCAGTGTGAACTCACTGGTGTAACAGCAGGCAGGATGACTGAGTGAATCTCATCCAACAATCTGAGCAGGTGAATGGTCTCTCCCCAGTGTGAACTCACTGGTGCATCCGAAGGTAGGATGACTGAGTGAATCTCTTCCAACTTTCTGAGCAGGTGAACGGTCTCTCCCCAGTGTGAACTCAGTGGTGTATCAGCAGGGAGAATGACCGAGTTAATCTCCCACGAGACTCTGAGCAGATGAATGGTCTCTCCCCATTGTGAACTCACTCTTGTTACAGCAGGTAGGATGTCTGAGTGAATCTCGTACCAGACTCTGAGCAGGTGAGTGGTCTCTCCCAACTGTGAACTCACTGCTGTATCAGCCGGTCGGATGACAGAGTAAATCCTTTCCCACACTCTCAAAGGGGAATGGTCTCTCCCCAGTGTGAACTCACTGGGGTATCAGCAGCGTGGATGACTGAGTGAACCTCTTCCCGTACACTGAGCTGGTGAACGGTCTCTCCCCAATGTGAAATCACTGGTATATCAGCAGGTAGGATGACTGAGTGAATCTCTTCCCACACTATGAGCCGGTGAACGGTCTCTCCCCAGTATGAACTCACTGGTGTATCAGCAGGTAGGATGACTGAGTGAATCTCTGTCCACAGTCAGAGCAGGTGAACTGTCCCTCCCCAGTGTCACCTCACTGGTGTATCAGCAGGTTGGATGACAGAGTGAAACTCTTGCCCACAACCTGAGCAGGTGAACGGTCTCTCCCCATTGTCAACTCACAGTTGTATCAGCAGTTAGGATGACTGAGTGAATCTCTTCCAACAATCTGAGCAGGTGAATGGTCTCTCCCCAGTGTGAACTGACTGGTGTATCATAAGGTAGGATTTCTGAGTGAATCCCATGCCACACTCTGAACAGGTGAACGGTCTCTCCCCAGTGTGAACTCACTGGTGTATCAGAAGGTAGGATGACTGAGTGAATCTCTTCCGACATCATGAGCAGGTGAATGGTCTCTCCCCAGTGTGAACTGACTGGTGTATCATAAGGTAGGATTTCTGAGTGAATCCCATGCCACACTCTGAACAGGTGAACGGTCTCTCCCAAGTGTGAACTCACTGGTGTATCAGAAGGTAGGATGACTGAGTGAATCACTTCCCACACTCTGAGCAGGTCAACGGTCTCTTCCCCATTGTCAACTCACTGTTGTTTCAGTAGGTCGGATGACTGAGTGAATCTCCGACCAGACTCTGAGCAGGTGAATGGTCTCTCCCCAGTGTGAACTCACTGGTGGATCAGAAGGTAGGATGACTGAGTGAATCTCTCCCGACATTCAGAGCAGGTGAACGGTCTCTCCCCAGTGTGAACTCACTGGTGTATCAGCAGGTTGGATGACTGAGTGAATCACTTCCCACACTGTGAGCAGGTGAACGGTCTCTCCCCATTGACAACTCTCTGTTGCATCAGCAGGTAGGATGACTGAGTGAATCTCTTGCCACACACTGAGCAGGTGAATGTTCTCTCCCCATTGTGAACTGACTCTTGTTTCAGCAGGTATGATAACCGAGTGAATCTCCTACTGACACTGAGCAGGTGAATGGTCTCTCCCCAGTGTGAACTCACTGGTGTATCAGCAGGTAGGATGACTTAGTAGATCCTTTCCCTCACTCTGAGCAGGGGAATGGTCTCTCCCCAGTGTGAACTCACTGGTGTATCAGCAGTTAGGATGACTGAGTGAATCCCTTCCCACACTCTGAGCAGGTGAATGGTCTCTACACTGTGTGAATTCACTGGTGTATCAGCAGGTAGGACGACTGAGTGAATACCTTCCCACACTCTGAACAGGTGAACGGTCTCTCCCCAGTGTGAACTCACTGGGTATCAGCATGTAGCATGACTGAGTGAATCCCTTCCCACACTATGAGCAGGTGAACGGTCTCTCCCCAGTGTGAACTCACTGGTGTATCAGCAGGTAGGATGACTGAGTAAATCCTTTTCCACACTCTGAGCAGGTGAAAGGTCTCTACCCAGTGTGAACTCACTGGTGTATCAGAAGGTAGAATGACTGAGTGAATCACTTCCCACACTCTGAGCAGGTGAATGGTCTCTCCCCAGTGTGCACTCACTGTTGTTTCAGCAGGTAAGTTGTCTGAGTGCATCTCCTACCATACTCTGAGCAGGTGAATGGTCTCTCCCCAGAGTAAACTCACTGGTAGATCAGCATGTTGGATGACTGAGTGATTCTCTTCCCACACTCTGAGCAGGTGAATGTTCTCTCCCCATTGTGAACTCATTGTTGTTTCAGCAGGTAGGATGACTGACTGAATCTCCTACCAGACTCTGAGCAGGTGAATGGTCTCTCCCCAGTGTAAACTCAATGGTATATCAGCAGTTTGGATGACTGAGTGAATCCTTTCCCACATTCTGAGAGGGGAATGGTCTCTCCCCGGTTTGAACTCACTGGTGTATCAGCAGGGAGGATGACTGATTGAATCTCTTCCCATACTCTGAAAAGGTGAACGGTCTCTCCTCAGTGATAACTCACTGGTGTATCAGCTGCTAGGATGACTGAGTGAATCTCTGTCCACACTCAGAGCAGGTGAACGGTCTCTATCCAGTGTGAACTCACTTTTGTATCAGCAGGAAAGATGACTGAGTGAATTTCATTCCACACTCTGAGCAGCTGAATCGTCTCTCCCCAGGGTGAACTCACTGGTGTATCAGAAGGTAGGATGACTGAGTGAATCTCTTCCGACACTCTGAGGAGGTGCACGGTCTCTCCCCAGTGTAGACTCACTGGTATATCAGCAGGTTGGATGACTGAGTGAATCACTTCCCACACTCTGAGCAGGTGAACGGTCTGTCCCCATTGTCAACTCACTGTTGTTTCAGCAGTTAGGATGACTGAGTGATTCTCTTCCCACACTCTGAGCAGATGAATGGTCTCTCCCCAGTGTGAACTCACTGGTGTATCAGAAGGTAGGATGACTGAGTGAATCTCTTCCGACACTCTGAGCAGGTGAACGCTCTCTCCCCAGTGTGAACTCACTGGTGTATCAGCAGGTTGGATGACTGAGTGAATCTCCTACCAGACTCTGCGCAGGTGAATTGTCTCTCCCCATTGTGAGCTCACTGTTGTTACAGCAGGTAGGATGTCTGAGTGAATCTCCTATCAGACTCTGAGCAGGTGAATGGTCTCTCCCCAGTGTGGACTCACTGGTGTATCAGCAGGTAGGATGACTGAGTAAATCCTTTCCCAAACTCTGAAAGGGGAATGGTCTCTTCCCAGTGTGAACTCACTGGTGAATCAGCAGGTATGATGACTGAGTGACCCTCTTCCGTGCACTGAGCTGGTGAACAGTCTCTCCCTAATGTCAAATCACTGGTATATCAGCAGGTAGGATGACTGAGTGAATGTCGTCCCACACTATGGGCAGGTGAAAGGTCTCTCACCAGTATGAACTCACTTGTGTATCAGCAGGTAGGATGATTGAGTGAATCCCTTCCACACTCTGAAACGGTGAAAGGTCTCTCCCCAGTGATAACTCACAGGTGTATCAGCTGGTAGGATGACTGAGTGAATCTCTGTCCACACTCAGAGCAGGTGAACTGTCTCTCCCCAGGGTCAACTCACTGGTGTATCAGCAGGTAGGATCACTGAGTGAATCCCTTCACACACTATGAGCAGGTGAACGGTCTCTCCCCAGTGTGAACTCACTGGTGTATCAGCATGTAGGATGACTGAGTAAATCACTTCCCACACTCTGAGCAGGTGAATGGTCTCTCCCCAGTGTGCACTCACTGTTGTTTCAGCAGGTAAGTTGTCTGAGTGCATCTCCTACCATACTCTGAGCAGGTGAATGGTCTCTCCCCAGAGTAAACTCACTGGTAGATCAGCAGGTTGGATGACTGAGTGATTCTCTTCCCACACTCTGAGCAGGTGAATGTTCTCTCCCCATTGTGAACTCATTGTTGTTTCAGCAGGTAGGATGACTGACTGAATCTCCTACCAGACTCTGAGCAGGTGAATGGTCTCTCCCCAGTGTAAACTCAATGGTATATCAGCAGTTTGGATGACTGAGTGAATCCTTTCCCACACTCTGAGAGGGGAATGGTCTCTCCCCAGTTTGAACTCACTGGTGTATCAGCAGGGAGGATGACTGATTGAATCTCTTCCCAAACTCTGAAAAGGTGAACGGTCTCTCCTCAGTGATAACTCACTGGTGTATCAGCTGCTAGGATGACTGAGTGAATCTCTGTCCACACTCAGAGCAGGTGAACGGTCTCTATCCAGTGTGAACTCACTTTTGTATCAGCAGGAAAAATGACTGAGTGAATTTCATTCCACACTCTGAGCAGCTGAATCGTCTCTCCCCAGGGTGAACTCACTGGTGTATCAGAAGGTAGGATGACTGAGTGAATCTCTTTAGACACTCTGAGGAGGTGCACGGTCTCTCCCCAGTGTAGACTCACTGGTATATCAGCAGGTTGGATGACTGAGTGAATCACTTCCCACACTCTGAGCAGGTGAACGGTCTGTCCCCATTGTCAACTCACTGTTGTTTCAGCAGGTATGATGACCGAGTGAATCTCCTGCCAGACACTAATCAGGTGAATGGTCTCTCCCCAGTGTGAACTCACTGGTGTATCAGCAGTTTGGATGACTGAGGGATTCTCTTCCCACACTCTGATCAGATGAATGGTCTCTGCCCAGTCTCAACTCACTGCTGTATCAGCAGGTAGGATGACTGAGTGAATCTCTTCCTACACTCTGAGCAGGTGATCGGTATCTCCGCAGTGTGAACTCACTGTTGTTTCAGCAGGTAGGATGACTGAGTGAATCTCATCCCACACTCTGAACAGCTGAACGCTCTCTCCCCAGTGATAACACACTGGTGTATCAGCTGGTGGGATGACTGAGTGAATCTCTTTCGCACACTCTGAGCATTTGAAAGGTCTCTTCCCAGTGTGAACTCACTGGTGTATCAGCAGGTTGGATGACTGAGTGAATCCCATCCCACTCTCTGAACAGGTGAACGGTCTCTCCCCAGTGTGAACGCACTGGTGTATCAGCAGGCAGGATGACTGAGTGAATCTCATCCCACACTCTGATTTGGTGAATGGCTTCTCCCCAGTGTGAACTCACTGGTGTATCAGCAGGTAGGATGACAGAGTGAATTTCTTTCCCACACTCTGAGCAGCTGAAAGGTCTCTCCCCAGTGTGAACTCACTGGTGTATCAGCAGTTTGGATGACTGAGGGAATCTCTTCCCACACTCGGAGCAGGTGAAAGGTCTCTCCCCATTGTCAACTCAATGTTGCATCAACAGGTAGGATGACTGAGTGAATCTCATCCGACAATCTGAGCAGGTGAATGGTCCCTCCCCAGTGTGAACTCACTGGTGTATCAGAAGGTAGAATGACTGAGTGAATCTCTTCCGACACTCTGAGCAGGTGAACGGTCTCTCCCCTGTGTGTACTCACTGGCGTATCAGCAGAATGGATGACTGAGTGAATCACTTCCCACACTCTGAGCAGGTGAACGGTCTCTCCAGATTGTGAACTCACTGTAATTTCAGCAGGTAGGATGTCTGAGTGAATTCCGTGCCACACTCTGAACAGGTGAACGGTCTCTTCAAAGTGTGAACTCACTGGTGTATCAGCAGGTAGGGTGACTGAGTGAATCTCATCCCACACTCTGAGCAGGTGAGTGGCCTCTCCCCAGTGTGAACTCACTGGTGTATCAGCAGGTTGGATGACTGAGTGAATCACTTCCCACACTCTGAGCAGGTGAATGGTCTCTCCCCAGTGAGAACTCACTGTTGTTTCAGCAGGTAGGATGCCTGAGTGAATCTCCTACCAGACTCTGAGCAGGTGAATGGTCTCACCCCAGTGTGAACTCACTGGTGTATCAGCAGGCAGGATGACTGAGTGAATCCATTCACACAATCTGAACAGGTGAACGGTCTCTCCCCAGTGCGAACTCACTGGTGTATCAGCTGGTAGGATGACTGAGTGAATCTCTGTCCACACTCAGTGGTGGTGAACGGTCTCTCCAGAGTGTTAACTCACTGGTGTATCAGCAGGTAGGATGACAGAGTGAATCTCTTTCCCACACTCTGAGCAGGTGAAAGGTCTCTCCCCAGTGTGAACTCACTGGTGTATCAGCAGTTTGGATGACTGAGGGAATCTCTTCCCACACTCTGAGCAGATGAATGGTCTCTCCCCATTGTGAACTCACTGTTGTTTCAGCAGGTATGATGACCGAGTGAATCTCCTGCCAGACACTGAGCAGGTCAATGGTCTCTCCCCAGTGTGAACTCACTGGTGTATCAGCAGTTTGGATGACTGAGGGATTCTCTTCCCACACTCTGATCAGATGAATGGTCTCTCCCCAGTCTCAACTCACGGTTGTATCAGCAGGTAGGATGACTGAGTGAATCTCTTCCTACACTCTGAGCAGGTGATCGGTATCTCCGCAGTGTGAACTCACTGTTGTTTCAGCAGGTATGATGACCGAGTGAATCTCCTGCCAGACACTGAGCAGTTGAACGTTCTCTCCCCAGTGATAACTCACTGGTGTATCAGCTGGTGGGATGACTGAGTGAATCTCTTTCGCACACACTGAGCATTTGAAAGATCCCTCCCCAGTGTGAACTCACTGGTGTATCAGCAGGTAGGATGACTGAGTGAATCCCTTCCCACACTCTGAACAGGTGAACGGTCTCTCCCCAGTGTGAACTCACTGGTTTATCAGCAGGCAGGATGACTGAGTGAATCTCATCCCACACTCTGATTTGGTTAATGGCTTCTCCCCAGTGTGAACTCACTAGTGTTTCAGCAGGCAGGATGACTGAATGAATTCCTTCCCATAATCTGAACAGGTGAACGGTCTTTCCCCAGTGTTAACTCACTGGTGTATCAGCAGGTAGGATGACAGAGTGAATTTCTTTCCCACACTCTGAGCAGGTGAACGGTCTCTCCCCATTGTGAACTCACTGTAATTTCAGCAGGTAGGATGACTGAGTGAATCTCCTACCAGACTCTGAGCAGGTGAATGTTCTCTCCCAAGTGTTAACTCACTGGTGTATCAGCAGGTAGGATGACTGAGTGAATCTCATCGCACAATCTGAGCAGGTGAATGGACACTCCCCAGTGTGAACTCACTGGTGTATCAGCAGGCAGGATGACTGAGTGAATCCCTTCCCATAATCTGAACAGGTGAACGGCCTCTCCCCAGTTTGAACTCACTGGTGCATCAGCAGGTAGGATGACAGAGTGAATCACTTTCCCACACTCTGAGCAGCTGTAATGTCTCTCCCCAGTGTGAACTCACTGGTGTATCAGCAGTTGGGATGACTGAGGGAATCTCTTCCCACACTCTGATCTGGTGAACGGTCTCTTCCAAGTGTGAACTCACTGGTGTATCAGCAGGCAAGATGACTGAGTGAGTCTCTTCCCACACTCTGAGCAGGTGAACGGTCTCTCCCGATTGTGCACTCACTGTTGTTTCAGCAGTTAGGATGACTGAGTGAATCTCCTACCAGACTCTGAGCAGGTGAATGGTCTCTCCCCAGTGTGAACTCACTGGTGTATCAGAAGGTAGGATGACTGAATGAATCTCTTCTGACACTCAGAGCAGTTGAACGGTCTCTCACCAGTGTGAACTCACTGGTGTATCAGCAAGTTGGATGACTGAGTGAATCCCTTCCCACACTCTGAACATTTGAACGTTCTCTCCCCAGTGATAACTCACTGGTATATCAGCTGGTAGGATGACTGAATGAATCTCTTCCCCACACTGTGAGCAGGTGAACGGTCTCTCCCCATTGTCAACTCACTTTTGTATCAGCAGGTAGGATGACCGAGTGAATCTTCTCCTGACACTGAGCAGATGAATGGTATCCCCCCGGTGTGAACTCACTGGTGTATCAGCAGGTAGGATGACTGAGTAAATCCATTCCCACACTCGGAGCAGGGGAATGGTCTCTCCCCAGTGTGAACTCACTGGTGTATCAGCAGGAAGGATGACTGAGTGAATCTCATCCCACACTATGAGCAGGTGAACGGTCTCTCCCTAGTGTGAAATCACTGGTGTATCAGCAGGTAGGATGACTGAGTTAATCCCTTCCCACACTCTGAACATTTGAACGTTCTCTCCCCAGTGATAACTCACTGGTATATCAGCTGGTAGGATGACTGAATGAATCTCTTCCCCACACTCTGAGCACGTGAAAGGTCTCTCCCCAGTGTGAACTCACTGGTGTATCAGCAGTTTGGATGACTGAGTGAATCTCTTCCCGCACTCTGAGCAGTTGAATGGTCTCTCCCCAGTCTCAACTCACTGTTGTATGAGAAGGTAGGATGTCTGAGTGTATCCCTTCCCAAACTCTGAGCAGGTGAAAGGTCTCTCCCCAGTGTGAACTCACTGGTGTATTAGCAGGTAGGATGACTGAGTGAATCTCATCACACGCTCTGAGCAGGTGAACGGTCTCTCCCCAGTTTGAACTCACTGGTGTATCAGCAGGTAGGATAACTGAGTGAATCCCTTCCCACACTTTGAACAGGTGAACGGTCTCTCCCCAGTGATAACTCACTGGTGTATCAGCTGGTAGGCTGACTGAGTGAATCTCTTTCCCACACACTGAGCATTTGAAAGGTCTTTCCCCAGTGTGAACTCAGTGGTGTATCAGCAGGCAGGATGACTGAGTGAATCCCTTCCCACAATCTGAACAGGTGAACGGTCTCTCCCCAGTGTGAACTCACTGGTGTATCAGCTGGTCGGATGACTGAGGGAATCTCTGTCCAAACTCTGAGCAGCTGAAAGGTCTCTCCCCAGTGTAAACTCACTGGTGCATCAGCAGTTTGGATGACTGAGGGAATCTCTTCCCACACTCTGAGCAGGTGAACGGTCTCTCCCCCATTCTCAACTCACTGTTTTATCAGCAGGTAGGATGACTGAGTGAATCTCTTCCCACACTCTGCGCAGGTGAATGGTCTCTCCCCATTGAGAACTCACTGTTGTTTCAGCAGTTATGATGCCCGAGAGAATCTCCTACAAGACACTGAGAAGGTGAATGGTCTCTCCCCAGTGTGAGCTCACAGGTGTATCAGTAGGTAGGATGACTGAGTAAATCCTTTCCCACACTCTGAGCAGGGGAATGGTCTCTCCCCAGTGTGAACGCACAGATGTATCAGCAGTTTGGATGACTGAGTGAATCTCTTCCCACACTCTGATCAGATGAATGGTCTCTCCCCAGTCTCAACTCACTGTTGTATCAGCAGGTAGGATGACTGAGTGAATAACTTCCCAGACTTTGAGCAGGTGAACGGTCTCTTCCCATTGTCAACTCACTGTTGTATCAGCAGGTAGGATGCCTGAGTGAATCTTCTACCAGACTCTGAGCAGGTGAATGGTCTCTCCCCAGTTTGAACTCACTTGTGTATCAGCAGGCAGGATGACTGAGTGCATCCTTTCCCACAATCTGAACTGGTGAACGGTCTCTCCCAGTGTGCACTCACTGATGTATCAGCTGGTCGGATGACTGAGTGAATCTCTGTCCAAACTCTGAGCAGATGAAAGGTCTCTCCCCAGTGTAAACTCACTGGTGTATCAGCAGTTTGGATGACTGAGTGAATCTCTTCCCACACTCTGATCAGATGAATGGTCTCTCCCCAGTCTCAACTCACTGTTGTATCAGCAGGTAGGATGACTGAGTGAATCACTTCCCAGACTTTGAGCAGGTGAACGGTCTCTCCCCAGTGATAACTCATTGGTGTATCAGCTGGAAGGATGACTGAGTGAATCTCTGTCCACACTCAGAGCAGGTGAATGGTCTCTCCCCAGTGTCAACCCACTGGTGTATCAGCAGGTAGGATGACAGAATGCATCTCTTTCCCACACTCTGAGCAGGTGAAAGGTCTCTCCCCAGTGTGAATTCACTGTTGTATCAGCAGTTTGGATGACTGAGTGAATCTCTTCCTACACTCTGAGCAGGTGAATGGACTCTCCCCAGTGTGAACTCACTGTTGTTTCAGCATGTAGGATGACTGAGTGATTCTCATCCCACACTCCGAGCAGGTGAACGGTCTCTCCCCTGTGTGAAATCACTGGTATATCAGCACGTTGCATGACTGAATGAATCACTTCCGACACTCTGAGCAGGTGAACGGTCTCTCCCGATTGTGAACTCACTGTTGTTTCAGCAGTTAGGATGACTGAGTGAATCTCCTACCAGACTCTGAGCAGGTGAACGGTCTCTCCCCAGTGTGAACTCACTGGTGTATCAGCAAGTTGGATGACTGAGTGAATCACTTCCCACACTGTGAGCAGGTGAACGGTCTCTCCCCATTGTCAACTCACTTTTGTATCAGCAGGTAGGATGACCGAGTGTACCTCCTCCTGACACTGTGCAGGTGAATGGTCCCCCCCGGTTTGAACTCACTGGTGTATCAGCAGGTAGGATGACTGAGTAATTCCTTTCCCACACTCGGAGCAGGGAAATGGTCTCTCCCCAGTGTGAACTCACTGGTGTATCAGCAGGAAGGATGACTGAGTGAATATCTTCCCACACTATGAACAGGTGAACGGTCTCTCCCCAGTGTGAAATCACTGGTGTATCAGCAAGAAGGATGACTGAGTGAATCCCTTCCCACACTCTGAACAGTTGAACGTTCTCTCCCCAGTGATAACTCACTGGTGTATCAGATGCTCGGATGACTGAGTGAATCTCTTTCCCGCACTCTGAGCAGGTGAAAGGTCTCTCCCCAGTGTGAACTCACTGGTGTATCAGCAGTTTGGATGTCTGAGTGAATCTCTTCCTGCACTCTGAGCAGTTGAATGGTCTCTCCCCATTCTCAACTCACTGTTGTATGAGAAGGTAGGATGTCTGAGTGAATCTCTTCCCAAACTCTGAGCAGGTGAATGGTCTCTCCCCAGTGTGAGCTCACAGGTGCATCAGCAGGTAGGATGACTGAGTGAATGTCTTCCCAGACTCTGAGCAGGAGAATGGTCTCTCCCCAGTGTGAACTCACTGGTGTATCAGCAGGTAGGATGACTGAGTGAATGTCTTCCCAGACTCTGAGAAGGTGAACGGTCTCTCCCCAGTTTGAACTCACTGGTGTATCAGCAGGTAGGATAACTGAGTGAATCCCTTCCCACACTTTGAACAGGTGTATGGTCTCTCCCCAGTGATAACTCACTGGTGTATCAGCCGGTAGGATGACTGAGTCAATCTCTTTCCCACACTCTGAGCATTTGAAAGGTCTCTCCCCAGTGTGAACTCACTGGTGTATCAGCAGTTTGGATGACTGAGGGAATCTCTTCCCACACTCTGAAGAGATGAATTGTCTCTCCCCAGTCTCAACTCACTGTTGTATCAGCAGGTAGGATGACAGAGTGAATCTCTTTCCCACACTCTGAGCAGGTGAACGGACTCTCCCCTGTGTGAGCTCACTGGTGTATCAGAAGGTAGGATGACTGAGTGAATCTATTCCGACACTCTGAGCAGGTGAACGGTCTCTCCCCAGTGTGCACTCACTGGTATATCAGCAGGTTGGATGACTGTTTGAATTACTTCCCACACTCTGAGCAGGTGAACGGTCTCTCCCCATTGTCAACTCACTGTTGTATCAGCAGGTAGGATGCCTGAGTGAATCTCCAACCAGACTCTGAGCCGGTGAATGGTCTCTCCCCTGTGTGAAATCACTTGTGTATCAGCAGGCAGGAGTACTGAGTGAATCCCTTCCGACAATCTGAACAGTTGAACGGTCTCTCCCCAGTGTGAACTCACTGGTGTATCAGCTGGTCGGATGACTGAGTGAATCTCTGTCCAAACTCTGAGCAGCTGAAAGGTCTCTCCCCAGTGTAAACTCACTGGTGTATCAGCAGTTTGGCTGACTGAGGGAATCTCTTCCCACACTCTGAGCAGGTGAACGGTCTCTCCCCCATTGTCAACTCACTGTTTTATCAGCAGGTAGGATGACTGAGTGAATCTCTTCCCGCACTCTGCGCAGGTGAATGGTCGCTCCCCATTGAGAACTCACTGTTGTTTCAGCAGGTATGATGCCCGAGAGAATCTCCTACTAGACACTGAGAAGGTGAATGGTCTCTCCCCAGTGTGAGCTCACAGGTGTATCAGCAGGTACGATGACTGAGTAAATCCTTTCCCACACTCTGAGCAGGTGAATGGTCTCTCCCCAGTGTGAACTTACTGGTGTATCAGCAGGTAGGATGACTGAGTGAATGTCTTCCCAGACTCTGAGCAGGTGAACGGTCTCTCCCCAGTTTGAACTCATTGGTGTATCAGCAGGTGGGAAGACAGAGTGAATCTCTTTCCCACACTCTGAGCAGGTGAAAGGTCTCTCCACAGTGTAAACTCACTAGTGTATCAGCAGTTTGGATGACTGAAGGAATCTCTTCCCACACTCTGAGCAGTTGAATGGTCTAACCCCAGTCTCAACTGACTGTTGTATCAGCAGGTAGGATGACTGAGTGAATCTCTTCCCACACTCAGAGCAGGTGAACGGACTCTCTCCAGTGTGATCTCACTGGTGTATCAGAAGGTAGGATGACTGAGTGAATCTCCTCCGACACACAGAGCAGGTGAACGGTCTCTCTCCAGTGTGATCTCACTGGTGTATCAGAAGGTAGGATGACTGAGTGAATCTCCTCCGACACTCAGAGCAGGTGAACGGTCTCTCTCCAGTGTGCACTCACTGGTGTATCAGCAGGTTGGATGACCGAGAATATCTACTCCTGACACTGTGCAGGTGAATGGTCCCCCCGGTTTGAACTCACTGGTGTATCAGCAGGTAGGATGACTGAGTAATTCCTTTCCCACACTCGGAGCAGGGGAATGGTCTCTCCCCAGTCTCAACTCACTGGTGTATCAGCAGGAAGGATGACTGAGTGAATATCTTCCCACACTATTCGCAGGTGAACGGTCTCTCCCCAGTGTGAAATCACTGGTGTATCAGCAAGTAGGATGAATGAGTGAATCCCTTCCCACACTCTGAACAGTTGAACGTTCTCTCCCCAGTGATAACTCACTGGTGTATCAGATGGTCGGATGACTGAGTGAATCTCTTCCCGCACTCTGAGCAGTTGAATGGTCTCTCCCCAGTCTCAACTCACTGTTGTATGAGAAGGTAGGATGTCTGAGTGAATCTCTTCCCAAACTATGAGCAGGTGAATGGTCTCTCCCCAGTGTGAACTCACTGGTGTATTAGCAGGTAGGATGACTGAGTGAATCTCATCCCACACTCTGTGCAGGTGAACTGTATCTCCCCTGTGTGAACTCACTGGTGTATCAGCTGGTCGGATGACTGTTTGAATTACTTCCCACACTCTGAGCAGGTGAACGGTCTCTCCCCATTGTCAACTCACTGTTGTATCAGCAGGTAGGATGCCTGAGTGAATGTCCTACCAGACTCTGAGCAGGTGAATGGTCTCGCCCCAGTGTGAACTCACTTGTGTATCATCAGGCAGGATTACTGAGTGAATCCCTTCCCACAATCTGAACAGTTGAACGGTCTCTCCCCAGTGTGAACTCACTGGTGTATCAGCTGGTCGGATGACTGAGTGAATCACTGTCCAAACTCTGAGCAGCTGAAAGGTCTCTCCCCAGTGTAAACTCACTGGTGTATCAGCAGTTTGGCTGACTGAGGGAATCTCTTGCCACACTCTGAGCAGGTGAACGGTCTCTCCCCCATTGTCAACTCACTGTTTTATCAGCAGGTAGGATGACTGAGTGAATCTCTTCCCACACTCTGCGCAGGTGAATGGTCGCTCCCCATTGAGAACTCACTGTTGTTTCAGCAGGTATGATGCCCGAGGGAATCTCCTACAAGACACTGAGAAGGTGAAAGGTCTCTCCCCAGTCTCAACTCACTGTTGTATCAGCAGGTCGGATGACTGAGTGAATCACGTCCCACACTCTGAGCAGGTGGATGGTCTCTCCCCAGTGTGAACTCACTGGTGTATTAGCAGGTAGGATGACTGAGTGAATCTCATCCCACACTCACAGCAGGTGAACGGTCTCTCCCCAGTTTGAACTCACTGGTGTATCAGCAGTTTGGATGCCTAAGGGAATCTCTACCCACACTCTGAACTGTTGAGTGGTCTCTTCACAGTCTCAACTCACTTTTGTATCGGCAGGTAGGATGACTGAGTGAATCTATTCCTGCACTCCGAGCAGGTGAATAGTCTCTTCCCAGAGTGAACTCACTGTTGTTTCAGCAGGTAGGATGACTGAGTGAATCTCATCCCACACTCTGAGCAGGTGAACGGTCTCTCCCCAGTGTAAACTCACTGGTGTATCAGAAGGTAGGATGACTGGGTGAATCACTTTCCCACACTCTGATGATGTGAATGGTCTCTACCCAGTGTGAACTCACTGGTTTATCAGCAGGTAAGATGACTGAGAGAACCTCTTCCCGTACACTGAGAAGGTGAACGGTCTCTGACCAGTGTGAACTCACTTGAGTATCAGCAGGTATAATGACTGAGTGAATCCCTTCCACACTCTGAAAAGGTGAACGGTCTCTCCCCAGTGATAAATCACTGGTGTCTCAGCTGGTAGGATGACGAAGTGAATCTCTGTCCACACTCAGAGCAGGTGAACGGTATCTCCGCAGTGTCAACATACTGGTGCATCAGCAGGTCGGATGACAGAGTGAATCTCTTTCCCACACTCTGAGCAGGTGAAAGGTCTCTCCCCAGTGTGAACTCACTGGTGTATCAGCATGTAGGATGACTGAGTGAATAGCATCCCACACTCTGAGCAGGTGAACGGTCTCTCCCCAGTGTGAACTCACTGGTGTATCAGCAGGTAGGATGACTGAGTTAATCCCTTCCCACACTCTGCACAGGTGAACGGTCTCTGTCAAGTGTGAACTCACTGGTGTATCAGCAGGCAGGATGACTGACTGAATCTCATCCCACACTCCGAGCAGCTGAATGGTCTCTCCCCAGGGTGAACTCACTTGTGTATCAGAAGGTATGATGACTGAGTGAATCTCTTCCTACACTCTGAGGAGGTGAACGGTCTCTCCACAGTGTGAACTCACTATTATATAAGCAGGTTGGATGACTGAGTGAATCACTTCCCACACTCTGAGCAGCTGAATGGACTCTCCCCAGTGTGAACTCACTGGTGTAGCAGCAGGTAGGATGACTGAGTGAATCTCATCCCACACTCAGAGCAGGGGAACGGTCTCTCCCCTGTGTGAACTCACTGGTGTATCAGCAGGTAGGATGACTGAGTGAATCCCTTTCCCACACTCTGAACAGGTGAACTGTCTCTCCCCAGTGTGAACTCACTGGTGTATCCGAAGGTAGTATGACTGAGTGATTCTCTTCCGACACTCTGAGCAGGTGAACGGTCTCTCCCCAGTGTGAACTCACTGGTATATCAGCAGGTTGGATGACTGTTTGAATTACATCCCACACTCTGAGCAGGTGAACGGTCTCTCCCCATTGCCAACTCACTGTTGTATCAGCAGGTAGTATGCCTGAGTGAATCTCCTACCAGACTCTGAGCAGGTGAATGGTCTCTGCCCAGTGTGAACTCACTTGTGTATCAGCAGGCAGGATGACTGAGTGAATCCCTTCCCACAATCTGAACAGGTGAACGGTCTCTCCCCAGTGTGAACTCACTGGTGTATCAGCAGTTTGAATGACTGAGGGAATCTCTTCCCACACTCTGAGCAGGAGAACGGTCTCGCCCCCATTGTCAACTCACTGTTTTATCAGCAGGTAGGATGACTGAGTGAATCTCTTCCCACACTGTGCGCAGGTGAGTGGTCTCTCCCCATTGAGAACTCACTGTTGTTTCAGCAGGTATGATGCCCGAGAGAATCTCCTACAAGACACTGAGAAGGTGAATTGTCTCTCCCCAGTGTGAACTCACAGGTGTATCAGCATGTAGGATGACTGAGTAAATCCTTTCCCACAGTCTGAGCAGGGGAATGGTCTCTCCCCAGTGTGAACTCACTGGTGTATCAGCAGTTTGGATGACTGAGTGAATATCTTTCCCACACTCTGAGCAGGTGAACGGTCTCTCCCCAATGTCAACTCACTGGTGTATCAGCAGGTATGATGCCTGAGTGAATCTCCTACCACACTCTGAGCAGATGAATGGTCTCGCCCCAGTCTCAACTCACTGTTGTATCAGCAGGTAGGATGACTGAGTGAACCACTTCCCGCACAATGAGCAGGTGAACGGTCTCTCCCCAATGATAACTCATTGGTGTATCACCTGGAAGGATGACAGAGTGAATCTCTTTCCCACACTCTGAGCAGGTGAACGGTCTCTCCCCAGTGTGAACTCACTGGAGTATCAGCAGGTAGGATGACAGAGTGAATCTCTTTCCCACACTCTGAGCAGGTGAATGGTCTCTCCCCAGTGTGAACTCACTGGTGTATCAGAAGGTAAGATGACTGACAGAATCTCTTCCGACACTCTGAGCAGGTAAACGGTCACTCCCCAGTGTGAACTCACTGGTGTATCAGCAGGTAGTATGACTGAGTGAATCCCTTGCCACAATCTGAACAGGTGAACGTTCTCTCCCCAGTGTGAACTCACTGGTATATCAGCTGGTAGGATGACTGAGTGAATCTCTGTCCACACTCAGAGCAGGTGAACGGTCTCTCCCCAGTGTTAATTCTCTGGTGTATCAGCAGATAGGATGACAGAGTAAATCTAGGTCCCACACTCTGAGCAGGTGAACGGTGTCTCCCCAATGTCAACTCACTGGTGTATCAGCAGGTAGGATGACAGAGTGAATCTCTTTCCCACACTCTGAGCAGGTGAACGGTCTCTCCCCAGTGTGAACTCACTGGTGTATCAGCAGGCAGGATGACTGACTGAATCTCATCCCAAACTCTGAACAGGAGAATGATCTCTCCCCAGTGTGAACTCAGTGGTGTATCAGAAGGTAGGATGACTAAGTGAATCTCTGTCCACACTCAGAGCAGGTGAACGGTCTCTCCGCTGTGTCAACATACTGGTGCATCAGCAGGTAGGAAGACTGTGTGAATCTCATCCCACACTCTGAGCAGGTGAACGGTCTCATCCCCAGTGTGAACTCACTGGTGTATCATCAGGTAGGATGACTGAGTGAATCCCTTCCCACACTCTGTACAGGTGAACGGTCTCTGCCAAGTGTGAACTCACTGGTGTGTCAGCAGCAGGATGACTGAGTGAATCTCATCCCACACTCTGAGCAGCTGAATGGTCTCTCCCCAGGGTGAACTCACTGGTGTATCAGAAGGTCGGATGACTGAGTGAATCTCTTTCGACAATCTGAGGAGGTGAACGGTCGCTCCACAATGTGAACTCACTATTATATAAGCAGGTTGGATGACTGAGTGAATCTCATCCCACACTCTGAGCAGCTGAATGGTCTCTCCCCAGGGTGAACTCACTGGTGTATCAGAAGGTATGATGACTGAGTGAATCACTTCCCACACTCTGAGCAGGTGAATGGTCTCTCCGCATTGTGAACTCACTGTTGTTTTAGCAGGAAGGATGACTGACTGAATCTCCGACCAGACTCTGAGCAGGTGAATGGTCTCTCCCCAGTGTGAACTCACTGGTGTATCAGAAGGAAAAATGACTGAGTGAATCTCTTCGGACACTCTGAGCAGGTGAACGGTCTCTCCCCATTGTCAACTCACTGTTGTTTCAGCAGGTAGGATGACTGAGTGAATCTCCTACCAGACACTGAGCAGTTGAATGGTCTCTCCCCAGTGTGAACTCACTGGTGTATCAGCAGGTAGGATGACTGATTAAATCCTTTACCACACTCTCAGCAGGGGAATGTTCCCTCCCCAGTGTGAACGAACTGGTGTATCAGCAGTTAGGATGACTGAGTGAACCTCTTCCCGCACACTGAGCAGTTGAATGGTCTCTCCACTGTCTCAACTCACTGTTGTATCAGCAGGTAGGATGACTGAGTGAATCTCTTCCCACACTTTGTGCAGGTGAATCGTCTCTCCCCATTGTGAACGCACTGTTGTTTCAGCAGGTATGATGACTGAGTGAATCTCCTACCAGACACTGAGCAGGTGAATGATCTCTCCCCAGTGTGAACTCACTGGTGTATCAGCAGGTAGGATGACTGAGAGAATCCCTTCCCACACTCTGAACAGGTGAACGGTCTCTGCCAAGTGTGAACTCACTGGTGTATCAGCAGGCAGGATGACTGAGTGAATCTCATCCCACACTCTGAGCAGGTTAACGGTCTCTCCCCTGTGTTAACTCACTGGTGTATCAGCAGGTAGGATGACTGAGAGAATCCCTTCCCACACTCTGAACAGGTGAACGGTCTCTGCCAAGTGTGAACTCACTGGTGTATCAGCAGGCAGGATGACTGAGTGAATCTCATCCCACACTCTGAGCAGGTGAATGATCTCTCCCCATTGTGAACTCATTGTTGTTTCAGCAGGTAGGATATCTGAGTGAATCTCCTACCATACCCTGAGCAGGTGAATGGTCTCTCCCCAATGAGAACTCACTGGTGTATCAGCAGGTAGGATGACTGATTGAACCTCTTCCCGTACACTGAGAATGTGAACGGTCTCTCCCCAGTGTGAACTTACTGGTATATCGGCAGGTTGGATTACTGAGTGAAACACTTCCCACACTCTGAGCAGGTGAACGGTCTTTCCCCAGTGTGAACTCACTGGTGTATCAGCAGGCAGGATGACTGAGTGAATCCCTTCCCACAATCTGAACAGGTGAAGGGTCTCTCCCCAGTGTGAACTCACTGGTGTATCAGCTGGAAGGATGACTAAGTGAATCTCCGTCCACACACAGAGCAGGTGAACAGTCTCTCCCCAGTGTTAACTCACAGATGTATCAGAAGGTAGAATGACTGAGTGAATCTCTTCCGACAATCTGAGCAGGTGAACGGACTCTCCCCAGTGTGAACTCACTGGTGTATCAACAGTTTGGATGACTGAGTGAATCACTTCCCACACTCGGAGCAGGTGAATGGTCTCTCCCCATTGTGAACTCACTGTTGTTTCAGCAGGTAGGATGTCTGATTGAATCTCCTACCATACTCTGAGCAAGTGAATGGTCTCTCCCCAGTGATAACACACTGGTGTATCAGCAGGTAGGATGACTGAGTAAATCCTTTCCCGCACTCTGAAAGGGGAATGGTCTCTCCCCAGTGTGAACTCACTGGTGTATCAGCAGGTCTGATGACTGAGTGAACCTCTTCCCGTACACTGAGAAGGTGAACGGTCTCTCCCCAGTGTGAACTCACTGGTGTATCAGCAGGTAGCATGACTGAGTGAATCCCTTCCACACTCTGAAAAGGTGAACGGCCTCTCCCCAGTGAATACTCACTGGTGTATCAGCAGGTAGGATGACGAAGTGAATCTCTGTCCACACTCAGAGCAGGTGAACGGTCTCTCCCCAGTGTCAACTCACTGGTGCATCAGCAGGTAGGATGACAGTGTGAATCTCTTTCCCACTCTCTGAGCAGGTGAAAGGTCTCTCCCAGTGTGAACCCACTGGTGTATCAGCAGGTAGAATGACTGACTGAATCTCATCCATCACTCTGAGAAGGTGAACGGTCTCTCCCCTGTGTGAACTCACTGGTGTATCAGCAGGTAGGATGACTGAGTGAATCAATTCCCACACTCTGAACAGGTGAACCGTCTCTGCCAAGTTTGAACTCACTGGTGTATCAGCAGGCAGGATGACTGAGTGAATCTCATCCCACAATCTAAGCTGCTGACTGGTCTCTCCCCAGTGTGAACTTACTGGTGTATCAGAAGGTAGAATGACTGAGTGAATCTCTTCCGACACTCTGAGCAGATGAATGGTCTCTCCCCAGTGTGAACTCACTGGTGTATCAGAAGTTAGAATGACTGAGTGAATCTCTTCCGGCACTCTGAGCAGGTGAACGGTCTCTCCCCAGTGTGAACTCACTGTTGTATCAGCAGTTTGGATGACTTAGGGAATCTCTTCCCACACTCTGAGCAGTTGAATGGTCTCGCCCCAGTCTCAACTCACTGTTGTATCAGCAGGTAGGATGACTGAGTGAATCTCTTGCCACACTCTGAGCAATTGAATGGTCTCTCCCCAGTGTGAACTCACTGGTGTATCAGCAGGTAGGATGACTGAGTGAATCCCTTACCACACTCTGAACAGGGGAACGGTCTCTACCCAGTGATAACTCACTGGTGTATCAGCTGGAAGGATGACTAAGTGAATCTCTGTCCACACTCAGAGCAGGTGAACGGTCTCTCCCCAGTGTCAACTCACTGGTGTATCAGCAGGTAGGATGACAGTTTGAATGTCTTTCCCACTCTCTGAGCAGGTGAACGGTCTCTCCCCATGGTGAACTCACTTGTGTCTCAGCAGGCAGGATGACTGAGTGAATCACTTCCCACACTCTGAGCAGGTGAATTGTCTCTCCCCAGTGTGAATTCACTGTTGCATCAGCAGGTAGGAAGACTGAGTAAATCCTTTCCCACTCTCTGAGCAGGGGAATGGTCTCTCTCCAGTGTGAACTCAGTGGTGTATCAGCAGGTAGGATGACAGAGTGAATCTCTTTCCCATCATCTGAGCAGGTGAAAGGTCTCTCCCCAGTGTGAACTCACTGGTGTACCAGCAGTTTGGATGACTGAGGGAATCTCTTCCCACACTCTGAGCAGGTGAGTGGTCTCCCCCCAGTGTGAACTCACTGGTGTATTGGCAGGTAGGATGACTGAGTGAATCTCATCCCACACTCTGAGCAGGTGAACGGTCTCTCCCCAGTGTGAACTCCCTGGTGTATCAGCAGGTAGGATGACTGAGTGAATCCCTTCCCACACTCTGAACAGGTGAACGGACACTCCCCAGTGATAACTCATTGGTGTATCAACTGGGAGGATAACTAAGTGAATCTCTGTCCACACACTGATCAGGTGAACGGTCTATCCCCAGTGTTATCTCACTGGTGCATCAGCAGGTCGGATGACTGACTGAATCTCCTACCAGACTCTGAGCAGGTGAATGCTCACTGCACAGTGTGAACTCACTGGTGCATCAGCAGGCAGGATCACTGTGTGAATCTCATCCAACACTCTGAGCTGGTGAATGGTCTCTCCCCAGTGTGAACTCACTGGAATATCAGAAAGTAGAATGACGAAGTGAATCTCTTCCGACACTCTGAGGAGTTGAACGGTCTCTCCCCAGTGTGAACTCACTGGTGTATCAGCAGGTTGGATGACTGAGTGAATCACTTCAAACACTCTGAGCAGGTGAACGGTCTCTCCTCATTGTCAACTCACTGTTGTATCAGCAGGTAGGATGACTGAGTGAATCTCTTCCCACACTCTGAGCAGGTGAATGGTCTCATCCCCATTGTGAACTCACTGTTGTTTCAGCAGGTATGTTGACTGAGTGAATCTCCTAGCAGACACTGATCAGGTGAACGGTCTATCCCCATTGTTAACTCACTGGTGCATCAGCAGGTCGGATGACTGACTGAATCTCCTACCAGACTCTGAGCAGGTGAATGCTCACTGCACAGTGTGAACTCACTGGTGCATCAGCAGGCAGGATCACTGTGTGAATCTCATCCAACACTCTGAGCAGGTGAATGGTCTCTCCCCAGTGTGAACTCACTGGTATATCAGAAAGTAGAATGACTAAGTGAATCTCTTCCGACACTCTGAAGAGTTGAACGGTCTCTCCCCAGTGTGAACTCACTGGTGTATCAGCAGGTTGGATGACTGAGTGAATCACTTCAAACACTCTGAGCAGGTGAACGGTCTCTCCTCATTGTCAAATCACTGTTGTATCAGCAGGTAGGATGACTGAGTGAATCTCTTCCCACACTCTGAGCAGGTGAATGGTCTCATCCCCATTGTGAACTCACTGTTGTTTCAGCAGGTATGTTGACTGAGTGAATCTCCTAGCAGACACTAAGCAGGTGAATGGTCTCTCCCCAGTGTGAACTCACTGGTGTATCAGCAGTAAGGATGACTGAGTGAACCTCTTCCCTCACACTGAGCAGGTGAACGGTCTCTCCCCAGTGTGAACTCACTGGTGCATCAGTGGTTTGGATGACTGAGGGAATGTCTTCCCACACTCTGAACAGTTGAATGGTCACTCCCCAGTCTCAACTCACAGTTGTAACAGCAGGTCGGATGACTGAGTGAATCTCATCCCACACTCTGAGCAGCTGAATACTCTCTCCCCAGCGTGAACTCACTGGTGTATCAGAAGGTAAGATGACTGAATGAATCTCTTCCGACACTCTGAGCAGGTGAACGGTCTCTCCCCAATGTGAACGCACTGGTATATCAGCAGGTTGGATGACTGAGTGAATCACTTCCCACACTCTGAGTAGGTGAACGGTCTCTCCCCATTGTCAACTCACTGATATATGAGCAGGTAGGATGACTGATTGAATCTCATCCCACACACTGAGCAGGTGAACGGTCTCTCCCCATGGTGAACTCACTTGTGTCTCAGCAGGCAGGATGACTGAGTGAATCACTTCCCACACTCTGAGCAGGTGAATTGTCTCTCCCCAGTGTGAATTCACTGTTGCATCAGCAGGTAGGAAGACTGAGTAAATCCTTTCCCACTCTCTGAGCAGGGGAATGGTCTCTCTCCAGTGTGAACTCAGTGGTGTATCAGCAGGTAGGATGACAGAGTGAATCTCTTTCCCATCATCTGAGCAGGTGAAAGGTCTCTCCCCAGTGTGAACTCACTGGTGTACCAGCAGTTTGGATGACTGAGGGAATCTCTTCCCACACTCTGAGCAGGTGAGTGGTCTCCCCCCAGTGTGAACTCACTGGTGTATTGGCAGGTAGGATGACTGAGTGAATCTCATCCCACACTCTGAGCAGGTGAACGGTCTCTCCCCAGTGTGAACTCCCTGGTGTATCAGCAGGTAGGATGACTGAGTGAATCCCTTCCCACACTCTGAACAGGTGAACGGACACTCCCCAGTGATAACTCATTGGTGTATCAACTGGGAGGATAACTAAGTGAATCTCTGTCCACACACTGATCAGGTGAACGGTCTATCCCCAGTGTTATCACACTGGTGCATCAGCAGGTCGGATGACTGACTGAATCTCCTACCAGACTCTGAGCAGGTGAATGCTCACTGCACAGTGTGAACTCACTGGTGCATCAGCAGGCAGGATCACTGTGTGAATCTCATCCAACACTCTGAGCTGGTGAATGGTCTCTCCCCAGTGTGAACTCACTGGAATATCAGAAAGTAGAATGACGAAGTGAATCTCTTCCGACACTCTGAGGAGTTGAACGGTCTCTCCCCAGTGTGAACTCACTGGTGTATCAGCAGGTTGGATGACTGAGTGAATCACTTCAAACACTCTGAGCAGGTGAACGGTCTCTCCTCATTGTCAACTCACTGTTGTATCAGCAGGTAGGATGACTGAGTGAATCTCTTCCCACACTCTGAGCAGGTGAATGGTCTCATCCCCATTGTGAACTCACTGTTGTTTCAGCAGGTATGTTGACTGAGTGAATCTCCTAGCAGACACTGATCAGGTGAACGGTCTATCCCCATTGTTAACTCACTGGTGCATCAGCAGGTCGGATGACTGACTGAATCTCCTACCAGACTCTGAGCAGGTGAATGCTCACTGCACAGTGTGAACTCACTGGTGCATCAGCAGGCAGGATCACTGTGTGAATCTCATCCAACACTCTGAGCAGGTGAATGGTCTCTCCCCAGTGTGAACTCACTGGTATATCAGAAAGTAGAATGACTAAGTGAATCTCTTCCGACACTCTGAAGAGTTGAACGGTCTCTCCCCAGTGTGAACTCACTGGTGTATCAGCAGGTTGGATGACTGAGTGAATCACTTCAAACACTCTGAGCAGGTGAACGGTCTCTCCTCATTGTCAAATCACTGTTGTATCAGCAGGTAGGATGACTGAGTGAATCTCTTCCCACACTCTGAGCAGGTGAATGGTCTCATCCCCATTGTGAACTCACTGTTGTTTCAGCAGGTATGTTGACTGAGTGAATCTCCTAGCAGACACTAAGCAGGTGAATGGTCTCTCCCCAGTGTGAACTCACTGGTGTATCAGCAGTAAGGATGACTGAGTGAACCTCTTCCCTCACACTGAGCAGGTGAACGGTCTCTCCCCAGTGTGAACTCACTGCTGTATCAGCTGGTAGGATGACTGAGTGAATCTCTTCCCACACTATGAGCAGGTGAACGGTCTCTCCCCAGTGTGAACTCACTGGTGTATCAGCAGGCAGGATGACTGAGTGAATCTCTTCCCACACTATGAGCAGGTGAAAGTTCTCTCCACATTATGAACTCGCTGGTGTATCAGCAGTTTGGATGACTGAGGGAATCTCTTCCCACACTATGAGCAGGTGAACGGTCTCTCCCCAGTGTGAACTCACTGCTGTATCAGCTGGTAGGATGACTGAGTGAATCTCTTCCCACACTATGAGCAGGTGAACGGTCTCTCCCCAGTCTCAGCTCACTGTTGTATCAGCAGGTAGGATGACGGAGTGAATCTCTTCCCACACTCTGAGCAGGTGAATGGTCTCTCCCCAGTGTGAAATCACTGGTGTCTTACCAGGTTGGATGACTGAGTGAATCTCTTTCCCACACTCTGAGCAGGAGAAAGGTCTCTCCCCAGTGTGAACTCACTGGCGTATCAGAAGTTTGGATGACTGAGTGAACCTCTTCCCGCACACTGAGCCGGTGAACGGTCTCTCCCCAGTGTGAACTCATTGGTGTATCAGCAGGTAGGATGACTGAGTGAACCTCTTCCCGCACACTGAGCAGGTGAACGGTCTCTCCCCAGTGTGAACTCACTGTTGTACCAGCAAGTAGGATGACTGAGTAAATCCTTTCCCAATCTCTGAGCAGGGGAATGGTCTCTCCCCAGTGTGAACTCACTGGTGTATCAGCAGGTCGGATGACTGAGTGAATCCCTTCCCACACGGAGCGCAGGTGAACTGTCTCTCCCCAGTGTCAACTCAATGGTGTATCTACAGGGAGGATGACTGAGTGAATCACTTCCCACACTCTGAACAGGTGAACGGTCTCTCCCCAGTGATAACTCACTGCTGTATCAGCTGCTAGGATGACTGAGTGAATCTCTGTCCACACGCAGAGCAGGTGAACGGTCTCTCCCCAGTGTCAACTCAATGGTGTATCTACAGGTAGGATGACAGAGTGAATCTCTTTCCCACAATCTGAGCAGGTGTACCGTCTCTCCCCAGTGTGAACTCACTGGTGTATCAGCAGTTTGGATGACTGAGGGAATCTCTTCCCACACCCTAAGCAGGTGAATGGTCTCTCCCCAGTCTCAACTCACTGTTGTATCAGCAGGTAGGATGACGGAGTGAATCTCTTCCCACACTCTGAGCAGGTGAATGGTCACTCCCCAGTGTGAAATCACTGGTGTATTAGCAGGTTGGATGACTGAGTGAATCTCATCCCACACTCTGAGCAGGTGAAAGGACTCTCCCCAGTGTGAACTCATTGGTGTATCAGCAGGTCGGATGACTGAGTGAATCCCTTCCCACACACTGAACAGGTGAACGGTCTCTCACCAGTGACAACTCACTGGTGTATCAGCTGGTAGGATGACTGAATGAATCTCTGTCCACACACTGATCAGGTGAACGGTCTATCCCAGTGTTAACTCACTGGTGCATCAGCAGGTCGGATGACAGAGTGAATCTCTTTCCCACACTCTGAGCAGGAGAAAGGTCTCTCCCCAGTGTGAACTCACTGGCATATCAGAAGTTTGGATGACTGAGGGACCTCTTCCCTCACACTGAGCAGGTGAACGGTCTCTCCCCAGTGTGAACTCACTGGTGTATCAGCAGGTAGGATGACTGAGTGAATCTCTTCCCACACTATGAGAAGGTGATCGGTCTCTCCCCAGTGTGAACCCACTGGTGTATCAGCAGGTAGGATGACTGAGGGACCTCTTCCCTCACACTGAGCAGGTGACCGGTCTCTCCCCAGTGTGAACCCACTGGTGTATCAGCAGGTAGGACGACTGAGTGAATCTCTTCCCACACTCCGAGCAGGTGAATGGTCCCTCCCCATTGTGAACTCGCTGTTGTTTCAGCAGGAATGATGACTGAGTGAATCTCCTACCAGACACTGAGCAGGTGAATGGTTTCTGCCCAGGTTGAACTCACTGGTGTATCAGCAAGTAGGATGACTGAGTAAATCCTTTCCCAATCTCTTAGCAGGGGAATGGTCTCTCCCCAGTGTGAACTCACTGGTGTATCAGCAGGTCGGATGACTGAGTGAATCCCTTCTCACACTGTGCGCAAGTGAACGGTCTCTCCCCAGTGTCAACTCAATGGTGTATCTACAGGTAGGATGACTGAGTGAATCACTTCCCACAATCTGAACAGGTGAACGGTCTCTCCCAGTTGCAGGGATGGTGAAGGAGGGAGGGTTTTGGTTTCCTGGATAATTGGGGCTCTTTCTGGGGTAGGTGGGACCTCTACAAACAGGACGGTCTTCACCTGAACCAGAGGGTTACCAATATCCTGGGGGCGAGATTTGTTAGTGCTCTTCGGGGGGGTTTAAACTAAATCAGCAGGGGAATGGGAACCTAAATTGTAGTTCCAGTGTACAGGCTGTTGAGAGTAGTGAGGTAGGGGATAAGGTTACAGGGACGCAAGAGGGCACTGGTAAGCAAGAACTTGGTTTAAAGTGTGTCTACTTCAACGGGAGGAGCATCCGGAATAAGGTGGGTGAGCTTGCAGCATGGGTTGGTACCTGGGGTCCTGATGTTGTGGCCATTTCGGAGACATGGGTAGAGCAGGGGCAGGAATGGATGTTGCAGGTTCCGGGATTTAGATGTTTCAGAAAGAACAGAGAAGAGGGTAAAAGAGGGCGGGGGGTGGCATTGTTAATCAAGGAAAGTATTACAGCGGCAGAAAGGACGTTTGAGGACTCGTCTACTGAGGTAGTATGGGCCGAGGTTAGAAACAGGAGAGGTGAGGTCACCCTGTTGGGAGTTTTCTATAGACCTCCGAATAGTTCCAGAGATGTAGAGGAAAGGATAGCGAAGATGATTCTCGACAGGAGCGAGAGTAACAGGGTAGTGGTTATGGGGGACTTTAACTTTCCAAATATTGACTGGAAATACTATAGTTCGAGTACTTTAGATGTGTCTGTTTTTGTCCAGTGTGTGCAGGAGGGTTTTCTGACACAGTATGTGGACAGGCCAACCAGGGGCGATGCCACATTGGATTTGGTACTGGGTAATGAACCCGGCCAGGTGTTCGATTTAGATGTAGGTGAGCACTTTGGCGATAGTGATCACAATTCGGTTAGGTTTACCTTAGCGATGGGCAGGGACAGGTATATACCGCAGGGCAAGAATTATAGCTGGGGGAAAGGAAATTATGACGCGATTAGGCAAGATTTAGGATGTGTAGGATGGGGAAGGAAACTGCAGGGGATGGGCACAAACGAAATGTGGAGCTTATTCAAGGAGCAGCTAATGCGTGTCCTTGATAAGTATGTACCTGTCAGGCAGGGAGGAAGTTGTCGAGCGAGGGAGCCGTGGTTTACTCAAGAAGTTGAAGCGCTTGTCAAGAGGAAGAGGGCGGCTTATGTTAGGATGAGACGTGAAGGCTCAGTTAGGGCGCTTGAGAGTTACAAGCTAGCCAGGAAGGATCTAAAGGGAGGGCTAAGAAGAGCAAGGAGAGGACACGAGAAGTCATTGGCGGATAGGATCAAAGAAAACCCTAAGGCTTTCTATAGGTATATCAGGAATAAACGAATGATAAGAGTTAGAACAGGGCCAATCAAGGATAGTAGTGGGAAGTTGTGTGCGGAATCAGAGGAGATAGGGGAAGCGTTAAATGAATATTTTTCGTCAGTATTTACAGTAGAGAAAGAAAATGTTGCCGAGGAGATTACTGAGATACAGCCTACTAGGCTAGATGGGATTGAGATTCACAAGGAGGAGGTGTTAGCAATTTTGGAAAGAGTGAAAATAGATAAGTCCCCTGGGCCAGATGGGATTTATCCTAGGATTCTCTGGGAAGCCAGGGAGGAGATTGCAGAGCCGTTGTTGTTGATCTTTAAGTCGTCATTGTCGACAGGAGTAGTGCCGGAGGACTGGAGGATAGCAAATGTTGTCCCCTTGTTCAAGAAGGGGAGTAGAGACAGCCCTGGTAATTATAGACCTGTGAGCCTTACTTCGGTTGTGGGTAAAATGTTGGAAAAGGTTATAAGAGACAGGATTTATAATCATCTTGAAAAGAATAAGTTCATTTGCGATAGTCAGCACGGTTTTGTGAAAGGTAGGTCGTGCCTCACAAACCTTATTGAGTTTTTCGAGAAGGTGACCAAACAGGTGGATGAGGGTAAAGCCGTGGATGTGGTGTATATGGATTTCAGTAAGGCGTTTGATAAGGTTCCCCACGGTAGGCTATTGCAGAAAATACGCAAGTATGGGGTTGAAGATGATTTAGAGCTTTGGATCAGAAATTGGCTAGCTGAAAGAAGACAGAGGGTGGTGGTTGATGGCAAATGTTCATCCTGGAGTTTAGTTACTAGTGGTGTACCGCAAGGTTCTGTTTTGGGGCCACTGCTGTTTGTCATTTTTATAAACGACCTGGATGAGGGTGTAGAAGGGTGGGTTAGTAAATTTGCGGATGACACGAAGGTCGGTGGAGTTGTGGATAGTGTCGAAGGGTGTTGTAGGGTACAGAGGGACATAGATAGGCTGCAGAGCTGGGCTGAGAGATGGCAAATGGAGTTTAATGCGGAGAAGTGTGAGGTGATTCACTTTGGAAGGAGTAACAGCAATGCAGAGTACTGGGCTAATGGGAAGATTCTTGGTAGTGTAGATGAGCAGAGAGATCTTGGTATCCAGGTACATAAATCCCTGAAAGTTGCTACACAGGTTAATAGGGCTGTTAAGAAGGCATATGGTGTGTTAGCCTTTATTAGTAGGGGGATCGAGTTTCAGAGCCACGGGGTCATGATGCAGCTGTACAAAACTCTGGTGAGGCCGCACCTGGAGTGTTGCGTGCAGTTCTGGTCACCGCATTATAGGAAGGATGTCGAAGCTTTGGAAAGGGTGCAGAGGAGATTTACTAGGATGTTGCCTGGTATGGAAGGAAGGTCTTACGAGGAAAGGCTGAGGGACTTGGGGTTGTTTTCGTTAGAGAGAAGGAGGAGGAGAGGTGACTTAATAGAGACATACAAGATAATCAGAGGGTTAGATAGGGTGGATAGTGAGAGTCTTTTTCCTCGGATGAGGATGGCAAACACGAGGGGACATAGCTTTAAGTTGAGGGGTGAAAGATATAGGACAGATGTCAGAGGTAGTTTCTTTATGCAGAGAGTAGTAGGGGCGTGGAACGCCCTGCCTGCAACAGTAGTAGACTCGCCAACTTTAAGGGCATTTAAGTGGTCATTGGATAGACATATGAATGTAAATGGAATAGTGTAGGTCAGATGATCGGCGCAACATCGAGGGCCGAAGGGCCTGTACTGCGCTGTAATATTCTAATTCTAATTCTAATTCTAATAACTCACTGGTGTATCAGCTGGTCGGATGACTGAGTGAATCTCTGTCCACACTCAGAGCAGGTGAACGGTCTCTCCCCAGTGTCAACTCACTGGTGTATCAGCAGGTAGGATGACAGAGTGAAACTCTTCCCACACGCTGAGCAGGTGAATGGTCTCTCCCCAGTGTGAACTCACTGGTGTATTAGCAGGTTGGTTAGACTGAGTGAATCCCTTCCGACACTCTGAGCAGATGAACGGTCTCTCCCCAGTGTGAACTCACTGGTGTATCAGCAGGTTGGATGACAGAGTGAATCTCTGCCCACACTCTGAGCAGGTGAACGGTCTCCCCTCAGTGTCATCTGACTGGCGTATCAGCAGGTAGGATGACAGAGTGAATCTCTTTCCCACACTCTGAGCAGGTGAAAGATCTCTCCCCTGTGTGAACGCACCAGTGTATCAGCAGGTAGGATGACTGAGTGAATCTCATCCCAAACTCTGAGCAGGTGAATGATCTCTCCCCTGTGTGAACGGACCAGTGTATCAGCAGGTAGGATGACTGAGTGAATCCATTCCCACACTCTGAACAGGTGAACGGTCTCTCCCAAGTGTTAGCTCACTGGTGTATCAGCAGGCAGGATGACTGAGTGAATCTCATCCCACACTCTGAGCATCTGAAAGTTCTCTCCCCAGAGTGAAACCACTGGCGTATCAGAAGGTAGGATGACTGAGTGAATCTCTTCCCAAACTCTGAGCAGGTGAACGGTCTCTCCCCTGTGTGAACTCACTCGTTTATCAGCAGGTGGTATGACTCAGTGAATCCCTTCCCACACTCTGAACAGGTGAACGGTCTCTCCCCAGTGATAACTCACTGGTGTATCAGCTGGTAGGATGACTGAGTGAATCTCTGTCCACACTCAGAGCAGGTGAACGGTCTCTCCCCAGTGTCAACTCACTGGTGTATCAGCAGGTAGGATGACAGAGTGAATCTCTTCCCACACGCTGAGCAGGTGAATGGTCTCTCCCCAGTGTGAACTCACTGGTGTATTAGCAGGTTGGATGAATGAATGAATCTCATCCCACACTCTGAGCAGATGAACGGTCTCTCCCCAGTGTGAACTCACTGGTGGATCAGCAGGTAGGATGACTGAGTGAAGCCCTTCCCACACTCTGAACAGGTGAACGTTCTCTCCCCAGTGTTAACTCATTGGTGTATCAGCTGGTAGGATGACTGAGTGAATCTCTGTCCACACACTGATCAGGTGAACGGTCTGAACCCAGTGTGAACTCACTGGTGCATCAGAGGGTCGGATGAAAGAGTGAATCTCTTTCCCAAACTCTGAGCTGGAGAAAGGTCTCTCCCCAGTGTGAACTCACTAGTGTATCAGCTGTTTGGATGACTGAGTGAATCTCTTCCCACACTCTGAGCAGGTGAATGGTCTCTCCCCATTGTGAACTCACTGTTGTTTCAGCAGGTAGGATGTCTGAGTGAATCTCCTACCATACACTGAGCAGGTGACTGGTCTCTCCCCAGTGTGAACTCACTGGTGTATCAGCAGGAAGGATGACTGAGTGAACATCTTCCCGTAAACTGAGAAGGTGAACGGTCTCTCCCGAGTGAGAATTCACTGGTGTATCAGCAGGTAGGATGACTGAGTGAATCCCTTCCACACTCTGAAAAGGTGAACGGTCTCTCCCCAGTGTTAACTCAGTGGTGTATCAGCAGGTAGGATGACTAAGTGAATCTCTGTCCACACTCTGAGCAGGTGAAAAGTCTCTCCCCATTGTGAACTCACTGGTGTATCAGCAGGTAGAATGACTGAGTGAATCTCATCCATCACTCCGAGCAGGTGAACGGTCTCTCCCCTGTGTGAACTCACTGGTGTATCAGCAGGTAGGATGACTGAGTGAATCAAATCCCACCCTGTGAACAGGTGAACGGACTCTGCCAAGTGTGAACACACTGGTGTATCAGCAGACAGGATGACTGAGTGAATCTCATCCCACACTCTGAGCAGCTGACTGGTCTCTCGCCAGTGTGAACTCACTGGTGCATCAAAAGGTAGAATGACTGAGTGAATCTCTTCCGACACTCTGAGCAGATGAACCGTCTCTCCCCAGTGTGAACTCACTGATGTAGCAGCAGGCAGGATAACTGAGTGAATCTCAAAGAACAAAGAACAAAGATAATTACAGCACAGGAACAGGCCCTTCGGCCCTCCAAGCCTGCGCCGATCCAGATCCTCTCTCTAAACATGTCGCCTATTTTCTAAGGTTCTGTATCTCTTTTCTTCCTGCCCATTCATGTATCTGTCTAGATACATCTTAAAAGACTCCATCGTGCCCGCATCTACCACCTCCGCTGGCAATGCGTCCCAGGTGCCCACCACCCTCTGCGTAAAGAACCTTCCACGCATATCCCCCCTAAACTTTTCCCCTTTCACTTTGAACTCGTGTCCTCTAGTAATTGAAACCCCCACTCTGGGAAAAAGCCTCTTGCTATCCACCCTGTCTATACCTCTCATGATTTTGTACACCTCAATCAGGTCCCCCCTCAACCTCCGTCTTTCTAATGAAAATAATCCTAATCTGCTCAACCTCTCTTCATAGCTAGCGCCCTCCATACCAGGCAACATCCTGGTGAACCTCCTCTGCACCCTCTCCAAAGCATCCACATCCTTTTGATAATGTGGCGACCAGAACTGTACGCAGTATTCCAAATGTGGCCGAACCAAAGTCCTATACAACTGTAACATGACCTGCCAACTCTTGTACTCAATGCCCCGTCCGATGAAGGAAAGCATGCCGTATGCCTTCTTGACCACTCTATTTACCTGCGTTGCCACCTTCAGGGAACAGTGGACCTGAACACCCAAATCTCTCTGGACATCAATTTTCCCCAGGACTTTTCCATTTACTGTATCGTTCACTCTTGAATTGGATCTTCCAAAATGCATCACCTCGCATTTGCACTGATTGAACTCCATCTGCCATTTCTCTGCCCAACTCTCCAATCTATCTATATTCTGCTGTATTGTCTGACAGTCCATCTCATCCAACACTCTGAGCAGTTGAACGCTCTCTGCCCATTGTCAACTCAATGTTGTATCTGCAGGAAGGATGACTGAGTGAATCTCTTGCCACACTCTGAGCAGGTGAATGGTCTCTCCACAGTGTGAACTCACTGATGTATCAGCAGGTAGGATGGCTTATTGCATCCCTTCCGACACTCTGAACAGTTGAACGGTCTCTCCCCAGTGATAACTCGCTGGTGTATCAGCTGGTAGGATGACTGAGTGAATCTCTGTCAACACTCAGAGCAGGTGAACATTCTCTCCCCAGTTTCAACTCACTGGTGAATCAGCAGGTAGGATGACAGATTGAATCTCTTCCGACAATCTGAGGAGGTGAACGGTCTCTCCCCAGTGTGAACTCACTGGTATATCAGCAGGTTGGATGACTGAGTGAATCACTTCCCACACTCTGAGCAGGTGAACGCTCTCTCCCAATTGTCAACTCACTGTTGTATCAGCAGGCAGGATGACTGAGTGAATCTCATCCAACACTCTGAGCAGGTGAATGATCTCTCCCCTGTGTGAACGGACCAGTGTATCAGCAGGTAGGATGACTGAGTGAATCCATTCCCACACTCTGAACAGGTGAACGGTCTCTCCCAAGTGTTAGCTCACTGGTGTATCAGCAGGCAGGATGACTGAGTGAATCTCATCCCACACTCTGAGCATCTGAAAGTTCTCTCCCCAGAGTGAAACCACTGGTGTATCAGAAGGTAGGATGACTGAGTGAATCTCTTCCCAAACTCTGAGCAGGTGAACGGTCTCTCCCCTGTGTGAACTCACTCGTTTATCGGCAGGTGGTATGACTCAGTGAATCCCTTCCCACACTCTGAACAGGTGAACGGTCTCTCCCCAGTGATAACTCACTGGTGTATCAGCTGGTAGGATGACTGAGTGAATCTCTGTCCACACTCAGAGCAGGTGAACGGTCTCTCCCCAGTGTCAACTCACTGGTGTATCAGCAGGTAGGATGACAGAGTGAATCTCTTCCCACACGCTGAGCAGGTGAATGGTCTCTCCCCAGTGTGAACTCACTGGTGTATTAGCAGGTTGGATGAATGAATGAATCTCATCCCACACTCTGAGCAGATGAACGGTCTCTCCCCAGTGTGAACTCACTGGTGGATCAGCAGGTAGGATGACTGAGTGAAGCCCTTCCCACACTCTGAACAGGTGAACGTTCTCTCCCCAGTGTTAACTCATTGGTGTATCAGCTGGTAGGATGACTGAGTGAATCTCTGTCCACACACTGATCAGGTGAACGGTCTGAACCCAGTGTGAACTCACTGGTGCATCAGAGGGTCGGATGAAAGAGTGAATCTCTTTCCCAAACTCTGAGCTGGAGAAAGGTCTCTCCCCAGTGTGAACTCACTAGTGTATCAGCTGTTTGGATGACTGAGTGAATCTCTTCCCACACTCTGAGCAGGTGAATGGTCTCTCCCCATTGTGAACTCACTGTTGTTTCAGCAGGTAGGATGTCTGAGTGAATCTCCTACCATACACTGAGCAGGTGACTGGTCTCTCCCCAGTGTGAACTCACTGGTGTATCAGCAGGAAGGATGACTGAGTGAACATCTTCCCGTAAACTGAGAAGGTGAACGGTCTCTCCCGAGTGAGAATTCACTGGTGTATCAGCAGGTAGGATGACTGAGTGAATCCCTTCCACACTCTGAAAAGGTGAACGGTCTCTCCCCAGTGTTAACTCAGTGGTGTATCAGCAGGTAGGATGACTAAGTGAATCTCTGTCCACACTCTGAGCAGGTGAAAAGTCTCTCCCCATTGTGAACTCACTGGTGTATCAGCAGGTAGAATGACTGAGTGAATCTCATCCATCACTCCGAGCAGGTGAACGGTCTCTCCCCTGTGTGAACTCACTGGTGTATCAGCAGGTAGGATGACTGAGTGAATCAAATCCCACCCTGTGAACAGGTGAACGGACTCTGCCAAGTGTGAACACACTGGTGCATGAGCAGACAGGATGACTGAGTGAATCTCATCCCACACTCTGAGCAGCTGACTGGTCTCTCGCCAGTGTGAACTCACTGGTGCATCAAAAGGTAGAATGACTGAGTGAATCTCTTCCGACACTCTGAGCAGATGAACCGTCTCTCCCCAGTGTGAACTCACTGATGTAGCAGCAGGCAGGATAACTGAGTGAATCTCAAAGAACAAAGAACAAAGATAATTACAGCACAGGAACAGGCCCTTCGGCCCTCCAAGCCTGCGCCGATCCAGATGATCTCTCTAAACATGTCGCCTATTTTCTAAGGTTCTGTATCTCTTTTCTTCCTGCCCATTCATGTATCTGTCTAGATACATCTTAAAAGACTCCATCGTGCCCGCATCTACCACCTCCGCTGGCAATGCGTCCCAGGTGCCCACCACCCTCTGCGTAAAGAACCTTCCACGCATATCCCCCCTAAACTTTTCCCCTTTCACTTTGAACTCGTGTCCTCTAGTAATTGAAACCCCCACTCTGGGAAAAAGCCTCTTGCTATCCACCCTGTCTATACCTCTCATGATTTTGTACACCTCAATCAGGTCCCCCCTCAACCTCCGTCTTTCTAATGAAAATAATCCTAATCTGCTCAACCTCTCTTCATAGCTAGCGCCCTCCATACCAGGCAACATCCTGGTGAACCTCCTCTGCACCCTCTCCAAAGCATCCACATCCTTTTGATAATGTGGCGACCAGAACTGTACGCAGTATTCCAAATGTGGCCGAACCAAAGTCCTATACAACTGTAACATGACCTGCCAACTCTTGTACTCAATGCCCCGTCCGATGAAGGAAAGCATGCCGTATGCCTTCTTGACCACTCTATTTACCTGCGTTGCCACCTTCAGGGAACAGTGGACCTGAACACCCAAATCTCTCTGGACATCAATTTTCCCCAGGACTTTTCCATTTACTGTATCGTTCACTCTTGAATTGGATCTTCCAAAATGCATCACCTCGCATTTGCACTGATTGAACTCCATCTGCCATTTCTCTGCCCAACTCTCCAATCTATCTATATTCTGCTGTATTGTCTGACAGTCCATCTCATCCAACACTCTGAGCAGTTGAACGCTCTCTGCCCATTGTCAACTCAATGTTGTATCTGCAGGAAGGATGACTGAGTGAATCTCTTGCCACACTCTGAGCAGGTGAATGGTCTCTCCACAGTGTGAACTCACTGATGTATCAGCAGGTAGGATGGCTTATTGCATCCCTTCCGACACTCTGAACAGTTGAACGGTCTCTCCCCAGTGATAACTCGCTGGTGTATCAGCTGGTAGGATGACTGAGTGAATCTCTGTCAACACTCAGAGCAGGTGAACATTCTCTCCCCAGTTTCAACTCACTGGTGAATCAGCAGGTAGGATGACAGATTGAATCTCTTCCGACAATCTGAGGAGGTGAACGGTCTCTCCCCAGTGTGAACTCACTGGTATATCAGCAGGTTGGATGACTGAGTGAATCACTTCCCACACTCTGAGCAGGTGAACGCTCTCTCCCAATTGTCAACTCACTGTTGTATCAGCAGGCAGGATGACTGAGTGAATCTCATCCAACACTCTGAGCAGATGAATGGTCTCGCCCCCGTCTCAACTCACTGTTGTATCAGCAGGTCGGATGACTGAGTGATTCTCTTCCCTCACTGTGAGCATGTGAAAGGTCTCTCCCCTGTGTGAACTCACTGGTGTATCAGCAAGTAGGATGACTGAGTGAATCACTTCCCACACTCTGAACAGGTGAACGGTCTCTCCCCGGTGATAACGCACTGGTGTATCAGCTGGCAGGATGACTGAGTGAATCTTTGTCCACACTCAGAGCAGGTGAACTGTCTCCCCCAGTGTCAACTTACTGGCGTATCAGCAGGTAGGTTGACAGTGAATCTCTTTCCCACACTCTGAGCAGGTGAAAGGTCTCTCCCCTGTGTGAACTCACTGGTGTATCAGCAGGTAGGATGACTGAGTGAATCCCTTCCCACACTCTGAACAGGTGAACGGTCACTCCCAAGTGTGAACTCACTGGTGTATCAGCAGGCAGGATGACTGAGTGAATCTCTTCCCACACTCGGAGCAGCTGAAAGGTCTCTCCCCAGTGTGAACTCACTGGTTTCACAGAAGGTAGGATGACTGAGTGAATCTCTTCCGACACTCTGAGCAGGTGAATGGTCTCTCCCCATTGTGAACTCACTGGTGTATCAGCAGGTTGGATGACTGAGTGAATCTCTTCCCACACTCTGAGCCGGTGAACGGTCTCTCCCCTGTGTGATCTCACTGGTGTATCAGCAGGTTGGATGACTGAGTGAATCTCTTCCCAAACTCTGAACAGGTGAACGGTCTCCCCCCAGTGTCAACTCACTGGCGTATCAGCAGGTAGGATGACAGAGTGAATCACTTTCCCACACTCTGAGCAGGTGAATAGTCTCTCCCCGGTGTGAACTGACTGGTGCATCAGCAGGTAGGATGACTGAGTGAATCTCTTCCCACACTCTGAGCCGGTGAACGGTCTCTCCCCTGTGTGAACTCACTGGTGTATCAGCAGGTAGGATGACTGAGTGAATCCCTTCCCACACTCTGAACAGGTGAACGGTCTCTCTCAAGTGTGAACTCGCTGGTGTATCAGCAGGCAGGATGACTGAGTGAATCTCATCCCACACACTGAGCAGGTGAACGGTCTCTCCCCATTGTCAACTCACTGTTGCATCAGCAGGGAGGATGACTGAGCGACTCTCTTCCCACACTATGAGCACGTGAAAGGTCTCTCCCCAGTGAGAACTCACTGGTGTATCTGCAGGTAGGATGACTGAGTGAATCCGTTCCCACACTCTGAACAGGTGAACGGTCTCTCCCCAGTGATAACTCACTGGTGTATTAGCTGGTAGGATGACTGAGTGAATCTCTGTCCACACTCAGAGCAGGTGAAAGGTCTCTCCCCAGTGTCAACTCACTGTTGTATCAGCAGGTAGGATGACAGAGTGAATCTCCTTACCACACTCTGAGCAGGTGAAAGGTCTCACCCCAGTAATAACTCACTGGTGTATCAGCAGTTTGGATGACTGAGGGATTCTCTTCCCACACTCTGAGCAGGGGAATGGTCTCTCCCCAGTGTGAACTCACTGGTGCATCAGAGGGTAGGATGTCTGAGTGAATCTCTTTCCACACGCTGAGCAGGTGAATGGTCTCACCCCAGTATGAACCCACTGGTGTATCAGCAGGTAGGATGACTGAGTGAAGCTCTTCCCTCTCACTGAGCAGTGGAACGGTCTCTAACCAGTGTGAACTCACTGGTATATCAGCAGGTAGGATGACTGAGTGAATCCTTTCGCACACTCTGATCAGGGGAATGGTCTCACCCCAGTGTGCACTCACTGGTGTTTCAGCAGGTAGGATGACTGAGTGAATCACTTCCCACTCTCTGAGCAGGTTAACCGTCTCTCCCTAGTGTGAACTCACTGGTGTCTCTGCAGGTAGGATGACTGAGTGAATCTCTTCCCACACTCTGAGCAGATGAATGGTCTCTCCCCAGTGTGAACTCACTGGTGTATCAGCAGGTAGGGTGACTGAGTGAATCCTTTCCCACAATCTGAGCAGGGGAATGGTTTCACCCCAGTGTGAACTCACTGGTGTATCAGCAGGTAGGATGACTGAGTGAATCCCTTCCACTCGCTGAAAAGGTGAACGGTCTCTCCCCAGTGAAAACTCACTGGTGTTTCATGTGGTAGGATGACTGAGTGAATCTATGTCCACTCTGAGCCGGTGAACGGTCTCTCCCCAGTGTGAACCCACTTGTGTATCAGAAGGTAGGATGACTGGGTGAAACTCTTCCGACACTCTGAGCAGGGGAATGGTCTCTCCCCAATGTGAACTCACTGTTGTATCAGCAGTTAGGTTGACTGAGTGAACCTCTTCCCGCACACTGAGCAGGTGAACGGTCTCTCCCCAGTGTGAATTCACTGTTGTATCAGCAGTTTGGATGACTGAGTGAATGTCATCCCACAATCTGAGCAGGTGAACGGTCTCTCCCCAGTGTGAACTCACTGGTGTATCAGCAGATAGGATGACTGAGTGATTCTCTTCCCGCACACTGAGCAGGTGAACGGTCTCTCCCCAGTGTGAATTCACTGTTGTATCAGCAGATAGGATGACTGAGTGATTCTCTTCCCACACTGTGAGCATGTGAAAGGTCTCTCCCCAGTGTGAACTCACTGGTGTATCAGCAGATAGGATGACTGAGTGATTCTCTTCCCACACTGTGAGCATGTGAAAGGTCTCTCCCCAGTGATAACGCACTGGTGTATCAGCTGGTAGGATGACTGAGTGAATCTCTGTCCACACTCAGAGCAGGTGAACTGTCTCCCCCCAGTGTCAACACACTGGCGTATCAGCAGGTAGGATGACAGAGTGAATCCCTTTCCCACACTCTGAGCAGCTGAAAGGTCTCTCCCCTGTGTGAACTCACTGGTGTATCAGAAGGTAGGACGACTGAGTGAATCCCTTCCCACACGCTGAACAGGTGAACGGTCACTCCCAAGTGTGAACTCATTGGTGTATCTGCAGGCAGGATGACTGAGTGAATCTAATCCCACAATATGAGCAGGTGAACGGTCTCTCCCCTGTGTGAACTGACTGGTGTATCAGCAGGTAGGATGACTGAGTGAATCTCTTGCCCACACTCTGAGCAGGTGAACGGTCTCTCCCCAGTGTGAACTCATTTGTGTATCAGCAGGCAGGATGACTGAGTGAATCTGTTCGCACACTCTGAGCAGGTGAATGGTCTCTCCCCTGTATGAACTCACTGGTGTATCAGCAGGTAGGATGACTGAGTGAATCTAATCCCACAATATGAGCAGGTGAACGGTCTCTCCCCTGTGTGAACTGACTGGTGTATCAGCAGGTAGGATGACTGAGAGAATCCCTTCCCACACTCTGAACAGGTGAACGGTCTCTCCCAAGTGTGAACTCACTGGTGCATCAGCAGGCAGGATGACTGAGTGAATCTCATCCCACACTCCGAGCAGCTGAAAGGTCTCTCCCCAGTGTGAACTCACTGGTGTATCAGAAGGTAGGATGACTGAGTGAATCTCTTCCGACACTCTGAGCAGGGGAATGTTCTCTCCCCAATGTGAACTCACTGTTGAATCAGCAGTTAGGATGACTGAGTGAACCTCTTCCCGCACACTGAGCAGGTGAACGGTCGCTCCCCAGTGTGAATTCACTGTTGTATCAGCAGTTTGGATGACTGAGTGAATCTCGTCCCACAATCTGAGCCGATGAACAGTCTCTCCCCAGTGTGAACCCACTTGTGTATCAGAAGGTAGGATGACTGGGTGAAACTCATCCGACACTCTGAGCAGGGGAATGGTCTCTCCCCAATGTGAACTCACTGTTGTATCAGCAGTTAGGTTGACTGAGTGAACCTCTTCCCGCACACTGAGCAGGTGAACGGTCGCTCCCCAGTGTGAATTCACTGTTGTATCAGCAGTTTGGATGACTGAGTGAATGTCATCCCACAATCTGAGCAGGTGAACGGTCTCTCCCCAGTGTGAACGCACTGGTGTATCAGCAGATAGGATGACTGAGTGATTCTCTTCCCACACTGTGAGCATGTGAAAGGTCTCTCCCCAGTGTGAACTCACTGGTGTATCAGCAGGTAGGATGACTGAGTGAATCACTTCCCACACTCTGAACAGGTGAACGGTCTCTCCCCAGTGATAACGCACTGGTGTATCAGCTGGTAGGATGACTGAGTGAATCTCTGTCCACACTCAGAGCAGGTGAACTGTCTCCCCCCAGTGTCAACACACTGGCGTATCAGCAGGTAGGATGACAGAGTGAATCCCTTTCCCACACTCTGAGCAGCTGAAAGGTCTCTCCCCTGTGTGAACTGACTGGTGTATCAGCAGGTAGGATAACTGAGAGAATCCCTTCCCACACTCTGAACAGGTGAACGGTCTCTCCCAAGTGTGAACTCACTGGTGCATCAGCAGGCAGGATGACTGAGTGAATCTCATCCCACACTCCGAGCAGCTGAAAGGTCTCTCCCCAGTGTGAACTCACTGGTGTATCAGAAGGTAGGATGACTGAGTGAATCTCTTCCGACACTCTGAGCAGGGGAATGTTCTCTCCCCAATGTGAACTCACTGTTGAATCAGCAGTTAGGATGACTGAGTGAACCTCTTCCCGCACACTGAGCAGGTGAACAGTCGCTCCCCAGTGTGAATTCACTGTTGTATCAGCAGTTTGGATGACTGAGTGAATCTCATCCCACAATCTGAGCCGGTGAACGGTCTCTCCCCAGTGTGAACTCACTGGTGTATCAGCAGGTAGGATGACTGAGTGATTCTCTTCCCACACTGTGAGCATGTGAAAGGTCTCTCCCCAGTGTGAACTCACTGGTGTATCAGCAGGTAGGATGACTGAGTGAATCACTTCCCACACTCTGAACAGGTGAAAGGTCTCTCCCCTGTGTGAACTCACTGATGTATCAGCAGGTAGGATGACTGAGTGAATCCCTTCCCACACTCTGAACAGGTGAACGGTCACTCCCAAGTGTGAACTCACTGGTGCATCAGCAGGCAGGATGACTGAGTGAATCTGTTCCCACACTCTCAGCAGATGAATGGTCTCATCCCCATTGTGAACTCATTGTTGTTTCAGCAGGTATGATGACTGAGTGAATCTCCTACCAGACACTGAGCAGGTGAATGGTCTCTCCCCATTGTGAACTCACTGGTTTTTCAGCAGGTAGGATGACTGAGTAAATCCTTTCCCACACTCTGAGCAGGGGAATGGTCTCTCCCCAATGTGAACTCACTGTTGTATCAGCAGTTTGGATGACTGAGTGAACCTCTTCCCGCACACTGAGCAGGTGAACTGTCTCTCCTCAGTGTGAATTCACTGTTGTATCAGCAGTTTGGATGACTGAGTGAATCTCATCCCACAGTCTGAGCAGGTGAACGGTCTCTCCCCAGTGTGAACTCACTGGCGTATCAGCAGGTCGGATGACTGAGTGAATCTCTGTCCAGACTCAGAGCAGGTGAACTGTCTCCCCCCAGTGTCAACACACTGGCGTATCAGCAGGTAGGATGACAGAGTGAATCTCTTTCCCACACTCTGAGCAGGTGAAACGTCTCTCCCCTGTGTGAACTCACTGGTGTATCAGCAGGTAGGATGACTGAGTGAATACCTTCCCACACTCTGAACAGGTGAACGGTCTCTCCCAAGTGTGAACTCACTGGTGTATCAGCAGGCAGGATGACTGAGTGATTCTCTTCCCACACTGTGAGCATGTGAAAGGTCTCTCCCCAGTGTGAACTCACTGGTGTATCAGCAGGTAGGATGACTGAGTGAATCACTTCCCACACTCTGAACAGGTGAACGGTCTCTCCCCAGGGAGAACGCACTGGTGTATCAGCTGGTAGGATGACTGAGTGAATCTCTGTCCACACTCAGAGCAGGTGAACTGTCTCCCCCCAGTGTCAACACACTGGCGTATCAGCAGGTAGGATGACAGAGTGAATCTCTTTCCCACACTCTGAGCAGCTGAAAGGTCTCTCCCCTGTGTGAACTCACTGGTGTATCAGAAGGTAGGACGACTGAGTGAATCCCTTCCCACACGCTGAACAGGTGAACGGTCACTCCCAAGTGTGAACTCATTGGTGTATCTGCAGGCAGGATGACTGAGTGAATCTAATCCCACAATATGAGCAGGTGAACGGTCTCTCCCCTGTGTGAACTGACTGGTGTATCAGCAGGTAGGATGACTGAGTGAATCTCTTGCCCACACTCTGAGCAGGTGAACGGTCTCTTCCCGGTGTGAACACACAGGTGTATCTGCAGGTATGATGACTGAGTGAATCTCTGCCCACACTCTGAGCAGGTTAACGGTCTCTCCCCAGTGTGAACTCATTTGTGTATCAGCAGGCAGGATGACTGAGTGAATCTGTTCGCACACTCTGAGCAGGTGAATGGTCTCTCCCCTGTATGAACTCACTGGTGTATCAGCAGGTAGGATGACTGAGTGAATCTAATCCCACAATATGAGCAGGTGAACGGTCTCTCCCCTGTGTGAACTGACTGGTGTATCAGCAGGTAGGATGACTGAGTGAATCCCTTCCCACACTCAGAACAGGTGAACGATCTCTCCCAAGTGTGAACTCACTGGTGCATCAGCAGGCAGGATGACTGAGTGAATCTCATCCCACACTCCGAGCAGCTGAAAGGTCTCTCCCCAGTGTGAACTCACTGGTGTATCAGAAGGTAGGATGACTGAGTGAATCTCTTCCGACACTCTGAGCAGGGGAATGTTCTCTCCCCAATGTGAACTCACTGTTGAATCAGCAGTTAGGATGACTGAGTGAACCTCTTCCCGCACACTGAGCATTTGAACGGTCGCTCCCCAGTGCGAATTCACTGTTGTATCAGCAGTTTGGATGACTGAGTGAATCTCATCCCACAATCTGAGCCGGTGAACGGTCTCTCCCCAGTGTGAACTCACTGGTGTATCAGCAGGTAGGATGACTGAGTGATTCTCTTCCCACACTGTGAGCATGTGAAAGGTCTCTCCCCAGTGTGAACTCACTGGTGTATCAGCAGGTAGGATGACTGAGTGAATCACTTCCCACACTCTGAACAGGTGAACGGTCTCTCCCCAGTGATAACGCACTGGTGTATCAGCTGGTAGGATGACTGAGTGAATCTCTTTCCCACACTTGGAGCAGGTGAACTGTCTCCCCCCAGTGTCAACTCACTGGCGTATCAGCAGGTAGGATGACAGAGTGAATCTCTTTCCCACACTTGGAGCAGGTGAAAGGTCTCTCCCCTGTGTGAACTCACTGATGTATCAGCAGGTAGGATGACTGAGTGAATCCCTTCCCACACTCTGAACAGGTGAACGGTCACTCCCAAGTGTGAACTCACTGGTGCATCAGCAGGCAGGATGACTGAGTGAATCTGTTCCCACACTCTCAGCAGATGAATGGTCTCATCCCCATTGTGAACTCATTGTTGTTTCAGCAGGTATGATGACTGAGTGAATCTCCTACCAGACAATGAGCAGGTGAATGGTCTCTCCCCATTGTGAACTCACTGGTTTATCAGCAGGTAGGATGACTGAGTAAATCCTTTCCCACACTCTGAGCAGGGGAATGGTCTCTCCCCAATGTGAACTCACTGTTGTATCAGCAGTTTGGATGACTGAGTGAACCTCTTCCCGCACACTGAGCAGGTGAACGGTCTCTCCTCAGTGTGAATTCACTGTTGTATCAGCAGTTTGGATGACTGAGTGAATCTCATCCCACAGTCTGAGCAGGTGAACGGTCTCTCCCCAGTGTGAACTCACTGGCGTATCAGCAGGTCGGATGACTGAGTGAATCTCTGTCCAGACTCAGAGCAGGTAAACTGTCTCCCCCCAGTGTCAACACACTGGCGTATCAGCAGGTAGGATGACAGAGTGAATCTCTTTCCTACACTCTGAGCAGGTGAAAGGTCTCTCCCCTGTGTGAACTCACTGGTGTATCAGCAGGTAGGATGACTGAGTGAATCCCTTCCCACACTCTGAACAGGTGAACGGTCTCTCCCAAGTGTGAACTCACTGGTGTATCAGCAGGCAGGATGACTGAGTGAATCTCTTCCCACACTCTGAGCAGCTGAAAGGTCTCTCCCCAGTGTGAACTCACTGGTGTATCAGAAGGTAGGATGACTGAGTGAATCTCTTCCCACACTCTGAGCAGGGGAATGGTCTCCCCCCAGTGTGAACTCACTGTTGTATCAGCAGTTAGGATGACTGAGTGAATCTCTTCCCACGCTCTGAGCAGCTGAAAGGTCTCTCCCCAGTGTGAACTCACTGGTGTATCAGAAGGTAGGATGACTGAGTGAATCTCTTCCCACACTCTGAGCAGGGGAATGATCTCCCCCCAGTGTTAACTCACTGTTGTATCAGCAGTTAGGATGACTGACTGAACCTCTTCCCGCACTCTGAGCAGGTGAACGGTCTCTCCCCAGTGTGAATTCACTGTTGTATCAGCAGTTTGGATGACTGAGTGAATCTCATCCCACAGTCTGAGCAGGTGAACGGTCTCTCCCCAGTGTCAACTCGCTGGTGTATCAGCAGGTCTGATGACTGAGTGATTCTCTTCCCACACTATGAGCAGGTGAAAGGTCTCTCCCCAGTGAGAACTCACTGGTGTATCTGCAGGTGGGATGACTGAGTGAATCCGTTCCCACACGCTGAACAGGTGAAAGGTCTCTCCCCAGTGTCAACTCACTGGTGTATCAGCAGGTAGGATGACAGAGTGAATCTCCTTCCCACACTCTGAGCAGGTGAAATGTCTCACCCCAGTGATAACTCACTGGTGTATCAGCAGTTTGGATGACTGAAGGATTCTCTTCCCACACTCTGAGCAGGGGAATGGTCTCTCCCCAGTGTGAACTCACTGGTGCATCAGAGGGTAGGATGACTGAGTGAATCTCTTTCCACACGCTGAGCAGGTGAATGGTCTCTCCCCAGTATGAACTCACTGGTGTATCAGCAGGTAGGATGACTGAGTGAATCACTTACCACTCTCTGAGCAGGTTAACCGTCTCTCCCGAGTGTGAACTCACTGGTGTCTCAGCAGGTAGGATGACTGAGTGAATCTCTTTCCAACCTCTGAGCAGATGAATGGTCTCTGCCCAGTGTGAACTCACTGGTGTATCAGCAGGTAGGGTGACTGAGTGAATCCTTTCCCACACTCTGAGCAGGGGAATGGTCTCACCCCAGTGTGCACTCACTGGTGTATCAGCAGGTAGGATGACTGAGTGAATCATTTCACACACTCTGAGCAGGTTAACCGTCTCTCCCTAGTGTGAACTCACTGGTGTATCAGCAGGTGGGATAACTGAGTGAATCCCTTCCACACTCTGAAATGGTGAACGGTCTCTCCCCAGTGATAACTCACTGGTGTTTCATGTGGGAGTATGACGGAGTGAATCTCTGTCCACACTCAGAGCAGGTGAACGGTCTGCCCCCCAGTGTCAACTCACTGGCGTATCAGCAGGTAGGATGACTGAGTGAATCTCTTTCCCACACTCTGAGCAGGTGAAAGGTCTCTCCCCTGTGTGAACTCACTGGTGTATCAGCAGGGAGGATGACTGAGTGAATCTCATCGCACACTCTGAGCAGCTGAAAGGTCTCTCCCCGGTGTGAACTCACTGGTGTATCAGATGGTAGGATGACTGAGGGAAACTCTTCCGACACTCTGAGGAGGTGAACGGTCACTCCCCAGTGTGAACTCACTGGTGTATCAGCAGATTGGATGACTGAGTGAATCACTTTCCCACACACTGATCAGATGAACGGTCCATCCCCAGTGTTAACTCACTGGTGCATCAGCAGGTCGGAAGTCGGAGTGAATCTCTTTCCCACACTCTGAGCAGGAGAATGGTCTCTCCCCAGTGTGAACTCACTGGTGTATCAGAATTTTGGATGACTGAGTGAATCTCTTCCCACACTCTGAGCAGTTGAGTGGTCTGTCCCCAGTCTCAACTCACTGTTGTATCAGCAGGAAGGATGGCTGAGTGAATCTCTTCCCACACTCTGAGCAGGGGAAAGGTCTCTCCCCAGTGTGAACTCACTGGTGCATCAGAGGGTAGAGTGACTGAGTGAATCTCTTTCCACACGCTGAGCAGGTGAATGGTCTCTCCCCAGTATGAACACACTGGTGTATCGGCAGGTAGGATGACTGAGTGAAGCTCTTCCCGCACACTGAGCACTTTAACGGTCTCTACCCAGTGTGAACTCACTGGTGTATCAGCAGGTTGGATGACTGAGTGAACCACGTCCCACTCTCTGATCAGGTTAACCGTGTATCCCAAGTGTGAACTCACTGGTGTATCAGAAGGTAGGATGAATGAGTGAATCTCTTTCCAAAATCTGAGCAGATGAATGGTCTCTCCACAGTGTGAACTCACTGGTGTATCAGCAGCTAGGGTGACTGAGTGAATCCTTTCCCACACTCTGAGAAGGGGAATGGTCTCACCCCAGTGTGCACTCACTGGAGTGTCAGCAGGTAGGATGACTGAGTGAATCATTTCCCACACTCAGAGCAGGTTTACCGTCTCTCCCTAGTGTGACCTCACTGGTGTATCAGCATGTGGGATGACTGAGTGAATCCCTTCCACACTCTGAAAAGGTGAACGGTCTCTCCCCAGTGATAACTCACTGGTGTATCAGCAGGTAGGATGACAGAGTGAATCTCTTTCCCACACTCTGAGCAGGTGAAAGGTCTCTCCCCTGTGTGAACTCACTGGTGCATCTGCAGGTAGGATGACTGAGTGAATCTCTGTCCACACTAAGAGCAGGTGAACGGTCTCCCCCCAGTGTCAACTCACTGGCGTATCTGCAGGTAGGATGACAGAGTGAATCTCTTTCCCAATTTCAGAGCAGGTGAACTGTCTCCCCCCAGTGTCAACTCACTGGCGTATCAGCAGGTAGGATGACTGAGTGAATCCCTTCCCACACTCTGAGCGTGTGAGTGGTCTCTCCCCAGTGTGAACTCACTGGTGTATCAGAAGGTAGGATGACTGAGTGAATCTCTTCCGACACTCTGAGGAGGAGAACGGTCTCTCCCCAGTGTGAACTCACTGGTGTATCAGCAGGTTGGATGACTGAGTGAATCTCTGTCCACACTAAGAGCAGGTGAACGGTCTCCCCCCAGTGTCAAATCACTGGTGTATCTGCAGGTAGGATGACTGAGTGAATCTCTTTCCCACACTCTGAGCAGGTGAAAGGTCTCTCCCCTGTGTCAACTCACTGGTGCATCAGCTGGTAGGATGACTGAGTGCATCTCTTCCCACACTGACGGGGTATATCCAAGGATGTTATGGGAAGCAAGGGATGAAATTGCAGAGCCGCTGGCAATGATCTTTTCATCTTCTCTGTTGACGGGGGTGGTACCAGGTGATTGGAGGGTGGCAAATGTTGTGCCCCTGTTCAAGAAAGGGAATAGGAACAACCCTGGGAATTACAGGCCAGTTAGTCTTACTTCGGTGGTAGGCATGTTGATGGAAAAGGTGCTGAGGGATAGGATTTCTGAGCATCTGGAAAGACACTGCTTGATTCGGGACAGTCAGCACGGTTTTTGTGAGGGGTAGGTCTTGCCTCACAAGCCTGATTGAATTCTTTGAGCAGGTGACCAAGCAAGTGGATGAGGGTAAACCAGTGGATGTGGTGTACATGGATTTTAGTAAGGCATTTGATAAGGTCCCCCATGGTAGACTTATGGAGAAAGTCAGGAGGCATGGGATAGTGGGGAATGTGGCCAGTTGGATTAAGAATTGGCTAACTGATAGAAGGCAGAGAGTGGTCTTAGATGGTAAATACTCAGCCTGGAGCCCAGTTACCAGTGGCGTGCCACAGGGATCAGTTCTGGGTCCTCTCCTGTTTGTGATTTTTATTAACGACTTGGATGAGGAAGTCGAAGGGTGGGTCAGTAAATTTGCAGATGATACAAAGGTTGGTGGAGTTGTGGATACCGAGGAGGGCTATTGTCGTCTGCAAAGGGACTTGGATAGGTTGCAGTGCTGGGCTGAAAAGTGGCAGATGGAGTTTAACCCTGAAAAGTGTGAGGTCGTCCATTTTGGAAGGACAAACACGAATGCAAAATACTGGGTTAACGGTAGGGTTCTTGGGCATGTGGAGGAGCAGAGAGACCTTGGGGTCTATGTGCATAGATCGTTGAAAGTTGCAACTCAAGTGGATAGGGCTGTGAAGAAGGCATATGGGGTGTTAGCGTTCATTAGCAGAGGGATTGAATTTAAGAGCCGTGAGGTGATGATGCAGCTGTACAGGACCTTGGTAAGGCCTCATTTGGAGTACTGTGTGCAGTTCTGGTCGCCTCATTTTAGGAAGGATGTGGAAGCCTTGGAGAGGGTGCAGAGGAGATTTACCAGGATGTTGCCTGGAATGGAGAATAAGTCTTACGAGGAAAGGCTGAACATTCTAGGCCTCTTCTCATTAGAACGGAGAAGGATGAGGGGTGACATGATAGAGGTTTATAAGATGATCAGGGGAATAGATAGGGTAGACAGTCAGAAACTTTTTCCCCGGGTGGAGCAAAGCGTTACAAGGGGTCATAAATTTAAGGTGAAGGGTGGGAGATATAAGGGGGATGTCAGGGGAAGGTTCTTTACCCAGAGAGTGGTCGGGGCATGGAATGCCTTGCCTGGGGAAGTTGTTGAGTCAGAAACTTTAGGGACTTTCAAACGGCTTTTAGATAGGTATATGGATAAAGGAGAATGATGGGGTATAGATTAAATTGTCCTTGACAGAGGACAAAGGATCGGCACAACATCGTGGGCCGAAGGGCCTGTTCTGTGCTGTATTTTTCTATGTTCTATGTTCTACACTCTGAGCCGGTGAACGGTCTCTCCCCTGTGTGAACTCACTGGTGTATCAGCATGTAGGATGGCAGAGTGAATCCCTTCCCACACTCTGAACAGGTGAACGGTCTCTCTCAAGTGTGAACTCGCTGGTGTATCAGCAGGCAGGATGACTGAGTGTACCTCTTCCTGCACACTGAGCAGGTGAACGGTCTCTCCCCAGTGTGAATTCACTGTTGTATCAGCAGTTTGGATGACTGAGTGATTCTCTTCCCACACTATGAGCAGGTGAAAGGTCTCTCCCCAAAGTGAACTCACTGGTGTATCAGCAGGTCGGATGACTGTGTGAATCCGTTCCCACACTCTGAACAGGTGAACGGTCTCTCTCAAGTGTGAACTCGCTGGTGTATCAGCAGGCAGGGTGACTGAGTGAATCTCATCCCAGACTCTGAGCAGGTGAACGGTCTCTCCCCATTGTCAACTCACTGTTGTATCAGCAGGTAGGACGACTGAGTGAATCTGTTCCCACACTCTGAGCAGATGAATGGTCTAATCCCCATTGTGAACTCATTGTTGTTTCAGCAGGTATGATGACTGAGTGAATCTCCTACCAGACACTGAGCAGGTGAATGGTCTCTCCCCATTGTGAACTCACTGGTGTATCAGCAGGTAGAATGACTGAGTAAATCCTTTCCCACACTCTGAGCAGTGGAATGGTCTCCCCCCACTGATAACTCACTGGTGCATCAGCTGGTCGGATGACTGAGTGAATCTCTGTCCACACTCAGAGCAGGTGAAAGGTCTCTCCCCAGTGTCAACTCACTGGTGTATCAGCAGGTAGGATGACAGAGTGAATCTCTTTCCCACACTCTGATCAGGTGAAAGGTCTCTCCCCAGTGATAACAGACTGGTGTATCAGCAGTATGGATGACTGAGGGATTCTCTTCCCACACTCTGAGCAGGGGAATGGTCTCTCCCCAGAGTGAACTCACTGGTGCATCAGAGGGTAGGATGACTGAGTGAATCTCTTTCCACACGCTGAGCAGGTGAATGGTCTCTCCCCAGTATGAAGTCAATGTGTATCAGCAGGTTGCATGACTGAGTGAAGCTCTTCCCGCTCACTGAGCATTTGAACGGTCTCTACCCAGTGTGAACTCACTGGTGTATCAGCTGGTAGGATGACTGAGTGAATCCTTTCGCACACGCTGAGCAGGTTAATGGTCTCACCCCAGTGTGCACTCACTGGTGTATCAGCAGGTAGGATGACTGCGTGAATCACTTCCCACTCTCTGAGCAAGTTAACCGTCTCTCCCTAGTGTGAACTCACTGGTGTCTCAGCAGGTAGGATGACTGAGTGAATGTCTTTCCAAACTCTGAGCAGATGAATGGTCTCTCCCCAGTGTGAACTCAATGGTGTATCAGCAGGTAGGATCACTGGGTGAATCCTTTCCAACACTCTGAGAAGGTTAAACGTCTCTCCCTAGTGTGAACTCACTGGTGTATCAGCAGGTGGGATGACTGAGTGAATCTCTGTGCACACTCAGAGCAGGTGAACGGTCCGCCCCCCACTGTCAACTCACCGGCGTATCAGCAGGTAGGATGACAGAGTGAATCTCTTTCCCACACTATGAGCAGGTGAACGGTCTCTCCCCTGTGTGAACTCACTGGTGTATCAGCTGGTAGGATGACTGTGTGAATCCCTTCCCACACTCTGAACAGGTGAACGGTCTCTCCCAAGTGTGAACTCACTGGTGCATCAGCAGGCAGGATGACTGAATGAATCTCATCCCACACTCTGAGCAGCTGAAAGGACTCACCCCAGTGTGAACTCACTGGTGTATCAGAAGGTAGGATGACTGAGTGAATCTCTTCCACACTCTGAGGAGGTGAACGGTCTCTCCCCAGTGTGAACTCACTGGTGTATCAGCAGGTAGGATGACTGAGTGAATCCTTTCGCACACTCTGAGCAGGGGAATGGTCTCACCCCAGTGTGCACTCACTGGTGCATCAGCAGGTTGGATGACTGAGTGAATCAATTCCCACTCTCTGAGCAGGTTAACCATCTCGCCCTAGTGTGAACTCACTGGTGTATCAGCAGGTAGGATGACTGCATGAATCTCTTTCCAAACTCTGAGCAGATGAATGGTCTCTCCCCAGTGTGAACTCACTGGTGTATCAGAAGGTAGGGTGACTGAGTGAATCATTTCCCACACTCAGAGCAGGTTAACTGTCTCTCGATAGTGTGAACTCACTTTTGTATCAGCAGGTGGGATGACTGAGTGAATCCCTTCCACACTCTGAACAGGTGAACGGTCTCTCCCTAGTGTGAACTCACTGGTGTATCAGCAGGTAGGATGACTGACTGAATCTCTTTCCAAACTCTGAGCAGATGAATGGTCACCACCCTGTGTGAACTCACTGGTGTATCAGCAGGAAGGATGACTGAGTGAATCCTTTCGCAAACTCTGAGCAGAGGAATGGACTCACCCCAGTTATAACTCACTGGTGTATCAGCTGGAAGGATGACTGAGTGAATCCCTTCCCACACTCTGAACAGGGGAACGGTCTCTCCCAACTGTGAACTCACTGGTGTATCAGCAGGCAGGATGACTGAGTGAATCTCATCCCACACTCCGAGCAGCTGAAAGGTCTCTCCCCAGTGTGAACTCAATGGTGTATCAGCAGGTAGGATGACTGGGTGAATCCTTTCCAACACTCTGAGAAGGTTAAACGTCTCTCCCTAGTGTGAACTCACTGGTGTATCAGCAGGTGGGATGACTGAGTGAATCCCTTCCACACTCTGAAAAGGTGAACAGTCTCTCCCCAGTGATAACTCACTGGTGTATCATGTGGAAGGATGACTGAGTGAATCTCTGTCCACACTCAGAGCAGGTGAACGGTCCGCCCCCCAGTGTCAACTCACCGGCGTATCAGCAGGTAGGATGACAGAGTGAATCTCTTTACCACACTCTGAGCAGGTGAAAGGTCTCTCCCCTGGATGAACTCACTGGTGTATCAGCAGGTAGGATGACTGAGTGAATCTAATCCCACATTATGAGCAGGTGAACGGTCTCTCCCCTGTGTGAACTCACTGGTGTATCAGCTGGTAGGATGACTGAGTGAATCCCTTCCCGCACACTGAGCAGCTGAACGGTCTCTCCCCTGTGTAAACTCACCGGTGTATCCGCAGGTTGGATGACTGAGTGAATCCCTTCCCACACTCTGAGCAGTTGAACGGTCTCTCCCCAGTGTTAACTCACCGGTCTGTCAACAGGTAGGATGACAGAGTGAATCTCTTTCCCGCGCTCTGAGCAGGTGAAAGGTCTCTCCCCAGTGTGAAATCACTGATGTATCAGCAGGCAGGATGACTGAGTGAATCTCTTCCCACACTCTGAGCAGGTGAACGGTCTCTCACCATTGTCAACTCACTGATATATGAGCAGGTAGGATGACAAAGTGAATCCTTTCCCACACTCTGAGCCAGGGAATGGTCTCTCCCCATTGTGAGCGCACTTGTGCATCAGCAGGTAGGATGACAGAGTGAATACTCTCCCACACTCTGAGCAGGTTACCCGTCTCTCCCCAGTGTGAACTCGCTGGTTTATCAGCAGGTAGGATGAATGAGTGAATCTCTTCCCAGACTCTGAGCAGATGATCAGTCTCTCCCCAGTATTGACTTACTGCTGTATCAGCAGGTAGGATGAGTGAGTGAATCTCTTTCCACACTATGAGCAGGTAAACGGTCTCTCCTCAGTGTTAACTCACCGGTGTATCAGCAGTTAGGATGTCTGAGTGAATCTCTTTCCACACACTGAGCAGGTGAACGTTCTCTCCAAAGTGTGAACTCACTGGTGTCTCAGTAGTTAGGTTGACTGAGTGAATCTCTTCCCACACTCAGAGCACGTGAAAGGTCTCTCACCAGTGTTAACTCAATGGCGTATCAGCTGCTAGGAAGACTGAGTGAATCACTTTCCACACTCTGAGCAGGTGAAAGGTATCTCCCCAGTATGAACTCACTGGTGTATCACCAGGTACGATGACTGAGTGAATCTCTTCCCACACTCAGAACTGATGAACTGTCTCTCCCCACTGTGAACTCACTGGTGTATCAGCAGGTAGGATAACTTAGTGAATCTCTTCCAACACTCTGAGCAGGCGAACGGTCTCTCCCCAGTGTTAACTCACTGGTGTATCAGTAGTTAGGATGACTGAGTGAATCTCTTTCCACACACTGAGCAGTTGAACGTTCTCTCCCCAGTGTTAACTCACTGGTATATGAGTAGGTAGGATGACTGAGTGAATGTCTTCCCACACTCTGAGCAGGCGAACGTTCTCTACCCAGTGTGAACTCACTGGTGTATCAGCAGCTAGGATGACTGAGTGAATCTCTTCCAACGCTCGGAGCAGGTGAACGGTCTCTCCCCAGTGTGATCTCTCTGGTGCATCAGCAGGTAGGATGACTGAGTGAATCTCTTCCAACACTCTGAGAAGGTGAACGGTCTCTACCCAGTGTGAACTCACTGGTGTGTCAGCAGGTAGGATGACTGAGTGAATATATTTCCACACACTGAGCAGGTGAACATGCTCACCCCACGGTAACTCACTGGTGTATTAGCCGGTAGGATAACTGAATGAATCTCTTCCCACACTCTGAGCAGGTGAACGGTCTCTCCCCAGTGATAACTCACTGGTGTATCAGCTGGTAGGATGACAGAGTGAATCTCTTACCCACACTCTGAGCAAGTCAATGGTCTCTCCCCAGTGTGAAATCACTGGTGTATCAGCAGGTCGGATGACTGAGTGAATCAATTCCCATACTCTGAGCAGGTGATCGGTCTCTCCCCAGTGTTAACTCACTGGTGTGTCAGCAGGTAGGATGACTGAGTGAATCCTTCCCACACTCTGAGCAGGGGAATGGTCTCTCCCCAGTGTGAACTCACTGGTGTATCAGCAGGTAGAATGACAGAGTGAAACTTTCCCACACTTTGAGCAGGTTAACCGTCTCTCCCCAGTGTGAACTCACTAGTGTATCAGCAAGTAGGATGACTGAGTGAATCACTTCCCACACTCTGAGCAGGTGAATGCTCTCTCCCCACTGTGAACTCATGGGTGTATCAGCAGGTCGGAAGACTGAGTGAATCTCTTCCCACACTCTGAGCAGGTGAACGGTCACTCCCCAGTGAGAACTCACTGGTGTATCAGCAGGTAGGATGACTGAGTGAATCTCTTCCCATACTCTGAGCAGGTGAACGGTCTCTACCCTGTGTGAACTCACTAGTGTATCGGCAGGTAGGATGACTGAGTGTATCTCCTCCCACACTATGAGCAGGTGAACGGTGTCTCCCCAGTGTGAACTCACTGGTGTGTCAGCAGGTAGGATGACTGAGTGAATCCCTTCCCACTCTCTGAACAGGTGAACGGTCTCTCCCCAGTGATAACTCACTGGTGTATCAGCAGGTAGGATGACTGAGTGAATCCTGTCAACACTGTGAGCAGGTGAACGGTCTCTCCCCAGTGTGAACTCACTGGTGTATCAGCAGGTAGGATGACAAATTGAATCTCTTTCCCACACTATGAGCAGGTGAACGGTCTCTCCCCAGTGTGAACTCACTGGTGTGTCAGCAGGTAGGATGACTGAGTGAATCCCTTCCCACTCTCTGAACAGGTGAACGGTCTCTCCCTAGTGATAACTCACTGGTGTATCAGCAGGTAGGATGACTGAGTGAATCCTGTCAACACTGTGAGCAGGTGAACGGTCTCTCCCCAGTGTGAACTCACTGGTGTATCAGCAGGTAGGATGACAGAGTGAATCTCTTTCCCACACCCTGAGCAGGTGAAAGGTCTCTCCCCAGTGTCAACTCACTGGTGTATCAGCACTTTGGATGACTGAGTGAATCTCTTCCCACACTCTGAGCAGTTGAATGGTCTCTCCCCAGTCTCAACTCACTGTTGTATCAAGAGGTAGTATGGCTGAGTGAATCTCTTTCCACACTCTGAGCAGGTGAATGGTCTCTCCCCAGTATGAACTCACTGGTGTATCCGCAGGTAGGATGACCGAGTGAACCTTTCCCACACTCTGAGCAGGTTAACCGTCTCTCCCCAGTGTGAACTCACTGGAGTATCAGCAAGTAGGATGACTGAGTGAATCTCTTTCCCACACTCTGAGCAGGTGAACGATCTCTCCCCAGTGTTAACTCACTGGTGTATCAGCAGGTCGGATGACTGAGTGAATCACTTTCCACACTCTGAGCAGGGGAACGGTCTCTCCCAAGTGCAAACTCACTGGTGTATCAGCAGGTAGGATGACTGCGTGAATCTCTTTCCACACTCTGAGCAGATGAACGGTCTCTCCCCCGTGTTAACTTACCTCTGTATCAGAAGGTAGGATGACTGAGTGAATCGCTTTCCACACTCTGAGCATGTGAACGTTCTCTCCCCTGTTTTAACTCAATGGTGTATCAGCAGGTAGGATGACAGAGTGAATCTCTTTCCCACACTATGAGCAGGTGAACGGTCTCTCCCCAGTGATAACTCACTGGTGTATCATCTGGGAGGATGACAGAGTGAATCTCTTTCCCACACCCTGAGCAGGTGAAAGGTCTCTCCCCAGTGTCAACTCACTGGTGTATCAGCAGTTTGGATGACTGAGTGAATCTCTTTCCACAGTCTGAGCAGGGGAACGGTCTCTCCCAAGTGTGAACTCACTGGTGTATCAACTGGTAGGAAAACTGAGTGAATCTCTTTCCACACTCTGAGCAGATGAACGGTCTCTCCCCAGTGCGATCTCACTGGTGTATCAGCATTTAGGATGACTGAGTGAATCTCTTTCCACTCACTGAGCAGGTGAACGGTTTCTCCCCAGTGTTTACGTACCTCTGTATCAGAATGTAGGATGACTGAGTGAATCGCTTTCCACACTCTGAGCATGTCAACGGTCTCTACCCAGTGTCAACTCACTGGTGTATCAGCAGTTAGGATGACTGAGTGAATCTCTTCCCACAGTCTGAGCAGGTGAACGGTCTCTCCCCAGTGTTAACTCACTGGTGTATCAGCAGGTCGGATGACTGAGTGAATCCTATCCCACACTATGAGCCGAGGAATGGTCGCTCCCCTGTTTTAACTCAGTGGTGTATCAGCAGGTAGGATGACTGAGTGAACCACTTTCCACACACTGAGCAGGTGAACGGTCTCTCCCCAGTGTGAACTCACTGGTGTATCAGCAGGTAGGATGACTGAGTGAATCTCTTCCCACACACTGAGCAGGTGAACGGTGTCTGCCCAGTGTGAACTCCCTGTGTCTCAGCAGGTACGATGACTGATTGAATCTCTTTCCACACTCTGAGCAGGTGAATGGTCTCTCCCCAGTGTGAACTCACTGGAGAATCAGCAGGTAGAGTGACTGAGTGAACCTCTTCACGCACACTGAGCAGGTGAACGGTCTCTTCCCAGTGTGAATTCACTGATGCATCAGCAGGTAGGATGACTGTGTGAATCATTTCCCACGCTCTGAGCTGGGGAATGGTCTCGCCCCAGTGTGAACTCACTCGTGTATCCGCAGGCAGGATGAATGAGTGAATCTCTTCCCACACTCTGAGCATGTGAACGGTCTCTCCCCAGTGTTAAATAACTGGTGCATCAGCTGGCAGGATGACTGAGTGAATGTCTTCCCACACTCTGAGCAGGTGAATGATCTCTCCCCAGTGTGAACTCACTCGTGTATCTGCAGGTAGGATGACTGAGTGAATCTCTTCCCACACTCTGAGCATGTGAACGGTCTCTCCCCAGTGTTAAATAACTGGTGCATCAGCTGGCAGGATGACTGAGTGAATCCATTCCCAAACTCTGAGCCGGGGAATGGTCTCTCCCAAGTGTGAACTCTCTGGTGTATCAGCAGGTAGGATAACAGAGTGAATCCTTTCCCACACTCTGAGCAAGTGAACGGTCTCTCCCCAGTGTTTACTCACTGGTTTATCAGCTGGTAGGATGAATGAGTGAATACCTTCCCACACTCTGAGCAGCTGTAAGGCCTCTTCCCAGTGTGAATGCACTGTTGTCTCAGCAGGTAGAATGACTGAGTGAATCTCTTCCCACACTCGGAGCAAGTGAACGCTCTGTCCCCAGAGTTAACTCACTGGTTTATCAGCAGGTAGGATGACTTAGTGAATCTTTTCCCACACTCTGAGCAGGGGAATGTTCTCTCCCAAGTGTGATCTCACTGGTGTATCAGCATGTAGGATGACTGAGTGAATCTCTTGCCACACTCTAAGCAGGTGAACGGTCTCTCCGCAGAGTAAACTCACTGGTGTATCAGCAGGTAGTCTGACTGAGTGAATCTCTTCCCACACTCTGAGCAGGTGAACGGTCTCTCCCCAGTGTGAACTCAATGGTGTACCAACAGGTAGAATGACTGAGTGAAACACTCCCACACTCTGAGCAGTTTAACCGTCTCTCCCCAGTGTGAACTCACTGGTGTATCAGCATGCAGGATGACTGGGTGAATCTAATTCCACAATCTGAGCAGGTGAATGGTCTCTCCCCAGTGCGATCTCACTGGTGTATCAGCATTTAGGATGACTGAGTGAATCTCTTTCCACACTCTGAGCAGGTGAACGTTATTTCCCCAGTGTGAACTCACTCGTGTATCAGCTGGTAGGATGACTGAGTGAATGTCTTCCCACACTCTGAGCAGGTGAATGATCTCTCCCCAGTGTGAACTCACTCGTGTATCTGCAGGTGGGATGAATGAGTGAATCCTTTCCCACACTCTGAGCTGGTTAACCGTCTCTCCCGAGTGTGAACTCGCTGGTGTATCAGCAGGATGGATGAATGAGTGAATCTCTTCCCACACTCTGAGCAGGTGTATGGCCTCTTCCCAGTGTGAACTCACTGTTGCTTCAGCAGGTAGGATGACTGAGTGAATCTCTTCCCACGCTCGGAGCAGTTGAACGGTCTGTCCCCTGTGTTAGCTCACTGGTGTATCAGCAGGTAGGATGACTTAGTGAATACATTCCCACACTCTGAGCAGGGGAATGTTCTCTCCGAAGTGTAATCTCACTGGTGTATCAGCAGTTCGGATGACTGAGTGAATCTCTTGCCACACTCTAAGCAGGTGAACGGTCTCTCCACAGAGTAAACTCACTGGTGTATCAGCAGGTAGTCTGACTGAGTGAATCTCTTCCCACACTCTGAGCAGGTGAACGGTCTCTCCCCAGTGTGAACTCAATGGTGTACCAACAGGTAGAATGACTGAGTGAAACACTCCCACACTCTGAGCAGTTTAACCGTCTCTCCCCAGTGTGAACTCACTGGTCTATCAGCAAGAAGGATTACTGAGTGAATCTCATTCCACACTCTGAGCAGGTGAATGCGCTATCCCCAGTGTGAACCCACTGGTGTATCAGCAGGTAGGAAGACAGAGTGAATCACTTCCCACACTCTGAGCAGGTGAACGTTCTCTCCCCAGTGAGAACTCACTGGTGTATCAGCAGGTAGGATGACTGAGTGAATCTCTTCCCACACTCTGAGCAGGTGAATGGTCTCTTCCCAGTGTGAACTCACTGGTGTATCAGTAGGTAATTTGACTGAATGAATCTCTTTCCACACCCTGAGCAGGTGAACGGTCACTCCCCAGTGAGAACTCACTGGTGTATCAGCAGGTAGGATGACTGAGTGAATCTCTTCCCACACTCTGAGCAGGTTAACGGTCTCTCCCCAGTGTGAACTCACTGGTGTATCAGTTGGTAAGATGACTGAATGAATCTCTTCCCACACTCTGAGCAGGTGAACGGTCACTCCCCAGTGTGACCTTTTGGTTTATCAGCAGGTAGGATGACTGAGTGAATCTATTTCCAAACACTGAGCAGGTGAACATGCTCTCCCCACGGTAGCTCACTGGTGTATCAGCCGGTAGGATAACAGAGTGAATCACTTCCCACACTCTGAGCAGGTAAACGGTCTCTCCCCAGTGTGAACTCACTGGTGTATCAGCAGGTAGGATGACTGAGGGAATGTCTTCCCACTCTCTGAGCAGGTGAACGGTCTCTACCCAGTGTGAACTCACTGGTGTATCAGCAGGTAGGATGACTGAGTGAATCTCTTCCAACACTCTGAGAAGGTGAACGGTCTCTCCCCAGTGTGAACTCACTGGTGTTTCAGCAGGTATGATGACTGAGTGTATCTCCTCCCACACTATGAGCAGTTGAAGCATCTCTCCCCAGTGTGAACTCACTGGTGTGTCAGCAGGTAGGATGACTGAGTGAATCAATTTCCACACACTGAGCAGGTGAACATGCTCTCCCCAGGGTAACTCACTGGTGTATCAGCTGGTAGGATGACTGAGTGAATCTCTGTCCACAATCTGAGCAGGTGAAAGCTCTCTCCCCAGTGTGAACTCACTGGTGTATCAAAAGGTTGGATGACTGAGTGAATCTCTTCCCACACTCTGAGCAGGTGAACGGTTTCTACCCAGTGTGATCTCACTGGTGTATCAGCAGGTAGGATAACTGAGTGAATGTCTTCCCACACTCTGAGCAGGTGAACGGTCTCTACCCAGTGTGAACTCACCGGTGTATCAGCAGGTAGGATGACTGAGTGAATCTCTTCCAACGCTCGGAGCAGGTGAATGGTCTCTCCCCAGTGTGTAATCACTGGTGTATCAGCAGGTAGGATGAGTGAGTGAATCTCTTCCAACACTCTGAGACGGTGAACGGTCTCTCCACAGTGTGAACTCACTGGTGTTTCAGCAGGTATGATGAATGAGTGTATCTCCTCCCACACTATGAGCCGTTGAAGCGTCTCTCCCCAGTGTGAACTCACTGGTGTGTCAGCAGGTAGGATAACTGAGTGAATCCCTTCCCCCTCTCTGAACAGGTGAACGGTCTCTCCCCAGTGATAACTCACTGGTGTATCAGCTGGTCGGATGACAGATTTAATCTCTTTCCCACACTCTGAGCAAGTCAATGGTCTCTCCCCAGTGTGAACTCACTGGTGTATCAGCAGGTAGGATGACTGAGTGAATCAATTCCCACACTCTGAGCAGGTGATCGGTCTCTCCCCAGTGTTAACTCACTGGCGTGTTAGCAGGTAGGATGACTGAGTGAATCCTTTCCCACACTCTGAGCAGCGGAATGGTCACTCCCCAGTGTGAAGTCACTGGTGTATCAGCAGGTAGAATGACAGAGTGAAACTTTCCCACACTCCGAGCAGGTGAACGGTCTGTCCCCAGTGTGAACTCAATGGTGTATCAGCAGTTTGGATGACTGAGCGAAATTTTCCCACACTCTGAGCAGTTTAACCGTCTATCCCCAGTGTGAACTCACTGGTGTATCAGCAAGAAGGATTACTGAGTGAATCTCATTCCACACTCTGAGCAGTTGAACGGTCACTCCCCAGTGAGAACTCACTGGTGTATCAGCAGGTAGGATGACTGAGTGAATCTCTTCTCTACTCTGAGAAGGTGAACGGTCTCTCCCCAGTGTGAACTCACTGGTGTTTCAGCAGGTATGATGACTGAGTGAATCAATTTCCACACACTGAGCAGGTGAACATGCTCTCCCCAGGGTAACTCACTGGTGTATCAGCTGGTAGGATGACTGAGTGAATCTCTGTCCACAATCTGAGCAGGTGAAAGCTCTCTCCCCAGTGTGAACTCACTGGTGTATCAGAAGGTTGGATGACTGAGTGAATCTCTTCCCACACTCTGAGCAGGTGAACGGTCTCTACCTAGTGTGAACTCACTGGTGTATCAGCAGGTAGGATAACTGAGTGAATCTCTTCCCACACTCTGAGCAGGTGAACGGTCTCTCCCCAGTCTGATCTCACTGCTGTATCAGCAGGTAGGATGACAGAGTGAATGTCTTCCCACACTCTGAGCAGGTGAACGGTCTCTACCCAGTGTGAACTCACCGGTGTATCAGCAGGTAGGATGACTGAGTGAATCTCTTCCAACGCTCGGAGCAGGTGAATGGTCTCTCCCCAGTGTGTAATCACTGGTGTATCAGCAGGTAGGATGAGTGAGTGAATCTCTTCCAACACTCTGAGACGGTGAACGGTCTCTCCACAGTGTGAACTCACTGGTGTTTCAGCAGGTATGATGAATGAGTGTATCTCCTCCCACACTATGAGCCGTTGAAGCGTCTTTACCCAGTGTGAACTCACTGGTGTGTCAGCAGGTAGGATAACTGAGTGAATCCCTTCCCCCTCTCTGAACAGGTGAACGGTCTCTCCCCAGTGATAACTCACTGGTGTATCAGCTGGTCGGATGACAGATTTAATCTCTTTCCCACACTCTGAGCAAGTCAATGGTCTCTCCCCAGTGTGAACTCACTGGTGTATCAGCAGGTAGGATGACTGAGTGAATCAATTCCCACACTCTGAGCAGGTGATCGGTCTCTCCCCAGTGTGAAGTCACTGGTGTATCAGCAGGTAGAATGACAGAGTGAAACTTTCCCACACTCCGAGCAGGTGAACGGTCTGTCCCCAGTGTGAACTCAATGGTGTATCAGCAGTTTGGATGACTGAGTGAAATTTTGCCACACTCTGAGCAGTTTAACCGTCTATCCCCAGTGTGAACTCACTGGTGTATCAGCAAGAAGGATTACTGAGTGAATCTCATTCCACACTCTGAGCAGGTGAACGGTCACTCCCCAGTGAGAACTCACTGGTGTATCAGCAGGTAGGATGACTGAGTGAATCTCTTCCCACACTCTGAGCAGGGGAACGGTCTCTACCCAGTGTGAACTCACTGTTGTATAAGCAGGTGGGATGACTGAGTGTATCTTTTCCCACGCTCTGAGCAGGTGAACGGTCTCTCCCCAGTGTGAACTCACTGGAGTTTCAGCAGGTATGATGACTGAGTGTATCTCCTCCCATACTATGAGCAGGTGAACGGTCTCTCCCCAGTGTGAACTCAATGGTGTACCATCAGGTAGAATGACTGAGTGAAACACTCCCACACTCTGAGCAGTTTAACCGTCTCTCCCCAGTGTGAACTCACTGGTCTATCAGCAAGAAGGATTACTGAGTGAATCTCATTCCACAAGCTGAGCAGGTGAATGCGCTATCCCCAGTGTGAACTCACTGGTGTATCTGCAGATAGGAAGACAGAGTGAATCACTTCCCACACTCTGAGCAGGTGAACGTTCTCTCCCCAGTGAGAACTCACTGGTGTATCAGCAGGTAGGATGACTGAGTGAATCTCTTCCCACACTCTGAGCAGGTGAATGGTCTCTCCACAGTGTGAACTCACTGGTGTATCAGTAGGTAATTTGACTGAATGAATCTCTTTCCACACCCTGAGCATGTGAACGGTCACTCCCCAGTGTGACCTCACTGGTGTATCAGCAGGTAGGATGACTGAGTGAATCTCTTCCCACACTCTGAGCAGGTGAACGGTCTCTCCCCAGTGTGAACTCACTGATGTATCAGTTGGTAAGATGACTGAATGAAACTCTTCCCACACTCTGAGCAGGTGAACGGTCACTCCCCAGTGTGACCTTTTCGTGTATCAGCAGGTAGGATGACTGAGTGAATCTATTTTCAAACACTGAGCAGGTGAACATGCTCTCCCCACGGTAGCTCACTGTTGTATCAGCCGGTAGGATAACTGAGTGAATCTCTTCCCACACTCTGAGCAGGTAAACGGTCACTCCCCAGTGTGAACTCACTGGTGTATCAGCAGGTAGGATGACTGAGGGAATGTCTTCCCACTCTCTGAGCAGGTGAACGGTCTTTACCCAGTGTGAACTCACTGGTGTAACAGCAGGTAGGATGACTGAGTGAATCTCTTCCAACGCTCGGAGCAGGTGAACGGTCTCTCCCCAGTGTGAACTCACTGGTGTGTCAGCAGGTAGGATGACTGAGTGAATCTATTTCCACGCACTGAGCAGGTGAACATGCTCTCCCCACGGTAACTCACTGGTGTATCAGCTGGTAGGATGACTGAGTGAATCTCTGTCCACAATCTGAGCAGGAGAAAGCTCTCTCCCCAGTGTGAACTCACTGGTGTATCAGCAGGTAGGATAACTGAGTGAATCTCTTCCCACACTCTGAGCAGGTGAACGGTCTCTCCCCAGTCTGATCTCACTGCTGTATCAGCACGTAGGATGACTGAGTGAATGTCTTCCCACACTCTGAGCAGGTGAACGGTCTCTATCCACTGTGAACTCACCGGTGTATCAGCAGGTAGGATGACTGAGTGAATCTCTTCCCACACTCTGAGCAGGTGAACGGACTCTCCCCAGTGTGAACTCACTGGTGTATCAGTTGGGAAGATGACTGAATGAATCTCTTCCCACACTCTTAGCAGGTGAACGGTCACTCCCCAGTGTGACATTTTGGTGTATCAGCAGGTAGGATGACTGAGTGAATCTATTTCCAAACACTGAGCAGTTGAACATGCTCTCCCCACGGTAGCTCACTGGTGTATCAGCCGGTAGGATAACTGAGTGAATCTCTTCCCACACTCTGAGCAGGAAAACGGTCACTCCCCAGTGTGAACTCACTGGTGTATCAGCAGGTAGGATGACTGAGGGAATGTCTTCCCACTCTCTGAGCAGGTGAACGGTCTTTACCCAGTGTGAACTCACTGGTGTATCAGCAGGTAGGATGACTGAGTGAATCTCTTCCAACACTCTGAGAAGGTGAACGGTCTCTCCCCATTGTGAGAACTCACTGGTGTTGCAGCAGGTATGATGACTGATTGTATCTCCTCCCACACTATGGGCAGTTGAAGCGTCTCTCCCCAGTGTGAACTCACTGGTGTGTCAGCTGGTAGGATGACTGAGTGAATCTCTGTCCAGAATCTGAGCAGGAGAAAGCTCTCTCCCCAGTGTGAACTCACTGGTGTATCAGAAGTTTGGAGGACTGAGTGAATCTCTTCCCACACTCTGAGCAGGTGAACGGTCTCTACCCAGTGTGAACTCACTGGTGTATCAGCAGGTAGGATAACTGAGTGAATCTCTTCCCACACTCTGAGCAGGTGAACGGTCTCTCCCCAGTCTGATCTCACTGCTGTATCAGCACGTAGGATGACTGAGTGAATGTCTTCCCACACTCTGAGCAGGTGAACGGTCTCTACCCACTGTGAACTCACCGGTGTATCAGCAGGTAGGATTACTGAGTGAATCTCTTCCAACGCTCGGAGCAGGTGAATGGTCTCTCCCCAGTGTGTACTCACTGGTGTATCAGCAGGTAGGATGACTGAGTGAATCTCTTCCAACACTCTGAGACGGTGAACGGTCTCTCCACAGTGTGAACTCACTGGTGTTTCAGCAGGTGTGATGACTGAGTGTATCTCCTCCCACACTATGAGCCGTTGAAGCGTCTCTCCCCAGTGTGAACTCACTGGTGTGTCAGCAGGTAGGATAACTGAGTGAATCCCTTCCCCCTCTCTGAACAGGTGAACGGTCTCTCACCAGTGATAACTCACTGGTGTATCAGCTGGTCGGATGACAGATTTAATCTCTTTCCCACACTCTGAGCAAGTCAATGGTCTCTCCCCAGTGTGAACTCACTGGTGTATCAGCAGGTAGGATGACTGAGTGAATCAATTCCCACACTCTGAGCAGGTGATCGGTCACTCCCCAGTGTTAACTCACTGGCGTGTTAGCAGGTAGGATGACTGAGTGAATCCTTTCCCACACTCTGAGCAGCGGAATGGTCACTCCCCAGTGTGAACTCACTGGTGTATCAGCAGGTAGAATGACAGAGTGAAACTTTCCCACACTCTGAGCAGGTGAACGGTCTGTCCCCAGTGTGAACTCATTGGTGTATCAGCAGGTAGGATGGCTGAGTGAATCACTTCCCACACTCTGAACAGGTGATCGGTCTCTCCCCAGTGTTAACTCAATGGTGTATCAGCAGTTTGGATGACTGAGTGAAATTTTCCCACACTCTGAGCAGTTTAACCGTCTATCCCCAGTGTGAACTCACTGGTGTATCAGCAAGAAGGATTACAGAGTGAATCTCATTCCACACTCTGAGCAAGTGAACGGTGACTCCCCAGTGAGAACTCACTGGTGTATCAGCAGGTAGGATGACTGAGTGAATCTCTTCCCACACTCTGAGCAGGGGAACGGTCTCTACCCAGTGTGAACTCACTGGTGTATCAGCAGGTGGGATGACTGAGTGTATCTTTTCCCACGCTCTGAGCAGGTGAACGGTCTCTCCCCAGTGTGAACTCACTGGAGTTTCAGCAGGTATGATGACTGAGTGTACCTCCTCCCATACTATGAGCAGGTGAACGGTCTCTCCCCAGTGTGAACTCACTGGTGTATCAGCAGGTTGGATGACTGAGTGAATCTCTTCCCACACTCTGAGCAGGGGAACGGTCTCTACCCAGTGTGAACTCACTGGTGTATCGGCAGGTAGGATGACTGAGTGAATCTCTTCCCACGCTCTGAGCATGTGAACGGTCTCTCCCCAGTGCGAACTCACTGGAGTTTCAGCAGGTATGATGACTGAGTGTATCTCCTCCCACACCATGAGCAGGTGAACGGTATCTCCCCAGTATGAACACACTGGTGTGTCAGCAGGTAGGATGACTGAGTGAATCCCGTCCCTCTCTCTTGAACAGGTGAACGGACTCTCCCCAGTGATAACTCACTGGTGTATCATCTGGGAGGATGACAGAGTGAATCTCTTTCGCACACTCTGAGCAGGTGAAAGGTCTTTCCCCAGTGTGAACTCACTGGTGTATCAGCAGGTGGGATGACTGAGTGTATCTTTTCCCACACTATGAGCAGGTGAACGGTCTCTCCCCAGTGTGAACTCACTGGTGTGTCAGCAGGTAGAATGACTGAGTGAATCCCTTCCCACTCTCTGAACAGGTGAACGGTATCTCCCCAGTGATAACTCACTGGTGTATCAGCAGGTAGGATGACTGAGTGAATCCTGTCAACACTGTGAGCAGGTGAACGGTCTCTCCCCAGTGTGAACTCACTGGTGTATCAGCAGGTAGGATGACAGAGTGAATCTCTTTCCCACACCCTAAGCAGGTGAAAGGTCTCTCCCCAGTGTCAACTCACTGGTGTATCAGCAGTTTGGATGACTGAGTGAATCTCTTCCCACACTCTGAGCAGTTGAATGGTCTCTCCCCAGTCTCAACTCACTGTTGTAACAGCAGGTAGGATGGCTGAGTGAATCTCTTTCCACACTCTGAGCAGGTGAATTTGCTCTCCCCAGTATGAACTCACTGGTGTATCAGCAGGTAGGATGACTGAGTGAACCTCATAACGCACACTGTGCAGGAAAACGCTCTCTTCCCGGTGTGAACTCACTGGTGTATCACACAGGGAGGATGACTGAGTGAATCTCTTCCCACACACTGAGCAGGGGAATGGTCTCTCCCCAGTGTGAAATCACTGGTGTATCAGCAGGTAGGATGACCGAGTGAACCTTTCCCACACTCTGAGCAGGTTAACCGTCTCTCCCCAGTGTGAAATCACTGGAGTATCAGCAAGTAGGATGACTGAGTGAATCTCTTTCCTACACTCTGAGCAGGTGAACGGTCTCTCCAAAGTATGATCTCACTGGTGTATCAGCAGGTAGGATGACTGAGTGATTCTCTTCCCACACTCTGAGCAGTTGAACGATCTCTCCTAAACGTGTGCTCACTGGTGTATCAGCAGGTAGGGTGACTGAGTGAATCTCTTCCCACTCTCAGGGCAGGTGAACGGTCTCTTCCCAGTGTGAACTCACTGGTGTATCAGCAGGTAGGATGACTGAGTGAATCTCTTTCCCCCACTCTGAGCGGGTGAACGGTCTCTCCCCAGTGTGAACTCACTGGTGTATTAGCAGGTAGGATGACTGAGTGAATCTCTTTCCCACACACTGAGCAGGTGATCGGTCTCTCCCCAGTGTGAACTCACTGGTGTATCAGCAGGGAGGATGACTGAGTGAATCTCTTTCCTACACTCTGTGCAAGTGAACAGTCTCTTCCTCGTGTGAACTGACTGGTGTATCAGCAGGTTTGATGACTGAGTGAATCTCTTCCCACACACTGAGCAGGTGATCGGTCTCTCCCCAGTGTGAACTCACTGGAGTATCAGCAAGTAGGATGACTGAGTGAATCTCTTTCCCACACTCTGAGCAGGTGAACGGTCTCTCCAAAGTATGATCTCACTGGTGTATCAGCAGGTAGGATGACTGAGTGATTCTCTTCCCACACTCTGAGCAGTTGAACGATCTCTCCTAAACGTGAGCTCACTGGTGTATCAGCAGGTAGGATGACTGAGTGAATCTCTTCCCACTCTCTGAGCAGGTGAACTATCTCTCCCCAGTGGTAACACACTGGTGTATCAGCAGGTAGGATAACTGAGTGAATCTCTTCCCACACTCTGAGCAGGTGAACGGTCTTTCCCCAGTGTTAAATCATTGGTGTATCAGCTGGTAGGATGACTGATTGAATCCATTCCCACACTCTGAGACGGGGAATGGTCTCTCCCAAGTGTGAAATCACTGGTGTATCAGCAGGTAGGATGACTGAGTGAATCTCTTCCCACACACTGAGCAGGTGATCGGTCTCGCCCCAGTGTGAACTCACTGGTGTTTCCGCAGGTAGTATGACTGAGTGAATCTCTTCCCACACTCTGAGCAGGTGAACTATCTCTCCCCAGTGGTAACACACTGGTGTATCAGCAGGTAGGATAACTGAGTGAATCTCTTCCCACACTCTGAGCAGGTGAACGGTCTTTCCCCAGTGTTAAATCATTGGTGTATCAGCTGGTAGGATGACTGATTGAATCCACTCCCACACTCTGAGACGGGGAATGGTCTCTCCCAAGTGTGAAATCACTGGTGTATCAGCAGGTAGGATGACTGAGTGAATCCTTTCCCACATTCTGAGCAGGTGAACGGTCTCTCCCCAGTGTGAGCTCACAGGTGTATCAGCAGGTAGGATGACTGAGTGAATCTCTTGCCACACCCTGAGCAAGTGAACGGTCTCTCCCCATTGTTTACTCACTGGTGTATCAGCAGGTAGGATGACTGAGTGATTCCTTTCCCACACTCTGAGCCGGGGAATGGTCTCTCCCCAGTGTTAAATCACTGGTGTATCAGCTGGTAGGATGACTGAGTGAATATCTTCCCACATTCTGAGCAGGTGTACGGTCTCTCCCCAGTGTGAGCTCACAGGTGTATCAGCAGATAGGATGACTGAGTGAATCCTTTCCCACACTCTGAGCAGGGGAATGGTCTCTCCCAAGTGTGACCTCACTGGTGTATCAGCAGGTAGGATGACTGAGTGAATCCCTTGCCACACTCTGAGCAGTTGAACGATCTCTCCGAAACATGAACTCACTGGTGTATCAGCAGGTAGGATGACTGAGTGAATCTCTTCCCACTCTCTGGGCAGTTGAACGGTCTCTTCCCAGTGTGAACTCACTGGTGTATCAGCAGGTAGGATGACTGAGTGAATCTCTTTCCCCCTCTCTGAGCGGGTGAACGGTCTCTCCCCAGTGTGAACTCACTGGTGTATCAGCAGGTAGGATGACTGACTGAATCTCATCCCACAGTCTGAGCAGGTGAACCGTCTCTCCCCAATGTGAACTCACTGGTGTATCCGCAGGTCGTATGACTGAGTGAATCTCTTCCCACACTCTGAGCAGGTGAACGGTCTCTCCCCAGTGTGAACTCACAGTTGTATCAGCAGGTGGGATGACTGAGTGAATCTCATCCCACACTCTGAGCAGGTGAACGGTTTCTCCCTCGTGTGAACTCACTGGTGTATAAGCAGGTAGGATGACTGAGTGAATCTCCTCCCACACTCTGAGCAGGTGAACGGTTTCTCCCCAGTGTGAACTCACTGATGTAACAGCATGTAGGATGACTGAGTGAATCCCTTCCCACACTCTGAGCCGGTGAACGGTCTCTCCCCAGTGTGAACTCACTGGTGTATCAGCAGGTAAGATAACAGAGTGAATCTCCTCCCACACTCTGAGCAAGTGAACGGTCTCTACCCAGTGTTAAATCACTGGTATATCAGCTGGTAGGATGACTTAGTGAATCCAGTCCCACACTCTGAGCCGGGGAATGGTCTCTCCCAAGTGTGAACTCACTGGTGTATCAGCAGGTAGGATGACAGAGTGAATCCTTTCCCACAGTCTGAGCAGGTGAACGGTCTCTCCCCAGTGGTAACTCACTGGTGTATCATCAGGTAGGATAACAGAGTGAATCTCTTCCCACTCTCTGAGCAGGTGAACGGTCTCTCCCCAGTGTGAAATCACTGGTGTATCAGCTGGTAGGATGACTGAGTGAATATCTTCCCACACTCTGAGCAGGTGTACGGCCGCTTCCCAGTGTGAACTCACTGTTGTCTCAGCAGGTAGGATGACTGAGTGAATCTCTTCCCACACTCGGAGCAGGAGCACGGTCTGTCCCCAGTGTTAACTCACTGGTGTATCAGCAGGTAGGATGAATGAGTGAATCCTTTCCCACACTCTGAGCAGGGGAATGGTCTCTCCCAACTGTGATCTCACTGGTGTATCAGCAGGTAGGATGACTGAGTCAATTTCTTGCGACACTCTGAGCAGGTGAACGGTCTCTCCCCAGTGTAAACTCGCTGGTGTATCAGCAGGTAGTCTGACTGAGTGAATCTCTTCTATACTCTGAGCAGGCGGACGGTCTCTCCCCAGTTTGAACTCACTGGTGTATCACCAGGTAGTTTGACTGAGTGAATCTCTATCTACACTCTGAGCAGGTGAACGGCCTCTTCCCTGTGTGAACTCACTGGTGTATCAGCAGGTAGGATGACTGAGTCAATCTCTTCCCACACTCTGAGCAGGTGAACGGTCTCTCCCCATTGTGAACTCACTGGTGTATCAGCAGGTAGGATGACTGAGTGAATATCTTCCCAAATTCTGAGCAGCGGAACGGTCTCGCCCCAGTGTGATCTCACTGTTGTATCAGCAGGTAGGATGACTGAGTGAATCTCTTCTCTACTCTGAGCAGGTGGACGGTCTCTCCCCAGTGTGAACTCACTGGTGTATCAGCTGGTACGATGACTGAGTGAATCTCTTCTATACTCTGAGCAGGTGAACGGTCTCTCCCCAGTGTGAACTCCCTGGTGTATCAGCAGGTAGGATGACTGAGTGAATCTCTTCCCACACTCTGAGCAGGTGTACGGTCTCTTCCCAATGGGAACTCACTTGTGTATCAGCAGGTAGGATAACTGAGTGAATCCATTCACACATTCTGAGCAGGCGAACGGTCTCTCCCCAGTGTGAACACGCTGCTGTATCAGCAGGTAGGATGACTGAGTGAATCTCTTCCCACACTCTGAGCAGGTGAACGGTTTCTCCCTCGTGTGAACTCACTGGTGTATAAGCAGGTAGGATGACTGAGTGAATCTCTTCTATACTCTGAGCAGGTGAACGGTCTCTCGCAAGTGTGAACTCCCTGGTGTATCAGCAGGTAGGATGACTGAGTGAATCCATTCACACATTCTGAGCAGGCGAACGGTCTCTCCCCAGTGTGAACACGCTGCTGTATCAGCAGGTAGGATGACTGAGTGAATCTCATCCCACACTCTGAGCAGGTGAACGGTTTCTCCCTCGTGTGAACTCACTGGTGTATAAGCAGGTAGGATGACTGAGTGAATCCCTTCCCACACTCTGAGCAGGTGAACGGTCTCTCCTCAGTGAGAACTCAGTGGTGTATCAGCAGGTCGGTTAACTGAGTGAATCTCTTCCCACACTCTGAGCAGGTGAACGGTCTCTTCCCAGTGTTAACTCACTGGTGTATCAGCAGGTAGGTTGACTGAGGGAATCTCTTACCAAACTCCGAGCAGCTGCACGGCCTCTTCCCTGTGTGATTTCACTGGTGTATCAGCAGTTAGGATGTCTGAGTGAATCTCTTCCCACACTCTGAGCAGGTGAACGTTCTCTCCCCAGTGTGAACACACTGGTGTATCAGCAGGTAGGATGACTGAGTTAATCTCTTCCCACACTCTGAGCTGTTGAACGGTCTCTTCCCAGTTTGAACTCACTGGTGTATCAGCAGGTAGGATGACTGAGTGAATCACTTCCCACTCTCTGAGCTGGTGAACGTTCTCTTCCCAGTTTGAACTCACTGGTGTATCATGAGTCAGGTTGACTGAGTGAATCTCGTAACACATTTTGTGCAGGTGAACGGCCTCTTCCCAGTTTGAACTCACTGGTGTATCAGAAGGTAGAATGACTGAGCGAATCGCTTCCCACACTCTGAGCAGTTGAACGGTCTCTCCCCAGTGTGCACTCACTGGTGTATCAGCAGGGACGATGACTGAGTGGATCTCTTCCCACACTCTGAGCAGATGAACGGTCTCTCCCCAGTGTGAACTCACTGGTGTATCAGCATGTAGGATGACTGAGTGAATCACTTCCCACACTCTGAGCTGTTGAACGGTCTCTTCCCAGTTTGAACTCACTGGTGTATCAGCAGGTAGGTTGACTGAGGGAATCTCTTCCCAAACTCAGAGCAGCTGCACGGCCTCTTCCCTGTGTGAACTCACTGGTGTGTCAGCAGGTAGGATGTCTGAGTGAATCTCTTCCCACACTCTGAGCAGGTGTACGGTCTCTTCCCAATGGGAACTCACTTGTGTATCTGCAGGTAGGATGACTGAGTGAATCCATTCACACATTCTGAGCAGGCGAACGGTCTCTCCCCAGTGTGAACACGCTGCTGTATCAGCAGGTAGGATGACTGAGTGAAACTCATCCCACACTCTGAGCAGGTGAACGGTTTCTCCCTCGTGTGAACTCACTGGTGTATAAGCAGGTAGGATGACTGAGTGAATCTCCTCCCACACTCTGAGCAGGTGAACGGTCTCTCCCCAGTGTGAACTCAGTGGTGTATCAGCAGGTATGATGACTGAGTGAATCTCTTCTCTACTCTGAGCAGGTGGACGGTCTCTCCCCAGTGTGAACTCACTGGTGTATCAGCTGGTTTAGTTTAGTTTAGTTTAGAGATACAGCACTGAAACAGGCCCTTCGGCCCACCGAGTCTGTGCCGACCATCAACCACCCATTTATACTAATCCTACACTAATCCCATATTCCTACCACATCCCCACCTGTCCCTAGATTTCCCTACCACCTACCTACATTAGGGGCAATTGCTAATGGCCAATTTACCTATCAACCTGCAAGTCTTTGGTATGTGGGAGGAAACCGGAGCACCCGGAGGAAACCCACGCAAACACAGGGAGAACTTGCAAACTCCACACAGGCAGTACCCAGAATTGAACCCGGGTCACTGGAGCTGTGAGGCTGCGGTGCTAACCACTGAGCCACTGTGCCGCTGGTAGGATGACTGAGTGAATCTCTTCTATACTCTGAGCAGGTGAACGGTCTCTCGCAAGTGTGAACTCCCTGGTGTATCAGCAGGTAGGATGACTGAGTGAATCTCTTCCCACACTCTGAGCAGGTGTACGGTCTCTTCCCAATGGGAACTCACTTGTGTATCAGCAGGTAGGATGACTGAGTGAATCCATTCACACATTCTGAGCAGGCGAACGGTCTCTCCCCAGTGTGAACACGCTGCTGTATCAGCAGGTAGGATGACTGAGTGAATCTCATCCCACACTCTGAGCAGGTGAACGGTTTCTCCCTCGTGTGAACTCACTGGTGTATAAGCAGGTAGGATGACAGAGTGAATCTCCTCCCACACTCTGAGCAGGTGAACGGTCTCTCCCCAGTGCGAACTCACTGATGTAACAGCATGTAGGATGACTGAGTGAATCCCTTCCCACACTCTGAGCAGGTGAACGGTCTCTCCTCAGTGAGAACTCACTGGTTTATCAGCAGGTCGGTTAACTGAGTGAATCTATTCCCACACTCTGAGCAGGTGAACGGTCTCTTCCCAGTGTTAACTCACTGGTGTACCAGCAGGTAGGATGACTGATTGAATCCCTTCCCACACTCTGAGCAGGTGAACGGTCTCCCCCCAGCGTGAACTCACTGGTGTATCAGCAGGTAGGATGACTGAGTGAATCACTTCCCACTCTCTGAGCTGGTGAACGTTGTCTTCCCAGTTAGAACTCACTGGTGTATCAGCAGGCAGGTTGACTGAGTGAATCTCTTCTGTACTCTGAGCAGGTCGACGGTCTCTCCCCAGTGTAAGCTCACTGGTGTATCAGCAGGTAGGACGACTGAGTGAATCACTTCCCACTCTCTGAGCTGGTGAACGTTCTCTTCCCAGTTTGACCTCACTGGTGTATCAGCAGGCAGGTTGACTGAGTGAATCTCTTAACACCCTCTGTGCAGGTGAACGGCCTCTTCCCTGTGTGAACTCACTGGTGTATCTGCAGGTAAGATGATTGAGTGAATCTCTCCCCACACTCTGAGCAGTTGAACGGTCTCTCCCCAGTGTGAACTCACTGGTGTATCAGAAGGTAGAATGACTGAGTGAATCACTTCCCACACTCTGAGCAGTTGAACGGTCTCTCCCCAGTGTGAACTCACTGGTGTATCAGAAGGTAGGATGACTGAGTGAATCTCTTCCATGCTCTGAGCAGGTGGACGGTCTCTCCCCAGTGTGAACTCACTGGTGCATCAGCATGTAGGATGACTGAGTGAATCACTCCCCACACTCTGAGCTGTTGAACGGTCTCTTCCCAGTTTGAACTCACTGGTGTATCAGCAGGTAGGTTGACTGAGGGAATCTCTTACCAAACTCCGAGCAGCTGCACGGCCTCTTCCCTGTGTGAACTCACTGGTGTATCAGCAGTTAGGATGTCTGAGTGAATCTCTTCCCACACTCTGAGCAGGTGAACGTTCTCTCCCCAGTGTGAACACATTGGTGTATCAGCAGGTAGGATGACTGAGTGAATCTCTTCCCTCACTCTGAGCAGGTGAACGGTCTCTCCCCAGTGTGAACTCACTGGTGTATCAGCATTTAGGATGACTGAGTGAATCACTTCCCACACTCTGAGCTGTTGAACGGTCTCTTCCCAGTTTGAACTCACTGGTGTATCAGCAGGCAGGTTGACTGAGTGAATCTCTTAACACATTTTGTGCAGGTGAACGGCCTCTTCCCTGTGTGAACTCACTGGTGTATCTGCAGGTAAGATGATTGAGTGAATCTCTCACCACACAGTGAGCAGTTGAACAGTCTCTCCCCAGTGTGAACTCACTGGTGTATCAGAAGGTAGAATGACTGAGCGAATCGCTTCCCACACTCTGAGCAGTTGAACGGTCTCTCCCCAGTGTGAACTCACTGGTGTATCAGCAGGGACGATGATTGAGTGAATCTCTTCCCACACTCTGAGCAGATGAACGGTCTCTCCCCAGTGTGAACTCACTGGTGTATCAGCATGTAGGATGACTGAGTGAATCACTTCCCACACTCTGAGCTGTTGAACGGTCTCTTCCCAGTTTGAACTCACTGTTGTATCAGCAGGTAGGATGTCTGAGTGAATCTCTTCCCTCACTCTGAGCAGCTGAATGGTCTCTTCCCAGTGTTAACTCACTGTTGTATCAGCAGGTAGGATGTCTGAGTGAATCTCTTCCCACACTCTGAGCAGGTGAACGTTCTCTCCCCAGTGTGAACACACTGGTGTATCAGCGGGTAGGATGACTGAGTGAATGTCTTCCCACACTCTGAGCAGGAGTACGGTCGTTTCCCAATGTGAACTCGCTGCTGTACCAGCAGGTAGGATGACTGAGTGTATCTCTTCCCACACTCTGAGCAGGTGAACGGTCTCTTCCCAGTGTGAACTCACTGGTGTATCTGCAGGTAGGTTGACTGAGTGAATCTCCTCCCACACTCTGAGCAGTTGAACGGTCTGACCCCAGTGTGAACCTACTCTTGTATCACCAGGTAGGATGACTGAGTGAAACTCTTCTCACACTCTGAGCAGGTGAACGTTCTCTCCTCAGTGTGAACTCACTGGTGTATCAGCATGTAGGATGACTGAGTGAATCACTTCCCACACTCTGAGCTGTTGAACGGTCTCTTCCCAGTTTGAACTCACTGGTGTATCAGCAGGTACGTTGACTGAGGGAATCTCTTCCCAAACTCAGAGCAGCTGCACGGCCTCTTCCCTGTGTGAACTCACTGGTGTATCAGCAGGTAGGATGACTGAGTGAATCTCTTCCCACACCTTGAGCATTTGAACGGTCTATCCCCAGTGTGAACTCACTGTTGTATCAGCAGGTAAGATGAATGAGTGAATCTCTTCCCACTCTCTGAGCAGGTGAACGGTCTCTTCCCAGTGTTAAATCACTGTTGTATCAGCAGGTAGGATGACTGTGTGAATCTCCTCCCACACTCTGAGCAGGTGTACGGTCTCTCCCCAGTGTGAAATCACTGTTGTATCAGCAGGTAGGATGACTGAGTGAATCTCTTCCCACACTCTGAGCAGGTGAACGGTCTCTCCTCAGTGAGAACTCACTGGTGTATCAGCAGGTAGGATGACTGAGTGAATCTCCTCCCACACTCTGATCAGGTGCACGGTCTCTCCCCAGTGTGAACTCAGTGGTGTATCAGCAGGTATGATGACTGAGTGAATCTCTGCACGCACTCTGAGCAGGAGAACGGTCTCTCCCCAGTGTGAACTCACTTGTGTATCAGCAGGTAGGATGACTGAGTGAATCACTTCCCACACTCTGAGCTGTTGAACGGTCTCTTCCCAGTTTGAACTCACTGGTGTATCAGCAGGTATGTTGACTGAGGGAATCTCTTCCCACACTCTGAGCAGGTGAACGGTCTCTTCCCAGTTTGAACTCAATGGTGTATCAGCAGGTATGATGACTGAGTGAATCTCTGCACACAATCTGAGCAGGTGAACGGTCACTCCCCAGTTTGAACTCACTTGTGTATCAGCAGGTAGGATGACTGAGTGAATCTCTTCCCACACTCTGAGCAGGTGAACGGTCTCTCCCCAGTCTCAAATCACTGTTGCATCAGCAGATAGGATGACTGAGTGAATCTCTTCCATACTCTTAGCAGGTGGACGGTCTCTCCCCAGTGTGAACTCACTGTTGTATCAGCAGGTAGGATGACTGAGTGAATCACTTCCCACACTCTGAGCTGGTGAACGTTCTCTTCCCATTTTGAACTCACTGGTGTATCAGCAAGTAGGTTGACTGAGTGAATCTCTTAACACACTCTGAGCAGGTGAACGGCCTCTTCCCTGTTTGAACTCACTGGTGTATCTGCAGGGATGATGATTGAGTGAAATTCTCCCCACACTCTGAGCAGGTGAACGGTCTCTCCCCAGTGTGAACTCACTGGTGGATCAGCAGGTATGATGACTGAGTGAATCTCTTCTATACTCTGAGCAGGTGAACGGTCTCTCCCCAGTGTGAACTCACTGGTGTATCAGCATGTAGGATGACTGAGTGAATCACTTCCCACACTCTGAGCTGTTGAACGGACTCTCCCCAATGTGAAAACACTGGTGTATCTGCAGGTAGGATGTCTGAGTGAATCTCTTCCCACACTCTGAGCAGGTGAACGGTCTCTCCCCAGTGTGAACTCACCGATGTATCAGCAGGTAGAATGACTGAGTGAATCACTTCTATACTCTGAGCAGATGAACGGTCTCTCCCCAGTGTAAACTCACTGGTGTATCAGCAGGTAGGATGACTGACTGAATCACTTCCCACACTCTGAGCTGGTGAACGTTCTCTTCCCAATTTGAACTCACTGGTGTATCAGCAGGCAGGTTGACTGAGTGAATCTCTTAACACACTCTGAGCAGGTGAACGGCCTCTTCCCTGTGTGAACTCACTGGTGTATCTGCAGGTATGATGATTGAGTGAAATTCTCCCCACACTCTGAGCAGTTGTACGGTCTCTCACCAGTGTGAACTCACTGGTGTATCAGAAGGTAGAATGACTGAGTGAATCGCTTCCCACACTCTGAGCAGATGAACGGTCTCTTCCCAGTGTGAACTCACCGATGGATCAGCAGGTAGGATGACTGAGTGAATTTCTTCTATACTCTGAGCAGGTGAACGGTCTCTCCCCAGTGTGAACTCACTGCTGTATCAGCATGTAGAATGACTGAGTGAATCACTGCCCAAACTCTGAGCAGGTGAACGGCCTCTTCCCTGTGAGAACTCACTGGTGTATCTGCAGATAGGTTGACTGAGTGAATCTCCTCCCACACTCTGAGCAGGTGAACGGTCTCTCCCTAGTGTTGACTCACTGGTGATTCAGGAGGTAGGATGACTGAGTGAATCTCTTCCCAAACTCTGAGCAGGTGAACGGACTCTTCACAGTGTGAACTCACTGGTGTAACTGCAGATAGGTTGACTGAGTGAATCTCCTCCCACACTCTGAGCAGGTGAACGGTCGATCCCCAGTGTGAACTCACTGTTGTATCAACAGGTAGGATGACTGAGTGAATCTCTTTGCAAACTCAGAGCAGGTGAACGGCCTCTTCCCTGTGAGAACTCACTGGTGTATCAGCAGGTTGGATGACTGAGTGAACCTCTTCCCACACCTTGAGCATTTGAACGGTCTATCCCCAGTGTGAACTCACTGTTGTATCAGCAGGTAAGATGAATGAGTGAATCTCTTCCCACTCTCTGAGCAGGTGAACGGTCTCTTCCCAGTGTTAAATCACTGTTGTATCAGCAGGTAGGATGACTGTGTGAATCTCCTCCCACACTCTGAGCAGGTGTACGGTCTCTCCCCAGTGTGAAATCACTGTTGTATCAGCAGGTAGGATGACTGAGTGAATCTCTTCCCACACTCTGAGCAGGTGAACGGTCTCTCCTCAGTGAGAACTCACTGGTGTATCAGCAGGTAGGATGACTGAGTGAATCTCCTCCCACACTCTGAGCAGGTGCACGGTCTCTCCCCAGTGTGAACTCAGTGGTGTATCAGCAGGTATGATGACTGAGTGAATCTCTGCACGCACTCTGAGCAGGAGAACGGTCTCTCCCCAGTGTGAACTCACTTGTGTATCAGCAGGTAGGATGACTGAGTGAATCACTTCCCACACTCTGAGCTGTTGAACGGTCTCTTCCCAGTTTGAACTCACTGGTGTATCAGCAGGTATGTTGACTGAGGGAATCTCTTCCCACACTCTGAGCAGGTGAACGGTCTCTTCCCAGTTTGAACTCAATGGTGTATCAGCAGGTATGATGACTGAGTGAATCTCTGCACACAATCTGAGCAGGTGAACGGTCACTCCCCAGTTTGAACTCACTTGTGTATCAGCAGGTAGGATGACTGAGTGAATCTCTTCCCACACTCTGAGCAGGTGAACGGTCTCTCCCCAGTCTCAAATCACTGTTGCATCAGCAGATAGGATGACTGAGTGAATCTCTTCCATACTCTTAGCAGGTGGACGGTCTCTCCCCAGTGTGAACTCACTGTTGTATCAGCAGGTAGGATGACTGAGTGAATCACTTCCCACACTCTGAGCTGGTGAACGTTCTCTTCCCATTTTGAACTCACTGGTGTATCAGCAGGTAGGTTGACTGAGTGAATCTCTTAACACACTCTGAGCAGGTGAACGGCCTCTTCCCTGTTTGAACTCACTGGTGTATCTGCAGGGATGATGATTGAGTGAAATTCTCCCCACACTCTGAGCAGGTGAACGGTCTCTCCCCAGTGTGAACTCACTGGTGGATCAGCAGGTATGATGACTGAGTGAATCTCTTCTATACTCTGAGCAGGTGAACGGTCTCTCCCCAGTGTGAACTCACTGGTGTATCAGCATGTAGGATGACTGAGTGAATCACTTCCCACACTCTGAGCTGTTGAACGGACTCTCCCCAATGTGAAAACACTGGTGTATCTACAGGTAGGATGTCTGAGTGAATCTCTTCCCACACTCTGAGCAGGTGAACGGTCTCTCCCCAGTGTGAACTCACCGATGTATCAGCAGGTAGAATGACTGAGTGAATCACTTCTATACTCTGAGCAGATGAACGGTCTCTCCCCAGTGTAAACTCACTGGTGTATCAGCAGGTAGGATGACTGACTGAATCACTTCCCACACTCTGAGCTGGTGAACGTTCTCTTCCCAATTTGAACTCACTGGTGTATCAGCAGGCAGGTTGACTGAGTGAATCTCTTAACACACTCTGAGCAGGTGAACGGCCTCTTCCCTGTGTGAACTCACTGGTGTATCTGCAGGTATGATGATTGAGTGAAATTCTCCCCACACTCTGAGCAGTTGTACGGTCTCTCACCAGTGTGAACTCACTGCTGTATCAGCATGTAGAATGACTGAGTGAATCACTGCCCAAACTCTGAGCAGGTGAACGGCCTCTTCCCTGTGAGAACTCACTGGTGTATCTGCAGATAGGTTGACTGAGTGAATCTCCTCCCACACTCTGAGCAGGTGAACGGTCTCTCCCTAGTGTTGACTCACTGGTGATTCAGGAGGTAGGATGACTGAGTGAATCTCTTCCCAAACTCTGAGCAGGTGAACGGACTCTTCACAGTGTGAACTCACTGGTGTATCTGCAGATAGGTTGACTGAGTGAATCTCCTCCCACACTCTGAGCAGGTGAACGGTCGATCCCCAGTGTGAACTCACTGTTGTATCAGCAGGTAGGATGACTGAGTGAATCTCTTCCCAAACTCAGAGCAGGTGAACGGCCTCTTCCCTGTGAGAACTCACTGGTGTATCAGCAGGTTGGATGACTGAGTGAATCTCTTCCCACACTCTGAGCAGGGGAACGGTCTCTCCTCAGTGAGAACTCACTGGTGTATCAGCAGGTAGGATGACTGAGTGAATCTCCTCCCACACTCTGAGCAGGTGCACGGTCTCTCCCCAGTGTGAACTCAGTGGTGTATCAGCAGGTATGATGACTGAGTGAATCTCCTCCCACACTCTGAGCAGGAGAACGGTCTCTCCCCAGTGTGAACTCACTTGTATTTAGAATTTAGAATTTAGAATTTAGAATTTAGAACATTACAGCGCAGTACAGGCCCTTCGGCCCTCGATGTTGCGCCGACCTGTGAAACCATCTGACCTACACTATTCCATTTTCATCCATGTGTCTATCCAATGTCCACTTAAATGCCCTTAAAGTTGGCGAATCTACTACTGCTGCAGGCAGGGCGTTCCACGCCCTTACTACTCTCTGAGTAAAGAAACTACCTCTCACATCTGTCCGATATCTATCACCCCTCAACTTGAAGCTATGTCCCCTCGTGTTTGCCATCACCATCCGAGGAAAAAGACGCTCACTATCCACCCTATCTAACCCTCTGATTATATTATATGTCTCTATTAAGTCACCTCTCCTCCTCCTTCTCTCCAACGAAAACAACCTCAAGTCCCTCAGCCTTTCCTCGTAAGACTCACTGGTGATTCAGGAGGTAGGATGACTGAGTGAATCTCTTCCCACACTCTGAGCAGGTGAACGGTCTATCCCCAGTGTGAACTCACTGTTGTATCAGCTGGTAGGATGACTGAGTGAATCTCTTCCCACACTCTGAGCAGGTGAACGGTCTATCCCCAGTGTGAACTCACTGTTGTATCAGCAGGTAGGATGACTGAGTGAATCTCTTCCCAAACTCTGAGCAGGTGAACGGTCTCTCCCTAGTGTTTACACACTGCTGATTCAGGAGGTAGGATGACAGAGTGAATCACTTCCCACACTCTGAGCTGGTGAACTTTCTCTTCCCAGTTTGAACTCACTGGTGTATCAGCAGGTAAGTTGACTGACTGAATCTGTTCGCACACTCTGAGCAGGTGAACGGCCTCTTCCCTGTGTGTACTCACTGGTGTATCAGCAGGTAGGAAGACGGAATGAATCTCTTCCCACACACTGAGCAGGTGAACGGACTCTCCCCAGTGTGAACAAACTGGTGTATCTGCAGGTAGGATGACTGAGTGAATCTCTTTCCCACACTCTGAGCAGGTGAACGGTCTCTACCCAGTGTGAACACAAATGTGTATCTGCAGGTATGATGACTGAGTGAATCTCTTCCCACACTCTGATCAGGTGAACAGTCTCTCCCCAGTGTGAACGCACTGGTGTATCAGCAGGTAGGATGACTGAGTGAATCACTTCCCACACTCTGAGCAGGTGAATGGTCTCTCCCCAGTGTGAACTCACTAGTGTATCAGCAGGTAGGATGACTGAGTGAATCTCTGCCCACACTCTGAGCAGGTGAACGGTCTCTCCCCAGTGTGAACTCACTGGTGTATCAGCAGGTAGGATGACAGAGTGAATCACTTCCCACACTCTGAGCTGGTGAACGGTCTCTTCCCAAATTGAACTCACTGGTGCATCAGCAGGTAGGATGACTGAGTGAATCTCTTCCCACACTCTGAGCAGGTGCACGGTCTCTTTCCAGTGTTAACTCACTGGTGTATCAGCAGGCAGGATGACTGAGTAAATCTACTCCCACACTCTGAGCAGGTGAACGGTCGATCCCCAGTGTGAACTCACTGTTGTATCAGCAGGTAGGATGACTGAGTGAATCTCTTCCCAAACTCAGAGCAGGTGAACGGCCTCTTCCCTGTGAGAACTCACTGGTGTATCAGCAGGTTGGATGACTGAGTGAATCTCTTCCCACACTCTGAGCAGGGGAACGGTCTCTCCTCAGTGAGAACTCACTGGTGTATCAGCAGGTAGGATGACTGAGTGAATCTCCTCCCACACTCTGAGCAGGTGCACGGTCTCTCCCCAGTGTGAACTCAGTGGTGTATCAGCAGGTATGATGACTGAGTGAATCTCCTCCCACACTCTGAGCAGGAGAACGGTCTCTCCCCAGTGTGAACTCACTTGTATTTAGAATTTAGAATTTAGAATTTAGAATTTAGAACATTACAGCGCAGTACAGGCCCTTCGGCCCTCGATGTTGCGCCGACCTGTGAAACCATCTGACCTACACTATTCCATTTTCATCCATGTGTCTATCCAATGTCCACTTAAATGCCCTTAAAGTTGGCGAATCTACTACTGCTGCAGGCAGGGCGTTCCACGCCCTTACTACTCTCTGAGTAAAGAAACTACCTCTCACATCTGTCCGATATCTATCACCCCTCAACTTGAAGCTATGTCCCCTCGTGTTTGCCATCACCATCCGAGGAAAAAGACGCTCACTATCCACCCTATCTAACCCTCTGATTATATTATATGTCTCTATTAAGTCACCTCTCCTCCTCCTTCTCTCCAACGAAAACAACCTCAAGTCCCTCAGCCTTTCCTCGTAAGACTCACTGGTGATTCAGGAGGTAGGATGACTGAGTGAATCTCTTCCCACACTCTGAGCAGGTGAACGGTCTATCCCCAGTGTGAACTCACTGTTGTATCAGCTGGTAGGATGACTGAGTGAATCTCTTCCCACACTCTGAGCAGGTGAACGGTCTATCCCCAGTGTGAACTCACTGTTGTATCAGCAGGTAGGATGACTGAGTGAATCTCTTCCCAAACTCTGAGCAGGTGAACGGTCTCTCCCTAGTGTTTACACACTGCTGATTCAGGAGGTAGGATGACAGAGTGAATCACTTCCCACACTCTGAGCTGGTGAACTTTCTCTTCCCAGTTTGAACTCACTGGTGTATCAGCAGGTAAGTTGACTGACTGAATCTGTTCGCACACTCTGAGCAGGTGAACGGCCTCTTCCCTGTGTGTACTCACTGGTGTATCAGCAGGTAGGAAGACGGAATGAATCTCTTCCCACACACTGAGCAGGTGAACGGACTCTCCCCAGTGTGAACAAACTGGTGTATCTGCAGGTAGGATGACTGAGTGAATCTCTTTCCCACACTCTGAGCAGGTGAACGGTCTCTACCCAGTGTGAACACAAATGTGTATCTGCAGGTATGATGACTGAGTGAATCTCTTCCCACACTCTGATCAGGTGAACAGTCTCTCCCCAGTGTGAACGCACTGGTGTATCAGCAGGTAGGATGACTGAGTGAATCACTTCCCACACTCTGAGCAGGTGAATGGTCTCTCCCCAGTGTGAACTCACTAGTGTATCAGCAGGTAGGATGACTGAGTGAATCTCTGCCCACACTCTGAGCAGGTGAACGGTCTCTCCCCAGTGTGAACTCACTGGTGTATCAGCAGGTAGGATGACAGAGTGAATCACTTCCCACACTCTGAGCTGGTGAACGGTCTCTTCCCAAATTGAACTCACTGGTGCATCAGCAGGTAGGATGACTGAGTGAATCTCTTCCCACACTCTGAGCAGGTGCACGGTCTCTTTCCAGTGTTAACTCACTGGTGTATCAGCAGGCAGGATGACTGAGTAAATCTACTCCCACACTCTGAGCAGGTGAACGGTTTCTCCCCAGTGTGAATGCACTGGTGTATCAGCAGGTAGGATGACTGAGTGAATCTCTTCCCACACTCTGAGCAGGTGAACGGTCTCTCCCCAGTGTGAACCCACTGGTGTATCAGCAGGTAGGATGACTGAGTGAAACTCTTTCCCACACTCTGAGCAGGTGAACTGTCTCTTCCCAGTGTGAACACACTAGTTATGATGACTGAGTGAATCTCTTCCCACACTCTGAGCAGGTGAACGGTCTCACCCAGTGTGAACTCACTTGTGTATCAGTAGGTAGGATGACTGAGTGAATCTCTTCCCACACTCTGAGCAAGTGGACGGTCTCTCCCCAGTGTGAACTCACTGGTGTATCAGCAGGTAGGATGACTGAGTGAATCACTTCCCACACTCTGAGCTGGTGAACTGTCTCTTCCGAGATTGAAATCACTGGTGTATCAGCAGGTAGGTTGACTGAGTGAATCACTTCCCACACTCTGAGCATGTGAAAGGCCTCTTCCCTGTGTGAACACGCTCGTGTATCAGCAGGTAGGATGACTGAGTGAATCTCTTTCCCACACTGTGAGCAGGTGAACGGTCTATTCCCAGTGTGAGCACACAGTTGTATCTGCAGTTATAATGACTGAGTGAATCTCTGTCCCACACTCTGAGCAGGTGAACGGTCTATTCCCAGTGTGAACACACAGGTGTCTCTGCAGGTATGATGACTGAGTGAATCTCTTCCCACACTCTGAGCAGGCGAACAGTCTCTCCCTAGTGTGAACTCACTGGTGATTCAGCAGTTAGGATGACTGAGTGAATCTCTTCCTTCACTCTAAACTGGTCAACGGTCTCTCCCCAGTGTGAACTCACTGGTGTATCAGCATGTAGGATGACTGAGTGAATCTCTTCGCACACTCTGAGCAGGTGAACGGTCTCTCCTCAGTGAGAACTCACTGGTGTATCAGCAGGTAGGATGACTGAGTGAATCTCTTCCCACACACTGAGCAGGTGAGCGGTCTCCCCCCAGTTTGAACTCACTGTCGTATCAGCAGGTGGGATGACTGAGTGAATCTGTTTCCCACACTCTGAGCAGGTGAACGGTCTCTCCGCGGTGTGAACTCACCGATGTATTAGAATTAGAATTAGAATTAGAACATTACAGCGCAGTACAGGCCCTTCGGCCCTCGATGTTGCGCCGACCTGTGAAACCATCTGACCTACACTATTCCATTTTCATCCATGTGTCTATCCAATGTCCACTTAAATGCCCTTAAAGTTGGCGAATCTACTACTGCTGCAGGCAGGGCGTTCCACGCCCTTACTACTCTCTGAGTAAAGAAACTACCTCTCACATCTGTCCGATATCTATCACCCCTCAACTTGAAGCTATGTCCCCTCGTGTTTGCCATCACCATCCGAGGAAAAAGACGCTCACTATCCACCCTATCTAACCCTCTGATTATCTTATATGTCTCTATTAAGTCACCTCTCCTCCTCCTTCTCTCCAACGAAAACAACCTCAAGTCCCTCAACCTTTCCTCGTAAGACCTTCCCTCCATACCAGGCAACATCCTAGTAAATCTCCTCTGCACCCTTTCCATAGCTTCCACATCCTTCCTATAATGCGGTGACCAGAACTGCACGCAATACTCCAGGTGCGGTCTCACCAGAGTTTTGTACAGCTGCAGCATGACCTCGTGGCTCCGAAACTCGATCCCCCTACTAATAAAAGCTAACACACCATATGCCTTCTTAACAGCCCTATTAACCTGGTTAGCAACCTTCAGGGATTTATGCACCTGGACACCAAGATCTCTCTGTTCATCTACAGTACCAAGAATCCTCCCATTAGCCCAGTACACTGCATTCCTGTTACTCCTTCCAAAGTGAATCACCTCACACTTTTCCGCATTAAACTCCATTTGCCATCTCTCAGCCCAGCTCTGCAGCCTATCTATGTCTCTCTGTACCCGACAACATCCTTCGGCACTATCCACAACTCCACCGACCTTAGTGTCATCTGCAAATTTACTAACCCACCCTTCTACACCCTCTTCCAGGTCATTTATAAAAATGACAAACAGCAGTGGCCCCAAAACAGATCCTTGCGGTACACCACTAGTAACTAAACTCCAGGATGAACATTTGCCATCAACCACCACCCTCTGTCTTCTTTCAGCTTGCCAATTTCTGATCCAAAGCTCTAAATCACCTTCAACCCCATACTTGCGTATTTTCTGCAATAGCCTACCGTGGGGAACCTTATCAAACGCCTTACTGAAATCCATATACACCACATCCACTGCTTTACCCTCATCCACCTGTTTGGTCACCTTCTCGAAAAACTCAATAAGGTTTGTGAGGCACGACCTACCCGTCACAAAACCGTGCTGACTATCTCTAATGTACTTATTCTTTTCAAGATGATTATAAATCCTGTCTCTTATAACCTTTTCCAACATTTTACCCACAACCGAAGTAAGGCTCACAGGTCTATAATTACCAGGGCTGTCTCTACTCCCCTTCTTGAACAAGGGGACAACATTTGCAATCCTCCAGTCTTCCGGCACTATTCCTGTCGACAATGACGACATAAAGATCAAGGACAAAGGCTCTGCAATCTCCTCCCTAGCTTCCCAGAGAATCCTAGGATAAATCCCATCTGGCCCAGGGGACTTATCTATTTTCACACTTTCCAAAATTGCTAACACCTCCTCCTTGTGAACCTCAATTCCATCTAGCCTCGTAGCCTGAATCTCAGTATTCTCAACAACATTTTCTTTCTCTACTGTAAATACTGACGCAAAATATTCATTTAACACTTCCCCTATCTCCTCTGATTCCACACACAACTTCCCACTACTATCCTTGATTGGCCCTAATCTAACTCTAGTCATTCTTTTATTCCTGATATACCTATAGAAAGCCTTAGGGTTTTCCCTGATCCGATCCACCAATGACTTCTCGTGTCCTCTCCTTGCTCTTCTTAGCTCTCCCTTTAGATCCTTCCTGGCTAGCTTGTAACTCTCAAGCGCCCTAACTGAGCCTTCACGTCTCATCCTAACATAAGCCTTCTTCTTCCTCTTGACAAGTGCTTCAACTTCTTTAGTAAACCACGGCTCCCTCGCACGACAACTTCCTCCCTGCCTCACAGGTACATACTTATCAAGGACACGCAGTAGCTGCTCCTTGAATAAGCTCCACATTTCGATTGTTCCCATCCCCTGCAGTTTCCTTCCCCATCCTACGCATCCTAAATCTTGCCTAATCGCATCATAATTTCCTTTCCCCCAGTTATAATTCTTGCCCTGCGGTATATACCTGTCCCTGCCCATCGCTAAGGTAAACCTAACCGAATTGTGATCACTATCACCAAAGTGCTCACCTACATCTAAATCTAACACCTGGCCGGGTTCATTTCCCAGTACCAAATCCAATGTGGCATCGCCCCTGGTTGGCCTGTCTACATACTGTGTCAGAAAACCCTCCTGCACACACTGGACGAAAACTGACCCATCTAAAGTACTCGAACTATAGTATTTCCAGTCGATATTTGGAAAGTTAAAGTCCCCCATAACAACTACCCTGTTACTCTCACCCCTGTCGAGAATCATCTTCGCTATCCTTTCCTCTACATCTCTGGAACTGTTCGGAGGTCTATAAAAGACTCCCAACAGGGTAACCTCACCTCTCCTGTTTATAACCTCAGCCCATACTACCTCAGTAGCCGAGTCCTCAAACGTCCTTTCTGTCGCTGTAATACTCTCCTTGATTAACAATGCCACACCCCCCCCTCTTTTACCATCTTCTCTGTTCTTACTGAAACATCTAAATCCCGGAATCTGCAACATCCATTCCTGCCCCTGCTCTACCCATGTCTCCGAAATGGCCACTACATCGAGATCCCAGGTACCAACCCATGCTGCAAGCTCACCCACCTTATTCCAGATGCTCCTGGCGTTGAAATAGACACACTTTAAACCAGGTTATTGCTTGCCAGTGCCCTCTTGCGTCCTTGTAACCTTATCCCTGACCTCACTACTCTCAACATCCTGTACACTGGCACTACAATTTAGGTTCCCATTCCCCTGCTGAATTAGTTTAAACCCCCCCGAAGAGCACTAGCAAACCTCCCCCCCAGGATATTGGTACCCCTCTGGTTCAGGTGAAGACCATCCTGTTTGTAGAGGTCCCACCTACCCCAGAAAGAGCCCCAATTATCCAGGAAACCAAAACCCTCCCTCCTGCACCATCCCTGCAGCCACGTGTTCAACTCCTCTCTCTCCCTATTCCTCGCTTCGCTATCACGTGGCACGGGCAACAACCCAGAGATAACAACTCTCTTTGTTCTCGCTCTAAGCTTCCACCCTAGCTCCCTAAATTTCTGTCTTAAATCCCCATCTCTCTTCCTACCTATGTCGTTGGTGCCTATGTGGACCACGACTTGGGGCTGCTCCCCCTCCCCATTAAGGATCCCAAAAACACGATCCGAGACATCACGAACCCTGGCACCTGGGAGGCAACATACCAACCGTGAGTCTCTCTCGTTCCCACAAAACCTCCTATCTGTTCCCCTAACTATGGAGTCCCCAATGACTAATGTTCTTCTCCGCTTCCCCCTTCCCTTCTGAGCAACAGGGACAGACTCTGTGCCAGATATCTGTACCCCATTGCTTACCCCTGGTAAGTCGTCCCCCGCAACAGTATCCAAAACGGTATACCTGTTGTTGAGGGAAACGGCCACAGGGGATCCCTGCACTGCCTGCTGGTTCCCTCTCCTTCCCCTGACGGTAACCCATCTACCTACTTCTTTTACCTGAGGTGTGACTACCTCCCCATAACTCCTCTCAATAACCTCCTCCGTCTCCCGAATGATCCGAAGTTCATCCAGCTCCAGCTCCAGTTCCCTAACACGGTTCTCGAGGAGCTGGAGTTGGGTGCACTTCCCACAGATGCAGTCAGCAGGGACACTCTTGGCGACCCTTACCTCCCACATTCTGCAGGAGGAACATGCAACTGCCTTAACCTCCATTCCCACTATTCCAAATTCCCAACAAATCTACTGAAAATCCAAAAAAAACAAAAAGTCAAAACTTGTTAGGTTAGCAATCCAACGGACAGAATTTCCTAAATAAAAAGCTTACCTTATCAACACACCAGAGTCCTTTTTTTATGGTTAGAGGAGGAGGGTGGGTGGGAGACACTACACGTGTAGTGTCTCGGGTACAGCCACCACACAAATATATACCCTTTTCCTTACCCAGCAGTCCCCTGGTCCTCCGAAAACAAAAGGGAATTCACTTTTAAACTTACGCTGAAATTGACTTCACAGCTGTAAGCCCGTTCACGCACCTCCGTTGCTATCCACGCTGCAGTCACCGAAACTAAAAGAAAGAGATTCTAAACCACACAAATATATACCCTTTTCCTTTCCCAGCAGTCCCCTGGTCCTCCGAAAACAAAAGGGAATTCACTTTTAAACTTACGCTGAAATTGACTTCACAGCTGTAAGCCCGTTCACGCACCTCCGTTGCTATCCACGCTGCAGTCACCGAAACTAAAAGAAAGAGATTCTAAACCACACAAATATATACCCTTTTCCTTACCCAGCAGCCCCCTGGTCCTCCGAAAACAAAAGGGAATTCACTTTTAAACTTACGCTGAAATTGACTTCACAGCTGTAAGCCCGTTCACGCACCTCCGTTGCTATCCACGCTGCAGTCACCGAAACTAAAAGAAAGAGATTCTAAACCACACAAATATATACCCTTTTCCTTACCCAGCAGTCCCCTGGTCCTCCGAAAACAAAAGGGAATTCACTATTAAACTTACGCTGAAATTGACTTCACAGCTGTAAGCCCGTTCACGCACCTCCGTTGCTATCCACGCTGCAGTCACCGAAACTAAAAGAAAGAGATTCTAAACCACACAAATATATACCCTTTTCCTTACCCAGCAGTCCCCTGGTCCTCCGAAAACAAAAGGGAATTCACTTTTAAACTTACGCTGAAATTGACTTCACAGCTGTAAGCCCGTTCACGCACCTCCGTTGCTATCAACGCTGCAGTCACCGAAACTAAAAGAAAGAGATTCTAAACCACACAAATATATACCCTTTTCCTTACCCAGCAGTCCCCTGGTCCTCCGAAAACAAAAGGGAATTCACTTTTAAACTTACGCTGAAATTGACTTCACAGCTGTAAGCCCGTTCACGCACCTCCGTTGCTATCAACGCTGCAGTCACCGAAACTAAAAGAAAGAGATTCTAAACCACACAAATATATACCCTTTTCCTTACCCAGCAGTCCCCTGGTCCTCCGAAAACAAAAGGGAATTCACTTTTAAACTTACGCTGAAATTGACTTCACAGCTGTAAGCCCGTTCACGCACCTCCGTTGCTATCAACGCTGCAGTCACCGAAACTAAAAGAAAGAGATTCTAAACCACACAAATATATACCCTTTTCCTTACCCAGCAGTCCCCTGGTCCTCCGAAAACAAAAGGGAATTCACTTTTAAACTTACGCTGAAATTGACTTCACAGCTGTAAGCCCGTTCACGCACCTCCGTTGCTATCCACGCTGCAGTCACCGAAACTAAAAGAAAGAGATTCTAAACCACACAAATATATACCCTTTTCCTTACCCAGCAGTCCCCTGGTCCTCCGAAAACAAAAGGGAATTCACTTTTAAACTTACGCTGAAATTGACTTCACAGCTGTAAGCCCGTTCACGCACCTCCGTTGCTATCCACGCTGCAGTCACCGAAACTAAAAGAAAGAGATTCTAAACCACACAAATATATACCCTTTTCCTTACCCAGCAGTCCCCTGGTCCTCCGAAAACAAAAGGGAATTCACTTTTAAACTTACGCTGAAATTGACTTCACAGCTGTAAGCCCGTTCACGCACCTCCGTTGCTATCCACGCTGCAGTCACCGAAACTAAAAGAAAGAGATTCTAAACCACACAAATATATACCCTTTTCCTTACCCAGCAGTCCCCTGGTCCTCCGAAAACAAAAGGGAATTCACTTTTAAATTTACGCTGAAATTGACTTCACAGCTGTAAGCCCGTTCACGCACCTCCGTTGCTATCCACGCTGCAGTCACCGAAACTAAAAGAAAGAGATTCTAAACCACACAAATATATACCCTTTTCCTTACCCAGCAGTCCCCTGGTCCTCCGAAAACAAAAGGGAATTCACTTTTAAACTTACGCTGAAATTGACTTCACAGCTGTAAGCCCGTTCACGCACCTCCGTTGCTATCCACGCTGCAGTCACCGAAACTAAAAGAAAGAGATTCTAAACCACACAAATATATACCCTTTTCCTTACCCAGCAGTCCCCTGGTCCTCCGAAAACAAAAGGGAATTCACTTTTAAACTTACGCTGAAATTGACTTCACAGCTGTAAGCCCGTTCACGCACCTCCGTTGCTATCCACGCTGCAGTCACCGAAACTAAAAGCAGCTTTTTCGGGAGCAGCTTGTGAGCGAGTGAGCAGCTGGGAAAGTCCGTTTGAAAGTAAATTTAATTTCCTTTTGTTTTTCGGCGGAGGCCAGGGGGCTGCTGGGTAAGTAAAACACTATATATTTGGGCGGTTTCTGAGCTGCGGATGGACTCACTTTGGAGCATGCGCGATGCTGAGGAGGTCGTGGATAGCACGTTTAGTGAATTGGTCACACCGCAGATTAGGATTGCTGAGGGAGAAAGGGAATGGGTGACCAAAAGGCAGAGAAAGAGCAGGAAGGCAGCGCAGGAGTCCCCTGCGGTCATCTCCCTCCAAAACAAGTATACCGTTTTGGATACTGTTGAGGGAGATGGCTCACCAGGGGAAGGCAGCAGTAGCCAGGTCCATGGCACCGTGGCTGGCTCTGCTGTTCAGAAGGGCGGGAAAAAGAGTGGAAGGGCTATAGTCGTAGGGGATTCGATTGTAAGGGGAGTAGATAGGCGGTTCTGTGGTCGAAAACGAGGCTCCCGAATGGTATGTTGCCTCCCAGGTGCACGGGTCAGGGATGTCTCAGATCGGCTGCAGAACATTCTAAAGGGGAAGGGTGAACAGCCAGTTGTCGTTGTGCACATAGGCACTAATGATATAGGTAAAAAACGGGATGAGGTCCTACATGCAGAGTTTAGGGAGTTAGGAGCCAAGTTAAAAAGTAGGACCTCAAAGGTAGTAATCTCAGGATTACTACCAGTGCCACGTGATAGTCAGAGTAAAAATGAAAGAATAGTCAGGATGAATGCGTGGCTTGAGAGATGGTGCAGGAAGGAGGGGTTCAGATTTTTGGGACATTGGGACCGGTTCTGGGGGAGGTGGGACTATTACAAATTGGACGGTCTACACCTGGGCCAGACTGGAGCCAATGTCCTTGGAGGTGCTTTTGCTAACGCTGTTGGGGAGGGTTTAAAATAATGTGGCGGGGGGATGGGAACCAATTGAGGTCAGTTGACAGTAAGGAGGTAGTAACAAAAGCCTGTAAGGAACTAGATAATGAAGTCAGTGTGACTAAGGGGAAGAACAGGCAGGGAGCAGATGATGAATATAAAGGGACTGGTGGTCTGAGGTGCATTTGTTTTAATGCAAGAAGTGTAGTAGGTAAGGCAGATTAACGTAGGGCTTGGATTAGTACCTGGGAGTATGATGTTATTGCTATTACTGAGACTTGGTTGAGGGAAGGGCATGATTGGCAACTGAATATCCCAGGATATCGATGCTTCAGGCGGGATAGAGAGGGAGGTAAAAGGGGTGGAGGAGTTGCATTACTGGTCAAAGAGGATATCACAGCTGTGCTGAAGGAGGGCACTATGGAGGACTCGAGCAGTGAGGCAATATGGACAGAACTCAGAAATAGGAAGGGTGCGGTAACAATGTTGGGGCTGTACTACAGGCCTCCCAACAGCGAGCGTGAGATAGAGGTACAAATATGTAAACAGATTATGGAAAGATGTAGGAGCAACAGGGTGGTGGTGATAGGAGATTTTAATTTTCCCAACATTGACTGGGATTCGCTTAGTGTTAGATGTCCAGATGGAGCAGAATTTGTAAGGAGCATCCAGGAGGGTTTTCTAGAGCAGTATGTAAATAGTCCAACTCGGGAAGGGGCCATACTGGACCTGGTGTTGGGGAATGAGCACGGCCAGGTTGTTGAAGTTTCAGTAGGGGACTACTTTGGGAATAGTGATCACAATTCCGTAAGCTTTAAAATACTCATGGACAAAGACGAGAGTGGTCCAAAAGGGAGAGTGCTAAATTGGGGGAAGGCCAACTACACCAAAATTCGGCAGGAGCTGGGAAATGTAGATTGGGAGCAGCTGTTTGAAGGTAAATCCACATGTGATATGTGGGAGGCTTTTAAAGAGAGGTTGATTAGCGTGCAGGAGAGACATGTTCCTGTGAAAATGAGGGATAGAAATGGCAAGATTAGGGAACCATGGATGACAGGTGAAATTGTGAGACTAGCTAAGAGGGAAAAGGAAGCATACATAAGGTCTAGGCGGCTGATGAAAGACGAAGCTTTGAAAGAATATCGGGAATGTAGGACCAATCTGAAATGAGCAATTAAGAGGGCTAAAAGGGGTCATGAAATATCTTTAGCAAACAGGGTTAAGGAAAATCCCAAAGCCTTTTATTCATATATAAGGAGAAAGAGGGTAACTAGAGAAAGGATTGGCCCACTAAAGGACAAAGGAGGAATGTTATGCTTGGACTCAGAGAAAATGGGTGAGATTCTAAACGAGTACTTTGCATCGGTATTCACCGAGGAGAGGGACATGACGGATGTTGAGGTTAGGAACAGATGTTTGATTACTCTAGGTCAAGTCGGCATAAGGAGGGAGGAAATGTTGGGTATTCTAAAGGGCATTAAGGTGGACAAGTCCCCAGGTCCGGATGGGATCTATCCCAGGTTACTGAGGGAAGCGAGAGAGGAAATAGCTGGGGCCTTAACAGATATCTTTGCAGCATCCTTAAACACGGGTGAGGTCCCGGAGGACTGGA